>NC_139347.1:201024385-201669385 GCF_055883805.1 Amblyomma maculatum | reverse complement strand
GCTTCCACCACGACTTGTTGATTACATAAGCTTTCTTCTCGGCAAACCTAATCAGCTCCTGCAAGGAATTATATGCGGAAAGCTTCGTGTTTTACATTTCTTTTAGTAACAGCGCAGATTTGTAATACGCCATATTATAAAATCAGATGCTTCAGTATATTACAAGCATTTTTTCGTTATAACATAGATATATTTTGTGAGCTTATTGTAGCGCCGCTATCAGTTAACGCCAGCTTCAGATGAATCTCAAAGCAGACCATTCATTTTGATCAGACGCATTAGATATTGCGACACTCAGTATACCCAGCTTACCGGTATCCCTCTGTCCATTCATTTCCCTCTGTCCCCGGTGTTTCCCGCCGACCCAACCCGCAGCGTGGACAGCAAAAGAGACTTACCCTATCTTTGGCTGCTCTATCACAACCTTTCAAAATTTATTTCTCTTCTAGCAAATATCGACTATAATTGTGAATCGATGACTCATTTACCCTTTAATGCACACCAAAGTGCTGCACTTTGTCCACCATACGCGAAGCGTCTCTCTGGCTGTCAGGCGCGTTTTGAATAACGTTGAATTATGGTGCTCAAAGTATTGCTAGCCACATAGCACCCTCGGTCAACGCATCATTCTCACGGGCTTCAAAGAGGTGTAATCATTATTTACCTGTTCTTCGCGACGTTCACTTGTTGAGAGCTTCGCCCGTGTAGGCCTCGTCGTCATTGCTGTCATCACCGTAATCTTTTAGGCTGTTGCGAAACCCTGTAATGCTTACACCAGCTTTACCACGTCGATGATCTTCTATGATCCTTCCCGCCTCTCGTACACAGAAAGGGAGGCACTGTCAACAAGGAAAGCAAGCACAGAGGATTTTGTATATGTATTGTTTCGTTATCTATTGGTTACCCGTGCTTTTAATGTGTAAACACGAATGGTTTAGGATTCTATTTTCTGCCATTTTTTTTATTCTTATTCTATATCTTAATGCAAATAAAATTTTTGGCTACGAAAAAAACACGCATGCGCTGTCTCTGTGCCCTGGTAAGTACGTCATCCTCATCTGAAGCAGCTTGCGTACTTCAGTATTTTCTGCTGTTAAAAGGAACATAGCAGCGTGTGATTGTGGCTTATCACAGCTCCGGCAAGCGTCACACGAGAGTGACGTTCGTGTTACTGCACGCAGTGAAACAGAGCAAAAGGCATGACTCGCCCCCCCTTGTTACTTGAACCTGTGCGCTACTTCGCAAGTACATAAAAATACATTAGTTTTCACTCTGTCAGTAGACAAAAGTGTACGTTACCTCACCAAGCAAATATTGGCAGCCGCCACTCCTACTATTCACTTACTAAGACTGCAGTAAGTAAAAAATAAATAAATAAAATCACGATTTATCCATCATGCTCTTTTTCCACCTTACACTCCCGCCTTCTTTTTCAGGCTAGTGTAAGTGCTAAACTACTAATGCGCATACTGCACAGGAAGTCCCAGATTGCGAACCTTTGTGGGCCCTCCTTCTCTTCGTCCGGTCAGTTACATCCACGTGAAACGTTCCAATTAGCCTCTTTTTAAAACAACAATGCGAGCGTTTTTCCGAATTTTGAGAGACACGCGCGTCGACTCGCGACTGTGGTGCGAACTAATGTGCCACATATTTTCACAACTTTCATCACCCATCGTCAACCATCATTGCCTTCATTCTTCTCTTCCCCTTGCGATTCCCAGAGTATCCAACCAATTGTTCAAACTTTCCACCCTACCTTTCCATCCAATATCCACTGATAACACGATTTCAACAAGTAACACTGCGGAATAAAATGTTTCGCAGTGCGTAATGGGACTATAAACATGCTCACTCCACGCACTTTCTGATAATAATGCGCCAGTATTTATACCTTCCGTTTTATAAGCGTGCACAGACCGCAGTCTTGGAAGCGGGGCTTGTACATTTGGGGTTTTATTTTTGTGACATTTGGCTGTCATTTGGCGCTGGTATCACAGACTCAGTTCAGCTCAGTTCAGTCGTTCAGTCGTGTCCGACTCCTCGTGACTCTATGGACCATGTCACACCACGCTTTCCGGTCTCTCACTATCTTCTTAACATCACATAACTTCATCTGCAGTGCCTCTAGGATGCCATCTAACCATCGCGTTCGCTGCCTACCCCTTCTCCGGCGACCCTCTACCTTTCCCAACATCAAATCTTTCTCCAGCGACTCCTCTCTTCTCATCAGATGACCAAAGTAGCTGAGCTTTAACTTTAGTACTTGACCCTCCAATGAGCAGTCAGGGTTTATGGTCGACAATATCGACTGATTTGATCTTCTGGCAGTCCAAGGAACTCTCAAGAGTCTTCGCCAGCACCACAATTCAAACGCGTCAATTCTTCGGCGGTCAGCCTTTTTCACAGTCCAACTCTCGCATCCATACATCACAACTGTAAAGACTAATGCACGAGTTATACGGATCTTGGTTGGCAGACTAATGTATCTGCTCTTTACTAGGCGGTCAAGGCTAACCATTGCTCTCTTTCCCAGAAGCAGGCGTCTCCTAATTTCATTGCTGCAGTCTCCTTCCGAGGTAATCTTGGAGCCCTAGAAGATAAAATCTGTCACAGCTTCCACTTCTTGTCCATTGATGCTCCAGGACTTGATAGGGCAAGACGCCATGAGATTAATGTAATTTTGGATAAATTAATTGCTGGCTTTTTCGATTCTTTAATATGGCAATGCTCTGCTGCCCAAAGTCACATGGAGTCTATATTTGTGTTTTTTCAGCACAAGCAATTTATTTACTAGTAATCAACGTGCAAGTTCTTTAAGCAGTGGAGCTCTCCTGTGGAATAATGCTCCATTCAAAATTTAACATGACTGATACAACCCAGCAAACAATAATGACACTGGAACTTTAATGGGTAGGTTGGCGGTTAGTTGCTCTTGTTTGCGCCTCTTACGAGGGCCGGCGCCTCGTGGTGAGAGCAGGGATAGCAGCGACTGAAGTGCGGCGAAATTGTTGCACGGACAGTGCGTGTTTTCGTCACGCCCGTGCAGGAGTTAGTGCCACTGGCCAACATGCCGCTAACGAACCCGCATAGACGATTAACTAAGAAGGTGATAGTAAAATAAATTATAGCTTCTCAGATGTATCTTAAAAGTAGAACGGCAAAAGCCTAGTCATCGAATGCCTAGTTCCATAGTCATGATGAGTCATGCCTAATAATTGTAGTCATTGCCACTCATAGCTAAGCATGTTTACTCATTTGCAATTGGATGCGGTCATTTCAAGTCGTCGTTGGACATATTAGTCGTTTCGTAGTCATAAACAGTCATGATGAATCATGCCTAGTCATTGTAGTCATTACTGCCTATCGCTAAGCATTTTTACTCATTTACAATCATTTACGGTAATTACAAGTCGTCCACATCATCAGCCTGACTATACCCAATGCAGGGCGAAGGCCTCTCCCATATTCCTCCAATTAACCCGGTCCTGTGCTAGCTGTATCCACTTAACCTCTGCGAACTTATTAACCTCATCCACCAACCTAACTTTCTGCCGCCCCCTGCTCCGCTTTCCTTCCGTTGGAATCCATGTTTGTTAACGACCTATCTGTTATCGTCTCTTTGCACTACATGTCCTGCCCATGCTTATTTCTTCTTCTTGATTTCCACTAGAATGTCAGTAACTTGAGTTATTTCTCTGACCAACTCTGCACGTTTCCTATCTCTTAAAGTTACCTTTATCATTTTTAGCCCCATAGCCCTCTGGTGTCGATCTCAACTTAAGTAGAACTCTCTTTGTTAGCCTCCACGTTTCAGCCCCATAGGTGAGTACGGGTAAGATGCAACTTTTGTATACTTTCTTCTTGAGCGATACCGGTAAGCTGCTAGTCATAATCTGCGAGTGCTTGCCAAATGCGCTCCATCCTAATCTTATTCTTCTTGTTATTTCCCTTTCATAGTCTGGATCTGAGGTTACTACCTGTCTTATGTAGACATATTCGCCTACTACTTCCAGTACTTCGCTACCTAGCGTAAACTGCTGTTCTTTCGTAGTCGTAGTATGGCATATTGGTCATACAAGTCATTTTCGTCATTATTAATCATTATTATTAGTCGCTAGCTTTAGTCATTAACTCTATCGATGTCTATTTATAGCGTTTATTCATTACTTATCACCATCCATCATTTTCATTCTTAACCTCCCTCCCACCTCAGACATCCGCTATTTGCGAGTGACACACATCAGCGCAGAGATGGGACACACAGATCACGCGCGGAGCTCCCGCGCACAGATTTTCGCTCCATGATACTAGAAAGGCTTTCTCCTTTGAAAAATGCTTATCTGGAAGGCGAAGATAAGGTGGTGTTTGTCGGTCTGCAGAGGCACATGAAGAAGCGGAGAAATGACCGAAATGAATCCCTGCGCTGTTTGCTCAAAAATGCTTTCAGCCGCGTAAAGTACCTGGTTTCACTACTTGTCTTTCAGCTTCGACAGACTGTTACTCGTACTTATCAGTCAGGTAGTTTTGCCTTGTATGCCAAGGATAAGGCGTCTTTATTTCGGTTAAAAATGAAATTCTAAATTTGAACTCCGTGTACTTGTGTTAGTTTCTTTCGGCTCAAATCGAAAATCCACGCCTCTAGTTATGGCTGAGTGTCCGCAGGTAACTTGTCGATTCCTGACTGAGCACCCAAGAAAAGCTTCCTTTTCTTTATATGTTATGGCATGGTCATAACAATGTAGCTTTGCGCCAAAAAATTTCAAGGTACTAAATTCTTTTCTCTGTCTCTTTCTCTCTCTCTTGCGAAAAGTACTTGCGCAGGCTTCAGCTTCAAGAGCGAAGAGCTTGAGGACGCATAAATCAATAAGCGGGAACTTCGCTTTTAATGCTGCTTGAGTGTTTCAATATAGGGGATCATTTGTAACAATTTATTGCTTCCTTTCGCTCTTAAACAGCGAGCGCCAAGCTCTCGATAAATTTTGGAAGATTAAATACGCGACGAACAAGCAAAATCCGCCCCTCTTGAGCGAAGAGGGCCCCTGGGGTTGCTTTCTCTCCATACGGAGATAAATCTGCTGTACGCAACATATTCCGAGATATTTGCGAACCTCATTAAAGAAACAAGATTGTTAAATACGTAAAGTGGGGAGCCTCGAATACTGCACAATTTACAGTAATTAATTCCTGCCAAGCACGGCACAATGCTGAAAGCTCCGCCGTTTTGAAAGCGGTGAGAAGGAAGAGCGCATCCATAAGCAGCAGTGGGAGCGTAATTGAAGCGGGAGTTTTATTTTAAGATTAATCCCCTTCCGTTACAGTCTGTCAAGAACGGTACTAATGAGAGACAACAGCGGAAAAAAGAAAAGCACTCACAGCCACGAGGCAACAGGCGATTAGAGAGGAAGCTTCTTATGAAACCCATAGTTCATCCTTCGCTCCTGTTCAAAGCTTCTGTGGCAACGTCAATTTTAAGCAAAGATAATTATTTACGGTCCCTTCGCAGCACGCAGATTCAAAATTCTGAGTTGCGTAGATACGCGAAATACTTATCGTCGTACTAGTTGCATTCAAAAGCTTTAAAATTATAAGGCGTGAAGTCAGAGTATAAACTATGATAAGAGGATCGGACGTAGTGGAAGTCATTATCACATTAACATTGACAATAAATGTGTTATGTCATTGAAGATCCCAATCTTGCTTAACGCTGCCTGTCTTTGTCTAATTTGACATTACTCGAAGTTAGAGAAATGGTCTGCCACTAAAGCGACATAATGTCGTAGTAATGTTTCTGTCTTCATAGCTGGTGCGATTGAGACGAACTGCTTGTGATTGTCTTGCAGCTTGCTCTATTTTGTGTCGCTGCCGATGCCCCTCGACTGCTGACCCCGGGGTTTAATAGCAGCTGCAATTACTGTGTTTCGATGGAAGCGAAACGCAAGTCACCCGTGTACAATACAATATCAGTACATTTCAAACAACACAAGGTGGTCTAAATTAACCCGGAGCATTTCACTATACGGCGTCCCTCATAGCCAATGTTGCTTTAGGGTAGCGAACCCCATACACCGCATACCTTCTACAGGTGTGCTCCTTCGCTGCCGGACTGCGCCAAGCGTCTCAGCGCCACGACTTTCCCGTTTCCAACGCAAGCGCCTACGTCTATAACGAATAATAGCTTGCGAACACATCCGTACCACGAGATGATAACCCTACTGCGCGAAATGTGATAAGATATTTCTTTATTTAGTAGGCATATTGCCCACCAATATTTTCCGGGCCACGGTTGCTGCTTTCGAGCAGCATATTTTCGGCACTTATGAAACCCATTGAATGACACTGGGACAACACTGTCAAATGATCGCTATAACAGAAGTTGATTCTGTGGCTCTTTCTTCGTATTTCAACGTTTCTACGGCACCGAAAGGCGCATTAATGGTTGAAATTGTGCAAATGTAGAATTTGTAATCGCAGCTAAACTAAACCTCGAGACCTCATCACCGGGAATGACAACCATATCGAAGTGAGTGGCCCAAAAGCGTAACCTCCGAACCGGATCGCCGAAATTCAGCGTAGACGCTTTCACCTTGTTTACAAAATCAGCCGCTCGCGGTGACACCTACGTTTGTCTTCCCTTTGTAATGTTTTTTTACTATCTCACGAAAGCTCTTTTTAGTGAGAGTGACCTATCGATGCAGGTGAGAATACATTCGCCCCAAATCTCGTTTAATATGTAAAACTTGCCACAGGTATGAATGACGCTAATGCTCTTCCTTCCTAGAGGGATTTCATGTTGGAGACGGTGTTGTAGGCTGGGCTCAAAACCAAACTCAGGGGTCCATGAAATTTGAAGATCTCTTAGTGGAGCTCGAATAGAATAATATTGAATCATCGTCATCATCAGCCTGACTATACCCACTGCAGGGCGAAGGCCTCTCCCATATTTCTCCGCTTAACCCGGTTCTGTGCTAGCTGCATCCACTTGACCCCCGCGAACTTAACCTCCTCCGCCCACCTAACTTTCTGCCCCCCCCCCCCCCCCCCTGCTACGCTTCCTTATCTTGGAATCCAGTTTGTTACCCTAAGCGACCATCTGTTATCCTCCCTTCGCACTACATGTCCTCCCGCCCATGTCAATTTCTTCTTCCGAATTTCCACTAGAATGTCGGTAACCTGAGTTATTTCTCTGACCCACTCTGCACGCTTCCTATCTCTTAATGTTACCCCTACCATTTTTCGTTCCATAGCCCTCTGGATTGTCCTCAACTTAAGTAGACCTCTCTTGGTTAGCCTCGTGAATCATCGTATGCGCATGTAGATACGTGAGTGTCTTTGTCCAGGTTATCTAAGGGCTGCACTGGCGAAATGGGCTGCCAGCGAAGCGAAGCCCATGTATTACATAAAGATGTAGATAAAAGAGGAACGCTGGTACATTTCTAGACGTTTGACAGGCGTGCGGGTGCAAGGAACGAGCACTGGTGCAGAGCAGGAGAACACTGAGTTTTACGCAGGTGTCTACAGTGTGCTTGACTGGACAGATGATGGAGTATGCGCGCAAGGGAGACCGGACCTTTAAAACCAGAAAATAGCCGTAATTTACATACCGAACTGTGAACGTGACCTTGCTCCTGTTGTCAAAATATTCTTACGCTCTTTTTCTCTCTTCGCTGTTAATGTTGTCCTCGCCAGCTCTCTTTTCCTTCACTCCTGACGTACGTTCCCTCCGTGTAGTGTGCGCACGTGGGCGCACTCTGCTCTCTTTCAGTATATCGACATGCTTCCTTTTTTTCTCTGCCAAATTGAATTTCACCTGTGTGTGTCATTCTGACTTTCTCGAGGACTATAACCCTGACCTCTCATCACATCTCTCAGTCCGTATCGTGCGCCAGTTGAATGTCTTAAGATTGACATCTCCAACGAGATTCCACAATGCATAGCAGTAGCCAGAGCCTAGAACGCGAAGCAAGCTTCGTTCTTGTCAACAAATGATGCGCTGCCTCTTTCCGAGCGTTGTATTTAGGAGTGGTCGGCCGCAGTTTACATAGCATGCGTGGTAAAATAATGAATAATTTCGCAAAAATCTATTTCTAAGCTACTGACAGCGTTCTCGGTCGCGGAGAACAAAATATCATGTAGAGGTTTACAAACAACCCTTATGTGCAAACAGCTCGACGCTTAACAGGAAATATTATGATGGCAGGCTTATTTCAGTCTAGGCCCATCCCTCAAGACCTTCTGGTAGCTCACATTAGACCCTGTAAAGTCTTCGTAGTCTTGTTATTGCTGCGTTGGCAAGGGCTCCCGAAGTGTGCCCAGTACTCAAAACGACGTAAAGTCTCGTGATCGAACCATGGTTCGTATTAATCGATAAGCCGCGAACCCCAACCACCACGGCCACCTCCCCCAAAAGGCACCGCACCTCGGTCATCACTAAGAAGAGAGCCTAACACCCCTTTCCCCGCATCATCTCAGCGCCGGCCAGCGCCCCATAGATTTATCGAGCCTGTGGCCGCAGACGGCGCCGGCGAGGCGCCCGTTGGCTGCGTAGCCGATCGGAGCCACGTCGCCGCGCCCCGACCTGTCAGCACATTTCCCGTCGCCGATGGCTCTCGGGAGAAGCCAGCGGTGAGTACTTGGCTCTTATCGAACACCCGCGCGCCGACCGATTCGCTGACGTAGCGGCGACGCCCCCGTTTGCGGCTAACTGACACCGCCGCTCCTCTTCTCCCGGGCCTCGATGACGAGATGCGGCCACCGAGGGCTCTGGCCGAGGTCGCTCCGGGAACATCGGCACAGCGTTGTCCATCTCACTCTTCGGATGTCACGCGGAGTCAATCCGCTCCCTCATCTCCCGTCTACTTCCCCTTCCCTTATGCGTCTTAAAACCGGTCGTTTTTGGCCACTCTACCTCAAAAGCGGACGCTGAAAGCTACCTGTCTTATGTGTCAAAAAAAAAAACACGACACGAAACAACCTAATTATTACTTGTTCATGTGTTTCAATACCTTTTTATCTCAACGAATGGGACTTATACGCTAAGATCCCCCATTTCCGACTATCCTTGTAAATACCGGGCCCGTTTAGCGCTTGTCCCAGTAATTATAGGAGAGCTTCGATGAAGTTATAACAGGCTTCCCCAACAGACTGCCTGCCGTGTCCGACATATGTGTGATCAGTAATTTTACTGAGGCCAACAAACGAGTTTTCTAATAATAAAGGAATATACTTAACGGGGCGCGTACAGGAGCAGTAACGCTTTTCTGCGCACATAAAGATATATGTCCTAAGCTTTTAGCACGTTTTGCTTTCAGCCTCAAAAGCATTACTTCCCAGAAGCACAATGAACAGCCACCAATGAGAGACACCAACACGTCTGGGGCAAACACCAAAGAATGGGCCCATAAAACATGCGGAGGTTCACGGCCCCCACATTAGCGAGAGCAGGCCTTTCGGCCGAATATCCCTGACCATGCTTCCACAGAAAGCAAAACAAAGGAAAAATGTGTAAAACCTTCGAGCAAAGAAGAAAAAGAATGCGAGACTGTGGAGGGTTCTGCTAAATATTGTTCTTCGTCTAAGCCTGCATCTATGGACGAAAGAGGCGTCTGACGCCCAGGCAACTGTACTGCGTGCCAGCAACCCCCGCAGGGCCAACCGCTCTGAAAGAAAGGAAAGCAAAAGACTGGAGACCACGCACAGGGAGCAGTGGAGCTTCATAGGGCAGAGAGAAACGAAGGAAAGCCGCCTCAAGGTGTTAGAAATCGCAGGGAAGGGTGAGCGTCTAAAGGACCGCAGGGAGACGTGTAGCCGAAAAGGGAGATGGCGCATCAGGCAAGAAAGAGCTTCGTTGTAAGAGGCGCAGAGAGCCTGCGATTACCATTCGTTACCGAGCACGAGCAGCCATTCGTTTTGAAGGCCCTCCGAGGTGCAGCTCCTCGCTGAGCCGTATTATACGACCCCTTGGCCCTTTCTTCCCAAGGCTGCATCGCTGCAGCGGCACGGCAGTACACTGCGCCACTACGCAACACTCCGTCTTACTTCCCCGAGTGGGAGCTTCGCGTGAGCGTTGACCACAAGGCCGTTCCGGTTACGACTTTCTATTGGCGGCTTCATTTCTTTTGCTGTAGCAAGAGGAAGCACTAAGGGCTCGAGTTCGGCCTATACAGAGAGCTCCTTCCAGTAAATACACGGTTTATCTCGCTTTGTTTCCCTCGAATGTAACTCATTACCCTCGCCGGATCATCCGACTTCGGAAGTGCTTACCCAGGCTACGAAGATAAAATCTTGGTTTATTGCAACTGAATGACATTTGATTGAAAGTCAGTTTGTCAAACTCAAACTTAATACTTTTGGTATGAATGAATGGGGTAGCTTTTTTGCGGGCTATTTTTCCGAGTCGAGGCCAGATGCACGAGAATTTTATAACATATGCACCATTAGTGGCCCATCAGTGACCTTTTAAAAGGAAGTGTTCTTCATACCGAACAAATTTACTGTTGTATATTAGTCTTGGAGCTGTATAGCGAATTTCTCTATACTTTGTGCAAGCCTGCTCCAGAGCCCTGCAGGGTTTACTACCTCCAGCGTTTTTTCATAACTTTCAGCCGCAATTCTTTAGCCAATTCGACGGTTAGCGATTGCACTGCGCCAGAGCTTGTGAGCATAAAAAAGGAATAAGTGCCGCGCCGGCGCAAAACAAAAAAGAAAACTGCGATATCGTCGCGTAAGCCAGTACTTTTACCTGCGTAGATTGGAGAGTGAACCCGCAGACACGTTCATTATTTATGAATGATGACAGAAACGGGTTACGATAAATGGCAAAAAGCAGAAGTGACAACCTTTTCCTATTGAAGAACAGACAGGCACACATTCAGATAACTGTTTATTCCCAACGATACGTGCGACACAGTCTTCATACGCCATCCGCACACCTTGCGATACAAAGCCAGCATTTACATGTTCTAGTATTGCGAAAAGAATTTCGTGCGACATTCTATCGAAAGCCTTCGCAAGATCAAGCAGCATGATAGCAACTCGTTCTGCAAAGGCATCACAGCATTCAAGAAAAGTTCTTGCAATGTGCACATTTGTTCCGATGGTGCGGCCTTTAATACCGCACATTTGATGTGGCCCTAAAAGATCTTTTAGAACAATTTGCACGAGAAAGCGTTAAAGAAGTCGCTCGAGTTACGTATGACTAATGCAAAAAGACAAGGTATGAAATCAATTTGGAGAAGAGCATTGGTTAATGGCATGGTGAATGGAATAATACACCGGCCATGTTGGCTAATATGCGGTGGACGACTGTCCCAGCGAAGTACTTGGGTGTACCATTAGAACATTATTAGACTAGCAGAAAGCTGTGGAACGAAACGACGCAAAAGACTAAGCAGAAAGCGGATGGGTGGAAAGGGCGCGACCTTTCAGTGTTCTCACTTGCAAGTGTCTACAATTTGTTTTTGATTACCAAAATTTGGTATTTGCTGCAATTTTATGCATGTCCCGCTTGAATGTGCAGAAACTGCATAGAGTATTAGCAGTTTTCATTTTGAGCTCAAATTGGGAGCAAACTAACCGCACTGATTTGTTTCTTCCCGTGAAAGGGGGTGACCTTGGTCTTTCGAACTTATTTCTCAGACAAGGTGTATCACGATTTCCTTTTTTTTTTTTGCACGATTAAACAGACCCTTTGTTGCGCACAAGGATGCAGATGCGCTTAGGTAACATGATACCGGACTTTGTTGTGTCTAGTTACCCGACCAGAAATCGCGCTGTCACTAGATTTTTAAAAGAAGTTGTTTTCGCCTCACAAATTTAGCGTGCCCATTTTTCGGTTGAGTATCTTAGTACTGTATCCAGGGAAAAATTGTATAAGAACTTGCTCAACCTATTTGTACCCGTACCTCTATACCGATCCATATATTGTGGAGACCTAGGACAAGATGTCCTAAAGATAACATTCTTGCAGGCTTGTTGGTGCATGGATTTTGCTGGAGGCTAAGCGCGGAAAGACAGGACAACAGAAACACTCAAAACAAGACAGGACACATCGCTTCCAAAACAAGACAGGAAGCGCTGTGTCCGATCTTGTTTTAAATGTTTCTGCTGTCCTGTCTTCCCGCGCTTAGCCTCTATTCTATAGAGAGTTAAGAAGATGCCGGTCAAACCGCCCGTCAATTCATTTTTTTTAAGATTCACTCTGGTAGTCTTCCCGTACATACGTGGCTTAATTATAAAGGTATTTTTGTTCCTTGCACCCTCCACTGCACAATCTTTAAAAAATAAGTGACCATCGATCACGTCTTTATGGACTGCTGGGGTCCCGTTTTTCACTGAATATTACAAAGAACTTTAAAAAAGAACTACAAACTAATCCTTATGGAATCCGGTTTCTACTCATACAAAGTAACAAGGTCCCATACGACATGATTATGGTGCTGAGCCTCCACAACATTTGGAAAACGCAAATGGCATTTAGGCACGCCGAAGAAAATGAACGATCGGTCAGGGACAACATTTGGTTGGTTGGTTGGTTGGTTGGTTCATAGGAAGGGAAAGGCGCAGTATCTGTCACACTTGCTCTGTGGACACCTGAACCGCGCCGTAAGGGAAGGGATGAAGGTGGGATTGAAAGTAGATAGAGAGAAAGGGGGGCCGTAGTGGAGGGCTACGGAGTAATTTCGACCACCTGGGGATCTTTAACGTGCGCTGACATCGCACAGCACACGGACGCCACTTCGTTTCGCCTCCATCGAAACGCAGCCGCCGAGGCCGGGATTTAAAGTTTCACATTTCTCAGAGATGTTCTCCGCAGTGAGTCTGAGCAGCCTCAATCTGCTCTGGCCCTCTGGCCCTAATGGGACAGGTAGGCCACCGCCGCTTGCGGCGGGGGCTAGCCTGCCACCGAATTTTTATCTGTTATAGGCCGTCATTGCACCCG
Organism: Amblyomma maculatum; assembly: GCF_055883805.1. NCBI lineage: Eukaryota > Metazoa > Arthropoda > Arachnida > Ixodida > Ixodidae > Amblyomma > Amblyomma maculatum. The sequence continues at coordinate 201,656,448 of NC_139347.1, read as the reverse complement.
CCACCACTTTGGCTGTGGACGATTATTGCTGCGACGTGCATCTTTCTCTCCCTCTTCTTTTTCTTTCTTCTCTGTTTTCTCTTTTGTCCGCACGAGGCAACGGGGGTGGCTCAGCTACAAATCCAGTAGCTGGCCCATGCATTTTATTTTCCTTCTTCCTACCTCCACAACAACGTAAAATATCCCCAGGTGGTCAAAATTATTCCGTAGCTCTCCACTATGGCTCCTCTTTCTCTCTCTCTCTATTTCCCCTTTCACTCCCACCTTCCTCCCTTCCCTTACGGCGCGGGTCAGGTGTCCACAGAAACACATGTGACAGATACTGCGCCTTTCCTTTCCTGCGAACCAATTATTCCCTTAATTAGAGAAAGCCAAGTATTACCTGTAGGTAGGTAGGAATAACTTTATCAAAATATCGCCAACCGACGGTCTTCGTTGCCCAAGAAACATAAAAATGAGAGGCTGGGAATAGCCACGAGATAGAAACGGAGGAAAGGAAAAGCATGGAGTAGCAGCAGTCGCTGTAAACAACATTGACAGCACTGTTGGAGCGATTATGCAGGGTTTAATTCCTATTTGGGAGTGGCTCCCAGTGCCCAATTTGCGATAAGGCCTCTTTTTGCTAGGTTTGACGATTAAATAGTTTCATGCTTCTCGTCAGGGAGTTGGGGAGGGGTTTTGACCCTGAATATCTAAAGTAAATGTTCCGTGTAACAATTTTAGATACTTTACCATTTCAGCATTTCGAATCGAATTTTTCTCTGGAGATCGCATGCAATCAGTCTGTGAGGATGTTGAGCGCCCGCTTCCTGGGTTACTGTGAAACAAAAAGGTTGTGACGAGACCCCACGTAGAAGATGATCCCTGCGGTAACGCCGCCAGTAACCAACAAGGATTGTTAACGTGTTAGAAGGAGGTTACGGCAAGGACATAGAAATTCGTAATCGCAGGGTGGTTTCCACGGAAACCACTGTATAAGGATGAGCGTACGCGGCAGCACAAAGATACGCAGCCTGACGGAGGCTGCCACGAAAGCAAACCAAAGACTGGTTACCGCTGAAAAACTAAGGTACTGCGAAAATGTGAAAATTCGCAACCATGGAAGAAGATGGAGGAAGGATTCCGCAGAGGCAGGAGGATAATGGCGAGTGAGCGGAAAGCGCAACCGAGGGTGACTAGCACCAGGACCATCAGCAGGCCGGTTACCGCTGAAGACGGAAGGTGTGGAGAGGGCCTAATAATGCGCTACTGGTGAACAATTACCATGGAAGGAGGAGGGGAGAGATCGCTATCGAAGAATTGATCTGGGACATGGGGAAGCGCCAGGAATGTGCAAACGGAGAGCGCCTGCCAAAGCAACAACCCTCCGGAGTAATAATAAAAAAAAGGTGCGTGCAGGTTAGTTGGTGACACTGTTCTCCGATGTATTACTGGCACTGCATAGTTCACCACATGCACAACCGAGAACACAAAAACGACCTCGATGCTGGTGAAGTGCACAATACCAACCGGCAATTTCAAGCTTTGCATGTACGGGGACACAACTGTCTTGGCAAGGTCTAAGGATACTTTGAAGGGAGAGATTATCGATCCTTTCAAAATGATTGTGGGTCAGAAGACAGAGAGTGAGTGTTTCTACGGGTATCCGTCTGTTTCTTTGAGACAATAGAAGAAGATAGGATTTTGTTTCCCGGTTTAATTTCGCAGTTTTAGTTTATTTTCCTAGAGATTTTGTTCTCATTTTTGCCTTTGATGTCTTCTTTTTCTTCTGGCCTTTTTTTTCCGAAGCCACGGAACGTTTTCTTCTTTCTTCCTCATACTAGAAATAAACCCTCCGGACAGTAACCATGGAGTGAGGCAGGTATGATGAAGGCGCTATAATGCGCAGCGAAAGAGTAAGGTTGGGACGGTAACCACCCGGAGTGTGGTTCCCGTCGCAACCATAGGAGAAATGTAGCACTGTCCTTCCGCGGCGGTGTCTACAAATGGCGCCGCGCGGGAAAGCTCTCAGTAGCGATAACACCGCGCATGTATAATGGCAAACTGAAGATCAGCTCTAGCCGAGAAACGATTATGTGTGCGAAACTGTAATCAATGCTCTATAAGTATACAGTTACGCATCTTGCTCTCAGTCGTTACATCAATGCATTGTGAAATGAAAATACTTCAAAAGCTGTCAACAGATATAGCGGATGTCCGTTGTTTGTCTTCTTCGTTTCTGTCTGTTTTTAAAGCTTCCAAGAAAATTATTCTAGCAAATCGTTACCAACTAGCCCAACTTAAAGTTTTAGTGAAGCTGTCAAACCTACAAGAGTAAATTTTTTATTTTCATTTTTTTTAACTTGCTAACGTCTTTTAGCGCTCGGCAGCATTTGCTGAAATTAACTGTTTTCATGCGATCATTCTAAAAGCACATTAGGGACAACACCGAGATGGAAGACACTGGTTGGATTAATTTCAACCTATTGGCTTTCTCTGTAAACAGCACTTAACTGAAAATACAGATTCGTCAGATTCCAGGAAAAAACCTGAGAACCAGAGCTCCTGAGATGGAAACTCACCATAGCACTTAGTGCGTCTTTTATGTTTTTCTAGACATTCTCGCTTTCTTGTGTTGTACCCAGTTGTTTCTCCCCCGAAACAGCAGCAACGGAATCGCTATCATCGGCGCCGCACGTGAAGTTGTGCACCAAAAGGCTGCTGACCGATGACAGGCTGTACAGGTTGACAGTTTTCGTATCTTCTGCAATCCATCAGCAGCTCTTTGTGGACACCGGCACAAGGTAAGCACCCTCTCCGGGACTATCAGGCTATTGGTTCATGACTTTCTCTTGGCTCAATAGCACTTGCGATCGGGCTAGTTGGCTAGACTACTCCGAAGACCTCTGGCGCTGCATAGTTATACGTAAACACAACACACACACAAGAGATTAAAGCAAGACGTTTACACCGATGATGCGCTCGCTACCAACTGGCTGTTATTTGTGACACGAAAACGAAGAAGGCATCACAAAAAACGTAGTTTTACAATAAGAAGAAAACAAAAGATTAAAAAAATAGGAAAATAAAACGAAATTAAAACAAAAATAATGACAAATTGCATCTATCTCCTTGTCATATTGTCCGAACGAAGCAGTATCACGTCCTTCCTGTTGAGCGCCACCGACGGAACACTCACGCATTCCCCTTCTTCCCCCGAGATCATCTTGAATGCTTCGATAATCTGCCTTTTAAGATTGTCTTTTGCACCAGCCAGCACCATGGTTTCGGTTAACCTTGGTACACATTGGGTACCCCTCGAGCCATATTGATAGTCTTCTGTTTTACAACGAGAGCAATTGGTCTCCAGGTTTTCTTGATCCGACTATAGCGCACACGAATTTCTATGCTCCCTAGGCCTTTCATTGAGGCATCGGCCTGTCGTCCCCACGTAGGCCTTGCCACATGTCAGGGAATCTTGTACACGACACCTGTGCGGCATTTGACAAAGCGTTCCCTGTGCAGTACGCCGCATCCTTCATTGGTCTCACTCGTTCCATTCACCTTCCTGCATATACTCTTTAACTTGTTCGGTGCAGACAGCACGACCCTAATTTCAAATCGGCTGGCTATCTTCTTAAGACAGTGTGATATGCCATTTAGGTAGGTCAGGACAACAATCTGTCTTCTCTTTTCACGCTTTTTACGCTCTCTTGTTCGGGGTCGCATATTCTTCAGCTTTCAGCCGCAGATATCAGCATGCTCCTCGGATATCCACTTCGTTTCAACCTCTCAATCTGTAGGTTGACACTATTTCCCATCAAGTGCGGACAAGATTTGATTAACGCCTGCCGCAAACACGAGACAGCTAACCCCCCTTTATCAAGTTAGTGTGACAGGAGTCATAAGGAAGAAGACCTTTTGCCCCTCGTGTCTTATAAAACAAGTTAAAGAGTATGTGCAGGAAGATGAATGGAACGAGTGAGACCAAGGAAGGATGCGGCGTACTGCACAGGGAACGCTTTGTCAAATGCCACACAGGTGTCGTGTACAAGATTCCCCTCACATGTGGGAAGGCCTATGTGGGGTAGACAGGCCCATGCCTCAATGAAAGGCCAAGGGAACATAGAAATTCGTGTGCCGCATTGTCAGCTCCAGGAAACTTGGCGACCAATTACTCTCGTTGTAAAACGCAAGCCCGTCAACATGACTCGAGGGGTACCCATTGTGACCAAGGCTAACCGAAACCAAGGTGCTGGCTGGCGCAAAAGACAATTTTAAAAGGCAGATCATCGAAGCATTCAAGATGATTTCGGGGGAAGAAGGGGAATGCGTGAGTGCTCCGTCGGTGGCGCTCAACAGGAAGGACGTGATACTGCTTCTTTCGGACAATATGACAAGGAGATAGATGCAATTTGTCATTATTTTTGTTTTAATTTCGTTTTATTTTTTGTTTTCTTCTTCTTATTGTAAAACTACGTTTTTTGTGATGTCTTCTTCGTTTTCGTATCACAAATAACAGCCAGTTGGTAGCGAGCGCATCATCGGTGTGAACGTCTTGCTTTAATCTCTTGTGTGTGTGATGTGATTGTGTATAACTATGCAGCGCCAGAGGTCTTCGAAGTTCTCTTGGCAGTTTTCTGTCTGAAGTGTGTTCGAAAATAAAAATTGCCGCGCCTCACTTGCGCAAAATTACTGCTGATTATGTGGCGCATCAGCATTGAGTTAAACCTCGGCTGATTAAGGAAAATGTCAATGTACCATGAATGTCCAGCATATTTGCTTTGCGAGTAGGATAACGTTTTAGCGCGTACATGTGGGGAAAGGCTGCCACGAATCCTTGGCTGTATCACATATTTGCTACAACTCTTAGTCGCACCTCAGAACGGGTTTCTGGACTAGCCTGCACAAGGGAACCAGCATATTCTATTTCTTCGCCAAGTTTGCTTTCGCTTCAACCTCCCCCAACATTTCCAGCAGCTTGGGTGCGACTAGTACTGCAACAACACAGTTACACTACGGGAAGCGGAGTTACCTTTTTTTTTCAGTACGCGCTTAGCTTCTCCTTCTTCACCTCGGTGACTTGTTAATCCGAGGTGAGCTCAAGCAAGAGCCGAGACCCTGATATTTGGGTGAAACGAAAAATCGAAAACGAATACTGTCACAAGTAGAGGGCTAAGAGGCAGGAAGGGAGCAGAGAGGATCACACAGCATATATTTGTCGAAGTCAAGAAAAGAGAACTGGCGTGGGTAGTGCATGCAGAGAGTTAGGGCGCAGGCCAGACGGGAAGATAAAGTATTCGCAGCTGGCGCAAGGCCGTGTTAATTACAAGACAATTAAACAGGTCCTAGTGCTGCAGTTACCTCTGTAATGCTAGGAATGGCGGTCATGTGTCCCTAAATGCAAACGATATCTGGGTGGTGGTGGTGGTAAAGAACACAAAACAATAAAAAAAAACAGCCCTCCAACCAAACAGCCAACCCAATCCATGGTATGTGTGACACTGAAGCTAATCGATACACCTCTAACAGTGCCACAAGGGCCAGATATCTGTTACTGCAGTTCCGTGTCCTCTCGGCGTCAAAAATCTGCTCTTACTTTCCGAAGCCTGCACGAAGGGGAAAAAGCCCAACCGCCCTCATGCTGCGCAAGCTGTCTCTCCACGGCGCCATGTCCAAGGCGCGCAGCAGCGCTGACGCCTCGAGAGGTCGTGCCAAGCTCGAGATCCGGGACTCGCTCCATCACCGGAGAGGAGACCCAGCGGCGACCGACTCCACCCTGCTAAGCCAGCCGGTCGCTCCACCAGATAATGACGACCCGAACACTGATGGTGGCAGCGAGGACTTCAGCCAGATCGCCTCCCTGTTGCAGACGCTCTCGTCTCTCAGCAACACCGGTAGGCGGTGCTCGTGCCGCGTGTCCTGTATTCTGCTAGGGTGCAGCACTAAATATTATGGCACCGCAAAGCACTTGCGAACTGTAAGTGGGCCAAAACTTCCGGTATTGCACCGTTATTTCTCCAAGCGCTACCACGTACAGAGAGCTTCGAAAATTTTCGAGCCATTTTTGCTCGGCTGGGACAGACGCTCTGATAGGAACAGTGGTACAAAGAGTGGTAGGTTTTGGCATGATGAGCAAAAGAGAGCCCACTTATACTGGAGCCGCTTTTTGGACGGCGACAAATATTCAGAAAAATATATTTCCGATATATATAGGGAGGGGGCTGAAGCTCGAATGGGTCCGGTGGGGCATGAACGTAAAGGAGAGCACACACGGTAAAAAAATGGTAAACTGTAATCCGACATATATATATATATATATATATATACATATACATATATAACCCGCCGGGGTGGTGCAGTGATAAGACGACCGACTACTGTCCGGAATACCCGGGTTCGAACCCGACCTCGGCGGCTGCGTTTCGATGGAGGCGAAACGAAGAGGCGTCCGTGTGCTGTGCGATGTCAGCGCACGTTAAAGATCCCCAGGTGGTCGAAATTTCCGGAGTCCTCCACTACGGCGTCTCTCATAGCCTCAGTCGCTTTGGGACGTTAAACCTCACAAACCAAACCAAACCATATATATGTGTATATATATATATATATATATATATATATATATATATATATATATATATATATATATATAAGTTGCAAAAGGGGCATTAAATGGAGCACGCCGATGCCGATGCATTAAACCATACACTTTATTATCATCTGCTGGCTGTCAGGAGCTTTTTGAGAGGGCCGCTATAGGTTAAGTAGGGCAATCCAAGATGAAAGGTGCGTCTCACGATACTATGGCCAAAAATGGCTTCTCTGTCCTATATCTGTAACCATTTTATTCTGCTCTCGGTTACTAAAGGCAGTATTTTTTTTAATGCATCTGTTTCTTTGCGTCTTCCTTGTGACAAAATTATGCAATTCTTTACTGTGGCTTCCCCTCACGTCACTTAGGAAAGATGCGGCAGACCGTCGGTCAGCGGAAGACGCAAGCTTCCATGGTGCTTCCCGACATTCCCGAGAGGATTTCGCTCGAGGACTGGTCCGTCAAGGCGTGCTGCATAGAGGACATTGTGTACCCAAGCGTCCGGAACTGCTCGTACCTCACCAACTCAGCTTACACGGCTTTCTCAGGTGTGGCTCGCCGCAAGGCTTGCATTCGTTTTTGTGACGGCCGGTGACGAGTCCCTTTTTGATTGCCTTCTCATGAAAGCGTATTTGACGCTAGAGCCGCGTAAAGGCTCGGATAAAATAACCACGAAAATTAAGACCCTTCAATCTCATCTGAAATGGAACACGAGCGAGGATCGAGCAGTGTGAATCCATTCTTCCCAAGCATGTACCAACTAACCCAGCAGGTTGCTTAACAGGGAATCGCTGACCAGAAGGCAAATATTAGGGGATATTTTCTGTACCTGCGTCAAGTTGTGATAAAGTTGCGCACCCCCCTTCCCCTTCCCCGCGTGGGCAGAATGACTTATACTTCCTTTTTTAAGTACAATACGTTAGAGTTCAGAGTTGCATCGTTGTGTCCGATTATTTTGCGACATCTTTCAGGATATTCACACAACACCGACCTAACGCTAAGCGGCACGCTTCGGTAGTCGTCGACGCATGCTGAGTTGGGTCTGCATTCCGAGTTTGCGTTGTTTTCAGAAGTTTTGTTTTTACCCTCACCTCGAATCACCTGATTCATAGAAGTACCTAGAACCGGATATCAGTTCGGTTGCTCCTGTGAGAGATGACAAGGAGTGGATGCGTACCGCTGCATCCGGTTCTGGCATTTCCACCAATCAGATTAGGGCGAAAAAGGCAAAAACAACGCTTCTGAAAACAGCGCAAGTTCCGAACACGGGTACTGGCGGAACGAACCATTCGCAAAATGTAGTTACAACGAATATTATCTTCTAACGCATAATCGGGACATGCTAGCCTTGCACGATGACGATAGCATCCTTGACATTGCGCTGCCGGCCGTCTCAGACCAGGCCTCGTGTGTGGGCGGCAGCAGAAGCAGCGTGTTCGAATCGTCGTTCACGGACTCCAGCTCGACGCTGTCGCTCTCCACCGAGAGGTGCGCTCAAGATAGGAAGCTACGGCGCAAGCAACGCCACGAGGCCAGGGCCGCCGGGTGAGTGAGCACCGAGGCACAGAAGGCGCACGTGTGGCGAACATCTGCTGAAAATGCCTTTCCGAGCAGTAGCCGCGTGTAAACTATATTACCGAGTAATAACTTTGCCGTGGTTTGTCATGTCTGACGCCTGCCGTGTTGACCTTTTATTCTATGAGCGTGTTCAATACACTCAGCCTTAACACTTTCAAAAGATGTTAATGGCATTACTATAAATTAAACGCTGCCAATGTAAATTGGAAGAGCTTTCCTTTTCAGTCCTCTGTGCGGAAAGGCATTGGAGAGTAAAACAGCTCTTTATTAATTTATCCTAGTACCTTTGACCATTTGTAATCACTCGAGTTCTAAATTTGTGCTTTTTAGAAAATTGTGAGACCTTATCTGGGGAAAGACGGCGAATGGTTTCTTAAACAAGAACCCTCGTCGAAGCGTTTGCCCGGCTTGCGGCATCCCATCAATCCTTGTGCAATGATTTTTCATACTGTCTAGCCATTTTCCTCTCGTCCTACCCTGGATCAACAGCGTTCAAAGGATGTTTATAGAAACGAGACGGATAACGAAACAAATAGGGAGAGAGTTGAAATACCATGATGGTTTGCGCTACATAATTGTTCTCTCGTCTTTAAGCTACGGACACTGAGTGTTATCATAAGTAGCTATTAACGTGTATCAAAATTTTACAGCAACACTGACTCGGACCCAACGCAAGTGTCGCGAAGAAATGACAGCACGAACGCTAACTGAACATCACCCCATGATTGCGCGCGAGCTCAGAGCTTCACTTCAAACGTTTATATCCGCATGCACAGCTAAACGATGGCGTATGGTGTGATTGCAGGACATTGGGGGAACTAGGCTTATTCTATGAACACGATATTGTAGGGACACTTTGGATCACTAAACTGCGGTGAGATGGTTGTGAAACGTGGTGGTTGTTGTCATCTCTACAACTGTGGATGACTAACCCTTTAACGCCTGTTAAATAAGTTGACAAAGCCTGACATTAGTTTCTAACGTTTATTCGTGTATGTGACACTTTCTGCGCATGGACGCACGCACAGAAGCACATTCATGCGCCTAGACGCCCCGTGCAATGCGACGGCCACGCAACTGGTGGAGAAGTTGAAAGTAAATCCTGGAGCGGAGCCGGCTGCGTCGTCTGCTAGCCGTGTGTTTCTAGTAGTCCTCGCGTCATGAATTCGTTTTCCCGCGTCGATTGTATCGTTCCATAAACAGCTTCCCCTGTCGGTGCACTGTGACAAAAATTGCGGGGCATCTCCAGCGATAGTTTTTTATAAGGTCAAAGTTCGAAAGCTGTAAAAAATGCACTGCAAAATATTACTCGTCCCAGCTCAGCAAGCAATACGACCTAGACCATACTGTTGAAGATAAATTCGCGTTGACAGATCCCTTGTCATTCTTGTCTCATATTTCGATATTTAAGTATTTCAAATAATATCGACGCATCAACGTGAATTTTCTGAAGATCGGTAGTATTGGCGTTTAGGTACAGAAAATATATATTGGCTAATGAGTAAATCTTTAATAGTTCATTTACTTAGTGTAGTCCTGCATGCTTTTATGCCACCTAATTTTTGTTAATTTTGTAGCCATTATAGGTCCTGACTGCAAAGTAATAATGGATATGATGAGCGGCAGGTACGAAATTTAATGAATTAAACGCGGTGCTCCAAGCGCGTAGTGCATGCTTTTAGTTCTATAAGCGGTGCTTGTTAGGAGCAGCATCTCTCAATAGTTTGTCCTTTTACCTAAGCGCATAACCTTTACGAAGCGAAGATTGTAAGGGCTCGTTTTGTCCCGTTTTACCCATATCCGTCTGTATAGGCTATAAAACGTGTCATCGCCGCTATCCAATCCATCATTCGGTTAAGCCAATTTTACCCATTTTATTTTTCATCTCGAAGGACTAAACAAACATAAAACAGGAGAGGGTGTCATACCAGCAAAACGTTAGTGGGCTTGAATCCAATTAAAAAGAAATAAAAGGGAACAAAAGCTCACGAATAAAACAAAAGCTTTTTTAAACAGTGATATCAAAATAATAATAGCAATAACAGAAAGAGAAAACGAGGTCTGTGTCGCAGGATAGTCTACGCTTGCCTAAAAAAAAATACATCCAGAAGGTAGCATCCACACCTGAAACAAGACAAAAACAGGAAGCGGAGCTGGAAAAGCAAGCAGCATGCCGCAAAACAACATATATACAAATTGTCGACAGAACCTGCAAGTCTAACCCCACCTGTATTTAGCAACAACCTCAACCTCTTAACCTCAACGGATACAGAAAAAGTGACAAAGACAGTGCGGTGAGAGAGAGAGAGAAGTACAGAACACAAAAATATAGGAAAAAAGGAAGACACGAGTAAAATAGTTAAGTCAGATAGTCAACAAATAGAAACGGACTAGAAATAAAATGGGGTCGAAAATAGAGCTTGGCAGTTTCCTACGGCGTTGTAATGGTAGGTTCACAAAAAGGCAGTGATAAGGAGCAGAAGAACGAAACTGAAAACAAAAATGAAAGTGCTGATAACCCAATCATAAGGAAGAGAGGAAGATAAAGAAAGGTATAGCCTAGACAAAACAAACGAAAAATAAAATGCTAGAGAACCTAGACTGATGCACAAGACGTCCGCCACTACACAAGGTTATATTAATTCCGAAAAGGCTTGGCAAGAAAAATGATGGAAGATGCCTAAAAGAAAACTACTGCACCACTATACCCGACAGGCCTGACAACAACAGCATAAGAGGCAAAAAGTATCACATCACAGAGGAGTAAAAAAAAAAAAGAAACAAAACTATTCTTTTCATAGAATTATGCGTGGTGCCATGTGGACCCGCGGCTCCCGTGAGGGATGCTTTAAACATCGGGACTATTATTTAGGCCTATTAATACCGGAACGCGATTGCGTTGTCTGACCCCCTTCGCATCGCGAATTCAAGTAGGTCTGTCTTTATTCAGCTTGAAACAGCGAGCCTTCGCGATCTATGAGTGAGTGTAAGTCTCGCAACACGAAAGTCCTGGGTTCGACCTCCCTCAAAGTTGAATCAGTTTTCAATTCCGCTCAATTACCTGCCTTCAGTTACGGAACTTCCTTGAAAAAATTAGCAATAATCTGAACATTTCTAATTTTTCCTGAATTTGCCATCGACATTTTTCGTTTACGGCGAATGACGACGAATTTCCTTCGACACGGGACCATCTGCGAAATTGCATTGAAGTCTTGTCAATTTGGTGGATGAAACGATATGCCTATAACAAAGAGGTGCTGGCATGGTGTAACGGCGGGTGGCGCAAAATATCTCATAAGCGCGTCACCATGAGCCAATATTAAAATAATTTGCAAAGCAAACGCTGGGTAATTAAAAAAACTGTAATTGTTTTGTTAAAGCAATTGATCAGTCGCAGTATATCCACAGAAGAGCAGGGCTCAGAAATGCAATTGGTCTTTTAGCGCTTGTTTGTAGCAATGTTTTCGCCTCTACACAAAGGCCAACCTTAACTTTATGCTTCAGGCCGCCATAGAAAAAATTAGCAGGAGCTGAAAAAATAACTGCCCCCGCGAACGTCGCCAATCCTGGCAGCGACGTCTGAGCAGCCGCAACTCGTGTCCCGGAAAGACTTTTGAAAACGACCGCTAGGAGGCCTTCAGTGGCGCCCCTATAGGCTGTGCACAGGGGTATAAAGGATTTCGTCTTGGCGTTCCTTGGCGCGCGGTGGTTGAAGTGCTCATTCAAGTGTGGAATTGGACGCACGGCTCTGCTTCTACGGCGCGTAGTGACATTCTGGCTCAAGCCGGAAGCGCCTGAAGCTGAGGCGACGCGAGCGCCGTTTGTAAGTTTTTTTTTTTTTTTCCTATCGCGCCACCAATCTCTCCACAAGACAGAGTTGCTTACACTCTTAACTAGAGGGAAAGCTGAGGGCGCTGCACTTCAGCCACCATGGGCGCGCTAAGAATCATTGGCCGTTGTGCTACTTGGTGCAGGGCAGTTGGTTTTTCTCGGGTGCGCGGAGTGGCGTTACTATGATCTCTTTTTCATTATCATCATCATCTCAAGGTGAGTACATAGACCGCAAAAGCCATAGTAGCGAAGGCGCAAAAGAAGACGTCGCCAATAAAAGGTTTCTGTTCCCCGAAATGACACTATAAGCTTCCTTAAGTAATTGCGCAACGATATATTTTTAAAACGGTTTTTTTTCCTTTGGAAGTGCACCTATTAAGTGCTTAATATCGGTATCTGTGCTGCTCAAAGCTAAGCCAATAGGAAAAAGAGCCATCGCTTATATTGGATAAATTTCACACTGGCATGCTGTTTCTCTCTCTTATTGCTATTTATAGTTACAAAAGTGATGTTAGAACATTGTTTACGGTAGAAAAACGTTGATATTTGCATTAGTTTTGGCCAAAAGTTGTAGTTCTGCACTCGGTAGGTCTCCGGCCCATGATGCTTTGGGCGCCCATGGGAGATGCATTCATTCATTCATAAACCTTTATTCATGAGGGTGACCTGAGGCCTAGAGGGGAAGGGGGTGGGTTAGGTGAAGTTGAGAGCGCCAGACTCCGACATGAAGTCTAGCAGGGCACTAAGCTTGCGCTTGGCGTTGGTATTGGGGGCTGTCCAGTCTTCGTAGCTCTGAATGTGGTGAGCAGATGTGTAGCGTGCGCGGAGGCCAGCCGTGCCACAGACAGGTCCAGACCAAGTGCTGCAGGTCAACGGAGTCAGCAGGGCAGTTGGGGCAGCTGATCTTGGTTCGGCGCCATTGACTCAGGATGTCCGGTGTGTACGCTGAACCGGCTCGCGCCTTGTGAGTTAGAACTTGGGCTGGACGAGAGAGGCCGGAAGGGATCGGAGGATTAATACCGGGGACAAGGTCCCGCAACAAACCCCTCCGCTCATGTTTAAGCCGCGTGATGACAGAGTCCGGTATGATGAAGGAGACGGGAGAACAGTAAGGGTGGTCCGAGTTGGACGGGCCCACATCAAGGCTATGCCGGCGGTCTTCCTCTAGCTGCGCGCCAGCGGCCTCGTGGGCCATTCTGTTCCCAGTTCCTTGTGCGTGATGTCCAGGTGTCCAATGTATTCGTACCGAGACTTGTGAGGTCTCTCGCATGTATCGGCAGCGCTCTTTGATGCTGTGTTGTACCGAGGTCTTGTAAGAACGGGCTTTCGGGGTTTTTATAGCCTCTTGACTGTCGGTGTAGATGTGGATGAAACGATCTGTTCCTTTGGTGCAGTGTTGAAGGGCCTCGTCGATGGCTGTTAATTCCAGTTCAGTTGCGGACCAGTACCTGCGACCACTGTGGCTAGTGGCGTGCAGCTGTGAACCCTCTTGGTAGTAAGCAGTGGTTGCAAACGTGATGCCGGTGTCATCGTCATGATATAGGGCGGCGTCGGTATAAATGCGGAGACCGATGTGCTGGTCTTGTGTATCAATTATGTGGCGTTGTCGGTGATCTCTTCCTGGTCCTTTGGTGTTGGTTGGAATGGGTTTTGGATCTGTTACCAATGTTTCTGTCCATGGTGCTGTAAGGTGGTCCAATATGGGCAAGTGTAGGTTAGCTTCGTCAAAGATTCGAGTGAGGAGGCGATGCCCGTTGGGTGTGTGACGCAGGCGAGTTTCATGATTGGCTCGTTGCGTAGCAATAAGTGCATCCACTGGTGGGAGCTGAGCGAATCTGTGGAGCTCCGTGATGCGCGTGTGTACGGGTAGACCAGTTATAACCCTCAAGGCAGAGTTATAAAGTAAGCCAAGTGTCTTGTAATTGGCTGGCGAGATGAACTGGTCATCAGGAATCTTCATGTATACTCCCCTAGATGGCGACACAGCTTTCCCTCTAAGTAAGAGTAAGAAAGCGCCTTCTCCCATGACGTCACGTTGTTTCGAGGATGTGCCATGACTTCAGTGGCGGCAGTCTCCATGGCAACCGCTTGGCATGGCGCTAGACAAGGATAACTAAGATACATTTCTACAAAAGAAATGTCACAATTCTCGCAAACGTACAGCCCGACGAGTCATGAGCTGTAAAAAGCTTTCACCTTAAAAAGTGTCGAGCATAGATATGCGCAAAAAAAATTTGCTGTGGTTTAGCTTGTGGTTAAACTTGTGATTAAACTTGGAGTTACGCGAGAGCTATCTGCATGGCTGCGCTTAGGTTTGGCTTGAAAGTAAAGACATGACTTTTGCGCATATTAGATTTAAGCTTTATTTGTGCCATAGGGGGCACTTTTGACCACTAAAGTGTGATGAGGCGAGAGCCTTTATCGCGCGATGGTCCGAAGCTATTTACTATGGCACCTCTTTCTCTATGTTTCCATTCCCACTTTCGCGATGACGCGAAGCTACCAGCCAACATATAAAGTGCCGCTTTGACCGAGCCGTATGAACGTGCCTGCGTGGCCTAGGGATAAAGTGAATGCAAGGGGTTTGCGGTTGATTGTGATATCAGCCTCCCATATGAAAGGAGAGGCTCGAGTTGGCAGCTCCTGCCAAACGTATTGCCAGGAAGCCCTACGTTCAGTTAGTGATCGGTCATGTGAGCTGCCAGCCTCCCACTTCTTCTTTCTTCATTCTTCGAAAAGGCAGGCGAAATGGCCAGACTGTGGCCAATTTAACTCTCGCAACAAAAATAGGCTGCAAGCCCATAGACACGCCTTAATCAGCCAAGCCTTCGTTCTAGTTAAGAAGTGCTTTTTCTCCCCGTGGCTCGGTGAAGTGCGGCTTAAAATGACGGACAAACGCACGAGTTTTCTTCATCTTAAGTTTTCGCTTGCATACTGCGAGCAGCCGGTTATTTAAACACTTGCGCAAGACTCACGCTACAGGCAGATTGCTTCTGGCACACACACAGCCTCCTCTGTTCTCTTCTTCCATGTCTTCGGCGGTTTGTGCTCTGCACCTGATGCGCCCTGAGCTTCGTCTTTAGCAATCAGAGGAAGCCTCTGTAGGTTGTCCTTAAGCAAAGGTTTGAAAAGGAATGCCCAGAATTAACAGGATCGCCTCTCCGATCGCGCTCTTTCGCAGGCTCCAGTGCCGGCGCAACGAAAATCCCGACATCCTGGTTCTCCTGGGCGGAACGAGGTTTTCCTGCCACCGAGCGCTGCTCTCCGTTCACTCGCAGTACTTCCAGCAGATCCTGGCGGCTAATCCCCAAATCCAGAAGGAAAGTTGCGCACCCTGCCGACAAAGCCTCTTTGCGCCCACTGTCTCAAGGGAGTTCCGTGCAGCTCAAAGAATATTGAGAATTGGAGCGCTCTTATCAATCTAACAACAACTTTGGATCGGAAGTTTGGCCCGGCGCTTGGTCTTCTTTTCATGCACCCTTAACTTGCTGCTGTTGCTGTATGCCTTTTAGCTGTGGTTTGCTTCAAGGCATATGAGCGTACTGTAATTGTGGCTCAGTCTGAGCATACCTTAGGTAGTGTACGAAAACGGGGGCGTCATCGCCAACAATCTTCACTGTGTGGAACTGAGGGCGAAACTAGGCCGCCTCCGCTGCAACAGGCTTCCCACTCGGCGCAAGCACGTTGTCGATCCGGCGTGAATTGTTTGCCTGTTGAGACGCTTGCTCCCTGAGCCGGAGACAAAGCCCCATGCCCGTTCAGTACGCTCCTTCAGTGTAAGTTTAACAACTTCGAGAAAAAGTTTCCCATTTCTTTCTTTGAGCTTGCCGAAACCAAATCCCTCGAAGGCGGCTTCCTGTATTGAACCTTTCCCCATAGCGGGCTCAAAGGAAGGGTGCTCCTGAAAGACCCACCAACAACGCGCAGAATCTGGCTCTGGGGAAACGACGTACGATATGAACCCCAGCAACAGCAACCCTTTTGAGGACCGAAAGATAGTGGGAGGCGATGGAAAGCAAGTCTGGGGAGTGGTAGGGTACAGGCATGTCCGGCGGAAAACACAACATCCCCAACTACGCAGCCACGGGAGACAACCTTATTAGCGAACCCGCGACAGTGTCATTCCTACTAAAAGCCACCGCCACTAGCAGCCTGTATACCAAGATATCCTGTTGTCGGCGCGTAAAATACTTTCACGGGAGGCAAATATTCTCCCCATCCTCTTCCGCCTCCTTCTGAGCGCGAGAGATTGAGGATGGAAAAGCCGACGTGACGGGGGCTCCGACCGCGATACCATCAACGAGCCTTCCTTTCTTCCTAACCCGGCGGTCGCTATCAAATTACCGATTTCCGGTCGATAGAGGAAAGCAAATGACGAAGAGGGGACCACCGTCGCTGCCTCGGGCTCTACATCAACGAGGAGAGGAGTGAGGGGCTGCTCGAACAATGCGTAACCGAATCCTCTTCTTAGCCTCTTCTCAATGACGGGTAAAGGGAAGGAGAGTGTCGCTTCTCTTCTGCGAGACTCCTTTTTTCCCCACGTGTCCTCTTCGGTATAACAGTGGGTAACAAAGGCGGAAAGGGAAGAAAGCGGGGTGTGAGAGGACGGCACCCAGCCTCGTCGCTTTGCCTATAATCCTTAATCTGCATTCTCCTTTCGCGTGCCAGCTTTGTGCCCGTGAGTACGCTTTTTCACTCGAGGAAAAGAAAACAAGAGTTTCTCGCGAAGTAAAAGCACGTTTAATAGACGAACAGCATCCCTTAAATCACCAAGTGGATAATGACTGAAGAATCAAAATCACTCTGGAGAGTACCTTTAAGAGACCTCTGAGCAAGGGCAGCTCTAAATGCGCAATAGCTTGAGGTTCTTTACTCCCAGTCGCAGATAAATTTGAAAGACGAGAAAGATTTAAAAGAGCTTGAACAGGAACTTAGAAGTCGGGCCGGAAGTTGAGGACGAGCTTATCTTGCGGTTTGTACCTGGCCGCGACGCCCAACACATTTCGACGATTTCACGTTCCACTTGGCACCGAGAACTTGAAAACATAGTCTGTGGAAGGTCAGAAATCCTTGTTTGCAGGTTTGCCCACGTAATTTCGTTTTAGCGGCGTGGAAGTTATGATGTACGTTCAGGCGTAAGAAAGAGGAGCTATATGTAGTTCGGTGCCTTTGACTCTGATCCGGCGGCAGTTAGTAGTTTTCTGGCAATGAAGCTGCGTTGACGAGTGGCAGAGCTTTGTTTACGTTTGTTTCTGTAATCACTGCGCTCTAATCTGGTCTATAGCATGGCGTAAGTAGGTATTATTTTACTTTTTCCCGACTTATCCAAGGTTTGGTTTCTGCGGAAAAAAATGTCTACATAGATTACAGTGCGGCTCTGGTCGTGATGATGTGCAGGTTCGATGGACGCTGAGACTTGTGAAGGATTTACAACAATTAAGAGTCGAGGATACGGGGGCTATATTATGTCGCATGTTCACCGTCACGTTCGCTTTCTTTCTGGTTTCCTGCCATTATGACAGCAGGCCAAAATAAAATTGCAGGAATTGCTTATTCCTTGATTCTTACGACTTGCGAGTTTGAAATTGATGGTCATTTATTTACAAGATGCAGAAAGCGCTCTATCTGATCGCAGCAATTTTGCAAGTCAGTGCCATTTTCTTTTCCTTTTTTTTTATAGCCGCCTCGGTGATTTTATGCACCATTCACTCTTCCCGACTGGCAATCAGAAAGATGATTTATGATAGTACGTCACTATGCTATTAGACGAGAAAGTAGACATTAAACAAGCCTCCCCAGGGCTCAGTAGTACGAGCAGAAAAAGGAGATAATATAATCCATCCGTTTAAAAGTAACCGTAAGAAAAAGCTTCTGATTGCGCAATTTCCACATTTGCGTGTTTGCGTATGCATGTGTGCCTTAAAAGAGAACATTCCCGACAAAGTTTTTTTTTTTTTCGCTCGTATCGAGCAAGGCGACGGGCGGCGACTGCAATTAATATTTAAGTTTCATACTTTGGGAACCTCTTCTCAGGCTTCACCTCTTTCTGATAATGTTTTTTTCGAATTCGCCACAACGAATGAGCGGAAAATACGAACGACGCCTATCGCGTAACAATAACGTGTCACCTTCCATTGTAGTTGGAGCTGCAAGGAGTATCTGCAGACGCCTTCCACTCGCTGCTCGACTACATGTACAGCGGGAAGCTGCATCTGACCTGCCAGAACATCGGCAAGCTCTACGTCACCGCCAGCATTCTCAAGATAGCGAGGGTCAAGAAGAAATGCGCGAAGGTGGGAGTGCTGCAAAGAAGCTTCTTTCTGACAGCTTAGGTCTTAGCAAACGCCTCATCTTTCTTGTTACTGATACTCTCAACGCTGTCCGCAACTCGTCATGAAATAAGCCGAAGGTAAAATGAGCGCGGCAGTCCAGTTCTCATTCCCTTCCATGTTCCTTCTTTCTTTCTTTTTTTTTTTTTTTGCATTTACTAGTGCTGCTATCATATATAAAGTCAGGGCTGTTTGCTCGTAGGCAATACCACTCGACAACTTTGAAAGCAAAGGCGTTGCTTGTGTAACGCAAGAAAGCGGAATAATCATGGAAAAAGTGGTTTATGTGAACATTACAGACAAAATCAAGCAAATTAAGAGGAACAAAATCCCCCGCTTTATTTTCCTGAAATATGGAGATTTTGCGTTACCCGCTGGCTGTGTTTGCCTCAATAACAAGCACTCATGGCTGAGGTTCCATCGAAGCACAAATCACGTTCGCAATCAAGCCGTACGTAGTCGCTATTAGTTATTCTCACATCAACACCACAGTGTCACAAGGCTCAAAATTATCGCAGCTACAAAGGTGATTCAGTTCAGTTCAGTCGTTCAGTCGTGTCCGACTCTTCGTGACCCTATGGACCATGTCACGCCACGCTTTCGGGTCTTTCACCATCTTCCTAACATCACATAACTTCATCTGCAGTGCCTCGAGGATGCCATCTAACCATCGCATTCGCTGCCTACCACTTCTCCGGCGACCCTCAACCTTTCCCAACATCAAATCTTTCTCCAGCGACTCCTCTCTTCTCATCAGATGACCAAAGTAGCTGAGCTTTAACTTTAGAATTTGACCCTCCAATCAGGGTTTATGGTCGACAATATCGACTGATTTGATCTTCTGGCAGTCCAAGGAACTCTCAAGAGTCTTCGCCAGCACCACAGTTCAAATGCGTCAATTCTTCGGCGGTCAGCCTTTTTCACAGTCCAACTCTCGCATCCATACATCACAACTCGAAAGACCATAGCACGAGTTATACGGATCTTGGTTGGCAGACTAATGTCCCTGCTCTTTACTAGGCGGTCAAGGTTAACCATTGCTCTCTTTCCCAGAAGCAGGCGTCTCCTAATTTCATGGCTGCAGTCTCCTTCCGAGGTAATCTTGGAGCCCAAGAAGAGAAAATCTGTCACAGCTTCCACTTGTCCATTGATGCTCCAGGACTTGATAGGGCAAGACGCCATGATCTTTGTCTTTTTAATGTTCAGTTTAAGCCCAAACTTCTCACTCTCTTCTTGTACGCGCATCAGAAGTCTCTTGAGTTCCACTTCACTTTCTGCCATTAAAGTGGTATCATCCGCATATCTAAGGTTTTGATACGTTTTCCAGCAATCTTCACTCCAGCTGAAGACTCGTCCAGACCGGCCTTCCTCACGATGCACTCTACATATAGGTTAAACAGGCAGGGCGACAGTATGCAGCCTTGCCTCACTCCTTTCTCGATCGGGAACCAATCAGTAAGACCATGCCCAGTTCTGACTGTGGCCTCTTGCCCTTCATACAGGTTCCTGAGGAGACAGATGAGGTGAATTGGAACTCCCATCTCTTGGAGAGCTTGCCACAATCTGCTGTGATCTACGCAGTCAAACGCTTTTGCATAATCAATAAAGCAGAAGTAGATGGGTTTCTGGAACTCTCTTGCTTTTTCCATGATCCAGCGAAGGTTGGCAATTTGGTCTCTTGTTCCTCTGCCCTTGCAAAACCCAGCTTGCACGTCCGGAAGCTCCCGATCCACATACTGCTGCAGCCTACCTTGGAGGATTTTCAACATCACCTTGCTAGCATGCGAAATAAGCGCGATCGTGCGGTAGTTGGAACAATCTTTGGCACTGCCTTTCTTTGGGATGGGGATGTAAACCGACCTCCTCCAATCCTGTGGCCACTGCAGGGTTGTCCAAATCTTCTGACATAATGTATGCAGAATGTTAACAGCATCATGGTTGAGGTTTTGAAGCAACTCAGCTGAAATGCCATCAATTCCGCTAGCTTTATTCTTAGCAAGGCTGGCTAAGGCCCATTCAACTTCACTCTTCAGGATGCCCGACTCGAGATCAGTAATCACAACTGTCTTATGTTGGGTTTGCACTTTCGGGTCTTTCTTGTACAGTTCTTCTGTGTATTCCTGCCACCTCTTCTTTATCTCTGGGACTTCAGTGAGGTCCTTGCCTAGTTTGTCCTTTATCACGCCCATCTTAGCACAGAAGCTTCCTTTGATATCTTTGATTGTCTTATACAGAGCTCTTGTGTTCCTTAATTGGCTGTTGTCCTCAACTGCTTGGCACTGTATGTTCAGGAAGGCATTCTTATCTCTCCTTGCTATTTTCTGAAAATCCGCATTGAGAACCTTGTATTTTTCTCTTTCCCCCATAACTTTTGCCATCCTGCTTTCCTCAGCTATTTGCAAAGCCTCTTCAGATAACCAGTTTGCTTTCTTGCATTTCTTTTGCTTTGTAACTACCTTAATAGCAACTTCTTGTATTATATCACGAACATCAGTCCACAGGTGATAGGCCTGTTATATTTTGTTTCATGCAAGGAAAAGTGCATAAAAGTCGGATTAGAGCATTCATGTGGTGCAGCGTGTCAACATCCACAATGATTTGCCAACGGCTCAGTCATGCGGCGCTTTCAAGGTGTCGCTTATGTTTAAAGACTTTTCATTACCGAGTTTTCTATCACCTGGTTGATGGTATGCATGTAAGCGATAGTAGAGTACCCTTTCCTAAAACTTGCTTTATCTTTTGCTTGATTGAAGTCTAAGGTTGTCCTAATTCCGTTAGCCATTACCTTAGTAAATACCTTAATCATAACAGACAGTAAATTGATTGCTGTGCAATTTTTAATGACCTTAGCGTCCCCTTTCTTATGAATGAGCATAATGCTGACGTTCTTTCATGATTCCAGTACCGTCGATGACACCAGTCATTGCGTATATTGAGTGACCAGTTTTCCTAGAACGATATCCCTCTCGTCCTTCAATCAATCTGTAGTTACTTGAACCTCCCCAGCTGCTTTCCCCCCTTGCATAGTTTTAAAGCTTTCTTAACCTCGTCCTGTGTCATTGGCGAAACGTCTGACTGATTTTCACTACTGCAAATCTCACTATTGTCCTGACAAATTCTTCGGCTACTGCATACATCAGTATAGAACTCCTCGGCTACTTTGACTATGCTGTCCATATTTTCCGCCTTGTCCCCCTTAGCGCATACATCTGATCTTTGTGTTTTTGATTATGCCCAATTTTCTTCCCCCCGCCCCTCCTCCCAGGCTGTCCCCGCTCTTTGAGCATGGTAAATTGTTCCCATGTTATACTTCCTTAAGTCGGCCACTCTGCGCTTATTGATTAGCTTTGATATCTTTACTTAGTACAGGCAGTAACCGCAGGTCCGAGCCATGAAAGGGAACTAACTAGGAGAATAAGAGTGGGATGGATCACATTTGGCAAGCACTCGCAGATTATGACTAGCAGCTTACCGGTAACGCTCAAGAGGAAAGTATACAACAGTTGCATCTCACTTGTAATCACCTATGGGGCTGAAACGTGGAGGCTAACCAAGAGGGTTCTACTTAAGCTGAGGACAACGCAGAGGGTTATGGAAATAAAAATGGTACGTGTAACATTAATAGGAAGCGTGCCGATGGGTCAGAGAAATAACTCGAGTTACTGACATTCTAGTAGAAATCAAGAAGTGGGCGTGTTTAGGGCATGCAAGGCGAAGAGACGATAACCGATGGTCGCTTATGGTAACAAACTTAATTCCAAAGGAAGAAAAGCGTAGCAGGGGCGGCAGAAAATTAGGTTAGCGGATGAGGTTAAGAAGTCCGCAGGGGTCGAGTGGATGCAGCTAGCACAGAGCCGGGTTAATTGGAGAAATATGAGAGAGGCCTTCGCCCTGCAGTGGGTGTAGTTCAGGTGATAACGATGATCTAGTTTTATTTGCTGTGACGTGTCTCGCTCTGAACTCGTATCCTTGTTAAACATAGGGTACCGTATATACTAGAGAGAAATATATAATCCTGATATCCTGATCGCCGAAGCAGCCATAAGCTCATTTCATACATGCGACAATCATGGAATGCACCCGATCCTCGTCGAGTCGTACGAATGCCGTAGTGAGAGATAACAAAGTTGACCAAAATCTTCGTTAGCAGCATTTAATTTAAATTTCTCTGCTATATTTGGTTTTGCGATGACCGCAGTCCCATTAGCGTATTTTGTCTATTTCGCCGCCGTTTTTTGGTGACGCTGCTGCGTGGGCTCCTGCAGAATCGAGATAAGAGGCTGGGTTTGCGGAAAATAGAAAAGGGCGCTGTGCCGGAGGCATACACAGCGGGATTTTGCTGAATCAGAGCTATACAATTAACTCAGCTAAAAAGTGAAAACAGCGTCCGAAGCCAACTCCCTTACTTCCAATAACTACCTAGCCTACCAGATTTCCTCTGATGACATTTCCATAATCGCTGTCATCTTTCGGTTACGTTCAGCGCACAGAAAGGACCTCTCCACGTATGATTGTGCACGTAACCTAGAAAAACATGTAAAGAATGCGAGATGATGAAGAAGCTGCACAGCCACCTAAATAAAACAGGCAACGAGATAAGATTGTCAGAGTGTGTTTTTCCCGTCGTGCGGTCGCCGCTCTGACGCTGCCGTCGGACGCAGATCCTGACCAAGTCCCCCTACGACCCAAAGCACGCGGTTTACGTGTACGTGACAGCGCGAAAATACGGCCTCTCATCGGTGTGCAAGCGCGCGCTGAAGCTTCTCCACCACCGGCTGGAGGAGACGGTCACGTGCAAGCAGTTCCTGGACCTGGACGTGAACCAGGTGTGTGAGGTGCTCTCCGGCAATGCTGTGGGCGCCAGGGGCGAGATGGTAATATTTCTGGCGGCGCTGCACTGGCTCAACCACAACTACCTGGAGTGCGAGCCGTACGTGCTGAAGGTGATGCAGTGCGTCCGCTTCGGCACCATGAGCATCGAGGAGCTCCTGTGCTGCCTGCACCCGCCGCTGCTGCCGGGCATCATGGAAATACACGAAGTGCGGGCGCACCTCTTGGCCGCGCTCAGGTATGGCACTTCGGTATTAATCAAAACAAAACAAGCGCCTCCGGCCAAATTATTACCAGCATCACTCGTACAAGTGATTGCACACCGCAGTATTGCTAAGTGAAGCAACCAAAATAATGACAGTACGTGTGCGAGAACTGACCGTAAAATACTGAGCAAGCACCCATCAAAGTTTGTAGGTAATCACGAAATATTGGGGAGGAGGGGAGGCTAGGGGCGTGTGATAGATCTAGGCGGAATGCAGAACGGGCACACGACAGGCTGGGACCTTATTTGGTCTCACGTCCGATCATTAAATTCAAGATGCCGGCCGTCGGAACGAGGGCCCCCAGACAATCGGACATACTCGCATAAGCGCTTGTTCGGTCTTTTAGGACAATTAAAAATTTAAAGAAAAAGAAGAGAGGAAAGAGGGGGGCTTGTTCGAGCATGACCGTGCACACCACTGACAACCTGTGGCTACACTCCAACTTTCCTCATGACTCTGCGCAGCCGTATCATTGATGCTCGCGTGATACCGTTAAAAATCATGCCGGCTCTATATTCGTAATGTGCAGGTTAGGCGGACGCTATCAGTGCTAATGACACTTTTCTCATCTTCTCCAACTTTGTGTGTTTTAACTAGGTACAAATCGTGAAACAAAAAAGGCGTGATTTATTACAGAAACTTAGGGTAACAATTAAGCTCCGCCTTTAGGGCTATGATGCGACAACCTTAATGACTTACACCGGCTCCACTTTACATTGTCCTCGTTCGCGTACAAACATCTTTTCACTCAATTGGTAGCTCATCCCTTAATCTGATCTGCTATTATCTCGCACATACTCACTTGCATACAGTTGTAAGGTACCATATTATATGAAAGCATCCGACATAGATACGTGGCCTAACGGAAGGATGTCTGCCAAAGCGTCCATGTCACGTGATATAGTGACGTCAGACAAGCCACCGCCTAATCATTTCCCGCCACGTTAACTGCTAACAACCACCCGCTAGAGGCACGCCCACGCCGCCGACGCTGTATTTTCTGGACAAAAGCGCTATACCTCGAGAGTTAAGTTAAGCCTACCGGGTTTGCTTACTCGCAGCATCCTTCCATTTCATTCCTCCGCTGAAAGTGTTTCTAAGCGAGACTATCATTCTATTGTAAGTGATCCTTGCGCCCGCATCTTGGGAGAGCTGCTGCCCTGAGCAAAACCGATCTCGTGACGCAACCAGAAATATACATTCTTTCAGAGAAAACTAAAACCTATTTAATGCCTCCCGCTCGGTGACCAGATATTGTCATTACTATCAAATCGCTCCAGAAGGCAACAGGTTTGAGTGTTTATCCTACGTATTGATAGACACCAAAGGAAAGGACCCAGCGTTTCGCATAAAGTAAGTTTTGTATTCTCTGGAGTAACTTTACAAATCATGGTGCAGCATTACAGAATCAGAACATTTACATCTTCCACTTGAATCTTGTACGATAGACAGCTACGCAGATAAGAGCTCAATCTGTTGCCTTCGTACTCAATTTGTTGCCGCCGCGTTACAATAGTTTAAATCATATTCGTAGGCTACCCATCTGGAACCGTGTAAAGCGTAAAATGATCAGACATGAGGCTGTGTTAGGCCCGTTTTGTTTGAAACTTGATCGAAAGAAAACCATTTCAGCAGATAGAAGCTGCATTTTCCGAGACCACATTTCTTAATTTTCTCTCCGTGACATACATAAAAGCGAGATAAACGATTAACTGACAGATCGGGCGCGGGAGTCGTTGAAATGTCGAAAGGTTGCACTGCCATTTCCACCCTGTGCATATGACATACGAATTGCTGGTGTCTCTAATCAGGTATGTAACAATTCATCACCGTGACGCCGCGAGAGTGAGAAATCGCTCTGCAGCACGCTCTCTTAAGATAATTGAATGGTAGGTTAAAGTTGTTTTCGTTTCACCTTCTGTAGTCCCATACGTAATAGGAGCACACTGACTGGTCGAGGCGACATTGTGCGCCAAATAAGGTTGTGTCAGCCTTCTTTGCATCTTTCTTCACTTGTACATACCCTTGTCGCCATCCCGAGGCGCCTCCAGATACGGCATCTCTTGCCTTGCCGTCTCGACCTGGCCTTCTTCCACAGTATATACATCTGTACTTTTCAAATCTGCGTTTCGTTATCTCTTAATATACGATAAGCATAGAAAATACCGAGGAAAACTTTTTCCGGAACTATTTTGCCAAATATGAATCACGCGTTAGTCTGAAAATGGTGTCTCGAAAATACTGATTCTTTCGCAGAAGCCACCCTTCCAGAACGGCGCCGTTAGCAAAGTTTTGTGAATATGCCTCTGGCAGGCGATAATTGGCAAGAGACATAGCCAGGAAGTGCACCCAATGGTGCTACACCCAGGAAGTTATTGGTCGTATGGCTATGTGACGACACGACACCGCATGACGTAGCTTAAATGACAGGGGCTACCAACTGGGGCGGCTCCTTTGAAATGAAAGGGTGCGATGAGAACCGAATTACCTGGACCATTGGATGCCGGATCAGGCACGCTACTTCGAGCCACGCAGACACGGCTCCTTTAAAGTGGGTCTTAATATTGATATGTGGCGACAAGCGAGAAGACGGCACAACATTGCGATAGGGTGGGTGAAAGATCATTTAATGGCTAGCCTAGGGTGAGGGCAACCTCTCGCGCAACTGCCATCTTCTTCGCAACTTTTCCCGGGGCCCCCGAGCGATCGTCCCGATCGGTTGCTTAAGTCGAGAATGACGTGACGGTAAATATGACGAAGGAAAGAAGAGAATGATTTGCTTGCCACTTGCTTGGAAGATCCGCTTGGAAGATCCGCTTGCCCAGGAGCTTTTCAACCATCCGCCATCAAAGCATCCATGGGACCGATGGCTCAGGGTCGCGTCGGACGGCTTGGGCAGGGGTTCCGTATTCGTGTCCTTCTAGTCCTTGATCTGTTCGCGGCTCTGGTCAGTTCATGTGTGCGACTTGACTTCAGATCCGGGCCGGGGGCGGGGTGGCGGCACTCGCGGCTCGCCGTGTCTGGGCAGAAAGGGCTCAGTGTAGCTGTGCGGCAAAATCCACGGGCTCTCGGCCGATGGTCTCGCGGATATGTCTGCAAGTCAAGGATAGAGATAACGTATGGATCAGAACTCATAACTGGCGGAACCCCACCGTGATGCTGGCAAACGTCATTTTCTATTTGTCCGGCACAGCCAGGCCACGGTACTACACCCACGAGGACGAATTAGCGAGTTGGGAGATCTACAAGTAAAAGCTTCACGCTCTCCTCGGCCCACCCGGTGCTTTGAAGCTCGCGGACAAAATACACCCTAAGTTGCGTGCGCAGTCCTCCACTGAAAGTTACGTCACCTACATTCAAGGCATGCTAGCCTTATGCCGCCAGGTTCACACCGCCACCCTCAGAATCGGAAGAGGTGGACCACATCTTAAAAGGGATTGCGGAGGATGTTTTCAATTTACTCATCTGCAAGAGCTGTGATACCGTGGATGTCCTCATTAAGAAGTGTCGTCTCTTTGTGCAAGTAAAGGGCTCGCGCATATTTCAACAGTTCAACGACTTCCCCATACGGCTGTAACATCTTCGTGTGTTACACAGCACCTACCAGCCAGCTCAACTCCCGCTTCACCCCTTAATGTCACTGACAGTCATATGGATCGTTCACCGCGAAACGGAGGCCTGGGCACCTGCGCTAACCCAACTCACCGTCCTTTACCCCCCGTCGCCCGATGTTCCTCAAATTCAGGCCGCTGTGCGTGAAGAGCTTGCACACTTGGACCCCTCGCCTGCTGTCTGTTCCATCGCAAACCCCAGCGTCCGAGTGCCCAGCATCTCTACCAAAATGCCACCAGGTGGCAGGCGAGTAGACGGCACAAGAGGGAGACAGGGTGAAAGATGATCTAATAGCTGGCCTAACTTGAGGGCTTCTCTCGCTTCACTGCCGATGTTCTTCGCAACGATATTGTAGCAGTACTGAAGGCGATTAAAAATAGGAGCGGAGGACAACGGTGACAACGTCGGCCTGAACTCTCATGCCGGACGCAGTTGCCCTTTCTCGGAGTCTTATTTCTCTTCTGTTGATTTGCGATCGAGGTATTTGCAGATTCGGATGGGCCCTGCCGAAAATGAAAAAAAAAAGCATTTATTGCGCCACACGGCCTATTTGAATTTCACGGGATTCCCTCCGGCCTCTGTAATGCGCAGGCCACATTTCAACGGTTTAGTGACATGATACTCCTTAATATCTAGAAAGAAATTTGAATGCGTTACTTAGACGACGTCGTTATTTTTGTCCGGACCTTTGCCGAGCGTAACCAGCGAGTCGCTATTGTTCTGGACTGCATGCAAAAGGCTGGGATTATCTTCTATCCAAAAAAGTCCCATTTTGGTGAACGTCAAGCGCTGGTATGGACATCTCGTTGACCGCGAAGGCGTCATGCCTGATCCACAGAAGACTGTGGCAGTTGCTTAATTCCAATCACCCCATACTCAAAAACAGTTCCGCGGTGTTTGGCGACTGTGTTCTTACTTTCGACCGCTCATCGCACGATCTGCTGACGCCGTCTACCCTCTCGCATCCCTTCTTCAAAAGGGCGTTTCTCTCGATTGGACCACAGACTGGGACTCCTCTGCTTACCAGCTGAAGTTCCTACTTACGTTGCATCCAATTCTCCTACATGTCAACCTCATCCGCTCCTATGGAAGTCTACACCGACGAGAGTTCTATTGATGTCGATTATGTACTTGTGCAACGTTCGGAAACAGGCGAGCAAGTAACTGCGTATGCTAGCCGTTCCTTCAGCAAACCTTAGCTAAGAGCGCTCTTACGGATCAGGAGTTCCTGGCCCCAGTTTTTGCCGTGCAGCGATTCCGGTGCAACCTCTATGTTGACGCAATTTCACGGTTGGGACAAACTATCATGTCCTGCGCTGGTTCGTCAATCTTCGTGGCTCGTCTGGTCGTCTTGCACGCTGGGCGGTTCTAGGAGTACGACTTTCTGGAGTACGGCTATGCTATTTCGTACAAGAGCGGCCGCAAACACGCTGATGCAGACTGCATTTCGCGCCCTCCTGTTTCAACGACCGAATCTGACCCTTCATACGACGGAGCAAAAAAGTGCTGAGTTGCACAAAGTGCCAGCGGCACAATCACCCTACCTCAACATCACAGGACCAGCTTGCTTGCTTGTGAAACGTTTCATTTCTTGCAATCAAAGAGGGCGCGAGCAGGCGACGATGGTGAACGCCGGCCTCACTTGATCAGCAGCCCCAGTCCTGGCCACCGCAAGTGCCAGCCGCCTCGCGAGCGCGGCGGGCCAGGGCCTTTTGGGCTCCGACCGGCGAGCACCAGAGGAGGATGGCCTGCTAAGCCACTTCAGTGCGGATGGATACTCCATCCCATGACTTCGCCATATAGTGCATTTGAGAAAGTCGGAATCGACCTTATAGGTACCTTCCTGAAGTCTTCCAACGGAAATCGTTGGATCGTGGTTTGACCCGCTAATGTAAAACACGCGCTCTTCCTTCGGTCAAAGCTCACTACATATTCCTGTTCCTGTTCCTGTTTCGCTCCGTCAGCCACGGACCTCTGCGAGCTATCATCAGTGACCGAGAACGCTATAGGTTACGGCAGATGTTGTGGAAGAGCTCCTCAATGTACAGTACTCACGGATTGAAATAGGACATTCGGAGCGCGTGGCCGTCGCTGAATGCAAGGCAGTGTGGTAAACAGGCCGGCTTATTGGCGACCGGAAGGAGCAGTTCTGCTTCTTAGATGTTCTCCCCCTCGCGCTATACCACAATGCAGCACCTTGGTTCGATGAACATCCCCGGGCGGCGCTGCATGCAGCGACGGCCACGCGCTCCGAGTGTCCTATTTCAATCCGTGAGTACTGTACGTCGTATTTCCGACAGTCAACACCATGTTACCCTCAAATCAACGGTATGACGGAGCGCACAACCGCCCACTCGTCAACATGCTCCCCATGTACTGTACATCGAATCAGACCACAAGGACTGGAATACCATCCTGCTGTTTATAAAGTTTGCCTTAAACCCTGCTACTCATAAGATGACCGCCTACAGGCCGTTATTACTTCCTGTGTACATGCCCCTCGGTATTCTCTAGACACCATTCTTCCAAATTTCGTCCATGACAAGCCATTCACCATCAAAACTCTTTGTCGGGCAGAAGCTCGCCGTCTCGCCCGTTTGCGGTTCACAAAAGCGTTCCAAAGCTTTGTACGCCCCTAGAGAGTTAGTGCGGCTTTGGCGGCTTCTGTTTAAGCGTGGCTTAGCGCAGAAGATTTTGGGGCATTACTCCGGCCCTTACGTCGTGATTCACCTCGTCAGTAACCTGAACTACAGAATAGCGCCCACGACCACAAGTGCATGGTCGTCGCTCAGCCACAACCGAAGTCACCCTTGTCGACCGGATGAAGGCGTGTCACTCCCGTGCGAAGGAATAGCTACCTCGCTTAGTGGGCTCCCCCCTTGGGGGAGCCCGTTATACTACGTGGCACGGGCAGAGGCTCTTTATTTTTCTTTCCTTTTCATGCCTCAAAATAATATATGTCCAAGGGGGGATTTACCTAGTGGCACGGGCAGAGGCATATTATTTTCTATTACGTTTGGTAGGCTCACCATAATATATGTCCAAGGGGGGAAATGTAGCAGTCCTGAAGATGAAAGTAAAATGAGGAATGATGGAAAAGGACATCTACATTGAGGAACTCTCATGCCGGAGGCGCTGCCATTCGCCAACTGAACTCTGCCTTCTGCATTAGTTCAGCGCTCCGCCCATAAACCCCCGATATGTCTATGTGTGTGTATATATATATATATATATATATATATATATATATATATATATATATATATATATATATGGCATGAACTTTCGCAAAATGAGGCAGCAGAAGACTTTACACTAATGAGTGTGCGTGAGATAATAGAAAGAGAATCAGAAATTATTGATGTGCATGTATTCAAACGAGAATCCGCAGGGATTCGCAGATGGGAGCCATTGACGCTGTAGCGTCCTTTCCTTTCAGACGGAGCTGAAGTTTTTCCCTGTCTTTTTATATTTTCATCCGAGCTTGCTCTTATCCGCTATAAACAACCCGTTTACTTCAATGTTTATGCTGCTGCAAGCCTGTCTTCGTTTCAAGATCAGGAATAAGCGCGTAGTCTTATCAAACGTGTGTTCGGAGCAGTGAGGCACTCGCTTACTATATCTGTGACGGCACTGACTGCAGCCTATTTGTATAAAGTCGTCCACTCTTAGAAAACGACCATTCTCTTCGAGTATATCGAAACCTGAAGGTGGTGCCACATAGCTTAAATCCACGACCGGGTCGGACCATAACCTATGTTTTTCATGCGCGGTCATTTTCTCCTGAGCAGCAGTTCAAGATTGTAGTCTAGACTGCCAGGTTACGAGCGCTGCTTTGCAAGGGGCACAATATTCGCCGCAGGGAAGCGATTTTCCTCAAGAAATCACTCACGTCGCAAGACTCCCGTTTCATTCGCTGCGCTTGGTTCTGCGCAGGTTCTACGTAGCGATCTGCGATTGCGATTCTTGTCATGCGATGCGAGCGCCACATTGCAGAGATGAGATGAGCTCGTGCATCCATTGCTGCGGGCACCTATTTTTGTCGATCCACGCGAAGCGTTGTTCGCAAAGGAGGCCTCACCCAATCAAGTTGCCTAATGCTCGCTGGAAGAGGCGATTCGACACCGCCGCGAGGCGCATCTACTTCACTCCTACGCCCGACACGTTCACAAGGAGCAGCACAATACTGGAGAGACTTTTCATTAAGGTTTTTTTTTGCCCAAGTTCAATGCATATATAATGTTTGCGTGTTTTCAACGATCATTTTAGGCTGGAGACATGCCCCTTTATATGTCTGCGTTTCGAACTCGATCTGCAGGTGCGCTGCTTCCAGTACAGGTCACCGCGATTGCAGCAACGTACAAAGTACTTCTTCTTAGTGAGCACATAATTATACTTTCCTTTCCTCCCCTACATTCACAAAATATTCAAGTATTGCCAGTTTTCAGTTACAGAAAAACTTTTAAGTTTTAAGTTAATGTGGTCCTAAGGAGACTCAGTCTATGAGGGGAGTCGTTCTGTGGTTATTTAACTTGGACTGAAATCGAACAGTGCAAGCTTGATTTTGACCTCCATCGAAAACCGGTCGCCGTGGCCGAGATTTGGCTCAGCGTCCTTGAGTTCAGCAGTCTAGCACCCTAATCACTCAGCCACCGCGGCGGTTAGTTGCAGTTAACCGTGCACATCGCCATATCTCTGCCAATTGAGCTGCCGACCATACAAACACGGATTGTTGTTCGCTACATGAAATAGCGGCTGTTTAATTTTTTCATATGAGGCAGTCGACCTCTGGAGATCTGTGATGCCATCTCCATCACTGCTGTAGCAGACGACATATGTCAATGCAGTCGAAAATTGGGTGATTTGGACAGCAAGCGGCATAAAAGCGCTTACTTGTTTCGAGTTAGGCAATTAAAATTTCACTATTACAGACTTTAATTGCTGGCAGAAGATGCGAGATTTTCGTGCGCGTGCCGTAGGAATATCAGCATAATCGTTGGAAAGCACATCCCTTAAACAACATGCGGTCGCTATCGGCTCACACTAGTGGCCGCTATTTCGCCACAGCTTAGGGCTCACCGAAGGAGCACTATTCCTTCTTCCACCGTGGCCTTGAGTGCGACGGTCAGCATACTTTCATCTCGGCGTCTATGACCGGGCACAGATAATATAAGAGGCTATGGTCGGGTGCAATGGCGCTTTGAAGATAGCGACTGGGTTCAAACTAAGAGTAGAAAATCACGTAAGTACATTGAGTTTGACCAACGGAAGATGTTTGAAAAGATATCTTGATCAACGTTCGCTGCTCGCGTTTCCACAATTACAACACCACCACCGCTGCTCAGTCATAGATACAAAATGTCATTGTGTTTTTATGGGAGCAGCGGTATATATTTAAGCGAGCTGACAGACGCTCTGTGCGTTCGCGCTCTGTGTGCTCGAGTGCAGGTTGTTTAATACGGCGGTCACTATTTTCAGCTACAAGGTTGCAGGCATGTACAACCAGCAGCATCTCTTCCCTACGCCTCAACTCAAGCCGCGGTACTTCAAGCTCGATGGACCGGTCATGCTTTGGGTAAGGTCGTTTTCTGCCATTGAGCATAAAACAGTAGCTAAATGTAACAAAATTAAATCGTTCATGAAAGCAGCTCATGGCAAATAATCATCAGCTACCAAAGTGACATCAGTCATTCCCGCAGCGAGGATTTCGCAGTTTACGCGAGGCTGAGCAACAGCTGCTTTAAGGCGAAAGCCTTATATGTATCATACAACTCAGAACATATCACCGGAAGTAGTAGCACCGGAGGTCACGTGACTGGACGTGACGTCGCGATTCTAAAATAGCTGTATAGCGTGTGAGGTCGTAGCGTGTAGTAACGAGCGATAATAAAGACCGAATATCCCATCGAGCCTAGCTGCTTGCTCCATATCTGTCGTGGCCACCACCTGTCACAGTTGCTACTGCGAACGACGAACGGCATGTTCAACAGATACTCCTGTGGCAAAACCCCTCCCCCCTTGCTGCCTCTGGCGCGCCAATCATTCATTAGACATCGCTAATAACGGACCTCCATGTTATGCCAGATTTGATTTCTTTGGTATCAAAATTTCGACGATGCAACCATTCTTCGAGCAGAGTTCTAGGTTCTCTCATACCATTTCGCTGCCTAATTGTGAGGCATCTGCTAAGCTCCTTAGTGATACGGATTCGAGCCTCGATACGTGCCTCCATTTGCATTTCCTAAGCAGCGATGTGACGTATTTGAATAGGGTCATAATTTCACAGGAGGAGCTGCACGCAGAGCAGGAGGAAAGAAGACACAGAGGCGATTATATCATGAAAACAAGTTCAGTTAATAAAACAAATTGTGTTACTGGTGTCGGTGCCGTCATCCGAAAGTGTAGGGGTTCTGTTGATCAGTTTCTCGAGGTCGACACTTACTCGTGTGAAAATTCCTACGCCGGAGGTTGAGCGGTCGATGCAGGATGGTTAATTGCTTGATCGGCGCAATGGACAGGTTGGCCAAGCTCCTCCGGGTCTCGAGCGTCGCCAGCTTCGGAACAAAGTTTTCGAGTGCTCGCGAACATCTCCTACGGCGATTATTCTTCACTTCGTGTCCAATGCCTGCGCCTTTCGCCTCTCGCCGAGGGCTGTATTCTTAATCGCACTCACAAAGTTTAACGCGGATTTACCTACATGATATTTTGACGTGGAAGTTTTCTCTCTCTCGCTGGCTTCCTGGCTGACTTACGTGAAACCTGAGACATGGCGGTTTGACACGACGGCCATGGACTGGGCAGGGTTCCTATAGGAACGATCGTCCCTGCTTTAGCGTTTTGAAAAATGACTGCATATACATGGACATCACTGGCTTGCCTGTATCCTTCCCCACGATGTATTTTGGGAAGTAATAGGAGTGGAGGGCGGGAGCTGTAAGGCGGCTGAGAAAAAAGGAAGCACTTCACATGTGCTCTGTGAAGTTTCATCCTTTCCGGCGACTATTCAGCTGCAACGGCCAAGATTGTGAGTGACTCGGGCGGCGTACACAACAGGATCACGAGGAACCATGGTTCCCGGGAATGTTATCGCATTTTTCGCCACTTCTCAAACTTTGTCTCGCGGCAGACGTGGGATATGCAGGCCTAACCGGCGTTCCACCGAGCTAGGCTTACTCAGGTGGTTGAAGCGGTGGCGTTCCCTATTTGAAATCCAAATCGAACAGACGCGGCGTGCGGACGAGACCGTAAGGTATTCGCCGTGGTAATGGATAGAAAAGGGCAAGCGGTTACGGCAGACACAATCAGAACCAGAGCGGCCTAGCCGGTGGAAGAAGTTGCAATAGCACTGACGCTTGAGCGCGGAAGCAACATTCCTAATTACCGATAACAAAACAGCTATCCTAAATTTTGGTAAAGGCATGATCTTATCCCTAGCGGTGCAAATTTCAGCATTTTGAGAGCAATGAAGCCCATCAGATGCCGGCACATGCCTCTATTCAAGGTAATGAGGCAGCACGCAATCTAGTACGAGGTACTTACCGCCGGACTGGTTCAGAACCGCTCGACCAACAGATCGGAAAGCGCATGGTGAACACAGGCCGCTACCGCCACAGACCCGTCGCTGCGTAATAAATATGCGATACCTGGAGGGGACTCTAAACCTATACATATCCACATCCAGTTCCCGTGAACGCATTGTTTCCACAAATAAGATTGGATCAGTGTTGTCATTGCATTGTTCGGGGGTCCCTCGACCACATTACCTGGGAATGCTTTTTTGCCACGGGAAGGGCACTGAATATTGACAGCAAAGAGTCCTGGGAACCCCTGCGGCGGAGCTCGGACCTCGAGTCCCTCCAACAGCTCGCAAACTGACTGAGGAGGCCGCCGAGGAACAAGACATCACCTCCAGCATCTAAGGGGGTGCTCGCCCCTGGCATCCTCGACTTGTGACCGAGAGTGTCGGGCGCGCACCTTCTCTGCCGGACAAAAATGTTTGTTCTCTTTCTTGGAAGTAATAAATGTCACACTACACCACGCTATTTAGCACAGCAGCTGTTTTCAAGAGGCAGAGGAGTGGAAAGGGCCCTGTCAAAGCAGCAGAAAACGCACAGAGTATCAAGCTACCGGTCGTGTGGCTCGCACCAGCGTGGAAACCGGGCGTGTCTGGGCGGGAGAGCTTTCGTATTGATACGCACAAGTAGCCCTAAGTGTCTCAAAATGTTTTCTTCGGCACCTGACACTCGTAACCACGTACCACACAATCGCATATGCACTAATAGTACGCACGATAAGCTTGGCGTAATATATTCTTAGTTCCTAATATTTAACTAAAGCTAATCGCAAACTGGCCCGCGAAAGCCGCTGCGAATCATGGAAGAGTTTGCATGAGCTACGAACGCAATGAAGGGTTAATCTAAAAGTGATATGCGAAGGATAAATCAGCAAAAATGCTGTTATAAAACTATAGCATGCTTCCTTGTACTTCACAAGTGGAAATTCACCTGCTCCCCGCAGCGTTGCCCAGGCAAGCCTTGAACAGAGCTCTCTAATTACTCCACTTGTGAAACTCTGTCCTCATACAAGCGGTGTATAGAAACTGAGCGCTCTGACTGGTCCCAAATTACTTTCGGCGTTTTGACGAGCTGTCCAACGCTGTTCAAATGATAAAGAAGGAAAAAAAATATGCAGACGCTTTCAGCAGCGGGAAGCGTGGTTCATAGGCGGTGCCACCGCCTTTTAATCCTCTTTAATGTGGCCAAGAAAGGTAATTGTGTTTCGAGCCCTAGTTTCTCAACCACTATGAACAAATAGTTCAGGGCCCAGGAAAGTACCTTGATGAGGTTCGGGAGACTGGGAGAGGGGGCGTGGTACAGCTATTCCTGTAGCTTCGTCTCCCAGACTCGACAGCTTAGAAGGAATTCTTCAGATTCATACAAAAGCTGATTACGCTTTGAAACTGTGATGCTTAAAAAAGGCAAAAACCCTTAGCAGTTCACAACCGTCTTGAAATATATGCGATAGACTCTGCATCAGATGACGTAAAACTTCTGTCCTATTCATAGGACTTAGCACTGTCGAATGATTGTTCGCCTGCCTTCATGAACTTCTAAGCGTTAGTAACAGAGAAAGCCATGCGTTTGTGCATGAGGTTATTCAGCGCGAAGCCTGTTATTCACGGTATTACGGCTACATTTTCAATTCATTGTTTATTTCCTTTCCAGTCGAAAGGTGGCAGAGGGGACTAAAAGCTGTATCTACCGCTTGACAGGGGTCTCTTGCCCCTTAGATAATGGCAGTGCAGTGCAGTGTTTCGGAGGCAATGTAAACAATACAGCAGATGCAATATAACCAGTTTTATAACTAAATGACTTAGTAAAAAAATACATATGCCCATGATACATTATGCACATTCATTCCACATACAATAGGTGCAGTGGGAGGACATTTTGCACATTATGTACAATTCTGCATAACGAGCAAAAACATAAAAAAGGGAAACAAGCAATGGGGCAATTTGATGTAGTAAACAGGCTGCATATGTAAGGTATCAGAACATTTTTTTAATTGTCCAATATTCGCAGTGATTTACAGACGTCTATGAGAGTTCCACTCAGTAGAACAAACTGATTGGCGGTTCTGACTTATATGCCGGATCGAAATATAACGAGTTTATTGTATTTAGTAATATTGGGAGATTATAGCGTGTTATAAGATGTACGAGGTGTAGGAACATGCCATTTTTCCTTGTGTCCCGTAAGTAGTGGTCGCATGTTTTCTTGTAGCTGAGCAAAAGAAAATATAAAATTGTTTTTCTTTCACAGTGTATATATAGGTTAGCAATAACTTGCAGTTACATAAGCAAAACGCCGGAAGGATATTGTATTACTCGAAAACAGGGGCCGAGGAATGCAATATAGGAAGGATGACATTAGCAATGTATCAGATAAATGTTTTTTTTTTCTTATTTTTTTATCAAGTGCAATTTTGTCAAGTCGATCGTGCCTGTCGTGCTCAAGATAGTATTGCAATACTGAAGAAGAGATAGCACTAGGAATTATAGAGAACTTTTACTTTTTACTTTTTTAATTTTCCTTCAATCTCGCAATAATAACATTGGCTCTATATACCTTGGACTTTAGGTACTTTCATTTCATTTTTTTTTTTCATTTCAGTTTATTTCAGACATTTACAATGGCTGAGGAGAAAGAAAAAAAAGCCGCGCACGCGGCTTGACAAAGCTCCCATCTCCCGTAGTGGTTCGACATGGCGATGGCGAATAACAGCAAAAAAACACAAACAAGAGCAGACATGCAATAAAAATGCATACAATATTTTCCGATGGAACACAGAATAGTATCTGCACAGTTACACACAAAATCAAAAAGATGACAGCTTCATCTCGCATGGTTACTTAGCATTTCTTACTGTCACATTCTCTTCATTTCTATGTAGGAACATATTTCTTATACTGGTATATGAAGCTGAGTGAATGGATTCATTTGTGAAAGTGTAGCGGTTTAGGAATGGCGGCAATACATATATTAATGTTTGGAGTCCGTAGTTTGCGCGTTGGCAAGGTACACACCAGTATTTATAGTGTCTTGTATTGTGGAGCACAGTATTTTCTGCGGATTAGCAAGGTCAGTTAAAAATGTAATTTCACTCTGTGCCTGGGATTTATATAGCTGAATCACACGATATTGATGGATGACCTTTACATTCATAATGCGGTATTTTGAAAATAAAGAACTTGTATGTGCTGAATATGAAGCCCCTGCTATTGCTCTCACTGCATTTTTTTTTTGCAATATTGAAACCTTCTGAATATTAGTTTGCGTCGTTGTACCCCATACCAGATGACAGTATTTGATATGAGATTCAAGCAGGGCATGGTACATTACAAGTTTAGTCCTCGTAGGCAACATGCACTTTAACCTTCTAAGTACGCCGACAACCCTAGCCAGTTTAACCTCCAGCTGTTCGATGTGGACATCCCATAACATGAATTCATTAAAGTAAACGCCAAGTGTTTTCACAACATTAGTTATTTCTATTGCATTACCACCCAAGACTAAATCAACGTCTACCACCCATTTCACATTTTTCGCTCTAAAAAATATCGCCTTTGTTTTGCGCGAGTTTATCAGCAAGGAGTTTATTTCAGCCCAGGAGTTAAGTTTACCCAACACGCTATTGGCCCTTTTGACTATATCATTCGCGTTGGTCCCTGATAGAAATAAAGTTGTATCATCAGCATAAATTACATATTCTGTTTCGGAATCAATCTGTACTAAATCATTAATATAAATATTGAATAATACAGGACCAAGAAATACTTCCTTGAGGTACACCATGCTTTATTTTACTATAAGATGAGCAATGAAACATACTATGGAAACATACTGATATCAGTCAGTTAAATAGCTAGTGATTAGAGATAGTGCCTTGTCCCGAACACCGTAAACAGAAAGTTTCAGTAGAAGAGTCTCGTGATTAATCCTGTCAAAGGCTTTGGAGAAATCTATGTAAATTCCCAACGTTATTTGTTTACATTCTATGTTATTTAGGATTATCTCTTTTTGCTTCAGAAGAGCCATTTCAGTAGAAGACTGAGGTCTAAATCCAAACTGTTTAGTTGTTAGCACATTATACTTCTCAAGAAAATTAGAAACTCGTATGTGCATTATTTTTTCTAAGCCCTTAGAAGAAATAGGCAATATTGAAATTGGCCTATAACTGCCCAGGTCATTTTTGGAACCACCTTTATAGATTACAACTACTTTCGCAATTTTCATGTCTGAGGGGAAGATGCCTGTAGTTAGGGACAAATTATAGACAGAAGTTAAAATCGGGCAGATAATGTCCAAGACGTGCATGACTGGTTTCATTTTCAGTCCAAAAGCGTCTTCACTGTTCGAAACCTTCATACCTTTAAATATTTGAAGCACCTCATTTTCATCGAAGCATGTTAGGAATATGCTGTTGCTTGTGTGGTTAGTAACGTAATCTAATGCTCTATGATTGTGCTCATTATCAACAAGTGTACTAAAATAGTTATTAAACTCATTAGCGAGAGCGAGTCCAGTATATCTAATACCATAAACTGTAATACTGTTAGCTATATTTCCCAAGTTATGGTTTAAAACTCGATTAAGCCTATTCCAAATTTTCTTTTGATCGGTCAAACCATCGAACAAATTGAGGTGATATTCATTCCTCGCTTTCCTCAATGTTGAATTAAGCTTGTTTCTGTATGTCTTAAACGTTGCCCACGATTCTGGACTGCGTCTTTGTAAGAATTTCTGGTAGAGGGAGTTTTTTCTAGCAATCATTCGAAGAATATGCGAACTAATCCACGGCTTACGAGCTCGTTTTGGTTTCTTTATATCTGTGTATGGAAACATATGCGCACGAAAATCTCCAGGAAACAACTAAACGCTCTGTCAACAGTCAAACAAGCAAAAACTGGTTCCCAATTGACATTCATTATTTTGTGTCGAAATAAATTTAACCTCGTTGGGTTGATCCGTTGTATTTTAACATTTCTCCGTTTACAGTTCGATTTGAATTTAGGATGACTATTACAAACGATGTACACCGGCAGGTGATCACTAATAACGTAATTAATAACTCCGGTTGAGAGCGTGTTAGTTGCGTTATTCGTGATAAGCAAATCCAAGAGTGTTGCCGTCGTTGTGGTAATACGTGTAGGTGATGTCACAACGTTTACAAGACAGTATGATTCCATTAGTAATAAGGGTCGCGACTTTCTGGGTGTATTTTCGTGCATGTTAAAGTTGAAATCACCACCTATATATATATATATATAGTGTAATTATATCCAAAGGCAAACTGAAAAACATGTTCCATATAGAGCAGAAAGTTCTCTATGCAACCATCTGGGGTCGATATACCACAGTGATGAGGACATTTTTGCTACGAACAGACACTACCTCATAATCAGGCGTAAGTGAAGTAACTTCATCGACCCTTTCGCATTGCACACTATCAAGCACGAACGAACAAACGCCTCCACCTCTTCTATTAGTTCTATTGAGGAAAAATGACTGATAGTTTACCAAGTCAAAGCAGTCAACTTCATCCTTGACCCATGTCTCACTGAGCATTACCACAGAGAACAAGAATTCAAACTCTTCAAGAAATACGCGTAAGATATCATGTTTATCACGAACAGACTGACTGACTGACTGACTGACTTACTGACTGACCGACCGACCGACCGACCGACCGACCGACCGACCGACCGACCGACCGGCCGACCGACCGACCGACCGACCGACCGACCGACCGACCGACCGACCGACCGACCGACCGACCGACCGACCGACCGACCGACCGACCGACCGACTGACTGACTGACTGAAAGTTATTTACAAATCTGGAAAGAAGCACACAGATGCAGATTGCCTTTCGCGAGCGCCGGTCCAACCTTCCACTATGACCGATAAAGACACTGCGTTTTTAGGTGTCATAGATGACGCAACGCTTTCCCAACAGCAACGAGAGGACCAGGAATTATTGCTTCATCTTATTGATTTCTTGGAGAAGCGAACTACGGTTGTTCCGAAGATTTTCGCCCGAGTAATCCCTTCATTCTTTATTCGCAACAACGTACTTTACAAGAAGAACTTCCGCCCTGGGGGAAACAGTCATCTGCTCGTCGTCCCATCGGTTCTCCGCACTGAAGTTTTGCAAGCGTGCCACGACGAGCCAACCGCCGGTCACCTAGGCTACACCCGCACGTTGGCTAGAGTACAGCACGGATACTACTGGCCAAAACTGCCGGCGGCAGTGAAACGCTATGTGCGTACGTGCATTGACTGCCAGCAGAGGTGGGCAACCTCATGAGGTTTCGACCTCATGAGGTCGACCTCAACCTCAACCTCAACCTCACCTCACGGAGTGAGGTGAGGTTGAGGTGAGGTCGGTGACAGCTCGAAATTTTTTGAGTGAGGTCACGAAATTGGACCTCAACCTCACGCGTGAGTTTGAGGTTGAGTGAGGTCGTCATTGTGTGAGGTCGAAATTGTGAGGTCCAGGCTTTTTGCTGTTGCCGCGGCTTTCTTCGAAGAACGCCCCTTTTGACGCGGAGCTCGAGCGTACTGCCGCGGTGTGCCCGCCGACTCTCGGTGTTTGGTTACCCCCCGTTCGGACGACCGGATGCTGCAGCCCCTGCCCAGCTTTCGGCATTCCACCGTAATGTCCGCAGCCCGAGGACGCTTCCCTCTGGTCTTCTTGGAAGGAGATATTTTTTTTTTTGTTTACTTCACGAACTCCTCATGCCCCCCGCCCGCCACCCCAGTTTCCTCTGACTTGTTTTTGCCGATGCTTGCCGCCGGCTCAAACACCGACGAGCGCGCAAAGCACATAACTCACGTTGACCCGCGGTGCTTTTGTCGGATGCCGCAAAGAAACAAGCAGACTAAAAAGTGAAGCAAACTGTCTTTGCGCAGACGGCGTGGAGCAGAACTGTTTGTCGTGTGCATGCCCGTTTCCAGGCGCTAACGTCACGGCTGCTGCCTTACATTCGATAAAGGACCCCGCTGTACATTACACGGAAACTTAACAGAAAATGGTGCAGCGAAATTGTTAGAGGACGTGATACTCACAGATAAAA
This sequence comes from Amblyomma maculatum, assembly GCF_055883805.1. Classification (NCBI taxonomy): domain Eukaryota; kingdom Metazoa; phylum Arthropoda; class Arachnida; order Ixodida; family Ixodidae; genus Amblyomma; species Amblyomma maculatum. Next base: position 201,614,790 of record NC_139347.1, on the reverse strand, counting down.
AAAAAAGGAAAACATGCACAAACTAGGAAAACCGGCACAATACCATCTGAGCATTTTATCGCAGTCCTCCCTTTCGAATTGTACGTCATCGTTCTATATTCCGGTCCTGTAAATTTATACTCTTGTATTCTCCAAAACAACCTCTCTTTGGTCTTGTGCTGCTTGTTTCTTCTAACAGATTCACAGGTGGCCCCGAAAAACTGCAATGGGATGAAGGTGCTAGCGTTCGGTATATAACCAATATAGCGGTAAAACATGCAAGGAGATGAAACGGGCGGCACAGCTTATAAGACGCAGTGGTATACAGGAAAGAAGCCTGCACATGTGAACTATTTGTCGAGATAGAAGAGACAAAAAAAAATAGATATGGGGCTTGCATACAGTGAAGCCCATTGAAAAAAAAAAATAATTTCGCTCCGCTAAGGCCCCTTGTTTCTCTCTCAAATTCTAGTGAAATCAAGCAATGCAGGAGAAAGGAGGAGATTAAGGGATTCTTAACTTCATAACATCAGGTTTCTCTTGAAATCTCTTATTCAGGCGCAGAAAAAAAAAAAAGAGAAAAGCGTTCTTCTACATGTTTTTATGAGCTAGAAAGTATTGAGATGGTTTCCGGCTCGACATTTTGGTGTCTAGACGGACGAATTGGTGTAGCGAACTGAGCGTGTCTCTTATGTGCTCCCGTCTGCTCCAGACGGACAAATCAATCTGATGAAAATTTTTGTGGCCAGATGTCGGAATAATTTTTTCAGACATTTGTCTTTTTCTTTAAAAATCAATTTAGATATACGTGAATGAAGCCAATTACATGCTAGCATTGAGGAATGCAGTACTAAGTCGATGTCTCAAACCTTCTATACGCTCTGGGAAGCGCAGTTCTCTTCTGTTTTTAGTGTGCGACATTTGTTATTACTTTCGTCAACATGGTATTTCTTCATATATATTTTCTTGTATGTCAATTAAGTTCGTACACTGCCGAAAAGAGAACAGGCTTCTTCCCTCACATTAGGCTCTTTCTTTGGCATCTTTTCAAAGGCCCATAGCACAACCCTCCTTTCCACTTACCGGCTTGGACATTTAGTTTTTCTCTTTTTGTAAGTATTGAAAAGCGCGATGCAGTCTCTGGAAGCGGAGCTGACACACATACCCCCCTGCCTTTGGTGTGTATTGGTGACAGTTCGGCATTCACTGCATGAGCAAAACCAGATGCCATGGAGACGGACGGCAAAGGGGGGAGCGCGTGCTCAGCAGGGGGCGCGGTCCCTCCGGGCTGCTTGCTCGCCTCCTTTCTGTTGTTCTTGTCTTTATTTTACGTTTATGTGCTCTAACTATACGACACTAACGGGGAAACGGTTTCTCTAGATTCACGTACGGTGCATGCGGCGAAGCAGCTTCGGAGACACCACCGTGCAATTTATTAGTTTAGTCTTCAAAGCAAAACAGGTGAATTCTAGAAAGAAGCTCGTCTCAGAATTGTTGGCGAAATGGCATCCAGTATTCAGCTTAGTACAAGTATTTATATCATGTTTTTTTTTTTTTTTTTTTTTTTTTAGGCGGGTGGGAGTTGGACATTTTGCTCCGGCGAAATTTGACGGGCGAGCCGATGTTCGCGACAGCAAAGTGGTTCACGTTTAACCCATTTTCCTAGCAGTTCCGACCCTTGTAATTGTTTAATGTAAGCGTGGTGTTCGAAGAAACAGTTCCGCCAATTTTTGCAATACGCCACGGGATCACAGAATTATAAACAAACGTCCAGGAGTGGCCAGTTGGGACCTCATACGATAAACAGCATTCCTCTTGGAGATTTTCTGAAGGTTTATTCGACGTTGGCCGAGTTTTATGATTAATTGGTGTTTTGCTGTCTTTTCCTCTTTTGTTTGTTTTGTTGGCGATTTAATCTTCACAAGTCGTTTCATGAGTGGCTATTATGGAAAATTTGTGCCCCGTTAATATGACATCCGTTAATAGGGAGGACCCGAATTATGGACAGTTTTCTGGGGCGAAGATTTTTCGATGTAATTATGCCTTGTTAATATAGAAACTCGCTCTCTGAACAATGGACAGGGGATGAATGCACACAGCCTATTCGGCCCATGACTGAACGTCGGCGTCGCAGCGAAAGCCACAGTCCGACAGCGCCAAGCACAGTTCGAAGAAATAGAGTCAGCCTTGTTAATGTGGTTCGGGAATGTGTACGCGAATGGTGCTGTCGTGAGCGACGAAATGCTTCAAAAGAAGGCTCGCTGCCTCTGCAACATTATGAGTGCTTCTTCTCCTCCGTCTTGATAGGTTTTACCTGTGATGACTTACGGAATTTTTGTTCAGTAAAACAAGGGGATGTTTACTGAGGAATATTCTACGCTCTGTCTAGGCGTTACTGACTTCAGCTACTCAAGAGGATGGCTGACAAGGTTTAAAAACAGACAAATGACGTTTCGGGTCGACGGATCTATGGAGAAGAGAGTAGCGTCGACATCTCGGCTGTGTTTATATACCCAAACTAATTAAAACAGCAGCCATTAATTATAATTTTTTCTCAATTATATACTTTTCGTTTTTATTCATGACTCCTTATTATGGATGACTCGCTTTATGGACAGCTTTGGTCGGAAACCAAAGCGTCCGTACTAACGAGGCACGAATGTATTTCTATATTTTCATAATTTAATCTATTCTGTCGCAAAACAATGTACAGTGTATTAAAAAGCTCGGCAATCATCAATTTTTTTTTCGAATTAAGAAAAAGAGCAAGGATGGAAGCTTGGGTGACTTGGTGTCGGTTTTCTTGCCTCATAGCGCTAAACAGACAGTGACACAGCGAGACATACTGGACGGGCGATAAAAAAAAGCACCCGTCCCATGTGTCTCGCTATGTCCCTGTCTGTTTAGTGCTATGTAGCAAGAAAAGAAAAAGAGCATATCGTCATTGTTGTCGTCGTCACTAGGGTCAACAGCATTTGGCTTTTCGGTTTATAGTAAGAACTAGCTTGTTTTATTTCTAATACGAATCTTATTCACGTGGGTCAGATGGGTTAAACTCTTTGTATTGCATTATGGGCCTATGCGTAGTAACGTTGTACCCATATAGGCCTTAGATTGAAACCGACCACAAAAGGGTAGGCGAGGAGGGGGAGAGGATTGCCACTTTAGTGCAGAGTTGGACAAGTAGTGTCCGGAGTTTTTCTGCTTTTATCCGGGATATTAATTGTTGTATAAAATTAGGAGTAAAATACAGCCTGCATACGACAAAATTCTGGCTAGCCTATATACCCTAGGATTACCGAGACATGTATATTAGCTTTAAGTTGCGGTTTAATTTAATGATTCTTTTTTTTTTTTGAGGTCGAGCACCCGACCTCAACCTCACATTTTGAGTTTGAGGTGAGGTTGAGTGAGGTCACCAATGGTCACCTGAAAAGTGAGGTGAGGTCGCCTGGGGGACCTCAACCTCAATTGATGAGGTTGAGGTTGAGTGAGGTCGCCAAACAGTTTTTGAGTTTGAGGTGAGGTCGAGGTTTTTGAGGTCAAATGCCCACCTCTGACTGCCAGCGCCGTAAATCACCCCCTGTAAAACCAGCTGGCCTACTCCACCCTCTTCAAGTGCCAGCGACACCTTTTAAGCAAATTGGCATGGACCTCCTGGGACCATTTCCGACGTCTACAGCCGGGAATAAATGGATAATTGTCGCCACTGATTATCTGACACGCTACGCGGAGACCAAGGCTCTGCCAAGTGGTACCGCCGCCGAAGCAGCTAGGTTCTTCGTTGAGAACATTGTCCTGAGGCATGGCGCTCCGGCACTTATTATAACTGACCGAGAAACTACATTTACGGCCGAACTTTTGGAAATCGTTCTTCGCCTCATTGGTACTAGTCACCGTAAAACTACTGCTTATCACCCTCAAACCAATGGGTTGACGGAAGGCCTCAATAAGACCCTTGCAGACATGCTTTGCATGTACGTCGACGTGAACCACAAGAATTGGGACGAAATACTTCCCTACGTCACGTTCGCCTACAATACGGCCCGCCAAGACACCACTCGCATGACACCATTCAGCCTCCTTCACGGGCGACCAGTAACAACTATGCTGGATGCAATGTTGCTCCCGAATGCCGACACCGATGGTCTCGATCAGGACGCCGAGGAATTCGTTCAGCGTGCAGAGGAAGCTCGCCAACTAGCGCGTGTGCGGATCAAAAATCAGCAGGAGCATGATGCACGACGCTACAATCAGAGACACCGACATGTAATGTACGAACCTGGCGACAAAGTGTGGGTCTGGACGCCTATTCGCCGCCGTGGACTCTCCGAAAAACTATTGCGGCGATACTTTGGACCCTATGTTGTTCAGCGACGTTTAACCGACGTCACTTATGAGGTGATGCCAGACGGGGTGCCGACATCAAAGCGACGCCAGCACCAAGCTGACGTCGTCCACGTCGTGCGTATGAAGCCATACCACTCAGTCTGACCTTAACCTCCTACTTCCTTTTGTTATCATCGGGACGATGCTTCCTAAGGAGGGGGGCAAATGCCGCATAGAAGACGACGCAAAAGATGACTATGGGAACGCAAGCGCGAGCGGAAAGAAGAAGGAGGAAGCTTGATCGCAAGACTCGTTCTAGGCCACTAATCAAACAGTCTTATTATTTCGACCCTCCTTGGCGTTCTGTCGAGACGTGACAATATTCAAACTTAACACTGAAAAATGATCAGTCAGACCTTGAACATCATTATCCACATAATTTGGAGTGACAAAAGTATCCCGCATATTAAAGGGCAAGTTTCAGTGAACAGCAGTGGCTTACTCTGCATGCTTACTCCCTGTTAAATGTACTGAACAGTAAATGCCAAGTATTTTTACTGAATCGACTATATCTATGTGATGTGTCCCTGACCAGAGATTCAATGCCGTGGGCAGACGTTCCTTTGGGTAAATACGAAACCGTTTGTGTTTTCTTCGGGTTTATCTTTAAGCAATATGTCTTCACCCATTAGTGTAGAGCCGCGAGTGCTTTATTTGATCACTTTCTTTCTCTAACTTTGTCTTTCCCGGAACAAAGGTCGTATGATCTGCGTATGAGACAAATTTTGTGCACTCGGTGAGGTGCATAATATCATTCATGTAAATTATGAATAACAACGGATCCAGAATGCTGTCTTGCGGAACGCCAGTAGAGAGCGTCAATAAGGATGATTTAGTGTAATTAATGGCAACATACTGTCTTCAGTTTTATGATTTAAGAAGTGTGCGAACAATTTCGCGTACACCGTATGCATGTAACTTAGAACGATTTACACGATCAAACGTTGCTGTAAAATCAATGTAGATTCCTACAATATTTTCCGCCATGTTGAAAGCTTCTAGTATGATTCACTTTTATGTGCCAAAAGTGGTCTTTGTTGATCGGCATCGCCTAAATCTATGCTGAATACGAGAGAAAAAATTAATTGCGCTGCGTGAAGAATGTTGAAATTCGATTGTGTAATATTTTAAAACGATAGCCTTAAGGGCCCCATGTCGCAGAAAAGCCGGTGTTGACTTTGTTCCAATACACTATAGCGCAGCAAAAGACGAGGACACAAGATACAAGAGACGAACACCACAAGCGCTAACTTCCAACAAATTTGTTGGAATTTAGCGTTGTTGGAGCGCGAAAATCGGAAGTAAAGAAGCAATAAAGGTTTTGCGCAAACCCGCGCAGTCGAGCACGGTTAACTTGGCAGTGCGAGGCATGCACGCAACCACTCCGCCACAGAACCGCATTGCTTCTTCCTAAATAAAGGTCCTAATGTACAATGCTTTATGGCTGTCAGCTAATTATTTAGTTTGGTTTATGTAATTTAGCGTCCCAACGTTACTCAGGCTATGAGAAATACCGTATAGGGGAGGACTCCGGAAATTTCGACCACCTAGCTAGGATCTTTGACGTGCACTGACATCGTGGCCACCGCGGTCGGGATTCGATCCCGAATCCTTGGCTACAGTAGTCGAGCGCCCTAAACACTGCACCACCATGGTGGGGCACTGTCAGCTAATGTTTAGGTGCGTCATTAGAAAGAAACTAATTACGGAATTAATAGTTAATCGAGTAGCAAAGAACATTCCAGCTTTGCTTACCTGCGATGCGGCGCTCACTGGAAAATTCCTTCGATCGTACGGCGCTGCCGCAACAAGTGGCGAGAGCCGCCACCAGATTCAAGGCCTTATATCATCCATCCATCGCCTTCAAAACGGGGGGGGGGGGGGGGGGGGGGGGGGGGTTAGGACAACGGGGAAGAAACAGACTACAGATTTTAAGCGAGAAGAAATAACCAAGGTGGGATTATCTGATTGGTGGTTAAAATCAAGGCCGGAGTGAAATTTCACCCTAAATACACCGTTGCATTAAATACAAAAAAAAAGGAGCGGCATCATGATTTGTGTGTTTCTACTCACATGATATCATGTATTTCTACATGATGTCTGCTTGTGTATTTGTTCTTCTTGGATCTGTACAATGATCTGCAGTGTGAAATAAATAATAAATAATGACAAGTATGTCGTGAGGCTGAATAGAAGGCGATGCGAACAAGGCCCGAAAACGCTATCTCGTTGAACTCAAGCCCAAGCTTAAGCTTCCTTTTTTTTTAATTCCTTTCTAGAAAATTGCAATAATATTGTTACGGGTGCTTCTATCTCCGCATTTAAATACAGAGCCTGCATTTATTTAGGAAATATGCATGTGGATAGAATCTAAATTGGTTCACAGGAAGGGAAAGGCGCAGTAACTGTCACACTTGCTCTGTGGACACCCGAACCGCGCCGTAAGGGAAGGGAGGAAGGTGGGAATGAAAGTGGAAAGAGAGAAAGAGGAGCCGTAGTGGAGGGCTACGGAGTAATTTCGACCACCTGGGGATCTTTAACGTGCGCTGACATCGCACAGCACACGACGCCTCTTCGTTTCGCCTCCATCGAAACGCAGCCGCCGAGGTCGGGTTCGAACCCGGGAACTCCGGCACAGTAGTCGGGCGTCTTACCACTGCACCACCCCGGCGGGGCATGTGGATAGAATCAGTTTTTAAATGTGAATGATAACTGAACATCACATGCATGCCATTTGCATTCCAAGCGTTAATCTTCTTTATTTCAATTGTGTAAAAAAAAAAAAAGCTTCTGAGTTGTTTGTGGGTGGAAAAATACTTGACGGAATGCTTGGCAGGGATCTGTTTTCTTTACAGATTTTAATGGAGCGTTCGGATGTTTGTCGTTTTTTAAAACATTGCGCGCTTTATTCCAGTCAAAACTATGTCCACAGCACATTCCGATGCGGCGCTAGTTTTTCTAGCCTTTCAGGGGCATGTAATTGATGCGCTCCTTTGGTCGATACCACAGGATCTGAACATGTTCAGCACAGCGAAGACGCCAGGTGCCTCGGTGCCTGTTTCCAGATACCTGAGGTACCTCAACGACGTCGGTGCCAACGTTCTTCGGAAAGCACCGCCACTCACCAGTCAGGTATGACTCGCGCTGTTCCTGCAGGGCCTTCTTGAGCGCCACAGCGTTCTCTCGACGATCACCAAATTTTCCACGTCACGGGGCTCCTTTCAGCGTTTTTTCTGTAGTAATGAAGTCGAACGAATGGCCGACCGCACCCACTCATCAGAGGGTCAATACTATGGGCGTGTCGCGCTCGGGACTTGGGACCAGTGTTTCGCCTTCTTTATTCGTTTTATTTCTCTTTGTCCGCCAGACTGTCGGTTTAGATTTATAGCTTCGCGGCCTCGGATGACATTTAGATGACACTCAGTTTGATATCCAGTTTGAACGTTGACGTGATTGTCGCAAGAGGTCAAAAGGCAAATTTCAGGTCTATGCCTTCATCGCTCTAAGGGACTTTTTATCTGTATTTTAATCCATACCAAGCTAGGCTTCTAATGAAAGTCGTGTTAGAGGATTGGGTGAAACTCAAGATGCGGAGAAAGCTGCTTAACAATTTTTATTCATCGTAGCCCTGACAGGGTCTGCGAACTGAGGCGTCTCGTGTAGACTAGCTTCAACATTTTCTGCCCATGATGACCTCATACCAACCAAGATGACCTCGTATTATGGTCTCGCATGCATACCAGCCTTTATGAATATCGTCATATTCCTGTGCCTGTATTCGCTCAATGTAATTTTCTAATAAAGTGTAAGAAAACACATACGATGCGGTTATGCCGTCGTCCGCCAGACGAGCTCCGTGCATAAATGGGCTGGCCAGCACTTATACCGTATAACAGTGCCAGTCGCACTTGGGAAAAAGTGCTGGGTTCAAAGTGCAATGTCTTCACCCTCCATAAGAAACTCTTTTATCTACCTCCACCTTTCACTCTCCACAAGCTCTGAAAGTCCGCTCAGCAGCAGAATGAACAAGGGACAGCGCAATCGAATTTTAAGGCGCATTAGAAACGCCAGCTGCATTCCAAAAACGTCAGTCACTTCCCCGTCGCATCCCCCCGTAACTAACAGTTCTGGCCAGCCGCTCACCTCCGCCCAACTTCGCCCTCCTTAACAATTCTACATGAGCGAAGTTTCGGTTTAACCCAAAACCAGTCGCTGCTTTATCGCGTCCAGTTTCGCGATTATTCTCTCAATTTTTTTTTTTTTTTACAAAAATATTGCAGCGCGCGAAATGTAAATAGCGAACCTAATTCAGTCAGTTTTACTAGTGATATATTGGCCGCAGCTGGTGCGTAGCCAAATATCCTAAGCAACAGTGTTGCCCACCATTGTCCATTAAAGAGTACGGTCGTCTGCGGCATAGGGTGGTCGTGATACGGCTTTATTCCAATTGACGCGTCCTTGTCAGCAGCGTACTATATTGTCCGTTGGCCAACGTCGCTTGTCAAGGTATTGCAGCATACGTATACGCCGCTCTAGAGATCGGCCTACGGGTGCCTCTATTATTTTGAGCCTGCCTTGAGTGGCTACAGAATTCTGTTTCTCCGCATGCGCAAGGTTACATTTTCGATCGACATCCACGAGGCTGCATTTCGCGGCGAGCAGGGGGCAGAATCTGAGTTTAAGGGGAACTATTTCGGTGCATATCAAGCATAAAGGATTGATGTAAATGTGGAGCCATCCAGGGATTTTCCGCTGACCTCTGAGCTTCTATTTCGACTTAAATGTTGTAGGTGTAAGAATTACCTATAGCTATTTCTTTTTGTGGACACAGTTGTGTTTCCAAATTTTTGGACTGATGCTTTTTCTATATACCCCCATGCGCTATGGATCGCACTAGAAAGCTGAGCATTCTGTTTCACGCACGAAATCCAAATTTATCAAAGATGGCGAGAGAGTTAATGTCTCAAAGCGACTTAAGCTATGAGGAATTCCATGGGGGAGGACTATGAAAATTTCGACCCCCTCGGGTTCTTTAATGTGCTTTAACATCGCACAGTACAGGTTTAGCTTCCATCGAAAAGCGGCAGCCACGGCCGGTATCCGAACCATTGTGGCAACGTAGCGCATTTGGGCAGTGCACTGACAAGTACTGCTAGCAAGCCTCTTTACATAGCCTTCATTGATTACGAAACACTCAATCGAAACATCACCAGTCATGTAGCATAGCGAAATCAAAGTGCATACATGAGCCATATGTGAAAGCACTAAAGACATCTTTTGTGGTTGCACAGCAATCATAGTTCTCTACAAAGGAAGTAATACAGTTCCAATAAAGAAGCGTGTTATGCAAAAAATCACGATCTTCCTCGAAACAGTAGTCGTAAGCTTGGAATGGGAGCAGTTAGGGATAAGGGTTGATAAAAAATACCTGTTATTTATTTATTTATATTTATTTTTTCCTCGAATGGCCCTGTTGCGGTAACGCATGAAGGGTGGGCTGCTGAGTTCTCCCATGAATTTTCAGTCTGCGATTCACTGATGTATTTGATAAATAGCGCAGGGCACGAATTGCATAGAAATACTAATGACGTAGGCAGGAAAACCACAAAGGTAGGCCTAAAATTAAGATGCAGAAGGCTAAGGCAACATTCATCAGGATTTAAAAGGAACAGGAGTTTACAATAGGTAGCAAAGCACTGGAAATGGTACGTGAATATCCGTACTTAAAACAGGTAGTAATCCGGACCATAAAAGGTATTTAAATAGAAGATTAAGATTTGTATGGAGCGAATTTGGCAAGTACTTGCAGATCATGACTAGCCGCTAACTGCTATCACTCAAGAGGAAGGTATATATAACAGTTACATCCCACCATTTGTATCTTACCGGTAGTCATCTGTGGGCTGAAATGGAGAAGTAAGAGAAAATGGTTCTGCTTAAGTTGAGGACAACGCAGAGGGCTATGGAACGAAAAATGGTAGGGGTAACATTAAGAGATAGAAAGCGTGCAGAGTGGGTCAGAGAAATAACTCAAGTCACTGACATTCTAGTGGAAATCAAGAAGAAGAAATGGGCATGGGCAGGACATGTAGTGAGAAGAGAGGATAACCGATGGTCACTTAGGGTAACAAACTAGATTCCAAGGGAAGGAAAGCGTAGACAATTAGGTGGGCAGATGAGGTTAAGAAGTTTCCAGGGATTAAGTAGATGCAGCTAGCACAAGACTGGCAGAGACATTCGCTCTGCAGTAGATATAGTCCGGTTGATTATGATGATGATAATGATGGCTGACAGAAATATGTGCAAAACACACCCAAGCACCTGCAAACGGATGGCAGCATACGCGGATCCAACTCTTTGGCGCAGTTCCCGGCGCAGCGGCAGTTCTACAGCGACCCGCTGGCCGAGTACTTGCTACGCAACAAGGCCGAGATCCCGCTTGCGGCATGGGGCGACGACCCTTACGAGACGTTGACAACCTGCGGTCCCCATTTTCGCGACCCGTACTCGCCTGTGCTGCTCGTTGTGGGAGGCTTCAATCCGGACGCGCCGGCTGAGACAAGTGTCGGTGCGAATGCCCCACTTTCCGCGCTTTGGCGTACACAAGCAGAGACAGCCATGGTGAGGCGGAATTAAAAGTCCGAGCTCCCATTTGAAGACTGAACTTGACGCACAACTTCACAAGTCATTTGAGACCAAACTTCACAAATAGCTGTGGGTCAAGAAAGACGCTAACTTAAGAGAAGGGACGACGCAAATATGCGTGGGGTAATTGGTCTTGGATAATTAATTTCAGTAGTTCCCTTGTGAAAGCAGGGACAGAACGTGGATACACAGGCCCTATGTATTAGGAATAAAGTCAAGTAAATAATTAGGATCTGTAGTGTGGTCATCTCGTTTCTGCGTCCCCTTGTGGCGGTCCTCCTGTTCCCATGTAGCTTCCTATATTACTAATTGCCTTCGAGCCTCCTCTCCAAAAGCAGTAGCGTTTTAGCTATTTTACACGTATAAAGCCGCGACATCACTCGCCACGAAGCGCGCATTTTTTTTTTTTTTTTGTCGCATCAAAGTCGAAAGAGACGTAAGCCTAAGCAAATATCAGCCCCACTGTAGAGTAGCTTATAGTCTGCTGTCCCATTGACGAGCACACAGAAATATTGAGTTACCGCAGTTATCGCCCATCTAGACAGGGCTCAGTACTCCCTCGTTCATAAGAACGCTTTTGTACCCATAAAAACATCCCATAAGGTGAGTCTTCTGTAATAATAATGACTTTTGAAGAAAAAAATTCATGTTTAGAAAAATATTACGGTTAATCCATGCTGCTGGTATTAGGCAAAGCTTTGGGAGTTACACGCGCTTTAGCCTAACCGCCATTATCAATACCGTGGCAAATTTGATTCGCCTTGTGGTCCATCGGTCCACAGTGTTCTAGAACGCTATAATCGGTCCAAGAGACGCATGATGGCGCCGCGTGGTGGGATACTCCTAGAGCTCTGAAATCAAACTAGTTGCGAAACTCCGCTGGTGCCAGCAGCCATTTGTCAAGTGCTATTAATTGTGGCGCCATCGAGACGTGACCAGTGAAGTTTGACTATTTTCTCATGAAAGCGTTCCCTCTAACGCGAGAGCGCTATTACCCCCATATCAAACAGTAAATGGATGACAGCATCGGCATCGACCGTTTGAAACCTCGCATCCCTGAACAATTACCAGCTGGATTCTCGCAGGAGGTAGTTGGCAGGCGAAATGACTGGGCACTTATTGGTTGGCAGCTCGAAGGGAGCTGCCAACTATGGAAGGGTGAGATGTGAATCAGACACACTGGCACTATCGCCGAAAGATAGCAGCCACACAGACACTAAGACGTTGAGCATGTCTCTAGCAGGTGGTAGTTCACAGGTGACTGGTGAGACATCGACTAAAACAAAATTGCCACAGTGCAATAAATGATTCCGAAACGAGCAATAATGTCTCTATCATTTACCTACATAGGCCATAACTGGTTAAGATGTGCAAAAACACTGCTTGGCAAGGTTTTGCTTGGCGTTTTATCACTGCGAGACTCGCATAGACTTTGACTGTGTAAAACGTCTTTATTACACAGCATACAACTGGAGGCACATAAGTCGTCGATTCGATTCTCTAACGCAAGCAGGCTTCAAAATTTACTACCATGTATATGCTAATTGAGAAGCGAAATAGTATTAGTAACACTCTGAACGCCGCGCACGAAGCGGTCGCTTCTTAATTTTAGATAGGAATCACCGCATAGGGAGTCGAGGAGTTATTATTAATCCCAGACTCATCTGTCACTGCATAGCAATTACCTGTCAACACGAAATTCTTTGCGTCCACGTTTCATCCCCGGCGAACAAGCTAATAATTAGTTCTTGCTACCGCGCACCTGACAGCGATAATACTTTCGTTGATGAAATTCACTCTGTAATTTTAAACTTGCTTTCCCGCTTCCCTCGTGCCATCATTTTACTGTCCGGTGACTTCGATTTCCCTGATATAGACTGGAATAATTTCACTGCTAAACTCACCCTATCAAAAACCTTTCTCGAACTTGCTCTCACGTTCAGTTTCACTCAGATGGTCACTATGCCAGCCCGTGGTTCCAACATTCTGGAGTTTATCCTCGTCTCTAATCCTCAGTTAATTAAGTCTGTTCAAAGCATAAACGGCGTAAGCGATCACAACATTCTCTTATTCGACCTCTCCTTAACGTTACAAAATCGTCAACCTCAAACAAAGTACATCAGGGACTACAACAAAGATAATTTTGACAAGATAAATACAGAACTTCTGCAACTTTTAGTCCTGTCGCTCATTACAGAACAGTTCAACAAAATTGGTCCTTACACAAACACAAAATAGTTTTTCTCGTCGACAGGTACAACCCCTAGTGCGCATTGGGGGGATGCCAGCAAGCCTTGGTTCTCTAATTCATTGCGCAAACTAGCCAGAAGAAAAAAAAAACGTATTTTTCGAGAAGCCCATAAAGCAAATTCCCTCCATAAGTGTTCTTCCTACTTCAAAGTACTACGTGAATGAACGGATCAATTGAAGCGCTCTAAACGAAAGTTTTTTCACCAAGACCTTTTAACTATTCTTCGCGAAAAACCGAAAACATTGTGGAGCTTATTAACCCCGAAACGCTGCCCGTCACACATGACATTGGCCAATCCTGATGGCTCGCGCGTGCCGGGTAGCCAGTGCGCTGAGGTCATGAACGCGTATTTTGCTTCTGTGTTCACTCATGAACTCACTTTCGACATTCTCTTCCAACCATGTTTTAATTTCTTTGAAATGCAGCCAGACACAATCACGTCCGAAGGCATAGCGAAACTAATAGACAACCTTAAGATCTGTAGCAGCCCAGGCCCCGAAAATATTTCGCCTAAAATTCTAAAAGGCATCAAACTGATTTCCAGTTCGATTTTTCAGATAATTTTCAATCTGTCTATCGCCACATCATCAATTCCAAGTGACTGGAAAAATAGCACCGTAATCCCTGTACACAAATCTGGCAGTAGTTCTAACCCCTCGAATTACCGCCCTATTTCTTTGACGTCCATCTCCTGCAAACTGCTAGAGCAAGTGCTGTACTCAGCCATTGCATCACACCTTGATGTCAATTCTTTTTTCTTTCCGAAACAGCACGGTTTTCGTCGAGGCCTTTCATGCGAAACACAGCTATTCGAATTCACAACAGACCTTAACCTTAATCTTGACTCTGGCTTTCAAACTGACGTCATTTATCTTCACTTTTCAAAAGCATTTCACTGCGTACCCCCTCATCGCCTCCGTCTTGACCCCCTGGTTTTATCGTGGATCCACTGTTTCCTTTCTAACCGTTGGCAACGCACTTTAATAGATAACCACCATTCCTCAGCAACAAACGTCATTTCGGGTGTTCCTCAAGGCTCTGTGCTCGGTCCTCTTCTTTTTTTGGTATTCATTAACTGCCTTCCTTGCGACATCTCATCATCAATTCGCCTTTTCGCAGATGACTGCGTTCTGTATCGACGCGTATCATCGAAAAACGACCAATACCCCCTCCAAAATGACCTCAACGAAATAATTGGTGCACCCAGTGGCTGATGACACTAAACGTTTCAAAATGCAAGTTCATGACAGTATCACATAAACGCAATAGCTTAAATTATCAGTATTTTTTAAGGTCAATCCCCCTAATACAAGTGGCGTCCTACCGGTGCTTAGTAGTAACAATCACTAGCAAACTTTCATGGTCCGAGCACATCTTAAACATAGTAGCCGAAAGTTCGAAATCGCTCAACAGAGTGAGAAGGTTTCTAGCCGTGTCCCCTCCATTTATCCGCAAACTTGCTTACGAAACTTTCATTCACACTAAACTTGAATATGCCTCACCCATTTGGAATCCACACTAGACATAACTGACGCATTAGAATCAGTACAGAGTCGCGCGGCCCGATTTATTACTTCATGTCACGACCGTAGGAGCAGTGTTTCTGGCATAAAATCATCGCTTGACATACCGCCACTGTCTTCTCGCCGTACAATTGCCAAACTCTGCCTTTTCCACAAGCTGCTTTCCTCATTTGCACTGCAGAATCCTACTCCCTCCCAATAGAACATCGTGTAGCCTTTTTAACGGTCTGAGCCTACAGCGTCTACATGGCTCCACCAATGCATTTCATAAATCCTTCTTGCCATCCGCCATTAAACAGTGGAATGGTCTACCTGAGGCGATTGTAAATGAGAGTGCCCCAAATAAATTGAAAACCCTGCTTTTATCTAATTTTCTTCCTTAGTCGCACTTTTGAGTACCGCTTCTGCACGTGTTGTTTTTTTTTTTTTTTTTTTAATATTGCTGAACCTTTCTATGCAAAACAGTGTTCCCATTTTCCTCTTTTTCATATAGCGCGATGATCTCAGTGCATCTATGATTGTTCACTCTTCAGTTTTATAATGCTCCTTTAACAATTATATTTCCCTTCTTCACTGCTATATTCCAAATGTTCCTTTTGTTTGTGATTTCTTTTATTTTTGCTCCCCCCTTATATAATGCCCCGCCTAGGGGTCCTTAAGGGAAAAATAAATGATGATGATGAAGGGAAATCTCGCGCCACATGCAGGTTCATTGGCGTGGCCATACGAGCGAGTGTCACACCAGAGATGATAAGGGGAGAGACTCTTCCCCAGGGTGATCTGTTGCGTATGACATCGTCCCACTCACCGCTTCAGTGGGTTGAATACAGCTGGCGTCAAAATTGCTATGGCAGCCTGCGATGCACAAGCGATTTCTGCTCGGTTAAGATGATTATACAAGTGCATTCGCACTAAACTCGTTTTGATAGGGTGGTGCTTTTTCTTCTTTTTCCTGTTAACTTAATCCTGCGGTTTTTTATTCCTATAAATTTTATTACTGCATCTGTTTCACTGATTTTGTTACTGGGTGGTTTTTTGTTCATCACAAACCTCAGTTTGTAGCTTGGACGCTTTACGTTGGTGACCACAGGCGTCGCCACAATCCGTAAAGGCGCGATTTTTGATTCCATAAAACCGCCGATTTTAATACATGTATTCTATGAGAAGCTATTAAACTGCTACGATTAAAGAACTGTGATTGTCTTTTGCTGCGAGTGCTGATTCACCATTAATGGCTACCTAATGTACAGACGGGTCCATTTAGCTGACGGCTGCTAAATCTTGCACAAGCTGCAGAGAGTTTTCTTCTTTTTTTGCATGGCCATCCATGCAGTACAGAAAACCAGAACAATAATCGTCTGGGCCTCTCGGCAGTATAAACCATAAGTCCAGAAAAACAAAATTCCCCCATAGAGGCATTTGCACTTCCGTACTGCCTTTTGCTGGTGCATTCAAAATAGAAGGAAGGAAATGTTCGTTTCGTAATGCGTATGGTCCTGTGGCCTATATGCATTTTCATCCATTGTCCGGATAGCAAGTTGTCACACTAACAATATGAAACATTTTTAGAATTTTTAGTCCCCAGGAAAACTGTCCATATTTCGAATCGCCCATATTACCCTGAATCGTATTTACGGGGGCACGACTCTATCGGTATTCATTTTTTACTTTGTAGTATAGAAACAACTACCAAACTAACCGAAACGAAAGCAGGTTCTCGTTTTGAAACGTTAGCTACAACAATGAGGGCTTCCCTCAGCACTTGTTTTTTCTTTGTTTTTTTTTTTTTGCTTGGAATTCTTCAATTTCCATCTTTCTACCCTCTCTCTGCCATGAGTCTATTGTTGCCTGTTATCTGCGAATTGTCTTTGGACGATATCTGAGACACGTGGCGTGAAGAACCCCTATAAAAAAGCTTTATCACGGCCTTATTGGTTACCTACCTCTAGCAGTCCAGTGCGCGGCCGGTGGATTGGGAAGTGAACACTACTCGCTAAGTAAGGTCGTTGCTACTAGATGCGACCCATGATGCCACTCTTTTCGTTTCTTGCCTAAACCCATAGCTGTTATAATAATCACGTGTAAGCGCGATAAAACGGTGTTATCCAATACAATACACGGGAATATTCTTGGGACCAAAATGTTGATGTGGGCTAGTTGGTGGTTCGTCGTACGTCCTCTTGTTTGTGTTGTCCCCTTCTGTCCCTGTTTTTTGCGCTGCTTCTACTTTTACTTAAGATATACTTGGGAGTCGCGCGCTCTACATTCCGCGACACGGCTTGTTGTGTGGGCTAGCGTTCCCGACCTGGGATCTGTTTTCAGTTTAAGGATCCACACCAAAAACGCGTTATGTCAGTTGTTTAAATAAATCGGCATGCTTTGAGCCAAGCATTCATGTTACATAACTACAGGCAAGAGCACACAGCGGGAAAATCACTCTCACATGTGATAACGATCTGTAAATACTGTCGGGTAAGCTGTTCAACGTATACTCAAGAATGCGCGAGCCCGTCTTTTATACGACGGACGTAAACCGGATAGTGGCAATTGTGGTCACATAACCAGGAAATATGTGGCGATAAGAGCTCTATAAAAAAAAAGTAAAAATATTCACCTGCCGCACTTTCGCTCTCTTCCTTTATTTCACGAGCGCACCCCACCTCTTCCCTTGCAGGTACCAAGATTCTTCGATACCATATCGAGAAGGACCTCTGGGAAAAATCTGGAAATTTTCCTATGCCCCGGCACCACCACTGTGCGATATTACATGGCGACAAACTGTACATCACAGGTAACAATGCAAGAAAGCGAATAGTAAAAAACAGAAAAGACGACTTTCTTTCCTATCTTGACTAAGCCAGTGCTGTACACTGCAATCAATCGCACATGCGACGCTTTTTATCGGAGCCCGAAGGCATTGTCCAACGCCATGACAATGGGTTTCGCGTAGAGCATGATATTTACCAGCTCTACAAAACCAGAGACACTCGCTAGGAAAATACGGCGTCTAATCCTGTCCACTGCATTTCACTGCAACGACTAAAGAAAACGCGCACTCAGGAGAACAAGACACAGGACAGCGCGCGTCTTGTGTCTTCTTCTCTTGAGTGTCTTCCTGCGCGCTTTTTCTTTAGTCAAGTTGCAATGCACCATCTAGCCCATCTTCTAGTTTTCCATTTCATTGAAATTGCGCTTGTTTTTTTCTACTCAGGAGTGTCAAAACGTTTCACGGAATGTTGCAGCCTAGCCATGCTTGTCGGAAAGAACTCTCGCTTAAAATTTGTGGCATCGCAAAATTTGGTATTGGTAGCCCTTTCATGAGAGGATGCTATAGTTTTTCAACACTGCCCTTCGAAAACTGGAACCCGTCGAACACGATCATTATTATTGGTGAAAAGCCGAGCGCTAATTCAAGTTGAATGTAACATATGGAACGCAGACATTTACAGGTGCACAACTGTTGAACTGCTCAGTAGCCACTCTGGGCGCGAGATAGGAACTCCACCCACGGCGGCAGAGTGAGCTCGAATGCGAAAGCTTCCTGCACTGAAAATCCGGGGCATGTTCCATACACTCCAAATTGCCGAAATAATTCGGGGGCCCTCTAGTTCCATTTTCAATTTTCGTAAAACTCGAGCTTTGGCTCATTGTCTCTATATTGATAGTTTAGATGTAAAAACACCTGAAGAAATGGATTTTAAAGATTTAACTTTTCTTCCTTGCCATTTTATTCTAATCTGTGACATCGGTGAAATAAAGGACTCTGTTTCAAACCGAATGGTGTTATAGCTTATCTGCAAAGATTCGCAGGAGCGCAGGAGGTAAACAAAAAAAAAAGCACTCTTCACATCATCATAGTCTCCTTTTGAAACTTCTCGGTGGTGGAGATGCCGCCATTTAATTTTCAGCATTTTTCCGCTTGCAAATTAAACCTGCGTTTTTTTGTAATACTATCTTTCTTTGCGCTCAGTTGCGGTTATCTATAGATGAAAGCCAACTTCGAATTGCCCTCAATGTATGGGGCTCAGTGCCTTCTTTTTTTTTATTCACAAAGATTCAGACATTCCCCTTTTTTTACTGCCCTAGTGTTGTGCACGGTGAACATCATAATCCTCACTGTCGCAGGGGGCTACGACAACTACCAGACGGCGCGCTTCAAACTGGAACCGACCAGCATGTGCTTCGCGTACGACTTGACCAAGATGCTGTGGCAGCCGCTGCCCAATATGGCACGAGGCCGAGCTCACCACGCGGCAGCCTGCTTCGACGGCACGCTGTTTGTCGTCGGAGGCAGGAGCGCCAACGGAGAGTGAGCAACAACGCCCACAACTGTCCGGTGTATGCGCAACGCATGCAGTGCGAAAGAGTTTGTGAGAAATGGCTTCTCGCTTCGCCTTCATGCTGCTTCCCCATACTCTTACGCATCCGGAAATTTCCTAAAGCTCCCGCAATTTCTCCGTTTTTGTCAACACTGCTAGCCACCAAAGCGTGCTCATTTACAGTCGCCGGTACTGTCTTGATGCACTGGCACTTGCTAAAATCGATGCAATGCAGAAAATCGAGACGCGGCTGCCGAGTTTCGGTAGAAGCGAAGTGAAAAAGGCGTCCTTCTGCTGTATGACGTCAGTGCACGTTAAAGGCCCCCAATAGCCTAAATTTATCCCGATCGTTTCCACTGCGGCGTCCCCCATTGGCTGAATCGCTTTGTGATGTCCCTTACCACGTCCCACCAGCGCAACACTGAGGTGGTACCGGAGATGAAAGGACGTCACGAGGTCAAAGCCAAAGCTAGACGCTGGGATCTGAACATTTTTATCTCGGCGCCTATAATCGGGCATAGCAAGCAGTGGGCGAGGAGACACCCACACTGTAAACTGACACACTAGGGACCACATCAGCCAATTTTTACAATCAGAAAAATCCCCTTTGTGGCTACGTTGGTGTTTCTTCATCGGCAAGGGACGTATGTGTTACTAAGAAATTTGCATTTATATATACAAGATTTCTATTCAGTAAGATGTGTTGTCGGCCTAGTTGGTGCAGTACTTCAGACATCCTATATTTGCGCGAAAGAAGACACACGACAGGGCACAGACTGTCGTGTGTGTGTCTCCTTCCGCACAACTATAAGATGTCTGAAAATTTCTATTCCTCGCCGCCCGATTTAAACTTTGACATCAATATCAATCAATCAATCAATCAATCAGCCTTTTATTTTCTCTATATTAGAGAAGGAGACAAGACTGAAAGCTCGGAAGCTTGACAGAGGTCCTGCCCCCTTTTTTACATTGGCATTGCATCAGACAAGCGGCAATGAATTCTGCACTATACATTATAGCACAAAAGAAGATAACACACCTTGAAAAAGAAGCAAAAAGTACCAACACAAAAAAATACATGCAGCGTCATCACACAAACGTGTTCAGAAAAAATTTCTTAATAACAGTATTTGAATGCTGGAAAGGGTCAAACATTTCTTTGTTTAATTTATTTAATAGAACTGGCAGTGTGTAAGCGATAGATTGTTCTGAGTAATATGCTCTAGGTGTAAGAACTAACCACATTTCTTTATTTCTGCTTTGTAGAATCATCATCATCATCATCAGCCTGATTATACCCACTGCAGAGCGAAGGCCTCTCCCATATTTCTCCACTTAACCCGGTTCTGTGCTAGCTGCATCCACTTGACCCCTGCGAACTTCTTAATCTCATCCGCCCACCTAACGTTCTGCCGCCCCCTGCTACGCTTTCCTTCCCTTGGAATCCAGTTTGTTACCCTCAGCGACCATCGGTTATCCTCTCTTCGCACTACATGTCCTGCCCATGTCCATTTCTTCTTCTTAATTTCTACTAGAATGTCGGTAACTTCAGTTATTTCTCTGACCCACTCTGCACGCTTTCTATCTCTTAATGTTACCCCTACCATTTTTCGTTCCATAGCCCTCTGGGTTGTCCTCAACTTAAGTAGAACTCTCTTGGTTAGCCTCCACGTTTCAGCCCCATAGGTGAGTACAGGCAAGATGCAACTGTTGTATACTTTCCTCTTGAGCGATACCGATAAGCTGCTAGTCATAATCTGCGAGCGCTTGCCAAATGCGCTCCATCCCAATCGTATTCTTCTTGTTATTTCCTTTTCGTGGTCCGGATCTGCGGTTACTACCTGTCCTAAGTAGACATATTCGCCTACTACTTCCAGTATTTCGCTACCTAATGTAAACTGCTGTTCCTTCCCGAGGCTGTTGAACATTACCTTAGTCTTCTGCATATTGATTTTCAAGCCTACCTTTCTACTTTTCCTGTCTAGGTCATCAGTCATTATTTGCAGTTCATCCCGCGAGTTGCTTAGCTTTGTAGAATATGGGTGTTTTTTGCAAGTTCTGCCAAACCACCAACGTAATTTTCATTGCTCCGCGAAGCACTTTTAAAGCTCATTAAAAGCCTGTATTCGTGTAAAGCGAAGACTGGCAGGATTTCGTATTTTAAAAACAGGTCAGTCGTAGGGAAACAATAAGGAACACCAGCAATGCATCTCACGGCTCTTTTTCGTAGAAGATGCAACTTTGTCATGTTCGTGATACCAGTGGTACCCCAAACGATAATACAGTATTGTAAGAGAGGCAGAACTAAAGAGTTATACACCAACAGCCTAATTTTGAATGGAAGAATGTTGCGCAAGCGCGATATAACTCCGATAGCTGAGGATACTTTAGATCTAATAAAATCAACATGATCATTCCAAGCCGAGTGCTTTGAAAACATGACACCAAGAACTTTTACAGAATCCACTATCTGCACAGGATCACAGTTTAAACATACATTGAGTGGCCTAAACAATACCTTCCCTTTCGGAAAGTACTACACTATTTTAGTCTTTTTAGGATTAATCTTCAGAAAATTTGCTTCTGTCCATGTATTTAATGCATAAATTGTTCTACTTGCTTTTTCTTCAATATCATCTTCTGATTTCCCGGAGATGAACACTGAAATATCATCGGCGTAGGATACAAATGTACTATTAAATTCACAATGCACAATATCATTTAAATAAACTACAAATAAAAGCGGACCTGATATGCTTCCCTGGAGAATTCCTGTGCAGATATTCTGTACTGAAGACAAGGAACTTTTAAAGTCTGCATACTGTGTTCTATGGGAGAGGTATGATTCCATTAAGTCTATTGCTTTTCCGCGGATACCGTAGGTTTCCATTTCATGTCAGAAAGTTTTGTGACTTAATAAATCAAACGCTTTTGTGAAATCTATGTAAATGCCTGCAACTCACTCCTTATTTTGAAATTTATCTATTATTATTTCTTTTTGTGTAACTAGCGCTGTTTCTGTAGATTGATTCTTTCGAAATCCGTGCTGAAAGTCAAGGAGATTATGCTTGTTAAAAAATGACAGGACTCTACCATGCAGTAACTTCTCTACGCCTTTCGAAAATACCGGTAATATAGATATAGGGCGGTAATTTTGGATCAAAGATTTGTCGCCATTTTTAAAAACCGGTATCACTCGAGCAGAGGGACTCCGTGAACAGCTTTAGGAAGTGAGTGCAAGTGTAAGCCCAGCGTGTGGGATCCGCGTATAAAGACTGTCTCGACGCATCACATTTTGCTTGTGGAATAACGTCAAAGTCAATGTTTAAGTCAAAGTCAAAGTTTATTTCCCATCTAAAACTACAGATGGAGGAATCGTAGAAAAAAGCTGCCCTTGGGCAGCTTGACGAGTCTACAATCCTAATTATTGGCAGGGAGGCAACACAAGAGTTTATACAATTTTAAAAACAAGCTCATCAGGAAACACCAGAAGATACACGAAACAGCAATATGTATACATAATGAAACTTAAACCATGTTATTCAAAAACAAATTATGTAGTTCACGACGTGGAAAAGAAAACAAATCGAGGTTAATGTGGATATACCTATTTAGAAGAGATGGAGAGTGTACTGAAGGCATTCCCTACCAAGATTTAATGGCTGCATCTGCATCTGCTGCATCTGCTTTTTTTTTATATTCTGACTTCTACCTTTTAACCGTTCGATTTTCAGCAAAAGTATTGTCTTCATCGTCGATGCGCGTTAATCTGACCATATAGGCCGACGTCTCTTTTGCCCTCCATGCCCTTTCTGGTCTTTAGACTGTACAAAGTTTACGAACTATGCCTGTTCTATTCGTCGGCTTCAACTTCCCACGCAATGGCAACTGCTTTCGATGGTTTCAGCTTCCAAACGCTTGTTGCTTTACAGGCAGTTCAGCGAAATGACATTATCTAGTCATCATCAGCTGAGCTCTGGGCGTTGGGCTAATCTGAGTAGCCGATTTTAAAAATTCACATTGTAAATCTAAACTTATTCACATTTAATAATGTGAATAAGAGTTATACACCAACAGCCTAATTTTGAATGGAAGAATGTTGCGCAAGCGCGATATAACTCCGATAGCTGAGGATACTTTAGATCTAATAAAATCAACATGATCATTCCAAGCCGAGTGCTTTGAAAACATGACACCAAGAACTTTTACAGAATCCACTATCTGCACAGGATCACAGTTTAAACATACATTGAGTGGCCTAAACAATACCTTCCCTTTCGGAAAGTACTACACTATTTTAGTCTTTTTGTCATTTAGTTATACACCATAATAAGAAAGAAAAAAAAATCCTTTCTCCGTGCGCACATGAACCGCGCAGTGAGGGAAGGAAGGAAAGAAGGAGTGCGAGAAGAAAGATAGAAACAGGTACAATAGTGGATGACAGCGGAATAATTTCCACCACCCGGGGACCTTTAACGTGCACTGACATCGCACAGCACACGGATGCCTTTGCGTTTCACCTCCATCGAAATGCAGCATCCGCGGTTGAGTTCGAAACCCGGATACTCCGGTTCATTAGCCGACCGTCTTAAGCACTGAGCTACTGCGGCGGGTGTAGCCGATTTCATCACACAGGGATTCTGGTTAGTTCTTCAGCCTGTATGAGCAAAAAGGTCTGAACTGGCTGGTGGCGGTAAATCACGAATGTAGCTTAAGCATGCATGTTGGGGTAACGTGGCGATCACTGCACGAAAGTCCTCCGTTCTCCTGCTGTGAGTGGGACGTTGATGGGGCGAGCCATACAGGATCCTGTCCACAGTGGAAGCGCTCAGCCTGGAGGAGCGGCGCCAGTGGCGGGAGCTGCCGTGCCGTCTGTGTCGGCCGCGCATGGCAGCCGGAAGCGCGCAAATGGGTGGACGCCTGTGGCTCGCTGGCGGACTGACCGACTCAAGCGCGGGGCTCGTGGTCATCTCGGACGTTGACTGCTTCGACCCGGTCACGTGCGAGTGAGCTCGGTCACTTTATCCGCTTATCCTTATCACCAAGTGTTATTCTGACTCTAGTAAAATGGTGATTATGATGTTGATAACGCAGTTTTTCTTACAACGCATACATAGGCACTGCAGTCACCTTATCGATTAAGCGTGCTGTGCATCACCCTGCTAATGCCGTTCAGAGAATCCGGCGTCGATGTTGGAGCGGAAAATCTGCTGGCGTTGACAGTTAGCAGGCAACGAGGCCGAGCACTTACTGATCGCCGGTGTCTCATCTTACACGGAGTACATGCTCACAGACGGCTGTCATAGAAGGCACGTAGCATTGAGGAACGCATTAATGCGATTGCGTTCTGCTGTCGAAGGTGAAGCTTAAGCGTCCTCCAAGTTTTAAGGCGAAAGCTATTCCCACCTCATGAGACGCTCTGGTGTCAGCACGATCTGTGGTGAGGATGCGTAAGAAAATATAAAATAAAGAAAGACCGAAAAACAAGAAATAAGATCAGAAATAAAGAAATGCATTAGCCAGAATAGGAAGCGAAACAAAGTCATATTAACAAAAATAAAAAATAAACAACAAAATGGTAAAAGCATTAATAAAAAGTAAAATAAATATGGCAAAAAAAATTTAAATTAGCCGCACAGAAAAAACTAAAAGCGGTTATAAAAGTAAAGCAAGGAAAATAAAGCAAAATTAACTTGTACATGTCGGAAAAGTAACAAAACGCAGAACGAGCTCCTAGGGGCACTAGGCTCCGAACTCCCAATGTTTTCGCATTTCCACTTGTAAGGGGAGTTAGGTGCATCCCCGTAATTTTTTTGTCCCTACATTCATGATTTATGTATGCAAAGAAAAGGATTGGGATTTACATATACAACGGAGCGGCCAAAACTGATTAAATTTTAGTCGCTCTTTTGATTTCCGAGACTATATCTCCGCCGAGGCTTTCTTGAGCGCCTCCACCTCCTACTGCTGGTGTACTCTGTAGGCGCCTGTAAGCTATAGGTCAGTACCCGACACCGCGATCCCGGACCCAACAGGTTTGGACTCACATGAATGCGCTTGGATATACTGCCTTTACAAGAAGTACCTGCAGGCACTTCTAAAGACGAAAATATGAAAGGCGAGTATAAACGTTACCCGTGTTTTAACACATTTAGTTACTAAGGCTTACCATGAGAACTCCGCAACATGGCTAACAATCCAACCCCGTTGCCTGGTCCATTTTAACGAAGACGATACACTTGTTTCTCTCTCTCTCCCTATTTCGCTTTCTTCATTGCTCCTTCTACCAAGTCGTGGTTTGCTCATCTGTCCAGAAAGAGTGTTAACTTAAGCTACACCCCTAACCTGTAGCCGAAGGTCGATATGCATTACTAAGGCTTGGTGTTTTCCACATAAGTAGCTGGCCTGCCTTCGCTTGCCGATTCGGGTGCCAATGGAGACGGCGTACGCAGATTCTACTTCCACGTCAGCTTCCTGCCGACGCCCCGCTGCTTCTTCTCGCTGGTGGCGGTGGACAACAGGCTGTTCGCGCTCGGCGGCTGCTCGGTGCGGGACAACGAGCTGGAAAGCCTGGGCGACGTCTGGTCCTGCCTAGAGCATTGCTGGGAGAGGAAAGGCACCTTCGACCAGGGGTACCATGACGTCGGCACCGTCGCCTACGGTGAGCCGCATCGCTGAGAAATGGGAATCTGGAAGTTACTAGGGTTCTGATGCCCAGGTAAAGTATTGGTCGCCGCTCATCGTTCCTATCGCCTTCTGTCATGTCACGACAGAAGACCTTATTGCTGCAGTATCAGAAAATTGCAATGTAATGAAAAGAAATTATTTAACATTTTTTTTAATTTTCTGTTGTTGTCATTTAGGTCAATTATAGCAAATTTATGATGACATTTTTTTTCTTTTTCATATTTTATATTCATGTCCTCAGCTTCGTTTAAAGCGGTTGATTTACTCTGAACCCGAACTTGTCTGGGTAAATGTTCCGTCCAGGCGCCGAAAACCTAAATTCTGCTTCAACTAGTATAGTACAATAACATTGTAACGTTCTTGGCGTCACAACATAATATACTGTTAAAGGGTCAGAGATTTGGTGCAGAGGAACCAGGCAGCGCCTGTACAGCGCCCTTTTAGCCTTGGTACAGCCTATCGAGTGCCTGTTTTCAGGCTGCATTCCGCCATCTGGATGGTCCCCCGAGAGTTGTGGTAAATGACAGAAGCCGTCAGTTTACAACCGATATAATTGAAGAACTGTTCGGTTTTTGTGCAGCT
Source organism: Amblyomma maculatum (assembly GCF_055883805.1). Lineage (NCBI taxonomy): Eukaryota > Metazoa > Arthropoda > Arachnida > Ixodida > Ixodidae > Amblyomma > Amblyomma maculatum. The sequence goes on along the minus strand of NC_139347.1, from coordinate 201,588,415 downwards.
CATTACAGACATTCGACCCTTACTATCCACAAACAAATGATTTAACAGAATGCACCAACAGGATACTCACCAATATTCTTTCAATGTACATCACTTCAGACCACAAAAACTTGGGCTGTGTTCTCTCGTTCATCACATGCCTCCAACACAGCCAGACATGGGACCGCATCCTTTACTCCATTCTTCCTCCTATGTCCCCGTTGCCCTCGAGACACCCTTGAAGCCATTCACCAATATTTCACTGCCGGCAATCCGTACATAGCGGAAACTCTTTTCGCGGCTAAAGAGGCGCGTTGTATTGCCCGACTGAGGACACTGGCAGCACAAGACCGATCGAAAGTTGGCTATGACAGCCACTATCGTCCCGGTGGCTTAGTCTGGTTTTGAAGACCTCTGAGGAATAGAGGCTTACACCAGAAAATGTTATCCCAATTCGCTGGGCCACGTGTTATCCTGGAACGACTCGGCGAACTTATACCAGCTTTTGACTTTCGACGAAAACTGAGGCTTTTGTCGGGTGCTTAGGGAGAAGTGCCGTTTTCTTGACAACAGCTTATTTAACTCGTCCACAAGGCTTCGCTTGAGGGGGGGGGGGGGAGATATTTTTACGGACAAGGGGAGATATTTTTACGGACAAGATGATGAAGATGAGGACACAATAGGGAAGGACAAGGAAGAAGAATGTGTGTGTTATGAACTTGCCTGGCTCTTGTGCACCGACCCTCTACCATTATATCAGTACATTATGTTGTGACATCAAGAACATTACAATATGCTGCGCCTCTTGGCCTACTAAAATATGCGTAGCTCAAGTGGCGCAGACCGTTCGTGTTGGCACATCAGCAAAGTCAATAAATTCTCGTTGCTCGCCTCGTTATTATACAGGCGTGTTAATACGGGAAACCCGGCGTTCGGTGGTCGAGAATAATTTGGATCCTCGAATAAGGCGTGTTTTTAAGCCCGTAGTGTTGTTCGGCACACAAAAGTATATTAATGGCCGAACCTTAATGTTGCACAGTGCAGGGTCTGCTCCCGTGCGCGGGCACAGAAAACTCAGTGCCAAGCACTATGATGCACACGCTGTGAAACATACCCAGAAATTTTGGGTATTTTCTTGGCAAAAGATTTTGAACGTAATTTTAATACGTACTGTAATAACTACACGATAGTAGTCAATATATCCGCAGGTCCTTCCTCGGCAGGCTTCTAGGTTTTTCCGCTAATTTTGAAGCAAATGCCCTACTGGTTTTCTGTGGCACTGCCAATTACTCGCTATGAGCGCAGAACAAAACTCAGAGGCAAAACATTAATGCTTATTGGAAGCTTTGACCATTTGTATCAACATGTTAATAAAAATTATCTCCCAATACTGCACAGTTGCCTCAAGATCATTTGTGCGAAAGCCCTGCTTCACAGGGGACATAGAAATGGCAAGGTACCTGGAAAGCCTCGACCTTTTAACCTCTTATACAGAGATCAGTCGCAGCGGATTCGCATTCTGCAGTTTCGGATGAGAAGCGAACTTCATACTTATCGCGCCGCCGATTGCCCCACGTGTTTTACTGCCACTCGCTTGCAATGCCCATCCCATGTCATCGTCTTCGTCAACTGCCTCCGTGCGCAGTGGACACAAACACACCATTATCTCATCGCCATCTTAAATTGCCCTAAGCGGTCTACGAAGTTCATAGTGGGCTACCACTAAGGTCCTCATTCACCCTAGTCGCGAAAAGCTGATCTCAAAAACTGGAATGAAAGCTAATTTACACGTGACGTGCATTCGTACTCATTTTGCATTTTGCTATATAACAGCCTAATCGGCTGCAATTTCTTTTCTAAGACGCAGACCATTGAATTTTCTCTGGCAGTTTCTAACCCCGTTGTTCGAACGCAGGAGAAGATATAAAAGCAACTTATCGCCACTCATCGGAAGCTTAAAGACCACTGCCATCAACGTGTACATAACAGTATTTTACAATGTGTTCCAGAGCCCAGAACTTGTGCTACCTGTGCGATTTGTTCTAAATGAACGCTGAGGGTCAGTTGAAATTGGCCTGTATCGAAAATTACCGAGTTCTAATCGCCATACCGCAAGTCTCACCGAGCATGAAGCTTTTGTAAACAAAGGAAGAACCTAAAACGTAGCTTTCCTAACCGCAGTCCATTTTCGCGAGCAAGCTACGGTGACGCCCGACACAGATCAATGAGGTCAGGTCACGTGGCCAACTGCAGTCAGATTATTATCACGGAGTCCCTTTTGATCATAATGTCCCGAATTTAAATCTACGCGTTCTTCTCACCCCCGCATAAAATAACATAGCTAACAAAAGCCATGGGGCTTAACTGGGAAGAAATACGATGATGTTGACGTTTACGTCCCCTTTAACAATTGCGAGCGTGTACGGGCGCGCCGGCTCAGGCGACAGCGTATATATGGTGGGCGGCCTGTCCTCGGACACCAAGTCTGGCATCCGCGCCGCATCCTGCTACCGCACGGGGGCCAACGCCTTCACTCCGAACCTGGCCCCGCTGCCCAAGGCGCTGTGCGGAGCAGCAGTCGTCGTGCTGCCACCGCTGGCCCTTAACGTTGGCGCCGACAACAACGATGACAACAAACGCCGAGCTTCATCCCGAGGCGGAGGTTCTGACGTCGAGTCCGAGCAGCCGCCACCCTATCCTCCCGACAGCCTGGGACGAAGGTACTGAAGCAGGCCGAGACTCGCTCCTTCACTGAGAAACGCGCTAAAAAACGCCGCTTAACAACACAGCAAAGGATCAGCTGTGCTTGTTTCGTTTGTGCGAAGGTTGCTGCTTGATATTCGCAGGAAGCCGCGTCGAAATAGCTGCTGGGATCATTTGTACATAACTGCGAATTTTGAAAACCGCCAGCTAGACACAAGGTGTGCACAACTCACACAATGAAGCGCTTCATCTTGCGTGTTGTCGAGTCTTTGTGTCTTGCTAGAGCTTTCCAGAATCTCGCAAGCTTTGTTGGCAGAACTGCAAGGCATTTTTAACGATTAACTTGCTTTTTCTGGTTCAAACAAATCGTGCAGCCAATACAAGCACAAAATCCGAGCACCATGTCCTTGGTTCGCTCTCTGCATGCCCGCGTAAATTCTGTCATTTTTTTTTTTTTTTTGCTTTCTTAAAGCATGATCCAGCTATGCCCAAGTGAGGTTTTTTTAAGCGCAGTGTTATGTGTTTTCCTTACTTTCTTAAGCCGATGTGTCTTTACAACATAGTTCTTGAGTGATCTAGAACTGTGCTGTTCGTCTCTCGGCTCCCAACTTTCATATCACTCTACACGCGTACGCAGTGCTCGATGGCCCGGGGCAACGGACTCCGGGCGCGGCTCATCTGCCGGCTCCGCACCTTCCAACCGTCCCCAGACAGGCCATCCTCCGAGTCACGGGGACCCCTGGCTTATGTGGCGCCGCTCGATCAACGAACATCCTTCCTCAATCTTCAGCGAACCCGCCGCAGCCACGGCACCCCAACAAACGCAACAGCAGAGTCAGAAACAACGGAAGCAGCAGCAAGAGCAGCAGCGTTGTGCGCACGCACAATACACGAGATCTGTGCAGAGGGCTGGAAAGTAGGCACTCACACCATGGAGCCATTGCTCTTGATCGTTTGTGCGCTTAAAACTTGCTTCTTTCTGTCCACCCATGCTTCTTCAACTGCCAAAATGTGTGCAAAGTGTGCGACTGAATAAACGAAATATCTGGGACTGAAATTTCAGCTTAGATGTTTTACTTCTCTCCTGGGTAAAGCACTCACCCCGGCTTCCGGAGGTGGTGGGTTTGATTCCCGCTTCCGCAAATCACTCACCGATCTCCACAAATGAGCATAATCCATGATTCGGCCTCCTGCTCGGCTTATATGAGTGAGTGGCCTGGGAAAGGCTCTTTCAAATCCCGACACAACGGCCACTATAAAAGAACGGCGTAGGGACTGTATCGCAGACGGCAGATTTAGAACTTTGATGCATCAACTGTCCGCGAGGCTTTTCAGGCCGAGAAGGTGAGAGCTTTGCCAGGAAAAATCTTGCACATAGAAACCAGGGAGCACCCGAACACACCTGGAAATCAAACGTCTCTCACTCTTCATTCTCCTCCTGGAAAGCTGTCTGGTTGTAATCCAGTGACCAGCAATCACGCCGTATCGTGTAGCTGACGCAATACGCCGCACTGGACTCTGCCCATTTTGGACGGTTATAACTACATCAAAATATTGTACGTCTACTACCACCGGCGACACTGGACGTCGAACACTAGCCGCCAGACCACCGCTGTGGTGCAAACAGCGAGGCTGAGATGCCGTAAGGTAGCACACAAAGCTACGTATATAATTCGTGGAAATTATCAGCTGAGGGAGTGGATATATGGTTAACTCCTTGCTAAGTTTGCCCTTTTCCAAACGCAAGAACTATGCAGATGTTTCAGCAGTAGCCGTGCTGGACGGTCCCCCTTTCACCTCGAACTTTTGTTCAAGCACATTGAAGAAGTGTTCGTGCTTTCATATTGCTTCATATTGCTCTATACCTCTCAGTAGCTACGGAGATAATATATTAAGGTACGGGTGCTACTATCACACCTTGAAACCATCAGCTTTTTTTCGTACACTCAGTGCGTCTTCCGAAACTAAGATGTCTTTTTCGCAGAAACACCTGCCAACATCGAGACTGCTTGTGATGCTGACTCATCTACCCTGCATTGTACTTTCCCAGCGGCTGCCGCCTTTTTAGTTTCTCTTTCGGGTCACGAGACCACCGGTGGCAGATTCATAGAAATCCATGTCCAAGGAAACATTCATTCCCTGCTCAGCCCAATAATATCGACATGAGCTGAACATGAAAATAACTAGAAATAATGCAGAGAATGCTCAGCTCCAGCATGGCGGCCACCTTTCCATTGAAATTTAACTCTGCCTCAATATTGCACCCACCCTGCATGATCCCAGCACGAATTCACGGCGGCATGTTGAGTCCGCTGAACCACAACACGACCTCGGGATTCTTTGTCACAAGGGAGAGCTGCTGTTCGGAGAGTGGCGCCCACTATCACAACGTATTCCTTCTTTCACAAGCTTCTAAGGAAAATGGCGCCCGACTATAGACCATTTTATCATGGGCGCTGCCATTTTGTGTATGTGGCGCCATCTAGCGGCCGAGTTGTGAACGACCGCCATGCTGCTATGTGGGATCCCATCCGCGGAACAGGCGGCAAGTAGCGGAAATCGGCATTTTGGAGCTTTCGCGTGCAAATTTTTGCTTTCTGAAAGTACCTAGCTGAAAGAAAAAAGAAGTTTTCAGTAGCAGCGAAGCCATTTGGTCAGAAATGACAAAAAATTATGCTCCTGATCAGGTCGGCTGAAGGCTACAAGCCTGATTACAATTAGTGTGTAACTTTGTGGCACAGAGAGGCGGCGGCACACCACTGGCAGTGATGGCAGCTGTCGATCTACTTTTTATTCTTAAACGATTTCTAGAGACGGCTTACCGTAACAATTTGAGGAAAGAAAGAAAGCGAATGTAGCCGTTTCATGTCACGTTTAGCAGCAGTGCCAATCGCTCTACATTTGTTGGGTCAACTGATCATTCATATACTCTTTACTACTTGAGCGGCTACTGCGGAAGTTCCCACACATCAACTGGGGTTCTATTCTTAAGTATCCATTATCCATTTCGGATCCCTTTACCCTGGCTACTTTTGTTGGGTGACAATCAGGCAGGGTGTTCAAGCGTCCACTACTAGGCAATCGGATTTCAGCATTGCCTACATGACTCGACCACCTATGTGCCGGTATGTGCGGGGAATGGCGATGACCTGTAAACAGCGGAAGCTTCTATCCTGCAATTTCTCTGACTGGGCTTTAGTTGCGTTTGTCTGACGCTGCCGTCATGCTGTCATTAAAATACAAAATAAAATGGACAAATGATACCTATGGAATAGGGACCTTAAATTATGTCCCATAATGACCTCATCGAAAGTTGCTTTTGTCAACAACTATATAGTCCATTTTTCGTTGCAAGGTTTGCTTACTGCAAGCAATCGCTGCTATTGCTATGATCATATTCCCAATTACTAACGGCAGCAAAATCTTACGAGATGCGTGTTTTTAAACAAAAATATTTTAGCGCTGTTTCAGTAAATAGGTTGACAACCAATTTATTAGTATATCGTTGTCTTCAAATGGGACAGGTTCTTTCATACTTGCATTAACCTCAGGTGACTGAATCGAAATAGTTCTTCTTTACCTGGCGGCATCTCGTAAATATTTGCCGCAAGGAATATCATCCGCTTGTTGTCCAAAGTCTGCCGCTGTTGCATGGATATTAAGTTTTTCCGGTCCCTACTCTACAAACACAGTGATTGGAACTCGCACGAAAGGCTGCCAAAGCGAAACATTTTCGATTGCGGCTTGAAATTCGGAAGCTGCTCGTCTTCGTCCAATTGAGTGAGTTGCAAGTGGAACAGTTGGTTGGTTGGTTTGGTTTGTGGGGTTTAACGTCCCAAAGCAACTCAGGCTATGAGAGACGCCGTAGTGGAGGACTCCGGTAATTTCGACCACCTAGGGTTCTTTAACGTGCACTGACATCGCACAGCACACGGGCGCCTTGCTTTTCGCCTCCATCCAAAAGCTGCCGCCGAGGCCGGTATTCGATCCCGCGTCCTTGGGAGCAAGAGTCGAGCGCCGTAACCACTGCGCCACCCCGGTGGGGTGCAAGTGGAACAGTGTAGAGCTACACACGCGCATACCACCGCTGTTAATCTTAGTGTAGAGCAACACACGCGCATACCACCGCTGTTAATCTTTTATCTTGTGTTAATTATCTTCTTTTGGTTGTTATTTTGTTTTTTGTTAACGCAGACAACTGAGTAAAAAAAAAAAAGATTGCGTTAACCGCGGTAGCTCTTAGCAGCTAAACTGCGGCCGGCGGAAATGAAACGATCAAGGAAATAAAGGAAAGAAAGGGGCGAAAGAAGAAAGAACAGGGAAAGAAAGCGCATCGCTCACATCAGCTAATCGGCTTAGATACTTTGCGGCTATTCAAGACATTTCTTGTGCAAAAGACTGCAACGTGTGCCCTTTCTCCGTAGAATGCCCTGCCGCCCCCGCATCTATCCCCGCGTCCCTACATACCAGACAGGAGGAGCCGCGCAGCGCGTTCCGGTTCGAGGCTATTTTCCTCCTCGCCGGGAAAACGGCCTATATCAACACACGCCCTCTCGGAACTTACGTGTCATGCTAGATTTCATCCCTGATATCTTGGTATGCAGTTTATAACTCACCAATTCGAATAATCGCCAAAGAAGCTCAATTTCATATTTCAGCTAATGCTAACGAGCGTATATTCGCTGTTAATAGCTTCCTAGATTTTATCGTCGACATTCTAAGATACCATGCCGCTTTGAATTTCTTCGCTGCCAATGCCTCTCCGATTGCATTTTCCACGCATAATAGGTACCTGCGAAGTCGCTCGTGATTGCGAGGAGCACAGAGATGTCCCCGAATCACTCATCGCTCATTATTTGTATCTTAAATTCTTATATAAAAGCATCAACAAAGCAAGAAAGCCGCTCAAGCGTTTCGCGTCAGGCAATCCCGTGACCGCAATCCTCCAACATGGCGTCGCTTGCTCGTTTTGGTTTTTTCTCCGGTAGATGGCAGCACTTTTGAATTATGTCTATATAAACCCTACCCGTGATGATCGTGACGAAACGCGGGCTTGGCTTGCCAATTCAGGCTTCCCCTACACCCTTTTTTGGTTCTTTTCTATACTGTGTAGCAAATTTCTCGTCTTTCTACCCTATATATGTGTCAGTAATTTGTTCAGCGTCGCTACAGCGCCATATTTCTGCCTTAAATGTGGCAATGCATTTTTACTAATAAATAGCAAATTGTGTATTTCTCCGTAAACTGCACCGCGCCATTGTCTCTATACATTTCGGCGCTACGTATTCTGCATCCAAGGCACATAGGTGTCCTAGCTGTGGTCACATTTGTTCCTAGCACATTACAAGGAATTAATCGCATGTAATAAATATAATGCTCTTCTATTTTACAATACATTGATTCTTCTTTGAAAGTTTATTTGTTCGTTACTTTTTAATAATCAATTACTAGCAACCTGTAGCATTTGTTCGAATGAGAAATCATTAAATCCTTCGTTTCCGTCACTTAATTCCAATCGACCACAGGGACATGACGTCATGAGACTACGTAGCACTTTCGAGCGTGATTGCTCTGCAGGGTGTGTAACGTCAAGAAAGCAAACAGGTTATCTGAAGAGGCTTTGCAAATAGCTACGGAAAGGAGGATGGCAAAAGTTATGGGGAAAAGAGAAAGATACAAGGTTCTCAATGCGAATTTTCAGAAAATAGCAAGGAAAGATAAGAATGCCTTCTTAAACATACAGTGCGAAGCAATTGAGGACAACAGCCAATTGAGGAACACAAGAACTCTGTATAACACAATCAAAGATATCAAATGAAGCTTCTGCGCTAAGCTAGGCGTGATAAAGGACAAACGAGGCAAGGACCTCACTGAAGCCTCAGAGATAAAGAAGAGGTGACAGAAATACACGGAAGAACTGTACAAGAAGGACACGGATGTGCGAAGCCAACATTAGACGGTTGTGATTACTGATCTCGAGCCGGGCATCCTGAAGAGTGAAGTTGAATGAGCCTTAACCAGCCTTGCTAAGAACAAAGCTAGCGGAATTGATGGCATTCCAGCTGAGTTGCTTCAAAACCTCAATCATGACGACTCTGTTAACGTTCTATATACATTACGTCAGCAAATTTGGACAACCCTGCAGGGGCCACAGGATTATAGCTGGTCAGCTTACATCCCCATTCCAAAGAAAGGCAGTGTCAAAGATTGTTCCAACTACCGCACGATCGCGCTTATTTCGCATGCTAGCAATGTGATGTTGAAAATCCTCTAAGGCAGGCTGTAGCAGTATGTGGATCGGGAGCTTCCGGACGTGCAAGCTAGGTTTCGCAAAGACAGAGGAACTAGAGACCAGATTGCCAACCTTCGTTGGATCATGGAAAAAGCAAGAGAGTTCCAGAAACCCATCTACTTCTGCTTTATTGATTATGCGAAAGCGTTTGACTGCGTAGGTCATAGCAGATTGTGGCGAGCTCTCCAAGAGATGGGAGTTCCAATTCACCTCATCTGTCTCCTCAGGAACCTGTATGAAGGACAAGAGGCCACAGTCAGAAATGGGCATGGTCTTACTGATTGGTTTCCGATTGAGAAAGGAGTGAGACAAGGCTGCATACTGTCGCCCTGCCTATTTAACCTATATGTTGAGTGCATCATGAGGAAGGCCGGTCTGGACGAGTCTTCAGCTGGAGTGAAGATTGCTGGAAAACGTATCAACAACCTTAGATATGCGGATGATTCCACTTTAATGGTAGAAAGGGAAGGGGAACTCAAGATTCTGATGCGCGTACAAGAAGAGAATGAGAAGTTTGGGCTTAAACTGAAAAAGACAAAGATCATGGCGTCTTGCCCTATCAAGTCCTGGAGCATCAAGGGACAAGAAGTGGAAGCTGTGACAGATTTTCTCTTCTTGGGCTCCAAGATTACCCCGGAAAGAGACTGCAGCCATGAAATTAGGAGACGCCTGCTTCTGGGAAAGAGAGCCATGGCCAGCCTTGACCGCCTAGTAAAGAGCAGAGGCATTAGTCTGCCGACCAAGATTCGTATAACTCGTGCTATGGTCTTTCCAGTTGTGATGTATGGATGCGAGAGTTGGACTGTGAAGAAGGCTGACCGAAGAAGAATTGACGCGTTTGAATTGTGGTGCTGGCGGAAACTCTTGAGAGTTCCTTGGACTGCCAGAAGATCAAATTAGTCGATATTGTCAACTATAAACCCTAACTGCTCATTGGAGGGTCAAATTCTAAAGTTAAAGCTCAGCTATGGTTATCTGATGAGAAGAGAGGAGTCCCTGGAGAAAGATCTAATGTTGGGAAAGGTTGAGGCTCACCGGAGAAGGGGTAGGCAGCGAACGCGATGGTTAGATGGCATCCTCGAGGCGCTGCAGATAAAGTTATGTGATGTTAGGAAGATAGTGAGAGACCGGAAAGCGTGACGTGACATGGTCCATAGGGTCACGAATAGTCGGACATGACTGAACGACTGAACTGAACTGAACTGGGCGTCATGAATACACGCGACATGGCCGAATTTTCAGGTACACAGTTGGAAGGTGGCAAATGTAAAAAATAAAGGGTCTCATAGATGTCTCTTAAAAGGAGAATGGCAAAAGCCTACCCTTGCTCTCCTATCATTGCCTCTCATCGTTTGCCTCTTATCGGTGTTCGATGCAGTGCTACATACATAATTGATGTACAAGAAAATTCAGGGGGCACTTTGGCTCACTACAGGGCTCCAAGGCGGAAGCCTTCCCCGTCTCGTTGCTTAGGCATTGCCTGCGAGACCATTTGTTGGTTTGTCTTGTTTTTTTATGGCGCAAGTTTGCCCTTCGGCATAAGGGTCTAACTATATTGATGCAGGCCTGTGGCCCCTATGAATGCCAACAGCTCTCGGTGGTGTGGGTCATGTATCCATACTCTTGTGACAAGCGGTCTGGTAGGGTGATAAGCGTGGATTCTAAGGTGTATCTTGCGGGCCACGTGAAGACCAGGACAAGTTGTTAGGAAGTGGTCTAGTGTGGCCTCCATAGCAGGGGCTGGGCAGAAAGGGTAGTTCGGGGGAGCAGTCTGGGTGGTCCAGGAGGATTCGACTGAAGGCGTTAATGCAGCACCGACGCGGATTCTTCTCAGCGCCACCTCCTCATGGCGAGTTAAACCACCGGGAAGGTTTAATCCACACGGTAGAATTAAATCACGCATGGAGCGGCGAAGAAATTTTTTCGCAGCCACTACGGCACCTCCTGCAGACAACTTCAACATAGGGTGAGGATATGTCACTTTCTGGAAACAGGACGCATCATCACTTTCTATGAGATGGAGCGTAGGATGGGGAGCCCACACCACACGCACAGGGTACCCAGATATTCACGCATATACGAAGCTGACCCCGCCGGGCGCTCGATCCAGGCGTCCGTGCGGCGACTTTCATCTGGCGCTTCCTCGAACGCCGCACGACAGAGCATATAGAAATAGACGCAGTACAGCAGGCATCAGCGGAGTGAGTTGAGTGAGTGAGAGAACTTTATTAAATGCTTAAGGGTCTTTTATCTTCAGCCAAGGCTGACGAATGGTTGGCGCCCCCCGTACAGGGCACCAATGGCTTTCGCCAGCTTGCGAGCTCTTTTGACCAGGTAGAGCTGAGCCTCCGGGTCACAGCTGGCCAGCAAAGCCTCCCACTGCCTTTCATTTTGGATATGGGACTGTTTGTATTTTAGGTGCACTGCATTCCCACGTTAAGTGGTACAGGGTAGGGTTCCTCCGCAGCATGGGCATTCGTCTTTGAATATTGGCCTCGAGATCGAGCAGAGTCACCCCATTGCGGCTCAGCGGCGAAACCTACTCATTGTGGATGCGCTTCCGCGTCGCGTGCCAGCCCGCAGTGATTTACGCGCGCGCATGCGGCGTGTACAGGAGTGTTTTTGTTTGTTTCGCAGTTCCTGTAAGCTTTTGCTTACCTATATGCCTCTTGCAAAATAAATATGAACAGTCTATAACCGCACGCTTCATTTAAAAATATATATACTTGTCCGTATCGAGCATGTCATGCTTGGATAAGGACATCATCCATCGCGGTCTTCGGCGCTTGAGATTATTTGACATGCAATGTCTGAAACGAAGTGGTACGGTCGTTACCGCCGTGTCAAAGCAAAACAGGCCGTTGCCGTCAATAAAAGTCAATGCAAACGCTCAGAAATCGCATATTCCCGTTTCTGTTTGGAATACCGCAGCTACTAAAACATATGCCACCGCAGACTGCTTCATATAGTAGAATGTAGTTTGAACAGACCACTCTATCCCTACTATGCCGTCTGTATGCACGATATAGTTGTGTGAGTACTTTTATTTTTTTGCTTTTAAACCTCTGTCACGGTATCTCAATGGTAAGGGCGCTCGAATGCTGATTTCAAGAATGGGGGATTCAATCACAACCGTTTCGAAAGGCGCTCCTCTGCTGTGGGATTTGACTGCACAATAATCAATGCCAAGTGGTAAATGTGGTGTTAATAATGAAAAAAAAAGACACCAAAACCAGCCTCTGCAATCATCCGTCATAGCCGATGCCGCTTAAATTTTATGCGTTAAACCCGGGCCAATATGCATTTCTTTTCTTTTCTTTTTTTTTCTTTTGTTGTTGAAGGCTTCTGTGCATCCGTAAAAGTTTTAGTGAGCACATTTTGCTTTAGAGAAATGCTCGAATGTTAGGGAAACATATCCCTTGCAAATAATTGTTACCCTAAATATTACATAATACACCTAGATCAATGTACTTTACTGGTAGCCTATTATAATCATTATAATCCCTTTTCGTCCAAGTGCTGTCTTCCGACAAAACTCGTCATTTCTGACAAGGGGAGTAAAACAGCTTCATGCGGGCTTAAATATCAGTGTTTAGTTCGGGAATAAATATATTTTTGTAGTCGCATGATAAGATGACCTTCATTTCTTTCGAAATAGTTTTCTATCCGGCATCTGTTTTGGAAGCAACTCTAATATTTTACTTCGCCATAAGACTTAGTCACTGCTAAATAATTAGTGGTAAAGAAATTTTCAGCCTGTAAAAAAAACAGTACCTATGCGCAGTTTATAACGATGTCTTCGCAGCGAGTAATTCGTAGCTTGCACTTTAACGTTACTGAAAATTAATCGCTGATCATTGTAAATTCTGTGAAGTGTGTAAAAGTTCTCTCACACGGTGAAATTTATTTGCATTGCAAAACAAAGTAATTACACTACTAATTTACCGTTATATATTAACACCACACACATCAGAAACCCCTTATACTTTCCTCGGTTTCAGGAAATCATTTACAGTTAGTGGCGCATGCATTAATACGCTATCACATTCTATGACGGTGGCCGCAAAAAGCAAGATCGGCAAATTCAATCCATTCAGCGCTGTACATGTGAACAATCAGCTTTCCTGTGGGGCGAGGTTTTCGGTACAGTGTCGGCGTAATCTCATTTTCGGGGAATACTTGTGCGTGGTTGTCTCGGCCAGAGCTGATGTGTACTCAGTCTAAAGCAACTCGCCATGCAATTTGCTGGCAATGCTACATTTACCCTGCTGAATCCTCGAGTCAAGTGCGATATAATGAACCAGGCTTTCTCGATTCAGTCTAAATTACTGCAGGTCAGAGCGCGAACCTTGTATCTGCATGGGCTTGACACTAAATTCGTCGATCTCACTCGCATGAGACACGCGCAAACTATTTAAAAGTCAATAAGAAAAATAAAGCTGTCATTAGGCAGGCCCAAGCATTAGGCGCGTCAGCGCGGTACAGCGCAAGAAACGTGCAAAGTAAATCTAGAAGACTGGTGGTTGCGTGCTTTGTTTTCCTAAAATCCGCTCTTCTTCTGCTGCATTGACGAAATCCTTGGTTTTTTTCTGCACTATTGCAGAAATACTGCAGAAGACGCGTTTTCATCGCCAACAAACCCGCCGTAAACTCGGAAGCAGACCTACGCAGCGTGCGTTTCTGCGAGCGCTGCCGGCTGCCGATCCACACTACCGGAGTGACGGTGGCGCCACCTCTAGGTCAGTCTCGCGGCGAATAGTGGGATGCATCGCGTGTAATATTTGTAAATAATTGAAGGTGCCCATCTGTAGCCGCCTCAGATCTATGGGCTCCTCGTTGCTGAGCTTTTTATGTGGCTCCAGATATATTTTCCGCAAGCCTCTGTAGTGCTGTAGTATTATGGTTTAGTCCGGGTCAAGCAGAATCAGGTCCTCTGCCACAAGACTCTTGGGCGCTCGGAAGGTTGTATGTCCTCGGGCTACCCTGCCTGCGTGCCAATTCCCCGTGATCCCTGCGTGTCCCCAAGTCCACACTAGTGTTTGACTGTATGGTTTTGTTGGCTCGCTTGTGGAAGTCAGGATTTGGTGTGCTGTCTGAACTATCTTTCCCCGTTGAAAATTTCTGCATGCGGATTAAGAATCCGACAGTATCGTCAGACTCTCCTCCGTTTGTCTTCTCTAATGGCCAGTACGATAGCCACTACTTCTGCCTTTGTGATCGTACAGTTTTGGATTGAGGCGCTAACTACCTCGCGGCCCTCGCAGTCTGTGACCGTGGCTACCGCCCTCTAAGTGTTGGTTTCGTATAAAGCAGCGTCGGTGAACCTTAAAGCGACTTGTTGACCGAATGTTTTCTCATAATACTCTGTCCTCGCGTGCTTCCTCCCCGGCTGTAGGTGGGTGTCCATGCTTCTTAGTATAAGCTGAACTCGGCAACAATTTGTCACTTCCCGCGGTATCTCTGTTATCCTGTTATAAGCCTGTAGGTGTGTGCTGCACCCCAGTCTTTCAAGCTCCCGTCTTCCATCCTCGATAGCAGAAGTCTGTTCAGCCGCGACTTGCTCTGGGCTTACGCCAATTCTTGTATTGTAATATGTAAACCCAGAGATGCCAGCTTGTGGTTTGGCGTATTCTTGGGGAGCTTGTGTGCAGTGTTGATCGCCATTTTGATTATGCCGTCCACTCTGTCTTCCTCTCCTTTAGTCATATTGTTACGAAGACGACGAAGCGGGCAGTGGCGCAGGACAGAATGCTCGCGTTAGGTCCGCTGGCCATGAAAGCATATTTCATCCTCATATCATCACGTCGTACTGTTTCTGTTGTGTCGCCGTGTTCCATCGCTTGTCATGCCACAACGTAAAATTTGGTTGGAGATGCGGGTCATCCTCATCCTCGCATTGGAGCATCTATGCCATCTGTAAGCTGGGACCCTCGGTCGAAAACCCGTGGAGATCGCCGCACAACTCCGCCCCAGCCCTTTTTGCTCAGACTCGACCAGCCGCTCTCCCTAGCTCCGTCACTAACCCCGACCACAACACAATGACCAGAAAGAGCCCAAAGCCGACCCGACCAACCCGACAACGAAGCGACCTCACGACCCCTTGAGCGAAGACAGCACCCCCGCCCAAGCTGTCCGGCGTGTCCAGGGGCCTTGACCTTCTGCAAACGGTGCTCTAGGCCCGCTGGCCATTAAAGCATATTTCATCCTCATATTGTCGTGTTCCATCGCTTATCATTCCACCACGTAACAATATTGAAGTAGGGTAGAGCGTACGCTACTCTCCTGATCACGAGGCTCCGAATCAGTTTGAGAGTGTCCGGCTTCTTCATCCCCATCTTTTGCTGGTCACCCGCGCTATCCTTCGGACGACCTGCTGGGTCGAGGTCTTAAACAAATTAAGAGTGTGTTGGCACTTTTGATTCGCTTGGAGCCACATACCCAGGATCCTCACGATTGTCTTTTCGGGCACGGTCACTCCTTGTAGCCGGATCTCAAGCTTGTGGCCTTGATATGTGGGAACAGAGCGGTTGCCCTTCCCTCGCGAGAATCTGATCGGTTCTGATTTCCCTGATGAGCATTTCAAGCCCCTCTGCATTAGATATTCTTCTATGACAGATGCTGTTTCTTGAAATTTTGCTTCCTTCTCCCTGAATGATCCTGTGGTCGTCAAGATGTGGTATCATCCGCGTACATAACGTGCTTTATACACTCCAAATTCTCGAGGCGCCTCGCCAGGCCAATCATTGCGACGTTGAAAAGCGTGGGCGAAAGGATTGCTAATTGAGGCGTCCCTTTGTTGGGCGGAGAGAAGGGCCCTGTTTCTATGTTACCAATCTTGATTTCGGCCGTCCGGTTACTCAAAAATCTCCGAACGTACTCGTAGACTCTATTATCAAATGCATATTTAATGCATATTCAACTGCCAAAACAACGTGTTCTGCCGATCGCGGGATACCCGTCAGGGCCTCTTTGATCTGCAGGAGAACGCCCTGGGCTGATAACTTTTCCCTGAAGCCAAACATGATGTCCGGCATCTGAGCGCTCTCCTCCAAATAATTTTTCAGTCTTTTGTTAACAACCCTCTCGTAAATCTTTCCCAGGCACGAAGTGGAAGAAGTGGGCATCAAATTCTCTATCGCTAATTTCTTTCCCGGTTTCGGAATCATGATGGCCATCGAGTGTTTCCACTACGCTGGCAAAGTTCCTGCTTCCCAATGCTTCTTCAGAATTCTGCCAGTGTTTTGATATTGTTGTTGCTCATGTTCCGAATTACGGCATTAGTGATCTTGTCGTCGCCAGCCGCCGTGTTTCGAGTGGCACTGGCTATTGCAGCCCGGACTTCTTCCTCTATGATTGGCTCGTCCATTTTCAGATTTGGGTCCCCTTTTTACTTTTCTGCGTATGAAGATGGATCCACCAGCTCTACTCCATAGTATTTGTCATGTAAGGCATCCGCCTTGAAGCGCTTTAGTGAGCCAAAATGCCCCCTTAATTTTTAGTTGCGTAGAGAGGTGTGCAGACACCTCCTTGTATCAGGCTGGCGTATACCAAAAATCAGCCCCGCGTGCGTCTGCCCAGTGCAAAATCTTCGCAAGCGGACAGGGCTGCCCCAGAAGTAGCGCGTCACTTAAGATGCAGTAATAGTGTGCAGAAGCGACGGAGGCGGTGGAGAAGTGAGCCGAGGAGACATCCGATATTAATTCTGCCGAACTGTAAACACGTGATGCAAATAAGTGTCTCAATTTTTTTTTCCTTGGTTATAACCAGTTCCGGTCGATAATCTCTACTGAGTAGCGAACCCAGGCGTTACCCAAGTCTGATTCATTCCATGCTCCACACTTCGCATTTCTCATTGCGCCATGATAGCACAACGGGATGCCATGTTCACTGAGCTTAGGCTCAGTAATGCAAGTGCAGTAAATGCAAGTAATATCACTAATGCACTTGCTGCAGTGAGCGTAGATCAACAAAGCAGCCCAATTCAAGCTCTCCTTCCACTTTCACTACCCCTTCCCTTACGGCGCGGTTAAGATGTCCGCAAAACTGGTGTGACAGATACTGCGCCTTTCCCTTCGTGTGAACCAATTTTTAATTGTGCTGTGCTTTGAATGTGTTATTTATTTATTTATTTATTTATTTATTTATTTATTTATTTATTTATTTATTTATTTATTTATTTATTTATTTATTTATTTATTTATTTATTTATTTATTTATTTATTTATTTATTTATTTATTTATTTATTTATTTATTTATTTATTTCACTTTTTGACAGCAGACAAATACAACGCCTGATGCAGAAACCTTACTTAGTGCTGTGATTGTAAAAATAGGTAAGAATGACGTAACTGCAATCGATTACATACTGTACCTTTTCACGTTCAGCAACTGTGTATTGGCTACAATGGACGAGAGCAAATGCGTACATTTATGACAAAGTATTTTAATTGTAATCAATTATTCCTCTTCTGTAACGTGTGCAAGAAGACTGCCTGCTGTGAAAAAGAGAGGTTGCACAGAACCACAGTAATTGTGCGTTCTTGTGTAAGATGTGCCATTATGCAAGAGCACAACAAGAACATTGACAGAGTCGTTTTTATAGCCTCCCTTTTCATTTACGATTTTTCCTCGGTCGTGAGCAAAGCGAAGCTAACTGCACGTAGCGCTAGCTACATACGACGCAGCTTTAACACACAGTAACACGTAAATACCTGGGCCCGTATTCCGAGTTTGCGTCGTTATCAAAGTGTGGATATCTCACATGACCTCGAATCATCTGATTGGTTGAAACGCCGGAACATGGTGTTGCCACCTTCTCCAATTCCTTAGTGGCAACACCCGGTTCCAGCGTTGCGACCGATCAGACGACTCGAGGTCGCTGAGATGGTGGTAGAAACATTTACAGCCAATAAATATTGCAGAGGGTGGGGGCGTTGCCGCCTAAATGGCATTCGAGAGCCCCCTCCTTGTACGGAGGGCCCTCTTACAAAGCAAACGAAAGCCCTTGGAGGGCTATCCGAGCGAGAGCGCATGTAATGATCTTGCGTTGGTCCTTATAGCAGGTACTGGTGAGTAGCTTCTCCCAGTAATCAGGGCCACCTCTGGTGGAGGAGGAGGAGGAAATAAGGGGTAGGTGAGTAGTGTGTGCATAAAGTCGCCAGGTTTGCCACAGAGCTTGCAGGAAGATGAAAACTGGTCAGGAAAGCGGGCGTGGAGAAGGATGGGATATGGGGCTGGACGCGTTTGTAGCTTGCGCCAAGGGGCAGCTTGTATTATTGTGAGATTCGGGGCAGGGGGTGCGACGCAAACTCGGAATACGGGCCCCGATCCCCTTGGTCATCCTAATAATCGCCATACCAAGGGATGTGTTTCGAAGGCACGTGACCAGTAATATGAGCTACTGTTATGGGCCAATTGCTCTTCACGCTAGCGATGAACGGTTTTCGGAACGTCACCTTAGCAGCCATTTGATAAGGCTGCACGCCCTACCGATAGCCTATACACTGCGAAGCAGCTCGAGTGAAGCCAAGCGCGTCCATCAGAGCCTCAACGGAGCGTGGTTAACTGCCTAGGCAGACAAGGCCCTGGGCTTGGTCGTAAAACACCCCAGACGAGAGAGGAGCTCACGCGAGAAGCGTAAAATTGGCCCCGAGATAAGATTACGCCTCGACGAAGGACCGTGGTGCTTCTTTCACTCCGCAGAGGTTCCTCTGCAGAAACTACGCGACCTGTCTTCAGGTGAGGAAGCATGCAGTCTGATCTTTTTCGCTTTGGTATGCTTGAATGTCCCTGTGCTCGCCTACCGCCTATCTAAAGCAAATGTAGTTGCCGATTTGTGTGCTGGTTGCGCTCCACAACTTGGGCTAGCCTACCTTGCTGTGAAATTAGTCTTCCAAAGAATGTTTCCTAATTCACTAAACCTGTTTCGGTAAAGAGGATGAAAGCCAGCAGCCGGACTGGTTCCAGTAGGCGCGTAATGACGCTTTCGATTAGTTAAGCGTTGAATCTTCCATCGCCTCAAGCTCAGTTAGCATACGTGTTCAATATGCATCCCATTTGCAATTTTTTTACGGAAACGTGGCAGTCTCGTAGTAGGGTTTCTGACTGGGTAGTGGGGAAGCGGGAAGGTTGGAAGGAATAACATGCTGGCCTTCCACTATCACAAGATGCCAGAGTTCTTCTAAGTGCGCTGAGGAAATTGCAGAGCACCTTGCTCACTGCAACTATCGATTTGTATGGCACTTACCGATGAGCGCTTCATTTAACGTTTTAATTGGCCTGAATCACGGTATGTACTGCACAAGCACCTTAAAGAAGATTCATCAAAGATAATATACTGTGCACTAGACAATAAAAATGCAAACAGTTTAAAGGCGCTAGTGACGTAAATAAGCTGCAGCGCACGAGGTGTCCATGAAATTGACTCCATGAATCAGGAAAAAATCCGGTGCACACCGAGGAGCTTTATAAAGTTTGCCTTTAGAGCGCCTAGGGTGTTAATCTTTCTTTGTCTCTTACTGCTGTTAAAAAGTTACGAAGGTTTTTTTTTTTTTTTTTTTTTTTTTTCATACGCTTAGCAGCGCCACGCCTTAGGCACTGGCTACACGTTACCCAGGTTAGGTGCCCATGGCTCAAACTTCTATTGCGTTCCCCTCGTTTCTTTTCTTTTTTTCGTCATCGCTAGAATTTCTCTATTCGTCCTTCATTCGACACCCACGGCACACTCATACACATTCTTCGAAAGGAAACAAGTCACTGAATGGGTGACCCAAACTTCCTTTTGGTGACACGCCCATGCGGCAGATACTTCCATTTTAAGGCACTAAATGCTGAGAACTTTCTCCGTAGTACAATTTGTAGTGTACAACATAGATACGCCCACTTCCGCGACTTTGTAATAATTTGCTGTTATCTCAGATGACTACAAAAGCGGAAGCTTGAGCCGCCATGGCGGACGCTAGCTAGATGAAAAATAACTGAGAGCTTTTTCCTGGGTGCGAAAGTGCTTTTAATCCTATTAAGTTACTCTGGACAGGAGACATTTTGTGGCAACTCTTGAGGGATAGTCTTGCACCTGTCAGCGCTTCTTTAAGAAACCCTTTGTATGTACGAAAGTGAATTCCGTTTACCTTCCCTTTCTCGCATATCTGCAGGTTTCATTAAATTTGTTTTCGCGCAAGGTTGCCTTGTTTGTGCCGTGCAGCTCCACGTGCAATGAAGAGGGTGCTTATTGTGCTGCTCTAATATTCCTTTCTTTTTGTCACCTTCAATCCCCCTAACTTCATTTCCCTTCTGTTCGGAAGCCCCTTCAATTTAGCCCTCACCTAGAATGAAGGGGAGAGAAACATTTATTACGTTTTCGTTTTCTCAACATCGGAAGACCAGCGCTAGATGACTGCGAGTTGACGTCTCTTAGTGCAAATGAATAGGAGTTTTTCCTTACAAAGGTAATGTGCAAAGTGAATGGGTTTCCTTCAAATGTTATTCGACTACAGGGCAATCGGCAGAGTGGTTTGAGTAAAAATTAAAGTTGAACAACGTACGCACAGTCACGCCAGGGGTAAGTGTCAAGTAACGCATAAATACACAACCTGCTGCCAAAGGTGAGCATAAAAGATTAGGATAGCCTTGTAGATATTTCTCTGTGATGGTGATAACGAGGCCAGAACTCTTGGTTTTGGCGGGAGTTTGTTTTAAATAAGCAAAGAAATTCAAGCCAGAGCTGGTAGCTGCTAAATGCTGTGATAAAAACATATCTGTCCCAAATAGTAAATGATATTCCGGAAACATCGCCCGGATTCACAAACACCTTATGAACAGGGCCAAAACAGAGTTAAAAATATTTAGTCACTTAATTCGGTCCGCTTTACTCAGGCAACGAAATAAACATTTATTTGACGAAAGTCAGTATACTCTCCCTTTAAGGCAGAGGGACAGATCTGACGATAAAACGAAAACTGCAGCACTTCCTTTTTTTTTTTTTTTATTCCAATGCCATTTGAAATCGGGAGCAAATTATAGCAGGATAAATGGAAACCTGTCATAATTGGTTTCATAGGAAGTAGTAGCGTTGGTTAAACAGCGAATTACCTTCACCCTACGCGCCAGTGAAGCTGGAGAACTGCGGTGAAAGCGTCAGGTGAATACATCACCGCTCCCTCAGAGGCAAAATGCTGTAAAAAGTTTCGATGTGGACACGTCCGGTATATACCGTTGAATTTTCGGTTTGCTTTTTTTTCTGTATAGGTGTTTGTTCGGAACAGGGTTGCCTTCTTTTCAGCGTGACTTGTTGTACGGCGTTCCCGAGCGCCTCAAATTACGAATCTTTTCAAAGGCATTTAAAATTTCCTTTTTACGTATCAGGGCGCCCGCAATACTCAACCATTTGGAACTCGCGGAACCACAGGTGTTCTATTTGTCTACAGAAGGCGTTCTGCTGCCTCAAGTAAGTGATCCAGTGACCGGCACAGAGTAAAGCAAATACGTCAAGGACGGCAGCAGTTAGCACGCAGCGGTTGATCACTGCGTTTTGAGTTCGCAGATTATCTAACAACGGAGTTGTATGCAAACGACATCTTTTTTTTTTTTTGTAAAGCGTATAATTCTGGTAAGCAGCGAAACGAGAATCTGTCTTATACGCAGAGTAGATAAGAATCTGGCAGTTCACATAAGGTCCTTACATCGTGGAAGGTTATGAGTGAAAGAAGAGAAATCTGCCAGGGAGTTACGATTCCTTTCCTTGGCCTGCTATCGTGCGCGAAGAAGTAGAGAAGAGAAAAGAACGAGATTTAGGATGTGAACAGGAGGGAGTCCAAAATTTCCGTCTCATTCCTGTGTCTTGGCCACTCCCCCCGTAGCCGGCATGTGCCATAGTTTTTTTTTTTTTTTTAAACCAACCAACCAAGGCGCGAATCGCCAGTGACAAATACACTACTATTGAGATTCATTATACCCCCGCTTGACTAGAGCCATACGGCCTTAAAGGCTAAAGAACACGCATGGGGGCACCGCAACGTCAAAGCGGCATTCAGTGTCAGTACGTGCTGGAATTTCGCATCATTCTTCCACCGCCAGTGCAGAAACGTCGGGCATAGCTGCGCCGAAACGATTTTAGAATTGAGCCTCTAACCTTGGCACTTTTGGCGGATCGACACTAAAAGCGTTCTAGCAGCATAGCATTGTAGGCTAGTTAGTACTTCATTTTAGTATGGCGTAGCAAATGTCTTCTACACGCGGTTCTTTGTTGAAGTGCATGGTCATGTTATACCGCCATTGATATCAATACATATGTAGATGAATACGTTGATGCAACCTCAAAATTGGTATGGCTCGTGGAAAGGGGTATTGGCGAAGACTGGGCCAGCAAAGCCCACAAAATAAAAAAGGTCAAAAATAACAACGACGACTCGGATCATCTCGCCAAGAATTTATGCTCAAAAGGGAAGGCTTAAAAAAAATTAGCCTGCATAAAAACTACTAGTGGTTGAACAAGATCAGCGGGATTCGACCGAAGTAAAGCAAAATAATAACAAACAAGAAGCGATCGAACACAAAATCTGAGAGCGGTTGTCTAGAAAGGTGAGCTCCTATATCCAAGACCGGTGCCGATGTAGGCGGAACTAGCGAGCCCACACGGAGCACTTTGTCCTCTTCAGTGCTCGCGGTGGCCACTGCGCGAGAGTCAAGACGGCGGCGAACGCAGACCACCGGGGATCCGCGGGTCCAGCAGGGCAGCTACATTCTGGAGCAGAGCGGCCGGCCACCAAAGGCGTCATGAAAGCCGACGAGTGAGTGCCTGTAGTACAATGCGGGCTCTGTTCGGTTCAAGGCCACTGACGGGCACCCGTGTCAACTGGCTCATCGGGCAGCCCAGCTTTAGCTTTGCTCAGGGACATCATTTCATACCCTACTTACTGCCTGACTGAGAGACCATGTCGTGCTTGTAGCGGGACGAGGTGCAGAAGCTGTCAACGCATGTGTTCAGCTATATAACCGCACGAAGCTGTGGCATGCCTCTCAGGCAACATGCGGCGTGCCTGACGATACGTGACAGAGATACATCGTATTGTAAATTTATACAGTGAACAATGCCTGACGAGTCGGAACACGAGCGTGCCCATGATTTCTCGACGCTGCAAATATTCATGAAGAGTTGTGGAACGCTTATGCGACGATGGGTGTTAGCTGCTTTGGTCGTTTCTTCTGGCGGTTGTATGTGTGTGCGTGTCTGTGCGCGAAAGAGAGAGCGCAGAGCACTGCGTGGCTTCTCATGATATCTTACTTGTTCTTTTTTTCGGAGAAGGAGAGCCATCGTATTAGATTTATAATTTATTTAACATTTCTTTATGTTTAGACGGTCGGTTACTGTCACTCTGAAGTTAGACATGTTCCAGGCATTCCTGTGTGTCAAGCAATAGTAGAATAGTAAATTTTGCTTTCCCATCCCTAACGTACAGTCCATGCAATCCAGATGTGCATCATTTTGGCCCGCCTCTTCTCTTTTTCAACCAAACCTCTTCTTTATATTTCTGCAATCCTTGAGTATATTTTGCCTTAATGACACAAATAAAAGATGGCGGAAGCATACGCCGAACTTTGTCATAGAGATGCTAAACCAAAATAAACCCTGATTTCTTTTTTCCAAAATACCCTTACTTGCGTTGCAGAAGGGAAATCCTGAACAGTTCATGCCTTCTGTCCAGCCGCGCAGTTTTAGCTAAAAGGCACATACCGTCCAACAAGTTTTCTTCCCCCGCATGCTGTTGTTTAATTATCATGCCATAATTAAAGCCAACTGCGAAATTGCTAGAATCAAAAAAGAGTACGCCTGGCCACTGCTTACAGCGAAAACCCGCTGGCCTCCTCTGCGGGGAGAAAGATACGGTACACTGGCGGGCCTGCCCGTTGCCCCCGCCGGCTATCGGGCTCTATTTACCCGTCATACACTGGGCACACGCTGAGCAGTCATCCCGCCTAGCAGAGGGCGTCAACAGTGCAGTTTTGGAAAAGCCGATGCGCCTGGCGAATTAACGGTGCCGTTGTCGCGATGCTTCCACGATTCGTGGCCTTGAACGGTGGCACTGTCCGCGAGCGATCCAGCAGCCCGGCTCGGATGAGCATGTCGCTGCCTACGCGCAGGATGCTGATCCTGGAGAACTTCATCAATGGCAAGTTCGAGCCCGTGGCCGAGACCATCGAGAATGTGGACCCATCGACGGGCGCCGTCTACTCGCGCCTGCCCAACAGCGGATCCCGCGAGGTCGAGAAGGCAGTGCAAGCAGCCATGCAGGCCTTCCCCACGTAAGCTGCCTCCATGTGCCTCTTACCAGCCAACCCACGGATACTTGCTGCGCATGTCATGCATTAGTTGTAGACTTTTTGGTATTATCTGTTTGTTCCTGCATAATCCTCCTATTGGCTGGATCAATAGCACATTTTGGAGGGAAACTGAGGACAAATTCAGTGAGTGATGGTTCTCGTGAAACTATTTTCTGGGCCTTTTTAACTACGTTGGCGTTCTTATTACGTTGTGACCTTTCTTATGATCATATATTATTAGCCGGAGAAAACAAAAGGAGCATTTATTGATAAATACGTTTTGTTTTAAAATGCTGTGCCACTAGATTCAAGCTCATGACATTTTTCCCGAAAAGGATGCATGTATTTTCGTCGTTTTGAAGCGAATAGTGGTGTAAAGTATAGACTCAAGGAGCCGCGAAAAATTAAAAAAAAAGGTGGTGTTGAGGCGTGCATTACACTTGCGGAACCAACCGATGATGACGACTTCTGCGCTTCTATTTTTATTATTTCTGTAGCTAATCAGCAACTTCGTTTTAGGTGAGAGTGCTCATTTTGCTATTCGAACACGATGCTCTATTGATGCAGGCAAGCATAAATTTATCCACAGCGTCTGTTTAACAGAATAGCCGAGCCAAAAGGGCATAATGCGCATAATTTGGCAACTTACTCCATGTCGACTACTATGAGGACAGTTGCACAAATAACTCAATTTAATACGAAGAAAGAACTTGAGCAAACTGTCCTTTCTTATGACCATATTATACACGACAATATGTGCCTTGTGGTAGAGCATCCGCCTCGTGTTCGGGAGGTACCAGGTTCGATCCCTGGTGCCGCCGGGTACCCACCGGCTGTTCAATGGGTACAAGCTTTCCCCCGGTCTGGTGCTCGGCTCTTTGGGGTGAAATGTTTGGGAAAGGGGTCATAAACCGCAGCCGTGGCCTAGTGGTTAGAACACCCGTCTCGGCTGCGGGAGGTGGTTAGTTCGAAACCCACCGCCGGACACCCACCGGTAAAAATGGGTACAAGCGTCCCCCGGCCTGGCGCTCGGCTTTTCCAGGGGTGTGCGTTTGGGAGAAGCTCCGTAAACCCCGCTACGCGCCCCTCCTCCGTAGTGGGCCCAAACCCAGTTTCGAACTTCGCAGCCTGCAAAGGTGGTTCTGTTTGTCTTGCAAAGGTACTTCCTTTGAGCCTCACCTGAAGTGCTCCCTTATAGCCTCAGCTGCAGCAGTCCTAAAAACTGACCACAATACCACAAGTGCATGACAATATATTGTACCTAACTGTTGTCGCTGAATACCAATTTCAAGCAGTGCAGAGAACGACACATTCACGTCGATGACTTTCCGTCGCTGCCTCCTGGCAGTTTGCCAGTTCATCCACGCGATCATTCATGAACGTGATATGCCTTAACGGCCGCATCATCCAGAAAATCCTGCGTCTGCGTTGTGAGTGAAAAATTACTGGCATGGCTCTTACAGGTGGTATCAGGCAGCTGGCATGGCCGCGCACTTATTATGCGATGGTTTTTTCCGAGACCACGTGGTATCACAAATGGTATCACGTGGTATCACGTGGCATCACGTAGTAGCTGCCACTTGGGGTTTCTCATTTGAGTTGGTATGGTGGAATTAGAATCAACCTCCCAGTGCTCTTGAATGCAGAGTCATGAGGCACGCTACTCTAGTGCTACGCAAGCACGTTCGTGCGGCTGGATATAGGGGTGCTTTGCGTGTCTGATTATCAACCTAAGGCAGGTAGCTGGATAACGTAGTAGATTAGTACTGAATGCTGACAAGAATATGTGATATACTATAGACAGAAATCAAGGGATTGTTAAATAAGCGAGCAAGGACTAAGCGATGCCACGTCATGCCCTTAACGGCGGAGCTTAATTGCCCTACATATTTTTTCAACGTAGCTCCGCAGCAATTTTGCAGTTTAGTCTGAGCGTTTCTCCGCACACAGGAGTCGCACAAAAACAGCCGTGCGATGTGAGGTGTCAACGGACCCGCACCATCTGGTCTGAACCATTCCGCCGCCATTGACTACAGCGTCCATCGTAGCCCGCGTGTCGTCTCGGCACTTGCAGTGTGCATCCTAAGAGCCAATAGTTAAGAGTCAATAGGTGAGGCTTGTAACGGTCGAGATTGAAGTCACTTAATCGGTTTTTATTACAGCACAAATGACCAGCTTTGTTTTAACCAACATCGGGCAGACTAAGACGCTGCAGAGATAACGGACCTTATCAGTAGATTGAGGACACTTTGTTGTTCGCGCCCGCCTTTTCTCTGGGTCCTTAAGCATGTGGCTTAAGTCAAGAATACCGGGCACCAGCATAGTCCAGCTTCTCTTGTACAAGTCAGCCGGGACAACAGAATATCGAAAGTTTATCAATCCTAATCAGGCAGAACGAAACTGAACACACGTTATCATGTGGCATGTTTACATGAACTCTAGCGCGGGTCGAATTGATTATTCGAGAGAAAGAGCAGTCCTGTTCGTCTACGTGATTTTTTTGTCCCTGTTTCATTTGCGCCCTTTTTCTGATTCAAACAAGAAAGAGCCAGTTTTGAGAGGGAAATGCATAGTTTTATGTTCTTTTCTTCGGTGTATTTGCACTTTCCCTTTAAAGCAGATCGGTTAGACTTCCAGCGAGTTCATGTAAACGCAACAGTATTCAGATCAACGTGATGCATACCCTGTCAACTTCAGACCGCGGCGCAAAAGTTGCAATAAGGGACTAGTAACTGTAGAAAAAAAATAAGAAACAAAGTGGTGGGAAAAGTCTGTTGACTTTGGATAGACACGTTCATGTTCATCAAATGGTTTGCACTCTGCCAATAGAAAACTAAAAAAGAGAAGCAAATGCAAAATTCGCTTACAATATGTAAACAGCTTGAAGTCGAAGCTCTAAAAAGGTCAGAAGTTACCTATTAGTACCCTCCAGACTCATTAATCAACGCGTCGGCGAGCAACGGGCCACTGAGTATAAAATTACTACGAATATATATCATCTTACAAGCTGGTGCCTCACGACTGAAACTCAATATTTTACATGATTCAACGTTTCTAGGTCATTGCTTATTAATGCGTGGTCTTTAGAGAAGACATATCGCGGTGAACGAGTAGTGTAGAGAGCACACTCAAGGTGAAGCCCTAGCAACGCAACCTCACCCTAGAAACGCAACGCTACCCTATGGCTACAGAAGTTCAGCATGCCGTAGACGTAGTAAAGTAGACGCATACCGGTTTGTCGGACCTCTCCTGCGCACGCGCATTGACAGTGGTGGGTGCAATCGCGGCCACTGCGTCTGAGGGGGAGGAGTGCGGTAAACTTGTATACGTCACCACCAAGATAAATCTCTCTAATAGAGAGATTCGGCGCAGCGTAGACGTGCTAGCGTATATGTATACGAAATCACGGCCATGCCTTGGTCGGTGGTAGCTGATGGGTGACATGGCCGGACACTGGTAGAACGAGAGAAAGAAGATGGCTTACACGGTATGAGAGAGCACTGAATAAGGGTAGAGGGGGGAAGCCTCAGTTCGCAGGTCGAGCCAACGTTTCGACATGTGAACTTGTCTTCGTCTGGGCCCAAAAGCATTGGCTCCCCCTCTACCCTTGTTCAGTGCTCTTTCATGGCCGGACACTAATAGACCTGCGGGTTGTGTGACGTCGTTATACCACGTGACATGTGGGACTTTACAACTCAAGCAGATAATTTGAGATGGGAGACTGCAATCGAACCGGACGGAAGCCTTGGATACCGAGTCAGACACGCTACACGCGGGGCTTTATATTTATGTGTGACGGTATATACGACATTATGTGTGAGTGGGATCCAGTGTCACAACGTTACCTGTAGTCTACAGTGAACTGGATTAATAACCGACTGAAGATACTGATATGAAAACATGGCTCATATCGGCAGACAGCACCTTTGTTGCGAATGTAAGACTGGGAGAAATAACACAAAAAGGTACATCGGCTTACAAGTTGTAACGGCAGATGTTCAAGTTGTAACGGCGAATCATCTGAACAACGCGTGACAAAAAAGAAAGGTCAGAAAATCCGTAACATCTTTGTGTGCATCAATGAGAACCTCCCTAAGCCACAACGACGCCTACTTACGCATTTTTGCCGAGTCATCAAACCCGAGCGCAACAGACTTTTTTTTTTTTTTTTGTAATCCATGAAACTCGCAAGTATAAATGTGCGTACAGAAAAAAGGGAGCGCTTGTATCAGTAAGCACAATTGCAATTAGAATAGAATATCATGCTCCATTGACTTATATCCGCACCTTTAGTAGTCGTCCCACTTTTTATTTAACGGCTGCGCTTTTCTGTTTGTTTTTTTCGATCAGATTGTTCTTCAGTTTGTCCCCGCTTAATGTAAGTCATTTCCGCTTTGTGCTGTCGTACTTGTGCCACGCGGCTGGAACAAATTGATTGCCCAGCTGTCAGTATTTAATTTCTGTAAACACTTTTGCACACAGGCTTTGACCGATTTTGCTTGTTTAATAGCTTTTGGCATCAATGTGCAATCTTAGTCCATGCCTTCTGTTCTTATTATTATTGCGATAACAGCGTGCGCATATAAACATGAACAAAAATCCAAAGAACAAAATTTCATCCTTCTACATTGCTCAAAGCCGGACTGAGTAGATATAACACGCAAGTGAATACTTGCTGCACAGATTTATTTTTATTTATTTATTTAGAACATACTGCAGGCCTACAGTAGGACCAAGCAGGAGGGGCGAATACATAATATATGCAAAAAGAACAGGATTAGTAAAATTGAAAAATGTTAAATAGAAGTTGTAACACAAAATACAACAATAAATACAAGGCTCAGATACAAAATACAAAAAGTAAACGTAGAAATAAATGGCTCTCAAATTAAATGCTGTGAAGAAAACATTGAGTCAAAAAAATCAGCTCTGGTTAAAAGATCTGGCGGACACCTGTTCCACTCCTCAATGGTGCATGGAAAAAATGAGTATTTAAAGGCGTTAATCCTAGCACTGTAAGGGGTTAATGATTGTGCATGATGATTTCGTGTTTGGCATGTAGTGTTTGGTTTAAGGAAGGGGTCTGCATTCATAGACAGTTTATGGTTTTTTAGTAAGAAAAGTAGTTTCAGTCTTTGAATTTTCCGGCGCAGCTGTAATGTTTCAATACCGTGAGTTCTCATGAGGGTCGTTGGTGAGTCAGTTACACGATACTTTGAAAAAATAAAACCGACAGCTTTGCGATGAATCATTTTAAGGGCCTCGATGTTACGTTTAGTGTAGGGATCCTAGACGGTGCATTCATATTCTAGTGATGGCCTTATAATTGAAAAGCTGGTTAACTTTTTAAGTTCAGGTGGGGCAAGTTTTAGTTTATGTCTAAGAAAGCAGAGTTTACGAAAGGCTGAGGAGCATACGTTTGATACATGTTTATTCCAGCTAAGGTTTTTCGTTATTGTAACTCCTAGATACTTGTACTCGCTGACTTCGGTCAGAAGGTGAGATGAAATATTGTAAGGAAATGAGAAGGAAGCCTTTTGTTAGTTATCTTCATGTATACTGTTTTCCCTAAATTTAGCTTCATGTCCCATTTATTACACCATATATGTATGTTCTGAAGATTGGAGTTTAGTAAACCTTGATCATCTTGGCAAGTAATTTGGTGAAATAAAACACAGTCATCTGCAAATAATCTAATTTGAACAGGAGTAGTTATAACGTTAGTAATGTCATTGATATATATCAAAAAGAGGAGAGGTCCGAGGATGCTTCCCTGTGGAATGCCTGAAGTGATCGGCAGGTGGTTTGAATAGCAATCATCAATACAAACAAACTGTGTGCAGTGAGAAAGGTATGAGGAAATCCAAAGATGCTTTTGTGCCCTCTCCTGTGTGATAAAATAGAAGTCGTGTGTGCGTGTGTGCGTGTGTGCGTGTGTGTGTGTGTGTGTGTGTGTGTGTGTGTGTGTGTGTGTGTGTGTGTGTGTGTGTGTGTGTGTGTGTGTGTGTGTGTGTGTGTGTGTGTGTGTGTGTGTGTGTGTGTGTGTGTGTGTGTGTGTGTGTGTGTGTGTGTGTGTGTGTGTGTGTGTGTGTGTGTGTGTGTGTGTGTGTGTGTGTGTGTGTGTGTGTGTGTGTGTGTGTGTGTGTGTGTGTGTGTGTGTGTGTGTGTGTGTGTGTGTGTGTGTGTGTGTGTGTGTGTGTGTGTGTGTGTGTGTGAAAACAAAGTTAGTTCGGCTGAAAATTTTTCAGTAACATCTTGTACCTCATCAACAGAAAAAGAAAAGCTGAGGTAGTTACGCCGGCGCCGTGTAGTATGATTGTCTTTCGTCTCCGTTGGCCTCCACGCTGTTAAAATGGCCGCTGTCTGAAGCTTGCGTTGCTGCGCAGGTGGTCCCTGAAGTCTCCGGCGGAGCGATCCAAGTTCTTGATCCGCATCGCTGACCTGATCGAGAGCCGGCTCGACGACTTCGCGCAGGCTGAGTCGCGGGACCAGGGCAAGCCCGTGTGGCTGGCGCGTACCGTGGACATACCGCGGGCCGTCCACAACTTCCGCCACTTCGCCACCACGGCGCAGTGCGACCGAGAGATGTGCGTGTATCCCTCCATTTTGATGCGTTTCATTGTGCTTTAGAAATGGCCACGCTCACAAAAGTTGCGTATAGGCAGATTTAACGTATCCTTGGCACGATGAGTTCATTAGCAACAAGAGTATAGCAGTTGCCAGTTTAAAAATTATCACCCCATTTAATAGGCGTCATGCTTTTCCTTGCTCTAGTATAGGCTTGCTCATTATGTAGCCGCATGTGAGAAGCATTATTAAACATTTAGCCCAGTCAAAAAATTGTGTCTACTCGGTACACAACACGCCCAGTGTAAATGTCAGATATTCGAACAATCTATCTTGCAAGGCATGTCATTCATGAATCTCTGCTAACTGTTCATATTTCGTCCCAGGTGCCCGCAGGGCTCTCTAATGAGGGAGAGACACATCTTCGTACATTTTCTGCGAAGTTTTACTAACTTTGGGGACTCCTCCAGGTGGATCCACGCATTTCAGCAGGTTTCGGGGATCATGTGACCTCACCTTTTCTTCACTGCACTAAACGCTCCTGTGTCTGGAAGCCTTTTCAAAACCTCTATTTACTACTTGTTGATTGTCCAAGCTTACAAATTATTTTTCAAATTTGACCTCCGCGCAGACGAGTCGGTACAATTTATTCAGGGTGCTGGAATACTCAGAATGAAGTAAAACATACAAGTGACGTACGTTGAGGGTTGTTAACTTAGTTGCCAAACGGCTTCTGCTGTCACCGCCTTCCGTGATGAAAAAAGAGGCTTAGTTGTCGGACGTTCGGTCCTGATCGCACAACCGGGACGGGGCAGGGCTATCCCCCAGCAGACCTCCAATGTGCTGCACTACACTGTACGCTCGGCGGTGGGAGTGGTGGCGGTGATCGTGCCCTGGAACTTACCGCTGTACCTGCTCACCTTCAAGCTGGCGCCTGCCATGGTCTACGGCAACACGGTGGTTGCCAAGCCCAGCGAGCTCACCTCCGTCACGGCCTGGATGCTCGCCAAGGTCTTCGTGGACGCCGGTGAGACGGCGGCGCGGTATATTCCCATCTTGGCAGAACACCTAGTGTAACTTCTATACCATGGTCCGAGGAAAAGGCCTCGGGAGCCACGATGCGTGCACACTAAGGTTTGGTGATGCCTAGACGCCACAACTATAACGACCATCTTAGTAGGTTGGCAATTGTGGTAGGTGCAGATATGTAAATAATTATCACCTACACCCATTTTTAATACGCTAGCATTATTGGCCACTGTGAGCGACTTTAGCTGCGTGAATGTGATCCTCATGCGTTAAACAAGCAGAAAACAAAATCTTAGAAAAAAAATCGCAGTAGGTTAGGATTCGGACCCAAGGATTTCTTATCGCAGGCGAGTGCGGAACCACATAGCCACAGCTGCTTTTTTATCATTATTTCACAAACGCTACAGGCTGACAGATTTTTCAATGAGCCGGTTTGCATGCAATACATTATTTATTTATTTATTTATTTATTTATTTATTTATTTATTTATTTATTTATTTATTTATTTATTTATTTATTTATTTATTTATTTATTTATTTATTTATTTATTTATTTATTTATTCAATATACACCTAAAGGCCCTCCGTCGAGAGTATTACACAGGGGAGAGCATTGACACACAAGAATGCAAGACAAGAATGTGCAAGCACCAAGCTGCAAATACATAAATACAGAACAAAACACAAGTATAAAACAAAAAATAACCTGTAATATAGGTTATAATTCACACGAAAAAAGAACAGAAAGTGCATTAGAGGCTTAATATAACCGCTCTAACAATACAAAAAAGCAAAACAGCTGAATGCAGCATGTGGCACAATCAATGAGTAATGCTAGACAGACATTTGGGTCAATAGGTCCTGAAATCTGTTCAGGTTCCTTTCCGAAGCGATGTGTGATGCTAGATTATGATAGTCGACAATAGTACGAGGTATGAAGGAGTTCGCAAAAGAAGTGTGGCATGATATGCGTTTAACTTCCAACGCCTGGTCGCTACGTGGAAAAAATGATATAGGTGATTAAAAAATCGTCATGCAGCCGTCATGCAGCAAAACATGATGATAAAGATTATGGAAATAGCCAAGCGTGTTAATTTGTGACGATGTGATAAAACATCAAGTTCGGCGCGAGCCTTTAGTGCGATGACGCTAGTGTGACGAGAATAATCCGAAAATATGAATTTAACGGCCCGGTTTTGCGATGCTTCCTACTCATCTATAAGGTATGCTTTATCTGGGTCCCAGATAGCCAACGCATATTCGATTTTAGGCTGTATTAAGGTAACGTACGATAGTTTTTTTAGGTGAAAAAGAGCTTGTTTAAGGTTACGTTTTAGAAGACCAAAAGAGTGGTTAGCAGCTGCCAGAGTTGGGCAAAGATGTTAATTCCACGTTGAATTAGACTGAAAATGTAGTCCCAGATACTTGTAAGAAGCAGAAAGTTCAAGATGCCGGGACGCGGCATAACTTGCGAATGAAAGAGACAAGTTTTGTTTTAGAGTAATTAAGGGTAATTAACCAAGATGAACACCAGTTGCTAATGGAATCTAAATCAGTTTGCAAAGATTGGCGGTCAGAGGCATTAGTGATGTTACGGTATATAACAATCATCAGCGAATAATCTCACTTTGGATGGTCGCAAGCAGGTAAGTCATTTATGAAGATTAGAAAACGTAAAGAATTATAAAAAACATTCAAATTGATCACTTTTTCAACTATTTATCAACTCAGGTATACAGTACCGAGTTTTCAAAACATCATTGATCTGTTGGGTGAAATCGCATCTGATATGAAGATCAGCATGGCGAACAGCCATCTGGCGCTTCCACACGCTAGGCAAATCTAATAGCATTATCATCTTATGCGGAACATCAAGGAAACAAGCCAACAGTCGGCGAGGCCAAAGAAAGCATTGTTGATTGTACTTTATCTTTTTTTTTTAGATTATTACTTGGATAATCACAGAAATCAGTAATGTAAACTGTTTAGGGGAAAGATAATTAAACACAAAGTAGAAGAAAAACAACGTGCCGATGGTGGGAACCGAACCCGATATTCGGCGGTCGTGGGTTCGGTTCCCACCATCGGCACGTTGTTTTTGAATTCGTCAACTATTTCATCATTTTGATTATTGGTTTTCTATTTTATATCTACCCTCTACTTTTTATCCACCAATCTTCCAATAGTTACTTTTTTGGGGGTGGCAACTGCCACCCCCCCTCCCCCCCGTTTCAAAGAGGACGCTCTTATATTCCATCTATCCATCCAAGAAATGCTTGCAGTGGTTTGAAAGATTACCAAGCAGTCCTTAGTGTAGCCAACTGCTCGCTAGCGCATTTAGACCTTGTTCCTACAGGGCACGATCTCTTATTTTAACGCTGTTATTGTTAACGGCGGTAAGGAGGTTTTTGCTTTATACTCGTCCTGACTAATCTGAAGCATGTTAGTACCCCTAGGCTTATCATAATCAAAGAAAAATATAAACGCTTAAACGCAGCTCAATTCTGGGATCAACATACAGAAGTCGTGTCACCCGAACTACGATGTGTGGCCATGAAACCCACAAAACTTCCCGCTGCTGCGCGCGTGTCATCAAGATAGAATGAAAACCGAACACATGGTAGATCTCATTTCGCCTTCCTCACGTACATGTATAGAACTACCGCAGCCAGAGCTGCGATGACAGATCTGCAAGCAGTAAACACGCAATTACGCACCAGTGTCTCTATATAGTCCCCATGTATACATCAAGAAGAATGTTCGCATATGCGATGTTAATGTACATTCCGCACGATGGCATAGCAGCTGGTGCAACTTGCGACACACGGTATATGGCTCAGATTCATTTCGAAACGTACGTAATGCAGCCCCAGTGACGCGGGATAGAACTGCGCGTTTAGTCTCAGAGCAGGTTGCGGGAGCTCTTTTCACCGTGTTCTCTTAATTCGTCACCTATATCGCGCAGCAATCAATACTAACAACATGCTGCATGCACGGTCACCGTAGGCCTAGGCACCGGTCATATTTGGCAGATCAATTGTCTAATACACCTCATATTGTGTTTATGACTCCTACTGTGTCTATATTGTGGCTATATTATATTTCACATGGTACTATGCCTTATGTTGTGACATATGGCGTGTTAACTGCTTCCACGTGTGGCAACTTTTCTAGCCCGGTGAAGACAAGACCCCTCGCCGAAACGTTGGCTTGGCTTGCAAGCTGATGCTCCTCCTCGAACCTAGTGCAGTTCTCTGTTATAAGTTTCCTCATATTTTCACATAGTCTGTGTCATTGTACTACCCCGCCCACTCATGTTTGTCCCGTCACCATACTACAGTGAGCACTGTTACGCACGTTGGAGCCAGTAGGCGCAGCAATGAATCGCGGTGTCCCATCCCAAAGTTACAAGCAGCAGTCTTTTCATCCATAGGCGTACGAGTCTTAAGGTTGCTGACAGCTACTATGGCTTTGTTGGCCAAACGATCCATACGCGGACTCGGGGGTTTGTGAATCAATGACAAAGTTGCGGCTTTCTTCCAAACTAAGCAGGAGAGACCTTACGTGACAAAATGAACAAACTGAAGAAAATGACCACATGTTTTACGCGACCTTTGCAGGGTTACCTCCCGGCGTGGTGAACTTTGTGTTCGGCTTCGGCCCGATCGTGGGCGACGCGCTTGTGCGACACCCGAACACCAAGGCCGTCTCCTTCACTGGGAGCACCAAGACCGGCACCACCATCGCCCAGATGTCGGCGCCGCACGCCAAGAAGCTCTCGCTCGAGGTACTGTTCCAATCACCGTACTTTATGCGTAAGCAATAATAGCATCATGATGTAAAAAAAAAAAAGAAGAAGAGCTTACATAGGGTGTTCGCGAAACTTTTTTGTACGAAAAACGCGTTCAGGAAGTTTCTGTCCGCGCCCCAAAATTGGCCCTGGGCACCCAAAATATTATCTGATCGAATCATTGTCTTCAATCTAATTAGAGTATGGTCCTCTCAATGGTGACCTCCACATTTGTACATTTTGATGGACCAACGCCAAATTTAGCCCTCTGGACTGCCAAAATTTGTCTTTTTTAAAGTTTGACGAACATTGGTGTCTAACCTAATTAGGAGCATGGCCAGTTCAGTGAAGACCTCCCCCGAACTTTGGTCCCCCGAGAACAAAGTTGTGTATGGACAACACAATAGTGACTTCCGGATTTAACTGGACCACACCCAAATTTTGGCATGTTTGCACATTCTACACGCGTGGGATCTTACGTACGCATCCTTAAAATTTTCCCCTCATTATTCCCGTTGATATAGGGGATATACGTAGAAAGAAGTTGCTCAACGTCTCGTTACTTAAGACAATGCATAAGCGCTCTTCAACGGGCTTCGCTTACAAATTTTATTTTTTTACGGAAAGGATGTGTTTGCAGCGATAATTTACAAATGTTTCAAAATTTCAAAATAGCAAATTGACTGGCCTCCTATTAGCTCAAGCAAACAAATATGGAAATGCCTAAAATTATTCGAAACGAATCAGATTTGTTGTCAAATTTTCGCATTGTTATCGAATATCTGGCGCAGATTTCCAATAAAGGGCCATAGTATTCTTAATTATAATGATGATGGTGATGACTTTATTTATACCATTTAAAGTAGGGACGATGGGGATCAGATGGGCAGGATCCTCTGAGCTATAGTGGCTACAGTACATAAGCCTCGGTTGCCTCGCGGTCCAAGCCCCTACCACAACTTGAATGACAGGGCAGGAGCTGTGCATCAATGCCTTCTACTACTCCATGGTGTGGATATTAAAGGGTGTGGTTGACATTTGTGGACAACATGCCTATAGAATGCAGGACTATATTTAAAAAAGGACACACTGCAAACCTGCACGACATACTACCATGATCAGACTGTGCAAATTGGAGCTTGCAGCCGATCTGTGTGGTGTCGTTCATAATATGCATACATGAGTTGTCTGTAAATAAGGGCGATGAGGCAGGGCTCAGGCAGGTTTATAAAACCAGCAACCGTGTCTTGATTCGCTTGCACTTATCTCTGGTCCTCCGAAATAATCTTCTGAGATGTGGCGAGTGTCAGTAAAGGTAACTATTGGACGAGTTGTAGAAACGGGGAGGGGGGGGGGGGGGAGGGGGGGAATATTTGAAAATTTTCAACATCAAATCGAATGTGTTCCTTTACTATTCGAACGATCAAATTGTATGTGCTCTAAATTATTCAATACGGGTCAAATATATTATCAGCTTCTGAAATAATTAGTCCGGGGTGTGAATAACGCCCAGCAGTACTTTTCTAAGGTGGTCACATAAGTTTTGCCTTAAGATTAGAGGCAATAGTGCTGCTTAAGTTTCCACCTTATATTAACGGGAACTGCATGAACTCGAACAAGGATCCGAAAGAGAGCCAGAACACGAGTCATAGACGCTGTCCCGTTATACACCTAAATGTGCCACTTAAGTGCCCACGCTATTTTAAGCGTTCACTCTATTTTTCCCGACCGCCGTCTACTGCGGCGACGGTTTTTCGGTGTAATGAGCTGTATAGTTTATCGAGTAATGCTAAGGCACATACTGACGCCGCTTACATCCTGCAGCCATAAGTCAAGGGGTTTACATGAACCCGACAGCTAGAGTCGGGTCGAGTTTGCCTATATATATCGCGCCGAAAACCGGCTGATGACACATGTATACGCTATGGTGTGAAGCTAAACGACCATTGTGATGCGTGGTGTAGGTACCGTTGTCAGGCGGGGAAGGTGACTTGACGCCCGAAAGTGCCGTGACCCTCAGTGACACAGAACTCATGAGTCCATCATCATCATCCGTGCAAAAACTCCGGCGCTCTCCGCCTCCCTTAATCTAGGGACAACTGAGGTCTGTGGGAACATTTTGGGTTCGAGGTGAGGGCTCTACCCGCACAAGGGGGCCGCCGCGGATGCCACAAAAAGAGCGGGCTGCATCAAGCGCGAAGCCGGCCTGTCGCGACATCGTGACAGTGAGCCAGCGAGGCGTTGGACCTTATGAGCACACAACAGATGTCATTAAGGACGGCCGTTCCCTGCGATAGAATCATATCGAAAAAGAAAGTGTTACACCCGTCACCAAAAAAAAAATACTCACAGACGGCCGACATCAAATCTCCGAGAACCTCCGCTCGCTGAGGATGCGACGGTCACGCTACAGGTGGAACCAGACCTCTTTCCGTATCTTCGAATTCACTTCAAGGAGGCCTGGAACCCTGTCGCCTTATACAGTCGCCACAGCGTGCCAGCCATAATTGGTACGTGCATTCCATGAGCAGGAGGACGAACTCGTTAACGGCTTCGCCTGGCAACGGATTCAGGCAT
The DNA here is from genome assembly GCF_055883805.1 of Amblyomma maculatum. Classification (NCBI taxonomy): domain Eukaryota; kingdom Metazoa; phylum Arthropoda; class Arachnida; order Ixodida; family Ixodidae; genus Amblyomma; species Amblyomma maculatum. The sequence continues at coordinate 201,550,158 of NC_139347.1, read as the reverse complement.
CCCACAGTCTGGTACGGTACACCCGGAAGCTGGAAGACGTCAGCTACACGAAATAGAAGCGGTTCAGAAGAAGGAATTGCGAAAACATATGTACAGTTTCCTCTCTACTGGCAGGATGTCACTGAAAAGGCGATACATGAAGAGCGCTCTGCTTGCTTCCAAAAAGTCCGCCGTGATGTACCGCCAGCCGGGCCTAGCATTAGCAAGATCATACTGGCGGAGGTGAGGAAGAAGACTTGGAGTGAGAAGAATAATCAATTTCTTAAGAGGAGAAAAAATTACATCGATATACGCCTCCGCCTTACGGAGACGCTCAAGGCAGGCGGCTGCCTGGGCCTAAAAGGGCGATTGAGAGCTCGACCTTGGCACGCAGTGAGAATACGTGCTCTGGACGAAGGGGCGGAGTCGAGTGTTAAAAAAATACGAAGTTAGGCTTTAAGTGGGAGACATGTCCGAGCTCAGCAGTGCTTGGGTCCACCTGATTTACAAGCCTGAGGTTGTGATGCCCGGGTGGGGGATCCCGAGATCCTCCCTTTTTCCTAGGCAGCTTCACCACAGGCCTTTTGACCTTTTCCAGAATTCCGCCCAACGGAAAAGGATTCCCTTCAGGCGGACCTTTGTCCGTGCCGATAAAGGTGTTACGCCGCGGTGACATAGGTCAGCACCGAGTACAGGAAGGCCCGCGTGATAGTGGCCCGAGCCTTGAGCGGACACAACAGGTTCTCGTAAACTCGTTCTGGATGCTATTTGCTCTTGAGCCAAGGACTAGTTTTTACCTGATAGACCTTCTGAACTGAAATAAAAACAAAGGAGGCAGAGTTCAGCCTTCACGGGAAGACCGTGAGCAAGCTGAGGACTGGATGATGCACAACCAAAGTATAGTGTGTCACTCTTCAACTTAGTAACCTTAGCCCCACTCGCTCCACAGTACACCTCCATGACTTGCAGAGACGACAATGGTCAAGTCGTGAGCATAGGCAAAGATGGGAGCTGAGGGAGAACCTGATGACAAAGGAAATAGGGCGATTCAACTATCCCGAGAAATCCGCTGTAGAAGAGGTGCGTACGCGAGCACGTAAAGAGCAGGAGATATGCGGAATTCATGCTGGACTCCACGGACCACCTCGAAAGCCTCTCACGCACGACCTCGTAGGCTAGCTCGACCAGGGGGCAATGGCTCGACCCAACCCGCTGGGCGAGGAGCATGTATACGCTGACACGTCGCGCCTGCTTGCTGGTCGGGCCAGTTAGGTCGGCCAGCAGCAGGAGATGGGATCATCAGCTGTTCGTCGGAGCATTCCTCCTCTGCCACCGGACGATTTGGGCTCACTCTGCCCAACAGCCATCTCGCGCCCCGACTCACCTCAGTAGCTTCGAGTCGAGGGATGAAAGGTTCAGCGTCGTGAAGCAGTTCATTCGTGCAGTGGCGTTTAAAATTCTCACAAATGCCCCCTGAGGTTGAACGACGCGGCAGGGCTCATAAAAGGCTAGCCAAGGTCATTGATTCAGCGTACCCTGCCTTCGCCCGATCTCAGAGGTCATGGCTGACACGTAGCAGTCACTCGTCTCATTTCCTTAAAGGTCCCATGAGAAGCAATTTAAGAAAACTAGAAAGCGCGCGTGAGTAACAAGAATCCCATCAATCGTCAGCGCAACGCAAAAATGTTAAGCTACCATTATTAGCACTGAAGATATGGCCGATCTAAAATGATGCTCCTTCTCTCCTCCCTCAACTCAGCCCACGATAGCACGCACACAAAAGAAGTAAACAAGTCGCGACGGCGCCCCGTCATCCCGCCCGCTAACCTGAAAGCGTCCAATGACAGGGTGCACCCAGCATGCTCATGTGATGTCACATGGGAGGTTATCGCGCCGTGCGCGCGGGGATGTGTCGTGAAAATCGGTTGCGAGCGGCAGACAGAAGCACTTTTTAAAAATTATTTGTAAATTTTACGCTCCACGCAAAGCTTTCAAATTTGAGTAAAATTTGAAAGCTCCCTCAAATTTGTCAAATTTGAAAGCACCCTCTCCAAGAATTTCTTGCATTAGAATATTACCGCAACTAGCATTTCAGCGGCCGTTTAGGTACGGTACATTTCTTTTACCTACGATACCGAAGGGAAATTTTCATATATAACTTAACGTTCATAGATTTTTAGTACGCTGACTCTGTTTTACAACAACTAAGTGGGCATTAATGTTTCGTCTTTTAACAGCTGAAGGTTTATGGCACCACGCTGTAGCACCGCCGCTGGCCAGCGCTTCCATGTTTCTGACCGTTTCCGCTTTGTACGAATATTCGCACAAGGAGCGAATATTAATACAAATGTTTGATCTGTATTCGATTTGCTTTTAGCTACACAGTTCATATTCGACTGGGTTTGTAAATTAATAAATCGTTGAGTTTATGACACACCCGCACAGGGACCACATTCACATTAGGATGAAATATGCACCCGGACCAATACTGCTGCTGCTGCGTAGGGGTGTACGAATAATGTTTTTTTTTTTCAAAATTATATCAAATACAAGTAGTGCAGCTTAACTATCAAATACGAATAACATAACCAATAATAAAAAAAAAATATGAACCGGTTTGGTTTGGTTTGCGGGGTTTAACGTATCGAAGCGACTCAGGCTATGAGAGACACCCTAGTGGAAAACTGCGGAAATTCCGACCACTTGGGGTTCTTTAACGTGTACTGACATCGTACAGTACTCGCTGCGTCTTACTCTTTCCCTCCACCGAAAAACGACCGCCGAGACCGGGACTCGATCCCGCATCCTTCGGAACAGTATTCGAGTCGGCTCCACCCTCACGGACAAAATATGAATCAAATGTTTTAATATTCTCTACATGTAGAAATGTAAGTAGAAAACAGCCGAGTAAGAGAGCTAAGCACTAATGATGGCGTTGTGCTGCGGTGCTATAGCTTACGGGATATAGCTATAACTATCGAAAGGCTGATCCCAAATAAGATGTAAACAAGGCGAAGGCAGTATATGAACTCTACCCTTGTTATCTCATGCAGTTACCTTTTTGTGCCGGTGAAGGCAAGGAACGAGCAGCAGGGTTTGTTCAAGCAGATTTTCCAACCCGCCGTGCGATGCGCTTTCTGAGCTCTCTTTGATAAGCTTCATCTTGTCGACATACGTTAAAGGTGTGTTCAGCATAGCCGAGATATACTGGAGCTCACGCCGCGTGCCTCCATACGCAATGCGTGCAGAGGCAAGAGCCGTCCCCAAATTGCGTATACGTGTGTCACACATCAGCAACGGGAAGGCGACTTGCAGTTCTTCGGACGTGATGAAGAAAATCGAACACCGCAGAAACGTCGCATTTTGCATTTTGCATATGATTGCCCAATTTTTAAACGGCCACGTGTTTCAAGATATCCCGCATTTGTAGCCGGCCTCCTACCCACTTCATAGCAAAACAAAACGCCGGAGTGGCGTAAGGTGGCAGTGTGCCAACTACTTGCATATGGGCGTCCACATGACCAGAGGATTGTCGCAAAGATAAAAAAAAAAGAATAATGTTTAAACTGAAGGTCAGCACAAGTCGATTACATGTTTTTACAAGAAATGTGGGGCCTAAAACCGATATCTCGTTTAGAGTAAGACATATATTGAATATTTTATGTGACCACGTTAATTAAAACTGCACAACGTAGGTTTGTAATGCGGATGCCATAGAGCCACCAGGCCGTAACGAGGGGTGCCCAACCCTAAGCGACCAAGTATATGGACGCAGTTTGTGTGCGGCCCTCGGCGAAGAGCTACAGTATTGTCTGTACTAAGAAGGCCGAATCTGTTATAGTCACTTGGTGCAAAAAGTAAATGCAATAAGCCCAGGCAATTCTTGCTGGCTGCACAAGGCTCAACGCACAAACGAACACTTATAAGAAAGTTAAAATGTCAGCTGCGCGCAAGCACCTCCAACCAACTGTGATTCTGCTCATCCCTTGGCGCAGATTATCCGAGTCTCTGCTGGCTGCCTAAACTTTCACACAGAAATCCCCGCGCGCCATTTTCTCCGAATTTTGTTATTCAGCAGCTTCCGCCGTTGATAAGGTCAGCCAGCAAGGATAAACATTCTTTGGAGCAAGAACCTTCCGGTAGGTTTAATAGTTTATTTGAAATTTACTTTATTTCAAACAGAGTTGAAGACGAGACAAAGCCGCTAGCCTTGACGAGGACTCGAACCCCAGAGCAAATGGCAGCAGCGAACTAGCAACGCCTAACGTTCTCGAAAAGAACAATAAGGATTAGTGGTTTAACCGCAGCTGAGCGCAAGTTTTACATGCAGAATCCCATCGTTGCACATTCGTTCTTAGTTAAATGTTTTACTTAGTTGATTAGCCCCATTTGGATTAGGGTTCGTAATTAAGGACAATGTATGTTCCGACGACAACGTACAACTGTATTGTGACTTAAAATACATTTAGCCTTTGCTATATAAGGGACTTGGCTTCGCCCAAACGAAGACAAGTCCCTTTGTCGAAACGTTGGCTCGGCATGCGAAGTGAGGCTCCCGCCCACTAATACTTGTTGAGTGCTCTTTCATACTGTGTAGCCATCTTCTTTCTCTTGATATATCTTAGGCTTGGCAAGGCTTGTTAAGGTTAAATAAGCCTAACGAGCTCATTTAGACATGGGAATAAGTAATTACGTCAATGTATGTCAAACACGTTCAGGCTTCATTTCTTAGCATGTGTTTTGTTAGGTCTAATTTGGGCTAATTACATTTATTTGACCTTTACCTTGACAAGCAAGTCATAGCATAGCCATATTCTCATAGCAAGTCATAGTATAGCCATGTATAGCAAAGCTATAAGCTTGGTTGTTGCCACAGAAACACTTGGTTAGGCGAAAGGGAACGAACCGCCGAAATCCACTGCTAGACTAGAAGTTATTTCGTACTAAACCTTCAATTATTCAGGCTATTGTTCCGGGACATCACTGATCTCCCGCTTGTAAAACATTCTTTCGAACTTAACTGACTACGTCACTATGTAGATAGCAAGCGTCATAAAAGGTTAAGACCATCTAATTTTAACTGTAAACACTATTCTATAAAAATACACGACATAGGCTGGCTTTCAGCTGTCTTCTGCGTTGCACACTGAAAAACTTCGCGTTTCGATGGTGCATTTTTTGGTAATGGTAAAAATCGGGCTTAGCCCGAAGTTCATAAAAGTCTGTTCGGAGCGGAAGAATTAGTTAAAGCCGAGCATTTTTCGAAAACTAAGTGTTCTTTTTGGATATGACAACAACGAAACACTTACAGGTGCCGTCACTGTAAATAGATGTTCTCTTTATTTGGAGTTTTGTCAATGGGTTGTTAGGAATTGACTGTTTCGTCAATATGCCGTAACCATGCGGTCCATACTGCTGTGACTTAACGTTTGTGCACTTTTCAACGAACTGTAACGAGATTAAAGTGTTGTACACAGCGGAAAAACTAAATATATGCGAAGGTTTTTTTTCGGCATCAGCCGATCATTTTACTATTCCCTTTCACTTTTCCTCCCACGCAGATGGGTGGCAAAAATGCAGCCATCGTGTTTGAGGACGCCGACCTGAAAAAGTGCATCGCAACCCTCATAAAGTAAGAGCCCCTCCCTGCTTTGTTTTCACTGATTACATAAACAGGTGAAGACGCAGAGGCGATAGTCAATAAAAAACTATTTAACGATGTGTGATGCTGAAGTGCAAATATGGAACTCGATGTTATAGCCAACGATGACGCACTCAGCAATCATCAGACAGACGTGCAACAGCAGCGCACTTTACCCGCCCCACGGCTCAACACTGTAGTGTATACTGTGATATATACGGCTTCTGTGGCATCTTAAGGAAATACAAAACCTATCGCGAGTGGTCAAAACTAATCCGGAACCGTCTGCTATTCGTGTTATAGCCCACAGGGTTAGCCGGAAGCATAATCCATTCATTATTTTACTTGCGTTTTGTTTCGTGCTTTCTCGCAGCTCTGACGTTGCTATAGTTCTATTTTAAAGTATTTTAAAGCTTTTAAAGTATTGACGTCGCTAACACCTAAAAATAGCGCACATGGGCAGACCTTCACTCTTTTGTCAACTGGTATGTCTGCATGCCGTTTTCTATCTTGGCAACTTGATGGGACATTTTACTGCACCAGTAATAAATAATAAAACGAACATGGTTTGTGTAACTACCGAGCAAAAATGGTATATAAAATGTGCCATTATTTGCAGTGGTTTGTTTGAACGTTTTCCATATTTCAGAGCCAGCTTTCTGAATCAAGGCGAGATATGCCTGTGCACGAGCCGGATCTACATCCACAAGAAAATCTACCAAAAGTTTACGGACACATTTGTTCAAGAGGCCAGGTATAATATCCTTCCTCTAGAATCTACGACATACTTTCTCTATTCTTAATCACAATACTGATCTAACAGTTGTTCTTATAATATGAAAACATTCGAAGCAAGAGAATTTGTTTGCTGCGACAAAAATATAGCTGGCGGTATCAAAAGACATCCATTGGATTTTCCGCAATTGGCCTCAGTATCAAAAGGTTTGGAAGAGCCTAATGAGAATTCAACAGACCAGATCTAATTGGCCGAGATATCAAAGCTAATCAATAAGCGCAAGGTGGCCGATATAAGGAAGTATAACATGGAGAAAATGGAGCATGCTGTAAAGAACGGGGGAAGCCTTAAAGCGGTAAAGAAGAAATTTGGCATAGGCAAAAAACAGATGTATGCGATAAGGGACAAGGCGGGCAACGTCATCACTAATATGGACAAGATAGTCAAAGTAGCCGAGGAGTTCTATACAGATCTCTACAGTAGCTAAAGTAGTCAGGACCATAATGAGATTGGAGGTAGGGAAAAACAGTCAGACGTTCCACCAGTGACAAAGGACGAGGTCAAGAAAGCACTAGAAACTATGAAAAGGGGGAAATCAGCTGGAGAGGATCAGATAACTACAGATTTGCTGAAGGACGGGGGGGATATCGTGCTAGAAAAACTGGCCACCCTGTATACGCAGTGCCTGGTCTCATCGATGGTACCGGAACCATGGAAGAATGCAAACATTATCCTCATTCATAGGAAAGGGGACTCTAAGGACCTTAAACATTACAGACCAATCAGCTTACTGTCTGTTACGTATAAGGTATTTACTAAGGTAATCGCTAATAGAATCAGGACAACCTTAGACTGCAATCAAGCAAAGGATCAAGCAGGGTTTCGGAAACGGTACTCTACTATCGATCATATCCATACCATCAATCAGGTGATATAAAAATGCTCGGAATATAACGAGCCCTTATACATAGCATTCATTGATTACGAAAAAGCATTTGACTCAGTTGAAACCTCGGCGGTGATGCAGGCGTTGCGAAATCAGGGGGTAGACGAGCCGTACGTGAAAGTGCTGGAAGATATATATTGTGGCTGCACAGCAACCATAGTTCTGCATAAAGAAAGTAACAAAATTCCCATAAAGAAAGGTGTTAGGCAAAGAGACACAATCTCCCCAGTACTATTCATAGCTTGTTTAGAGGAAGTATTCAGAGACTTGGAATGGGAGCAGTTAGGGATAAGGGTAGATGGAGAATACCTCAGTAATCTGCGATTTGCTGATGACATTGCCTTGCTAAGCAACTCGGGGGATGAACTGCAAATAATGATTGATGACCTAGACAGGAAAAGTAGAAATGTAGGCTTGAAAATCAATATGCAGAAGACTAAGGTAATGTTCAACAGCCTCGGAAAGGAACAGCAGTTTACATTAGGTAGCGAAGTACTGGAAGTAGTAGGCGAATATATCTACTTAGGACAGGTAGTAACCGCAGATCCGGACCATGAAAAAGAAATAACAAGAAGAATAAGATTGGGATGGAGCGTATTTGGCAAGCACTCACAGATTATGACTAGCAGCTTACCGGTATCGCTAAAGAGGAAAGTATATAACAGTTGCATCTTACCTGTACTCACCTATGGGGCTGAAACGTGGAGGCTAACCAAGAGAGTTCTGCTTAAGTTGAGGACAACCCAGAGGGCCATGGAACGAAAAATGGTAGGGGTAACATTAAGAGACAGGAAGCGTGCAGAGTGGGTCAGAGAAATAACTAAGGTTACCGACATTCTAGTGGAAATTAAGAAGAAATGGACATGGGCAGGACATGTAGTGCGAAGAGAGGATAACCGATGGTCGCTGAGGGTAACAAACTGGATTCCAAGGGAAGGAAAGCGTAGCAGGGGGCGGCAGAAAGTTAGGTGGGCGGATGAGATTAAGAAGTTCGCAGGGGTCAAGTGGATGCAGCTAGCACAGAACCGGGTTAAATGGAGAAATATGGAAGAGGCCTTCGCCCTGCAGTGGGTATAATCAGGCTGATGATGATGACGATGATGAATGGTGGGCATGTTCTAGAACTGTTAAAAAGATGAACATCATCTTAACAGAGCATCAATTAGTGCATACTCAACATGACATATGACTCAGTGAATATATGCCCCGTTCGACACCTAGTTTTACACTAATACCTCTATTATATGCGGATTCGCAGTCTGTGTGAAGTGTTGCTGCATACGTCGAAAAAGAACCTATAGATTCACCAGCGGCAGCGACTGTTGGGTAGGTTCGTTGCTGCCCCAAAAAAAATTCAGTGGTCCCCCCCCCCCCCTTTTTTTTTCTTTTTTTTTTTCTTTTCACGCAATGCAAGCCTTTGTGCACACTAAGGCTTTCAGTATCCGATTCCGCTACCTTTTGTTTCAAGCCTCGTATGAGATTTCTTATTCGCGAAAATCTTCGTACGGTAATTCGAACGGCTTTACAAGTGAGTTTCACTGAGGCAGTCTGTAAGCCTGAGCCTGTTGTGTAAGCCTGCTTAAACAGCGGCAATTTTTTTATTCGGTACAATCGGTTCAGTTCATTACACGAGGAAAAAATTATTGCACCAAAAGCAGAATTAAAATGCATTTTATTCATTTAATTTGCTGGTAATTTTATATACTGAAGTACCTGCGCGAAAAAAATTCCCAAATACAAAACTCCCGCGTGAGTTGCTATCCCTCTAGTCAAATAAGGTTGATCGAGCTGCCACCGATTTTGATACACGTGTAAATGACTGTAATGGTGCCTACCCACGGCATGCGTACTGTATACTGGCCATTTTAAATTGTTGTATAGTTTGTCACTTGTCAATAGCGACATCTTCGTATTCCATACACAAGCAAGTGGCCTTCCAGAAGTGGGCGCGTCGATGCTCACGCGTGCGAAACTTCGCTTCGCAGGAAGCTGAAGGTCGGTCCGCCGCAAAGTGAGTCCGTCTTCATGGGCGCACTGATCAGCAAAGAGCACCTGGAGAAAGTCAAATTCTACATCAAGCTCGCCATGGAAGACGGGGGCAAAGTGCTCTGCGGAGGCCTCAGGGAGGAGCCCGACCTGCCCAAGGAGAACAAAAACGTAAGTCTAGAAAGCCTCTTGAACTTGCTGCACCATCCATGCAAGAGGCACAGTTCAATCACCTTGTGCGACGAACAGAGATGGGTGGATTGCCAGGCGCCGCGACGGCCAGCAACCGCTCGTAGTCAGCAGTGATTTTCTTAGCTAGAGTTTTTGTCTACAAACAAAGGGCAGGTTGAATACATTACAATGGTAATCAGTCACAAACCATTTTAAGAGGGCATTGCAGCATTTCGTGTAATGTAGAGGCCGTCACTATAGGTCTATACCGTGCGTTTAGAAGCTATGAAAAGGGGGAAAGCAGCTGGGGGAGCATAAAATTGTCGGCAGACGGCGGGGTTGTCGTGCTAGAAAAATCGACCACCCAATACCTGATGACATGGACGGTACCAAAACCTTGGAAGATCGTTAACATTGTCTTAATCCATAGGAAAGGGGATGCTAATGGCTTGAAAAATTAGATGCAGTCAGCTTACTCTCCATTACGTACAAGGTATTCACTAAGGTAATCACTAACAGAATCAAGGCAACCTTAGGCTTCAATCAAACAAAGGATCAAGCAAGTTTTCAAGATGGGTACACTCATTATCAACCAGGTGATAGAAAAATGCTCGGAATATAACTAGCCCATATACACAGTGTTCCTTTATTACGAGAAAGCATTTGACTTTGTCGAAACCTTGGCAGTAATGGAAGCATTGCGGAGTAAGGGGGTAGATGAGCCATATTGGAAAGGATGGGAAGATATCTGCTCAGCATAAAGAAAGTAGTAAAAATTTTATTCAGGAAGGTGTCAGGCAAGGAGACACGATCTCCCCAGTGATATTCACAGCTTGCTTAGGGGAAGTATTCCGATGCTTGGAGTGCGAGCAGTTAGGGATAAGGGTTCATGGAGAATGACCCAGCAATCGGCGATTCGCTTATGGCATTGCCTTTTGCCAGGTTCCTATTTTGAACAGAGCACCTAACAAGACAGCCGTTCATTAGTCGTGTTAAAGGCCCAGTTCAGCAGAAAATCCTGCGTCGTCGTCGTAAGCGAAAAATCACGATCATGGCGCTGGCAGATAGGCAGGTGACGTGACAGGGCATGGTTGGTCGGCGGGCTGTGTGACGCCACAAGACAGCATAATAGAGCTATTTTTTAACCTACACCAGCTAAACCAGTGTAGCAAACCTCTAATACATCCAATGGTGCTTTGCTACACTGCTGTAGCGTTTCAAAAAAAAATAGCCCTAATAAGGCCACAGCTGGTTCCTTTGATATAGGCACAGAACCTGATTGAGTATAGAGTCAGACACGCTCCTCCTACGCCGCGCATCCACGTTCGTGCGGCTTGGTTAAAGCAGAGCTTTTGTGTTTTGTCGTGTGTTGTGTTTTTTGGCGCATAAGCGACTAAGGCTATCATGCGCCAAACGCAGGGTGTATTATGTTTTCTTGGTGGAAGATTAAAACTGTTGGGTTATCACAGCTTGCTTAAAAACATTGATTCTTCTAAAAAGATGAAAACAGTGGATATACTGACGAGTGCATTCTCTCCTAGGAGTGAAATAAGGTGAAATGGTATATGCTCGATGTAAAACTGTCTAAAACATTTGTTTCTTAGTATTTCAAGTTTTCTACACGAAAATAAAATGTGGTTTATTATAAGCTCATGACCACAGTGCTCACAATTTGGCTTATCTTCTTAGCTGAGGATAAAGTTATGTGTTAGATGTTTGTGTCCGATCCGAAGGCCTTTTAATGCGTAAGCATTGATAAACTCATGGTGCAAACAAGCGTCCGCTGAACCTGTCCGCGGGAAGTGTGTACAGAAAGTGTCCACATCCCCAAAACTGACTCTCTGGACCCCAAACTTTGATTTGACCTAATTTCATGTACAACCTAATTCATGTATGGCCATCTCAATGATGACTTTCAAATCTATGGCCTGGCCACCATCAAAATTTGGCCTCTGGATCCCCAAATTTCGACCTCGCCAGAATTCGACCGATTTTGACTAACCTAAATCGAGTATGGACAATTCAATGCTGACCTTCGAATTTGTAAAGGTCATCCCTGAAATCTCACTCGTCCGATTTGACCAGGACTGGTGTTAACCTAATTTGAGCGTGGACAACATAGTAGGCCACCCCCAACTTTTGGCCCAGCCAAGTCGCAAATTTTGACGTCGCCAGAATCTGACCAAAGTGGGCACCCAACCTAATGCGACTACGGCCAACTCAGTGGTAACTTCCAAATTTAGGTGGGCCACCCCCAAAATTTGGCATGATTACGCATTCTCCGCGCGTACGAGGCTGCATGCACTCTTGGAATTGTATACATCATCATCATCAGCCTGACTATACCCACTGCGGGGCGAAGGCCTCTCCCATATTTCTCCACTTAACCCGGTTCTGTGCTAGCTGCATCCACTTAACCCCTGCGAACTTCTTCACCTCATCCGCCCACCTAACTTCTGCCGCCCCCGCTACGCTTTCCTTCCCTCAGAATCCAGTTTGTTACCCTAAGCGGCCATCGGTTATCCTCTCTTCGCACTACATGTCCTGCCCATGCCCATTTCTTCTTAATTTTCACTCAAGAAGTACTTTGCTTTGGGCTAGTTGGTTCATGGTTGAAGTGGATTATGAAGACGGCGCGAAAGGGACGAGGACAAGGAAGGGACACCAAAATAACAGGAGTTAAAAGGTGGCGCCTGTCCTGTTGTTTTGGTATTCCTTCCTTGTCCTCGTCCCTTTTCGCGACGTCTTCGTAATCCACTTCAATAATTTTCACTAGAATGTCAGTAACTTGAGTTATTTCTCTGACCCAGTCTGCACGCTTCCTATCTCTTAACGTATACCCCTACCATTCTTCGTTCCATAGCCCTCTGAGTTGTTCTCAACTTAAGTAGAACCCTCTTGGTTAGCCTCCACGTTTCAGCCCCATAGGTGAGTACAGGAATTTTATTATCTATATTCCATCCCATAGCAGCACTGTGGAAACCAGGAGACCACTTCTGCCAATCACGAGGGCGCGTTAAGGGCATTCTTCCGCGCCGCATTCTCTACTCGCGGCGTATGCAGATAAGGTTGTGAAGGAGTATATTCAATAGTTGTACATACACCAAACCCTGAAAGAACATTCTAAAGCTTGCTGTTTTCTACATCCGCACTTTCAGTTCAGCGTATGCAAACGAGGCCACGGCGACTATTTTAGCCAAGTGGCGCCATCTGGTTTTCGGAATGAAACCGCTTTTGTACACGAATTTTATTTTTTTATGCCTAGAAGAGGGAAACAATAAATCAATAAAAAGATAGCGCTCATGAATGTTGCTCTAGGTCAATAGTCCTGCTTCGAAGCGCACCGCCAAGTTGGTAACAAAAAATTACAAGACTGCGCTTAAGTCTGCTATAAGAGCGGAAATGGTGAAAGGCGCACTACAGAACTGTTTTCACCAACTACATCGCCATATTCATCCCTACCACGGCCGCTCGATGGAAGCGCACTAGGTGCGGCCTGCTACGTCGCCCGAAACCGGCGGGAGGCGCCTACTTCCAGTCGCCACCGCCGCGGCGCCACCGTTCGGGGACAGCCGAGCGCGGAGAGCTGCGCCTGGCTGCGCTTTGAGGGAGGCGTCGGCGTGGTAGAAGCCTTTTATTTTAAAACATAAAAGCCCCGCTTCACACAATTTGGCAACAAGAATTAGTATATAATGTCATGTCTAGTGTGACCATGTCAGCACTTAGCGCTTGCTCGGCAAGGATGTATACTGGAGTGTACCCCGAGAAACTTATAGTGACGATGGTTCAAGGCCACTCGATTGGAGAGCTCGCATCACCGTGATGTTGCATTCGGATCCAATTGTTCGTCACGTTAAAATGTGACCAAGCTGTGAACAATTCGAAGCTGTTCAGCTGCCATGGTAGCCTAATGCATAACCACTTAACTATGTCGTGAATTCCGTGTGTCATTTTCATACCATTTACTCATTCCTGCATACAGCTTTTATACACAAATTGATGTCAACCTGTTCTAAGCTGCCAGCGCTATCCAATAAAAAATGTCCTACTATGAGCAACATCTGTGAAAATGCGACATGCAACCTACCTTTCTATCTCATTGTGACAAATGTTACGGTGGAAATATGAAGATGTTTATTAGGTTAAATCTAGATGATAACCTGGGATCTTCGACTCAGTTGGAGACCTCTAAACTTTGTATGCCAGAACGCTATCCGTCATGGCGTCCCGCATTTTGCATGACCGGACAAAGTAAGCGTGCTTGACAGAGCCGGTCTGCCTCAAGGTGCTACGTATATGCGCCGAAAGTTTTTATTACTATTTTTATTGCCTGCTCGCAAACCCATACAATTTTGCTGCTTCGTAATTTTCAATGGAAGAACGCGCATCGAGTGTTGCTGTTGTGAAACTCTTAATTGCGATCAGAGAATGTTCACGCGTCAGAGCGCAACTGCAGCCGAGATACAGCGAGCAGCCGAGTACGCTTATTTATTGGCCACACAAAAGAACGAAGAAAATTACCAATCGCAGACGGAAAACCTTTTTTGAGAGAGGTTTATGCCATAGCCATAAACATCGCTCCACTGTTGAGTTGACATTTCCAGCCCAGCTCGCTATCAGTGGGGGCAGCAGCTTAACGATATCTTGCATAGCGCCTTAGCATGGGCACGATCATTGTTTTTATAGATTAGCTGCAGGTACTGTGTACACTGAGAAAACAATGATGAAACGAAGTTAGACAGCTTGCTACTTCGCCGGACCTCTTCAGACTTCATCATCATGTTAATGAAGGTGCTCGTAAGCTGACAAAGCTTGATTACTTCCTTTGCAGGGTACATCAAGCCTCCACTGTCCTTGGTTTTCATTAACCTGTAACTGGTTCAGTTGACTCATATTTCCTGCAACAGGCTCTTGCTCGACTGCCATGTCACCTCAAAACCATTACCAAATATCGCATAAATTAAGCAACAACCTGGTAGTGATAAACAAAACTTGGGGTTCTTAAGTCTCCTTGAGGAGCCTCGTTAGAGTGCCCGCATTTTGCTACCTGCTTATTCACCGTATCCCGTAATTGCTGCCTCTGTCGCATATCATTAGAATGCAGCCTTAAGCCACCGCATTCTATGAAATAGCACCCTACACATAAGTATATAAAGTACCTCTTTACCGAAGCTGTAAAACGTGCCCTATAGGAGTATAGTATGCCTGACTTGGGATCTAAGGGTGCCGCTTTCAATAATTCCCATTTCACCCTTACATTTTATTGACTCTCTCTGGTTTGGCAGTTCCTGCCACATTGAACATGTCATGTGTTCTCATTGCGCCAAAGGTGTTTGGCCATATCACCAACTAAAGTGCCTCTTACCAGAAAGGTTTTTTTCCGACTTTCCGCCGACAGAGCGGGCGCCGGATTTTCTGTGGAACGTGGCTTTTCATTTTATCGCATCGGCTCAAACAGTCTTAACAGTATAAACGAATGTTGTATGCACAGGCTCCTTTACTTAAAAGACCACTCAGACTAGCGCGGCAAAATTTAGAACAAATTGCATGCTTATATAAAAAAAAAACCTTCGTAGCGTTTTCTGATATGTCCTCGCAACATAACCTGCGAGAAAAGCTTCTGGTGCTACCTCATCTTGTTCATCTGCTTCACAACCCATCGTTAAAAATCCTAGTTCACTGGCCAGCTCCCTGGTAACTAAATAAGTTAAATATCGTGACGGGAACACAAGAAAAGAGGACGCCACAACTAGCGCGGTTGTGCCGTCTTCTTCTCCTGTGTCCCCGTCACGTTGTTTGCACGGTTAACCTATAATTAATCACCAACAAGTCCAATCTGCTGTCCCTTGTAGCAAATTCAATGGCAGCTGATAGGGCATTATGCTTCAGCATCTGGACTTTTTAACCTCAGCGCCGCTTTCATTTCAGAGGAAGCGAGTGCATTTCCACTCCTCGCTGCTGTATTTGCCTGAAGCGAGCTCAGCAGATAAAATTAGAGGGTCTCTTAGATGTCTTTTAAGCGGAGGACGGCGAAAGCTCACCCTTCTATCATTTGCCTCTCATCGTTTGCCACAGTTCGTCATTTCAAGTCGTCGTTTGATATATTGGTCGTTTCTCAGTCATGATGAGTCTGCCTGCGTAGTCATTGCAGCCCTTATCACTCATAACTAAGCAGGCTACTCATTTAGAATCAGCAGTGGTCATTACACGTCGTCGTTTCACATATTGGTCATTTCGTAGTCATTAACAGTAATGATGAGTCATGCCTAGCTATTATAGTCATTACCACACATCGCTAAGCACTTTTACTCATTTCTAATCAATTGCGGTCATTACATGTCGTAGTTTGATATACTGGTCATTACAAATCATTTTAGTCATTATCAACCATTATTAGTCATTAGCATTAGTCATTACCTCTATCAATGTCTATTTATAACTTTTATTGATTACCTATCACCATCAATCATTTTCATTCTTAATCAATCCTTGCACGTCCGCTTTTGCGACTGGCACACCAATGCACAGATGCGACGCACAGATAACAGGCACAGCTTCCGCGCATAGATTTTCGCTTCATGAGCATAGAACCGTTTTCGCCTTAAAAAACAAACGCATCCAGTCTCAACGTTAACGTGCTTGCACACGCGCACACAAAGACGTTTGCGTTTACCACGCAGACGCGAGCCGAATGCGCCCAGAAAGGAAGAAAACCACGCTCTCAGAGCCGGCGGCCCCGGCGTCGACGTGTCCCCGAACAGTGGCGCCCTCAGCAGAAATAGCGGGCGCAACTGTAAACTCCCCAAGGACGCGCTTGCCCATTGACGGCGGCGCGACGCAGCAGGCCGCACCCAGTGCGCTTCCATCGAGTGGCCGTGTCCCTACTACCATCATCATCACTAGCGCTACTATCATCATTATCAATAAATGCACCATCATTGTCATCGCTATACCATGATTATCATTATCACTAAATGCAGCGTCATTATCGCTGCAATCACTATCATTATCACCAACTGCATCATCATATGACATGAAGACGGCAGTAACGCTAGACAAGGTGATTAAGAAAGGAGTTTGATTCTCAGTGGAAGACGATTTTTTTTTTTCTTAAAGGTCCCGATTTGTTGGCCACGCATTCCGCAGACAGTCACTAGAATTCTGCGCCCGCCACTGATGAGCCAAGAAAAGCTATCGCATTAAAATTCTACCATACCCCAGAGTACCGAACGCTCACTACCAAATAGCGTTTCGCGAATTACCATACCCAAGAGTCGCGAACGCTAAACTACCAAATAGCGTTTCGTGAATGCGCACGCTATGCTCGTATGGGCTCTGTTCCTATGTTCTGCAGTGTCAGAATGCCGCCTCCGCACTCATTGCAGCTTTAGTAGTGCTGCAAGGAACTACTGGGATGGAGTATATGTTTGGTTTGGTTTATGGGAGCCGCCGCAGTGGAGGACTTCGGAAATTTCGATCACATGGGGTTCTTTAACGTGCACTGACATCGCACAGCACACTCTCGAAAAGCGGCCGCTGCAGTCGGGATTTGATCCCACATCCTCGGGCCCAGTAGTCGAACGCCCTGACCACTGCACCACCACGGCGGGTCAGATGGAGTGTGTGTCAGGTAGTCTTTGACACAATATGGCACCTTACGAATGTATGCAAATGCGATGATCAAGAAAACAGACCTTTTCTTGGGCATCGCATTTGCATACATTCGTAAGCTGCCGTACACGCAAAAAGGGACCACATGTGATTAAGCAAATAGCAAAATGCATGTGAGCTAACAAGACTCCGCAAGGGCAGCCGCAGACAAGAGAAATTAGCATTGTGTCCTAACCTTTCGTGCACTGGATTTATGGGATTTAACGTCCTTTCAAAGCGACTCAGGCTATTAGAGACGGCGTAGTGGAGAGCTACGGAAACTTCCTCCACCTCCCCTGGGAGCTGGATTCTTTAACGTGCACTGCCATCGCACGCCACACGGGCAACTTGCTTTTCGCCCCCCATCGAAAAAGGCCGCCGCGGACGCGGTTCAATCCTGCTTTCTTGGGCAGTCAAGCGCCCTAACCACTGCACCACCACGGCGGGGCCCAATTTTCGGGGACTGCCTGCAAGGGCGAAAGTGAGCAGTAGGAGGTCGCAGGCTTTCGCTGCATATCGCTTACGGGTATGCGCAGATGCGGTTACCTTACTGCGCATGGCATGTTCTAACCGTTCACCCGCGTGTTTATTACCCGAAGCGTATACAACTCTTTCGGTTGAAAAGTCGTCGGCGTCGTAGTAGTAGTAGTTGTCGGCACCAGCGTGTCGGAGATATTCATGCGGGAAAATCCTAACTGATATACAGGGTTATGGCGTCAAAACCACATGACCTCGTGCGGGGAATACAAACACCCCATATTCAAAATTACGCTACACAACGCAAATAACGCGATATATTCAGCTGTAAATAAAACTGTATCAAATAACGCTATATATTCAGTGAAAAACATTTTTCGCCATTGGTGTTCGAACCCAGCTCCTCTGCAGGCTAGGTGGGCACGCAACACATAGGTCGCGAAGGGTCTTTTTTTTTTTTAATCTTTAGTAGTAGTAAAAGACCTTAATGAGGCGCAACACTTAGGCGCCTAATACATCGATGGCCTGCTGGACGAGCAGGTGCTGTTCTTCATCCTCGGCACCAAGCCAGTCCACCCAGGTCCAGATAGTATGGGAGGAGGTGGGAAAGAATCCCGATTGCAATGCAACCGGACATGAAAATAGGCAGTGTGAAAGGTTGTCATAAGGGGAAGGGCAGTTGGGGCATGATGGATCACGAGAGAATTTGTAGCGATATAGCCGTGCAGGGGTTATGGGTTGTGTTCAACTGCATTTGCCGAAGGATATGAGCCTCCCGAACGGAAAGATTAGGATGAGGGTCAGGGTAGAGCTTGCGGTCTAAGCGAGCAGCATTGTAATATTCGCTAATGGTGGCGCGAAGAGACAGTCTCGAACCGCCCTCCAAGGATCTTGGCCAGGGGATGAACGATGCCCGGTTACGAGTTTCACGGGCGAGCTGGTTCGCCAGCTCATTGCCGTCAATTCCCGAGTGTCCAGGGATCCATCGGAGGAAGACGGGGCAGGACTGCAGCGCAACAAGTGCAACCTCAAGCTCCGTGGACAGATGACGTGTTAGACTTTTAGATTGAATGGCACGGATAGCAGCCTTGGAGACGGTGTATATAATATACTGAGGCACAGGTGGGAGAGAATGAACTTTGAATGGCATGAATGATGGAGAGGACCTCAAGCCATCCGGAGGGTAGAGAAATGGGCCGCTAGTGTGTGTGACAGGGGTAGACGAGGATTAAAGAAGACCTGGCTTCCGGACCCGCGAGGAGCCACATAAGAGGCATCCGTGTAAGCGACTCCATGGGTATTGAAGGGCGGACTATGATGAGAGGCAGCAACATGTCGGCGGCCAGCATGCAGGACCGGCGACATATTGGCTGGAAGAGGAAGTATACGGAGGTTTGTGGCTTCTGGAGGGGATCGAGTTGGCAGAGGGATTGACTGGATGGGGGAAATGTTAGCCTGGTTTAGAAGCCAGCGTCCATGAACTGTGCCCTAGAGGCGAGCTATCTGTCGGCCACGGTGAAGGGAAAGGAGACTGCGAAGAAGATGAAAAAGCCCGGTGGCATAAAGCTTATCGGTGGAAGTGGTTATGGGAAGACAAAGAGCATCTTTATAAAGGCCGTGAAGAACTGTTGCAAGTGTGTCTAGCTGGCCCTGGGTGAATGAAAGATATGGTATAAAGTAAAGGAATTTGTTAAGAGCCAGCGTCTGAGCCAGTCGACAGGCGTGAGTTTCCCTCCGGCCAGAGGACAGTCTCACAACTCGGCGAAGTAAATGGGTGACGGACTGACAGGCAGCAACAGCCGCATGGAGAGCCCGAACATTTTTGGCGGCATGCGAGGCATGCCAAGAACGCGGCATTGAGAAACTTTGGGGATTGGGGAGCCGCCCAAGGTAAGGGATATCAGTGAGTTGTGAGCTCGTTGATAAGCAGAGTGAGTCAGAAGTAGGAGTTCTGACTTCTCGTGCGCGGGAGACAGGCCTGCATGGCCAAGAAAGCAAGAAATGATATCCAATCCCTGCTGAATGGTGTCTTGCACGTGACCACGAGATCCGCGCGAGCACCACAGAGTCATGTCGTCGGCGTAATAAAGTGCTGAAGATCGGGAATAGACGACAACTGAACCGCAAGAGGAGCCATTGCAATATTAAAAAGGGTGGGTGAAAGAACGGCACCCTGCGGGGTACCACGGATGAGACGGTGAGGTGTAGAAGTGAAGTGCAATGCTCGTAAACGGGCCTCGCGATTTTAACGTGTGTTTGGGGTGTGTGGTAATAATTATTTCAAAATTGAAATGGTTTAAAGAAAATTTAAAAAAAAATCGCGCAATGAAAAGCGTCTCTCTATCTTTTTCTTTTTTTTTTTGTATGTGATATTTCTCGCGTGGAAAACTGGAAATCTGCAGATCTCTCATTGTAACTTAAAAAAAAAACAGCGCAAAAAGAGACGACGCAGACGTGGACGCGATGGGCACTGACATAGATGTACACAGGGCAGGGACTGACGGGGCAGGAGCCGTCCCGTCTATATATTTGTCCCTTCGTGCTATGCTTTCTGAAAGTATAAACCAACTTTATAACCCAAATCAAGAGTATGTCCCCTTTTTCTAATTCGTCTCGTTTTAAAATTTTCTGTCGCACAAGATTGCGGGTGTAAAGCGTGCCAAAGAATATGCAGAATAAAAGATGTAGAATATCATGTTCGTTATGACATACTACAAGCGAGGACGGAGCTGTTCTGTCGCTAGCGTTGCCGAGGAAAATGAAAGCAACGAAAGGTTTCAAACCTATTCAAACTTCGCGGGATGGTGGCGCCCTCTGTGGAGCACGCGCTTCAACAATACACTCCATACGCTACGATAGCACTGCGATGAGCGAAGCTTCTGTCTCTCGAAAAAACGAGGGCCTGAGGGCTGGGGCCTGGGGTCATGTTCGTCTGATGGCTGCGAAGCTTCTATAGAAACGAAAGCCTGTGGGCGACGTAGGCGCGATCGGCACTAACGACTCATAAGGTGCCAACTGCGCTACTAACGTAATTTACAGTTACATTTGCCGCTATCTTTCGTTTGCATTTATACCAGCAAGAACTGCTCATGAGCGCGAAAAGCTGGCGGATTTTTTTTTTTTTCCCCAACCATAGAGCTTCTCAAACTTGGAGGCTCTTTCACCATTCCCAGACGGAAAACAGGTGCCATCAACTATGCAAGTTTAAATCCCCCGCGGGAACGTCGAGACGTGGTTTCCTAACTGTCTTAGATAGTTTGGCCAAAGACGATGGGTTCTACTTTACCACAGAGTGAATATATTGTACTTTACAATCGGACGAGCGCTGAGAAGCTCTCCTTTCTGCGCACGATATTTCTTCCTCAATAAATTTAACTTGACTATAAGTTCGATGTTAGGCTGGTATTTAACTCTATGGGTTTATATAAACTTTCACAACATTCCTTGGACACTGGCCTCCAGAAGTCGTATGTATCTCAGCGCCGCTTTGCCCTGGATAAATTTCCGAAATTAGCGGAACTCAGGATAGGGATGAGCTATAGGAAAGTGTGCCTGAGCAAGTATTCCCCCGCCGCGGGGTTGAAGTGGTTAAGATGCCCGAGTACTGTGTTGGCTTACCCGGGTTCGATTCCGATCGCCGGCGGATCTCTAACTGCGGAACTTTCTCTACCCGCGATACATTAGTGGTGAGGGCGGATTATGACTTTGGACTCCATCTTACCTTATGTAGGAAGAAGGAAAGCCCGTTATGCTCAGTGGCACGGGTGGAGGCACATTATTTTTCTTTACGTTTGGCCTGCCTCACCATAGTATATATGTAGGAAGAAGGAAAAGAAAATGCACGGGCCTGCTACTGGCTCTGTAGCTGATAAAGCCCCTCAATAAACTAAAAGTAGCGCCATCTCCTCTCTCCTCCTCCGGCGGCGCCGCTCCTCCTCTCGCATTTCGACCGTGGCTCCACCTACGGGGTGCGCGACTAGCACGCGCTCTCCGGAGCAGGCGCCCTTCACAGCCGTCTCGATCAGCGCCGCGCGCGCCCCGATCGAGGCGGCCGTGCGCCGGGTCTCACCAGAGCCTTGCATTTTGTCGCAATGTGTTCAGGTTAAAATATTACTCACTGCTGAAACATAATTACCGAATGTAGACAGGGATTTCCCGCCAGAATAGTTTCAGCTGTGAGTGTCATACACCACATATACGCGATTTCGGCGTTGGTTCAACTCGCCGTCATCTCCGTGTGTCCGTAGTTCGTCACATTTGGCCACTCAGCGGCATGCTTTATAAAATTTGTAACTAGGCGGTGGACAGGAACAATTTTGGAACAGTCTGTGTATGGTTTCTTTGCAGCGTTGACTGGATTGCGAGCTGCCGGTAAACTTGAGAAGTGTGGCAGCAGCTGTCTTCCATGTATTTTCAACTTCAGCTGCAGATCAAATTAATTATAGGCGGTGGAAGCTGCAGTCTGTGTGGAGTCTTTGCAGCTTTGATTGACTTGTGAGCTACCGGTAAACTTGGGGAGGGAGGTAGCAGTTATTTTTTTTTATATTTGGCGTTGAGACGGTGCCGTGTTCAGCTGCCATGGTGTGTCACCATACGTACACGATTTTGGCGTCGATTTAACTCGCCTTCACCTCCTTGAGTCCGTCAGCCGTTGACAAAAGTGCGCAACATGCTTGAAAAACAATTAACTAGGCTGCGGAAGCTGCAGTCTGTGGTTTCTTTGCAAGTTGGACTGAATTGTAAGCTACCGTGAAACTTGAGAAGCGTGGTAGGAGTATTTTTTTATATTTTGCGCTGAAACGGTTCCGTTTTCAACTGTCAGTGCGTGACAACATTTGTACGCGATGTCTGCGTTGGTTGAACTCGCCTTCACCACCGTGATTCTATCAGCCGCCGGCCAAAGAGCTCAACATGCTTGAAAAAAAAATTAAATAGCCAGCGGGAACGATTTAGTAGCAGTCCGCGTGGCAGCAAAACACACGGCGATATGTGCCGCGCGCGCGCCGCCCGCCCCGCTGGAAAGGAGGAAGCTGCACGCCCAGCGAAAAAAAAAGCGCGCGCGCGCACGTGACGGCGCTCGGCCAATGAGAGGGTCGAACGACGAAGGAGAGCGCAGGAGAGGAGGCGGGCGGCAAACTTCACATGTTGGCGCTACTTTTAGTTTATTGAGGGGCTTTAGTAGCTGAGACATCTCCGCGGCCTCTAGCGGACAGAGGAGAACGTTAAGAGAATAGAAAATAGAGAAGAAAGAAAAAGAAGAGGGAGAGAAAGACGCGCGCCGCAACAGCCGTCGCCCACCACCGAAGCGGTGGCGGGTGCAATGACAGCCTACAACAGATAAAAATTTGGTGCTAGGCTAGCCCCCGCCAAGCGGCGGTGACCTACCTGCCCCAGCCCCATCAGGGCCAGGAGCAGCCGCCCTCCGTCGCATTTCCCCGCCCGTGAAAAAAGTGAACTGACACTATTTTTCAGAAGAGAGATAGAGAGCTTTTATTTGTCCATCTTCTTTTTCTTTCCCTTCTCTACTTTCTCTCTTCTGCCGGTACGAGACAGCGGAGGTGGCTAAGCTACAGAGCCCGTAGCAGGCCCGTGCATTTTCTTTTCCTTCTTCCTTGAGCCACATTTCCTTCTTCCTACAGCCACAACAAGAGCGAATATCCCGCTCTTCGAGGGTCAGACCCGGAAGGTGGGGATGTCTCCTTAGTTACAGGCCGGTAGTTCTTGGACTCCGGCGGCATCCTCGGCCAGTCGAACAATTTCTCTTTGGGCATGGGTCTTAGCTTCGCAGAAGGGTCTCCCAGGCGTCTTTAGATATATTTTAGTCCTGCCTGGTGACTTTGCACCTTCCCATATTATGTGATCTAAATATCCCCTTTCCTTACATAGTGAACATAGGTCTGATCGTATTTCTGGCCATATATGGTTGACAAGAATTGGGTTCGGGTATGTATTTGTCTGTAGTTTTCTCCATGCTACTGCTTCCTTTTTGCCTAACGTGGAGTCTGGTGGTGGTAGGACCCTCCTGCTCAGTCTGTAGTGCATTGTTGTTTCGCTATAGTTAATCAGGTCCTCTTGTTTGCCTTGCTCCGGTGGCACTCCTCCAGCCCGGTGTGTGCAGTCCCGGTGGCACTCCTTCAGCTGTGCTTTTAATGCTGTAATACTGCTGCTGTAAAAATAATCTGATAGAATAAATCTAGTGCCGCGGTTCTGAAGAATTCTAGGATTGTTATTAGGTTAGTATGATGAGGGTCGAAAATAGAACTAGCGTATTCTATTTTAGGACGAATTAGTGTCTTGTAGGCAAGTAATTTAAAAAAACGAGGGGCAAGTGCAAGTATGCAAAGTAAATAGCTCAGCAACCGGCTAGCTGAGTTAGTGATGCTGTTAACATGACGTGCCCAAGTTAAATCATTAGAGATATGGATACCCGAGTATTTGCAGGAGTCAAAGGACAACAGGGTTGTCGTTAATGAAATAAGTAGGAGCTACACAGTGACGGCGGTGGTAGAACGATAGCTGGAAATTTTTACTTGCATTCAGCGTCAAGAGCTATATAGGCTTGAAGCATCTACGTGATTAGTTATTGGCCGATATATGACGCAGTCGTCAGCGAAAAGGCAGATTTCGGACAAGATGTTATAAGGTTGGTCGCTGGTATATAGGAAAAGAAGAGGCCAAAGGACAGATCCTTCAGGCACTCCGGAGAGGACGGGAGACATCGGAGAGGAATGTAAGTTTGCGTAAATATATTGTTGTCTATTAGCCAGGAATCCTTGGATCCATTCCACCACAGGAAGATAGAGATTAAGTTTAGAACGTTTAAGTATTAGGCGCTTATGGGGAACCTAATCAAATGCCTTTTCGAAAACCAATAACAAGGCGTCCGCTGGAATGTTCTGGTCAATGGAAGAATGCAAGTCATGAAGGAAAAGAGCGAGCTGAGGGTCACATGAGCGTCCGTTGAGAAAACCGTGCTGATTAGGGCGAAAGACAGATGACAAAAAGGAAGCCACTCTCGAATAGATAATATGTTCCACGATTTTGGAACATGTAGAACGAGAGGAAGAAGATGGTTTACACGGTATGCAGAAGCACTGAACAAGGGTAAATGGGGTAGGCCCCAGTTCGCAGGTCGAGCCAACGTTTCGACAAGTGGACTTGTCTTCGTCTGGGCAATGCGATCATCACTGGCAGGGGTCTTTTTGCTTCTGAAGAAGAAAAGCTGGGGAGGGGAAAGTGGGTGAGAAGAAAGTAGATGTGTAGGAGTGGGGAGGGGAGGATGGGTAATAAGAAAGTCGCCCCCAGTCGCCCCCCCCCCCCCCCCCCCCCCATGAAGTGAAAAAAGAAAACTTCTTCAGTATGTATTTCTCAGTCTGGAACCAGGAATTCTGTGGCCTGCAAAAGAAGTAAAAGCGGCAGTACCAGGAAAAACTACAATACCGGGAGATGATTAGTCCCCACTTAAGCGGGTTTAGTGCAGATACACCTTACCAAAGGGACGGGCTTGCAAAGGGCCCTGATAAGGCATATATCTAAGGGGGACAATTTTTAAAACTTTCTTAAAAGGTGGGGAGGGGTGTACAAAGTCACAGGATAATAACCGTACAGGGAACGCAACTGACATGAAAAAAATAATAAAAAAAATGTTCGATGACAAATTCAAGCAACAACTGCTAAGGAGGAAATGTGTTTAGAGGAACATGTACAGGTTATGCTATTGCTGAAGGGAATAGAGTGTACATTCGTTGTTAATAAACTGTACAATTAACGCTATGTGGGATTGTTTTCCCGAATAATTATGATGCAGAGGGAATATACCTAAGGGATTCTAACGTTCCCCTAAATATACTTATTCCTGCTGGTTCTAATTATCTAAATTTATGAACTAGATATGCCTCTGTCCGCTCTATATATTTTCTGTCCCTTGCAGATTTAAAGCCTGACTGGAGAATATATAATATAATTTCTTCGAACTTATGGTATTTCTGATTTAAATGCTGGGAAACTGCTTTCGGGAGGTTTTTGCCTGCGGATGCCCGATGACCATTAAGCCTTGTGTTCATTGGTGTGTGGTTCGTAGTTCGAGAAAGTGCCAAATGAAAGGCGCCGCACGGACGCCTGAGGCCCGTTTCACATGCTGCGACTGCAGCGAAAATTTTCGGTGCAGTCGATGACGCCGCAGTGCGATTTCGAACAGCACTTTCACATGTAGCGAACCCGCATGCGAATTCCGTGAGTGATACTCTTAGGATTGTGTGATGTTTCGTAGAAAACGCGTACGCAGAGCGTGTTTGATTTATATACTCAGATGGATTTTTACATTCTAAGCGATAATTTATGCGCATTTATGAAAACGGGCAGTCTTTCAGCATACAAAAAGCGCGTTGCTGCGCTGAATGAATCACTCGGACGTGAAAAAAGGGTGTCTCATGGGGCCGCGTGCTCTCCTTCGATACTGGGCGTGCCAGCCCGTTGCACTTCACCGTACGTCACATGACGTCGCGACGCGCTCCTCGACTCCTCATTGGTCAGTCGCAGAACGACCGAGCCGACGTTGCGACTGAATTCCAACCTGTTGGAAACGCCTCCGCGGCTGGAGCGACACTCGCTCTGCGGCTAGACTGACGATAATCACAGCATCGCAGGGCGAAAATCGCATCATGTGAAACTGGCCTGAATCGGACACCCAGCCGGGAATATGACGTCATCCTGATGCCAGTTCCTGCTATTGAGAATGACCGGATGTGACGTCATGATGATGTCACAGCCTCGCGGTATCCCACACAGTTCTCGCGAACGCACGGGCACGTTGGCGAGTCATGAGATAAATAAGCCACGATGATGCCCTATCACTCCCTGTCCCGCCCGTGTAACTTGGGAGCGTTCAATAAGCGGGCGCACCCAGAAAGCCCATTTGACATCGCATGGGAGGAACGCGCGCGGGAATATGTCGCCCCAATAAGTCGCGAGCATTCGCCAAGGCCACTATTTAAAAAGAATTTGTAAATTATACGCTCCACACAAAGCTCAAATTTGACTCGAATAGTCGTAAGGACATCTATGGATTTCTTGTATTTGGATATTACCGCATGTAGCCTTTCAGGGGGCCCTTTAAAAAATTCTAGGGGGCACTTTGGACTACTAAAGTGTTGTAATAAGGGAGAAATTACTCATTGACATCCACCCATGCGCAGCCGTATGGCTGCGCATGGGTGGATGTCAATGAGTAATTTCATACGCCCGACTACTGTGCCGGAGTACAGTGAACTAGCCGAAGTACCCGGGTTCGAACCCGACCTCGGCGACTGCGTTTCGATGGAGGCGAAACGAAGAGGCGTCCGTGTGATGTGCGGTGTCAGCGCACGTTAAAGATCCCCAGGTGGTCGAAATTACTCCGCAGCCCTCCACTACGGCTCCTGTTTCTATCCACTTTCACTCCAACCTTCCTCCCTTCCCTTACGGCGCTGTTCAGGTGTCCACAGAAACAAGTGTGACAAATACTGCGCTTTTCCCTTCCTGTGAACCAATTAAAAAAAATAATTATCGGGCGAGTGTTAATCGCTCACGTCAGCGGATCCTCGTTTGCGTACATTCACTCTGCTACTCTCCCAATTCTTAATTAATTTACGTCTTTATTGTTTCACATATACCCATTAGCATACAAGGACCACACAAAAGCCCCATTTTAGCTAAGCCGTACGAAAGTGCCTGCGTGGCTTCAGAGTAACATGTCAGTACCCAATTAACGGTCCCGAGTGTCGATGCCCATCTCACCCTCTTACCACGGAGAATCTCGAGCATGCAGCGCCTGCCAACTCTCGCCAGCTTTCGGTTTGTTTCAACTACTTCAGCGCACCTGGCGACTGAAGGAAATTGATGTCCCTAACGTGATGACTCCCCGAGCATTAAGGCGCCTCGATGCCTTTCGCCTCCGCTTTCAGGGTGGAGGCACTGCTCTTTCCGGCAGCATGTTGGGTCCCACTCGCCAGTTCGGAAGCATTTGATTCGTGCACTGACATCACGGAGGTGGTCTGACTAAAGTCCCTTGATGATTTGAAAGTAGCGACTTTCTGTGAACTATGCCGCCGCGCCGCGCACCCTCGCCGATCCTCCTCTCTCACCTCTCCCATCGGACTGTGATTGGCTCCGCGGGCGGTCTCCGGGAAAAGTGCGCGAAAAGATCGCTCTTTTTGTGCTTTCGTTTTTCGTCGGCGCCATGTTTTGGGCAGTGGCCGCTGCTACGACCGAGCTCCGTGACATTGCGCGCTTGCTCTTCGCGTTATTCGCGCTCCTTTAGTGCAGCACTATGCCCAGTTGCTGCGCATTTCAGTGCACAAGCCGGCGTGAAAAAGGCTTTGTTCTTTTCGCGATTCCGAGCGGCAAGAAAGACACCGTTAGAAAAAAGTGGCTGAACAACATCGGCCGCAAGAACTTTACGCCGACGCAGACTGCCCATCTCTGCGAGGTACAAGCGACTGTGTATAGTGAAACTGCATGCAAGCGCATCACTAATCTGGCAATCTCACTTAATTCACTGATCATTTTGCGTCGTTATGCGTGTTATTGTTTTCACTTCATGGTTCCGCTCAACGCGCTATAATAGCGACGGCTGATGCATACAATGCGCATACATTCGCATATAATATCCTCGTGTACGTCTTCCTCTTCACACCCGCTTTAATTTCTGAACCTAGGTCTGACTTTTCAACAATAGCGCGTACAATGAGGGAGATTATTAAGCATTAATAGGCTTATGTCGCAGGAAAGCGTGTAGAGAACTTGTCCACAGAACGTGTTCGCAAAACTATATATCCGCACATCAAAAATTTCTTTAAACCCTTAAAATTTGACCTTGTCCGAATCTGGCGAAAATTGGTGTCTAACCTAACTTTAACATGGCGAATTCAGTAGTTACGTCCAAATTACGGGACTTCCCGCAAAATGCAGCCCCATGAACCCTCTGAATTTCACCTCATCCGAATGTGGCGAAAATCAATGTCTAACCTATAATTTGGGTATGGCGAATTCAGTGAAGTCGAATCTAAATTTCGGTGGTCGAGAGGGCTTTGGGGTGCGGACACTTTTCTTGGATGACGGGAAATCAGTGCGCGGAACTTAGGCTCTCGATTTCGGCTCGACATCACCTCAAGGTCGCCGAAAGCGGGACCTACAGGCGTTTCATGCTTAATAGAAAAGAGTTCATATTTGTTTTCAAGCCGCCAAAAAAATTCTCAACTACAAAAACGATTAAGCCGTTGCATGTGCACTGCGCGGTGCCAAACTCAGACTGAACCTTAATGAAAAATCTTAGGACGGCCATCAAAGCAAATGTCCCAGCTTGTTCACAGCAAACATCCCGCTACTAAAACTCCACTCGTGAGCAACTTCATAAACTGTACTTCCGCGAAAATTAGTTCGAGGTGAATCTAAATTGAACTAATAATTGGTATGCTGAAAATATTCTGGAATGTTCAAATATATTGTAAATATTAAGCTTCATATAATATGCCGTGTTGAGACAGACGGTAAGGAAAAGTCAAAAGGAATGTGAGATGTATGCAGTAAGTGGTTTTGTTCGTGCCGCAAGCGCTCTTAATTGGCACTTTCATTGCGCGTACGAGACGCTAACTTATGTGGCTTGTGATAGTCAAGCGTGTCGCATGTCTTACTCGTGATTTTATTCAATCACAGAGTGTGGAAAAAGCGCGAACTTAAGAGCGCGCGCAAGTGCCAGTCAACTGCCCGGACGGCGAGACAGCGCTGCCCAAAAAAGCGTGCCGTGTGCAGCGCGCGCAGACGGCGGGCGAGGATTTTCGAGGAGGAAAACGCCGGAGTGGAGGAGAGTGTCGCTACTTTCAAATTATTGAGGGGTTTTAGGTCTGACAGCTCCTGGTCCTACGGGGCTGGGAATTGTAGGCCCCCGCTATTAGTGGAGGAGTTTGGTGGGGCATCCATGGTCAGTGCAAGATTCCTTTCTTCTAATGGCATGTCGACAGAGCGAGGGCACCTGCGTCAAAGTCTACGCTTTGAAAGGCCCGATTAGAGCTTGGAGGGCACGACGTCGCGGCAACCATGAGCCGGGACAGCGAGCAGGAACGCCGCGCTGGAAGGCCGCACCGAAGCGGCGCATTTCAACGCTGCGCCGCAAGCAGAAGTGGAACTCAATTCATGCCGCCGGGAAGGGAAAACGGCGGCGCAGGATGGTCCTCACCCTGGAAGCGGAGGCGAAAGGCATCGAGGCACCCTACCGAGCACTCATGCGGCGTGATAAGATGCAACTGTGGCCGAGTTGTCTAAGGCACCGGCACCTTTTCTCTGGTGGCGGTTCGAATCGCGTATGACGTTTTTTTTTTTTTAGAGCGCAGCTCTTTGGCGCCCGTTCCTGCGTTTCGCGTCGTCGGCCTCGTAACCTGGTGACATCATCGGCCGTGACATCATGACATCATCATGATGTCACATCCAGTCATGCTTAATAACCGAAAGTTATATGACGTCACATCCGATCATGACTGGTGATTATGTCCCCAGGAGATTCACGTAGAGCCACTGCACTTGCATCGGAGCATCATCGGAGTGACTTCGGGTAGGGTAGGGTCTCGCCGGAAGCGGCAAGGATGCTGACCAGTAGACGATTAAACAGGAAAATTCGCCTAATTTTGACACCTGCAAACGCGTCCGTTCCTGGCAACGAAGCGGGCCACGAGTTAGCCCGAGCCCTCTACTTCCGGGTAACTGTGGAGCCGCCCGACTGCCGGAACATGGACGAGCGTCTGCTAAATTATACGAAGATTCTAGAAAATTACAGGTTAAGCAGGAGACTGGTGCCACCACCGGATAAAAGTCTAAGCAATAGGGAGGCAGTCGCATGGCGGCGCCTGCAAGCTGGGAACTTTGTAACCCGGTCTGGGCATATTATGTCCAGATGGACGATAGAGAAAACGACAAATGCAAGCACTGTGGGTAGAGAGGGACCCTCGATCATATAATCTGGGAATGTGCTAGCTCCCCAAGGGCTAAAGCAAATAGAAATCGTAGAGAAGCCTGGGAAGCCCTGCTGCGGAGCGAGGTCCCTGCTTCACAGCAACAAGCCATCCGCCTGGCGGAAGAAGCCGCGAAGAACCAAGACCTCTTTGCCTGCTTCTGATCGCGGAGCTCTCTCATCTCCCGTCCTATATCCCGTCCCTTAGGCCTGCGTGTCGAGGGCGGGGATTGGGGGCCTCCTTATCTGGTGGACAAATAAAGTTATCATCATCGTCATCACGTAGAACCGCCTGTACCACCTGATTGCGATGGGATGAACAAGAGGCTGCAATAATACCGTTTCTTGGGCTAGTTGGTTCATATTTGTACTGTGAAAAACTACGCCGAACTAAACACACGGCTGCAAACATACGGAAATCTTAGAACACTACAGACTCAGCAGAAGGGCCCTGCCACCACCGTACCAAACGCTAAATAACAAGGAGGCCGTCGCTTGGCGGCGCCTGCAAGCTGGGAATTTTCCAAGTCCTGTCTGGCTTTTCCACATGCAAGTGGAGGAAAATGCGAACGATAAATGCAAAACTTGCGGAGAAAGGGGTACTCTGGATCATATATTCTGGCAATGCCTCGATTCCCCTGGCGCCAAGCAGAACATTAAAAAAACTACGAGGGACTTTAGCGACTAGTGAAAAGCGAAATTCTGAGTGCCGCATTCTGCTACGCAAATGGCACTAATTAGTAATTAACTAATCAGGCATCGATTAAGCAACTTGTGACTGAGTAGACAATGTAGTCATTAATCAGGTAAATAATGAATTCCATAATCAGTAATTAGTCATTATATAATTAATTAGCCATTGATTAGTACTTGATCATTGATTGGCATATGGTCATATAAGGCCCGCATTGGCGCTTACTGAGGGGGTGCTCTGTGATTGGTCGAGACCTCTATGACGTCATCCCGCCTGGACCAATCAGAGCCGCTGCAAAAGCGGGATACATTTTGTGCACGACAGCATAAGCCATTAAAGGCTTTCGCCTTAATAGTAGAGGAGCCTGGGAACTGCTACTGCGGAGCGAGTCGACCCCCGCCAACCAGCAGTAAGCTATCCGCCTGGCGGCTGAAGCCGCGAAGAAACACGGTCGCTTCGCCTGTCTTTAGTCGCGCAGGCCTCGGCCTCCGTCCCAAAGGCCTGCGTGCCGGGGGCGGGGAGTAGGAGGATTCCTAAATCGGCGAAAAAATAAAGTTAACAACAACACGCATACACGATGCTGACCGCACCGGCCGGAGGCCTTTCATCTGGCGCTTCCTCGAACGCCGCACCACAGAGCATATAGAAAAAAATAGACGTAGTACCTGTCAACGCACCGCGCGAACAATAGAGCGGCGCCGTCGGCGGTCATGTGTGTATCCCTCATTTTATCCTTGTCTTTGCGCTACGTTTCCTAAAATGCAAATGCACCAACTCGCCCAATTCAGCATCCTTGTGCCGTCGGGTAAAGTTGCGCGGCGCTGCCGCTCCCCTCGCTGAGGGCGCCACTGACGTAGGTGTCGAGGCGAGGCGCAAAGGTACGAACGTCGGCACGGGGCGGGAGCGCTGTTATTCGCTATCGGGATAACTGTTCCTAAGCATGAATCGTGCATATTCGGCATATTTATTTGTAAGGCCGACATACACTAAGCATAAGTGATCATGATACTTGTTAGGCAATAACACCAACGCTATATGACATTTTATGTCAGGCAGTTTAGAAATCGCGCATGGCTCGAAAAACTGCATGACTGCTCTGCTAGCGCCAATGGTGATAGAAAAATTACAATGCTAGTCTACGCTGCAATAAAGCAAAATTTAAGAAGAAAGGCACCAGCATTTATTTACACATTTCACAACAGCAATTGTCTACAAGAGTACCATGTAGAAGTGGTGTGATGAATAGTTGCCACAAGTAGAAAAAAAATGTTCACGGTGACTTCTGTCACTGATAGCACTTCAGAAGCCAGCTTGATTTACAGATGATTGGAACAATCGCATCGCAGTATGCCATTGAGATCTGTAAGAACAATTTTGGTATCAGCTGTTACTTTCAATGATTCAGCGCGTCGTACAAACGTTTCTTTTTACTTGAAAAACAAGGAAATACAAATATACGCGTTGCATCTTTCTGTTTCGATCACTCCAAAATAATCGTCACAAGAGGCAAAGCTTGTTTTTATTTTTCACAGAATTGCGCAGTTAGCGAAACAAAAGATACTGCGCTGGAGCAGATGTAACATACCACACAGACGAGCTAACCAGGGAGGAAGTTAGCATCGCAGTCCATAAAATACACGTGCAGATTTAATATTATTACCTTACTGACGCGTAATAAACACACTTTTGGTGCTGTCATTATTTTTAACAGGCCTTAATGCGGTTGAGTACGAGTTTTGCGGTTTCCGATGCTAGAGAGGGACAGCGATTTAGTTGACAAGGAAAATTAATATAGGCTTTGCACAATTCGGTTTAACTCACTTTGAAGTAGTCATCTTCACAATAGGTAAATCTTGTGTTTCTATTTTATCACAAAAGTTCGTAATTAGCATATACTGCAAAAAAAATCGCAGGAGTGCATCTAACACACTACGCAGACGAGCTAAGCAGGGACGCAGCTTTGCAGTCCAGAAAGCACAGGTGCATGTCTAACATTACTATTGCAGTATTGACGCTTAATAAACACAGTGTTTGGTGCTGCTACTATTTTTTACAAGCCTCAAAGCAGCTGAAATCTACGCAGCGATCGCCGGAAGGATCAAGCAAAGCTGGCACTTACCAGTTGAAGTTGAAAGTTTATTTTTGAATAAAAAAAAAAAGAAAAAACGTACTAGAATATACAGCGAAGTCTCATGGTACAAGACCGCAGGTGGGACTTCCCATAGTAATAGATTTCAATAGGCAACATAAAGAATAATATTATTGTAAGAAAATTTATGAAGCAACACTGAAAATAACGAAATACAAGTAAAGAGTGCATTGCCGACAGATTTAGATACAAACACAGAATACAAAAAAAGTACAAAAACACTTACGAATTCCGCGACACAAAAGATAAGTAAAGAAATCACAAATTAAGAAGAATTTTTTAATTTCAACTTGAACAAAGAAAGTGTATTAGTTTGCTTAATGTCAAAATTCAAAGAATTCCAAAATGATATGGACGAAAATTGAAGGCCTTGTTTCCCGTATTTAGTACTGACCTTAGTTGGTGCAGTTGGTGCAATGCTGTATTCCTGCAGCACCCTAAGAAAAGAAGCATGACCTTGCACACTGCAAAATAGTCCACGAAACAGCGAGAAAGCGGCAGCGCGTGGCTATTCGGACCGCTTTGCAACACGGCGCACCGGCACTCCCCTGGCGAGGGTGACAGCTGATTTTCCCTCTGGATCTTATAGAGGGAAATATGTTGATGATTTATGGGTTGTAGGATGCTTGACGTCTTGCAGGTTCGATGTTGCTCAATCACATTACTCGAGGACACTTCCGGAAAGGTTAACCATTTATTAACATTTAATAAAAAAACAGAAAGATACAAGGAAGGAGAAACATATTTACAATTGACTGACTCGTAGTTTTACCTGACGAAACCAGCCCTTGGTTCCACCAAAATATCTTCTTTTAAGCCCTATATGTCCCCGCCCTCGGTGGGAACAACAACCAATAGGGCAAATTCACAAACTGTCGCACAATAAATCATTAGGGAAAGGGCAACATTACCAATCACGAATTGGGGAAAGTAGAACGCTGCCAATGATGGATAAGGGAAAGAAGGCAAGAAATCTCAAATAGCACTGTACAAGCGTATACACTTTCCACTATCTAAATAGAGGATTCTGCCCTTCTCCCAGAAACTTGGCAATAACTCGCTTCCCCACGGGTGCATCTTTTCCCAGCCTCAGAGTTAATCCATAAACACCGTTTCGCGAAAAGGCAACGTCCGAGGCCCATCTACTGAGACGTTGTCGCTCGCAAACAGACAATGAGGGGTCATTCTTCTCGCCCGCTGCCACCTCTCATTGAGAGCGCTTTCTGAAGCTAGGCTGCGCGAATGCCCCGTCGCCACTCTCGCGGATCAGCTTATCCGGGAAAAAAGGGGTTCTGCGCGTCCTGTACGCTACAAGAGGTTGACCCCTTGATCCCTCCCGTATTCTCGGTATCCCGCCCGCTCTCAAGCTGCGCGGACGCTTCTCAGTAAAGACTTTGACTCTGCCCCCCTTCTCCGCTACTTATTCAGAGGGCAAAGAAAAAAAGAAAACACTGAATAGTTCTTTTTATTTTTCCGGGAGCACCGGCGCAGCAAACAAGCCCAACGTCGGAACCTCACTGTAGATGGATGGATGGAATGGAATATAGCTGAGTGTCCCCTTTGAAACGGCGTGGTAGCAGTAGCTATCATGCTCATTTTTCTCCCTATATCTTATTTATTGTTTAAGATTGGTTAACTAAACCATCATTATATTTATTAAAGTTTTGTTTCTACATTACTATTATTATGTCACTTCTCTGCTTTTAATCCACCAATCTTCCTGTCGTTTTTTGCTAGTTTCCACCGCCGGTTTATTCACCGGGCCACTCGTATCTCTAAACCCCAGAGCTTCAGGGACAATGACTGCACCTGAATCAACTTCCGGATGGATACCATTACATTCGAGTATAATATGGTCAATTGTTTCACTTGAGTTACCACATACAGCACATGCGTCATCTTCATTGTTAAATTTCTTTGTGTAGCTGCGTGTTCTAATTGGCACCCTGATATAGCTTCAAAAAGTAAGGCACTGCCTCGCGTTATCAAAGAAAGCTTCCTTCCTTATCTGCATTTTCCGCTTTCGGTATAATTCCACACTCTGTTTCTTTTCCACCGAATTTATCCAATTTTTACCTTCTGTGTTTTTCACCTGTTGCTTAATGCTTTTTATTTCTCCGTCCTTGTGACGAGCATACTTACTAGTTAGTTTCCTAGTTATTTTCCCCCATTGTGAGTCAACGCTTTTTGAGGACAGGTTAGCTGCCCATCTGTTACTGTCCAATTTCCTCAGGCGTTCCTCATATAATATTTTACTCTGAGCTTCCCGTACTTCGAAAGATGCCCAGCCCTTATCTCCCACGTGCCGCCTCATTTGTGGTTTTGCTGTGGGCACCTAGTGCTAATCGTCCAACGGCTCTCTGATTTATTTCTAATGTCGACTATACCTCTGATTTTAGGCACAAAACCGCATTTCCGAAAGTAAGTCCGGGCACCATAATTCCTTTCCAAATACCCCTCAAACCCTCTTACCTGTTGTATCCCCACAATGCCCTATGATTCATTATCCCGGTATTTCTTCGCCCTTTGGCCTTAAGTGATTGCTCATGCTTTACAATATATGCCAATCCTTCGTTTACCCATACCCCGATATTTGTATTCTGCTACTCTGGGTATTTCATGACCTTGTATTTTAAGACCCTGATCAGTTGAGCCGTTGAAAATCATCAGACCCGACCTAACTGCGCTAAAACTGAAGCCTAGAGCGTCCCCTTCGTCTCCGCAATACCTAACTAGAGTTTGCAATTCTTCCAGACTCTCAGCTAGCAGCACAATATCGTCTGCATACATCAAACCGAGGAGGCGCTGCTCTACCGCTTTTCCACTTAATCTATATGAAAGGTTAAAACCTAGGTTACTGTCTTGTATCCTTCGTTCCAGGTTTATCATATAAAGCATGAACAGCAGCGGTGATACAGGACAGCCTTGTCTTAATCCTTTGCTGTGACCCTGCGTCGCTGTCGCCATCTCTCGGCAGCCAGCGGCGTAACTTGGCAACGGAGGAGGAGCGGCGGCGACGGCCGCGGAGTTGCCATGTACAGAGTGTATAAAGGAGGCTATGGTACAGCAGGCATCAGCGGCGTTTAAAATTTGTTGACATCAAAGAAAAGCCGCAGTATCTGTCACAATCCTGCGCGGACACATTAACCGAGCTGTAAAGAAAAGGAGAAAGGTGGCAATGAAAAAAGAAAGAGGTGCCGGTAGTGGAAGGCTTCGGATGACCACAAAGCTTCCTTTATGTCAGTCAAGAACTGTTAGAGGAGTGTTTTTTGAAGGAATGTGTGAAAACATTAAAAAAAAGGTTGTCTGCAATTGAACATACATATGTCTTGCTCGAAATCTTTGCCTCAATCAATCGAAAAGGTCAAACAGCTGATGAGCTAGCTGTTCTCAAATTTCGCATTAGGAAGTAACGCAATCGTCGGCAAATGTTTTCTTCTTGATATCACTGCCAGGACGACACGCCTCACTTTCACCCACCGCTACGGAAGGAATTGGCACTAGCGTCTTAAACGGAAGGGGGAACAATGACTTCTACAGAAGTTTCCTTCTGCTGACTCCACGTCAAATGATGTCACACAAGCCGCCGAATAATTAATGCCCGGACACATATGTCACCCGCCAGAGGCATGCCCGTGATTTATCGCTCACTGCACCAACGACGCCGACAACGCCAGGTTCTTTGGAGAATGGGTCCTACCTTTAAACGCTATCGCGTCATGAGAACTCTAGTCGGGTACAACTCGTTTGCATTATAACCGCCTTAAAAATATGTCTCCTTTCACAAAAACAGGCCCTCGAGCTAGGAACCTTAAATATATGTCCCGTCTTGCAAAATACTCCCGAATTATTACAGATTCGGATAACGAGGACTCCAACACCGCACTCACTTCAGGTGCCGGCTTCGGGGCGGAGTCCGTACTAGTCTTCCTAAATATCACTCATGGCGGGACAGCCTAACCAGCAGTCCCTCGCCCTAAATCATATCAGTCAGAATTGGTAACGCAATGGAATTGTAAGGGCTTCAGTAACTGCCAAATACGCGCGAATCTGCGCCTATACTTACATTCGAAACTGCCTGGCTTGGTCGCCCTCCAGGAGCCAGGAGCGGCGGCCAAATTAACTACACGACGTTCCAGCGAGACCCCTCGTCCTGCCTGTTCGTACGCGAATCATACCACCTCCGCCGCTCAGATCCTCCCATGCACATACTGAACCATCGCCTCCTCGAATATACTGTTCCCTCAAACGGAAGCGAGTGACGTTCGCAGACATCTCTAGCCGCGCGCTGAAGACAACGGGTCGAGACCCCCTCCTAATCTTGGGTGACTTCAATGCTCCCAGTCAGCTGTGGGGGTACCGTAAAGAGGAGGTGCGTGGGCGCAAACTGGTGGAGCTTGGATCCACACTGGGCCTCACCCTCCACACCGACCCCGTTTACCCAACACGCGTAGGTAACTCCGTGACGCGGGACACGTGTCCAGATCTAACCTTCACTCGCAACATGCGACACGCAGACTGGGTTAACACCGAAGAAACCCTCGGCAGCGACCACTGCCTTCTCTCAATATCACGATCTACACACACCCCTTCAAGCGTCCTACCACACAAGCCCACATCCCTAATTGGGCTACCATCCGGCAAAATTTTCCCGCCACAACCAACACGCCCATAGCAGAGCAAGGGTACACCAACCGGTCCCGGTCACTGATGTCACACCTCCGCACACATGAAACGCAGATCCAGCTCAGGAGAGGCGATAACGGATGTGGATAACCACCTCCTTCACCTCTGGAAGCTCGCCACAGCCTTACACGTCACTGACGTCGCCAAAAACACAACCACAAACTTAAAGAACGTATTGCCGATATCACCCACCGAGCCGCCGAGTACGCGGTCCAGCGATCGCGGGCTCGAACTGAGTGGATCGTTGCAATACAGCGGCCCAACAAATGTCTAGCCGTAACACAGAGGCTTTTCCCAGCTCTCATCAATCCAATGCAGACCCGCACCAAAACCCAAAAACATTTACACCGAGCAACCCACTCCTTAAAGGCAACACTATGCAGCCAGCGCAATCGCTCCGGGACCGCTACTTGTGCACAGCTCAAAAGCCCCTAGGATCGGTCTACTCCGACGCAGGCAAGGAGAACTCGAAGCTGGAGAAACGGCCTTTCCAGCTTCACGATCTTCGGGCCAGTCTAGTCAAAATGAAGAGAGGCACCACGCCGGGTCGGGACAAGGTCACCGTCAAACTTTTGTCGAACCTGCCTGACTCGATGTACCAGTGCCTACTTGAATACATTAACGCAATCTGGACAGGAGAAACCCCCTTACCCATCTATTGGAAAACGGCACTTGTGACTTTCATCCCGAAAGCTTGCAAACCAATCAACACGGATATCCTCCGCCCCATCTCTCTTACCTCCTGTATGGGCAAACTAATGGAGACTATGGTGCGCTATCCGAGTATCTTGAACACAGGCACACTTTCGCGGACACCATGTTCGGATTTCGCCCACACATATCTGCACAGGATGTCCTTCTCCAACTTGACAGAGATATTCTCAACCCATTCGAACGCCCTCACAATGACCAGGTTGTACTCGCCCTAGACTTGAAAGGCACTTTCAATAACATCACACACGAAGTCATACTGACCCATCTAAGGCAAACACACTGTGGCAGCGATACTCACAATTATATAAGACAATTCCTTACAGACCGACAATCCTACATTAAAATACAAAACAAGGAGCACGAACCATTCATGCTCAGCATGCGGGGCACACCTCAGGGCGTAGTTTTCTCTCCGCTGCTTTTTAACATTGCCATGATGCGTCTGCCAGCGTAGCTGGCTGAGGTCGAAGGCGTGCAGCACGCGCTCTACACCGACATCAACCCCTGGGCCACGCAGGGCAACGTGGGCGACATTGAAGCCTGCCTAGAAACAACGGCAAGCATAGTAGACTGCTATGCCCGGCGCTGTGGTCATCAATGTTCCCTTGTGCATCTCCGCCCCTCTCCAAGATGCACCACACAGACCTCGCTCTTGCTTGCGAGCGATCCCATTCATGAATCAAAAGAGATATGAGAGTACTCGGTCTCTTCATCCATCACTAAAGACGCCCTAACACTAACCATGCTCCGCCAGGTGGGAGAGGTTGGCCGTATGGTCTGCCGGGAGCCTAACAAACGCGGGGGTTTGCGAAGTAAGGATGCCTTGCGGCTGGCAAATGCCTTCGTAACCAGTCGAATCCTGTATTAGACTCCTTACCTCCACTTGCGGAAGCACGAGGAGCAAACCCTCGAGGTGATCCTTCGCAAAATCATGAAACGTGCCTTCGATCTCCCAATCTTCACCTCTAACGGTCGACTCATGACCCTAGGGGTGGTGAACTTTCAGGGGGCTTCGGGAGGCACATTTGATGAACCAATATACCCGCCTCACACAGACAGTGTCGGGTCGCCGCTTTCTTGCCCGGCTAAACAATCAACATAAACAGTTCACAGAGGAGAGGCTCCGCATCCCAGAACTCTGGAGACGCGCCCTCACAGTGCGGCCTCTCCCTGCCAACATGTCACAAGACCGTAATGGGCGGCACCTGGCGCGGGCGGAAGCCTTGGCCCGCCAATATGGCAACAAATCAGGTGTGTTCTAAGTAGGATGCCTCTGGCCCCCATCCAGGAGGCTGATATACAGCCGCAGTCGTTCACAACGGGAACACAGTCGATGGACTTACCGTCAAGGCCAACTCTATAACACACGCTGCAGATAGCCATTGCACTCGCCGCTTTAAAGCACACCTCTAAATATATCATCACCGATTCACGAGGCGCTTGTCAGAACATCGCACAAGGGTGGACCACCCCCTTAGCCTATAGAATATACCAAAATTAGTCGGGAGACGGACCCCGCGTGCCGATATCTCGCCTGGGCTCCTAGCCACCAGGTTCTTGCAGGGAATGAGGCAGCTGACGCAGCCGCCCGCGTGCTCTGAGTTCTTTCATCTTTGTTGCTTTATGCTATCCCATTATTTGCCATCATCAGTCACCTGGTTGGCATTAGTTGACAGGCTCGGCCACTTTACTCAATTTTCTAACGAAAAAGTAAAGGTAGGTTATAGAAGAGGAAAAGCAGAATAACATTTCACGGTAGACACACCACATGCATTACAAGGGAATTAGATGAAGGAGGCAGTAAAATATGTAAGCTATATAAAAGAACGAAAAAGTAAAGGTAGGTTATAGAAGAGGAAAAGCAGAATAACATTTCACGGTAGACACACCACATGCATTACAAGGGAATTAGATGAAGGAGGCAGTAAAATATGTAAGCTATATAAAAGTGGCACCATAGCAGAAGGTTCAATTATTTTTCATAATCTGGGGTTCTTAATGTAAATAACCGTCGCACATCATGTCAGACCGGTGATAGAAATGGCAAAAAAAAAGCAAGCCCCAAATACCACAAGGGGTATGAGGTTAAAAAAGAGAAAAAGGCATGCTCATTCAGGGTTGACATATACACTGTGCCATGAAAGAATAAATGAAGTGGTGAAAATAGAGTGCAGTTGCGTAACCTTTTGAATTCTACAATGAGCAACTTTTGCCTCCACAATTCTATTCACACCAAATGCTTTGAAGACAGTCAAAGAAAAATCCATTACTTGGGAAACCAGAATATTTAAGCAAAGTGACTTGTTGGCCGAATTGGTTGAACATCAAGTTAAAACAGCGCTAGAAACACGGACAGATAGAAAGACAAACACACATTGCACTGAACTAAAGTTGTCAGTTCAGCGCAATGTGTGTTTTGTCTTTATATCTATCCGTGTTTCTAGCGCTGTTTCAAAAGAATATTTACCACTTCTTTAATAATCACTTCGGGCTTTTATAAGGTGG
This sequence comes from Amblyomma maculatum, assembly GCF_055883805.1. Taxonomy (NCBI): domain Eukaryota; kingdom Metazoa; phylum Arthropoda; class Arachnida; order Ixodida; family Ixodidae; genus Amblyomma; species Amblyomma maculatum. The sequence goes on along the minus strand of NC_139347.1, from coordinate 201,508,845 downwards.
TTGGTCCTCGAGAGGTGTTTTGCAGCACTGTACATAATGAGCCTTCCTTAAATCGAACTAGGAGCATGCAAAATAGAAAAGCATTTGCACACACCCTGCAATTTTCACAAGTCACTGTTGTCAGCTGCAAAACCATGACTGCCCACTGTGTGTGTGCAATGTGTGTGTGTGTGTGTGGGGGGGGGGGGTTGCTCCATATTAAAGGTATGAAGCAATAGCATTATGGCTGTTATTTGGGTTTTTCACACTAGGTGAAAGGCCACCCGACGTAGATATAAAGCCCTGCTTTAACCTAGCTGGACGAACATGCCTGCCTAGCCCAGGGGCAGTGTGTCCAACTCTGGACATGGAATACTAGATTCCGGTCTTACCCTCCCAGCACAAAGGTGAAACCTAAGCTCGCAGCGCCTGCCCAGTCACTTATCTCACATAGACTTGTGATCAGGATAGAATAAGAGAAAGATGGCTACACAGTATGAAAGAGCACTGAACAAGGGCTGAGGGGGAGCCGCAGTTCGCAAGCCGAGCCAACATTTTGACAAGGGGACTTGTCTTTGGGCAGTGCGATCATCACTGGCAGGGGTTTAAATACACTTTTGCTTTCGAAGAAGAAAAGTTAGGGAGGGTGGGGGAGAAAGAAGCAGGGCAAGGAGTGAAAGAATGTTTCCTAAGGTGTGAATTTCTGAGCATGGGACCAGTGATCCCGTAGCCTGAAAAAGAAAATAAAGCAGCAACCGCAGGAAAAATTGCAATGCAGGGTGGATGCTGACTCGGCACCTAAAGCAGGTTCCATGCTGATATGCCTTTCTTGAAAAAGGACAGGCATTCCAAAGTGAGAGGAACAGCAGTTTAAGATAGGTAGCGAAGCGCTGAAAGTGGTAGGCGAATAAGTCTACTTAGGACAGGTAGTGACCACAGATCCAGACCACGAAAGGGAAATAACTATGAAAGTAAAACTGGAATGGAGCACATTTGGCAAGTACTCGCAGATTATGACTAGCAGCTTACCGGTAACACTCAAGAGGAAAGTGTATAACAGTTGCATCCTACCGGTACTCGCCTATGGGGCTGAAACATGGAGGCTATCAAAAGGGTTCTACTTAAGTTGAGCGCAACACAGAAGGCTATAGAACAAAACATGGTAGGTGTAACTTTAAGGAATAGGAAGCGTGCAGAGTGGATCAAAGAAATAGCTCAAGTTATTGACATGCTGGTTGAAGTTAAGAACTGGGCATGGGCAGGACATATAGTGTGAAGAAAGGACACCCAGTGGTCTCTAAGAGTAACCAATTGGATTCCAAGGGAAGGTAAGCATAGCAGGGGGCGGCAGAAAATTAGGTGGGTGGACGAGGTTAAGGAACTCACAGGCATCAAGTGGATGCAGCTAGCACAGGAGCGGGTTAATTGAAGGAGTATGGAAGAGACCTTCGCCCTGCAGTGGGTATAGTCCGGATGATGAGGATGATGATGATTCCAAAGGGTCCCGAATAGGAAATATAGCTGCAGGGGAATAGTTGTCAAGAGCTTTCCTCGAAGAAAGAAGAAGAAAAAAACAATAATAACGGAGTAAACCATACCTGCCATTACTTGCCATTAACCATATCTGCCTTTAACCATTACTTCCACTACAGTCAATGAAAGCAACACTAATTCAAGGAAACTATCCCTGTAGCACCCTTAATATGGCCTTTTAGGATGCAACAACTTTAAGACGTAACTATGTGCTCACGACGAACAAAAGCCAACAGTGAATGACAGCCTTCTTTTGTCACGAAATATACTCCAATGCCCATCCAAACATAAACAATATTCTGCAGAAATACCACTCCATGCTAGCATCTAACGAACGCCCAAAGAAAATATTACTGAAGGCGCCAAGGGTAATATACAAATGTAACATAAACCTCAAAGATATTCTAGTACATTCTAAACTGAACAAGTGTGTAACACAACAATATCCTTGGTCTCGACCCATATCATAAAAAGACACCACGGTCAAAAGTACTGCAAGCGATTTCGCTTTTCGCATAAAATCAAGCTTTAACTGCACATAGTCAACAAATGTTATCTACCTTCTAGAATGCCAATTTTGTCATACATAATACATCGGAGACAGGGCAGTCAATGAACATAAGACTAAGCAGACATTGGCAAAAACTTCCCAGCATTTCAATCAGAAAGCCCACTAGTTTTATGAAATTAAATTATTTATTCTCCAGTCAGGCTTCAAATCTTCAAGGCACAGAAAATATAGGGAGGCACATCTAATCCATAAATTTAGAACATTGGAACAAACGGGAATAAATATCTCGAAAGAAACACTAGAATCCTTTAAATATATTCCCTCTGCGCCATAACTAACTGGGAAGATGATCCCATGTAGCGTTAATTGTACAGTTTGTTCACAGCCCACATGTATACTCTATCCCGCCCTCTTTAAATCCTTTAGAATCCTTTAAATATATTCCTTCTGCACCATAACTAAATGGGAATACAATCCCATATAGCGTTTTTGTACAGTTTGTTCACAGCCCACACGTATACTCTATCCCGCCCTTTTTAAATCCTTTAGAATTATTTAAATATATTCCCTCTGCACCATAACTAAATGGGAAGACAATCCTGTATAGCGTTAATTGTACAGTTTGTCCACAGCCCACATGTATACTCTATCCCGCCATCTGCAATACTTAAGCAGCACGTGTTTTTTCAAGCATGTTTCCTTCTTACTTTAGTTCCCCCTCGAGTCCTTTTCTTCAGATAATGTCATCTTTCTCTTGAAAGAAGACAGCAGAGCAGGTAACAACTAGCTCAACGTTCAATTCTATTAATGTCATCCTTGGCAGGTATTTATTTATTTATTTACAAGTACTGCAAGCCATTAAGGCCCATACAGGAGTGGTGCAAAAACTAGCTGCCAGTTTGATACATCACACGTATTGCTCAAAACCATAAAACACACAGAAACACGAAAACCTTGGAGAAAACCTAGGTGAATGATACAAATACAGAATACAAATTAGAAAAATTACATGAGATAATCTTCAAGTCCCTTTGCAAAATTATCTGATTCCGTTATTTTTACCGACCAGGAATCCCAACCTGCAATGGTTCTTGGAAAAAAAAAACTTTGAATGCTTCCGTGCACGCAAAAATTGGGACTAAGGAATTATTGTGGCTATGTCTGGTTTTTCGCGCTGTCGATCGCTTTATGCAATTACATGAATCTAAACTTACCTTACCTGTAAGAATTTTGTACAAAAATATTAACCTGCTAACTTTTCTACAAGTCTGCAATAGAGGGATACCACGTTGCTTCATGATAAGTGATGGAGAACCTAGCCTTTTGTATTTGCTGAATACAAAGCGAATAGCTTATCTCTGTACCCACTCCAACTGATTTGTCTTTTTTGTTATGAGAGTACCAAATTACCGCCGCATATTCGAGCTTTGTCCTAATAAGTGCATTATAGGCAAGCAACCTTGTTTCAATCGGAGTCGTTTTTAATTTCCTTTTAATAAAGCACAATTTTCTTAATGAAGAACTGCAGATATCAGATATGTGACGGGACCATGAAAGATTGTTCGTGAGTGTAACACCAAGATGCTCATAGAACTAAACTTCCTTAACTAAATTGTCCTGAAGCTTACAAGAAAAAAAATTTTGCGCGTCTTTTTTCTAGTAATCCATAATAGCACCGTTTTCTCTGTGTTAAATTCCATGCCCCATACTTTGCACCATTTGTCAATCTTAACAAGTGCTTCTGTGCTCCTTGCCGAAAGCTCTTGACGACTATTCCCCTGCAGCTGTATTCTTTATCAGGACCCTTTGGAAAGCCTGTCCCCTTTCAAGAAAGGTGTCAGCCTCGAACCTGGTTTAGATGCTGACTCATCCTCGCATTGTAGATTTTTCTGCTGCTGCTTGATTTTCTTTTTCAGGTCATGTGTTCCAGGCTCAGAAATTCACACCCACAGAAACATTCTTTCCCGCCTTACCCTACTTCTTTCTGTCGCGCCCTCCGTGGCTTTTCTTCTTCGAAAACAAAAGCGTATTTAAACCCTCGCCAGTGATGATGGTGCTGCCTAGATAAAGGCAAGTCCCCCAATAGACTTGTGACATCCCATCAGTGCATGGCCACGTAACCTGCCAATTACCCGCTGTCAGAGTCATGCACGTGATTTTCACTCGCAACGCCAATGCAAATTTTTTGCAGAACAGTTTTCCTAAGGTTTCAATTATTACCTGTAAGAATTATAATTCCACATTTGAAATTAAAGAACACAAACGGCAAGAATCAGCCGTATGTCAATATGTTTACCTGGTTTCGTTGCATGCCAATATGTACCTTGTGCACTCTCACATTGTCCTGGCACTACAAATAAGTAACAGCATGGTAATAGAGTGACAGAGACTTGATCACTTCAGCCAGACAGTGCAAGTTGATAAGGACATATATTTGCATTTTTGTCCTTGCAGGGCTACTTCCTGCTACCAACTGTGATCACAGAACTGCCACACACATCACGCTGCATTCAAGAGGAGATCTTTGGCCCTGTCACCTGCCTGGCACCTTTCGAGACCGACCTTGAAGTTGTGGAGAAAGTGAATGGTGTCTCATATGGGCTGTGTGCCAGCATTTGGTCCAAGGATGTAGGCCGCATACACAAGATGGCACAGCGACTCGACGTATGTATGGGTATTTTGTTGTTTGCCTTTAAAGAGCAATTTATGTTTACCTATATACCATACTTTCGCTAATCTAAGCATCCTCAGATTCTGAGCACTGCCTCATTTGTACATCTCAATAGTTAAATATGGGGTGCATTGTAGTTAACAGCACAGCTATGCAACAGACTTGATGCAAGTTTAACCAAAATATAGCATATGTTATGATAGTGCCCATATTGGGAAGACTAGACAAATTTTTGTTCCAGTCTGTTAGAGCAACAGTCTCAAACTCACATTGCCATACAGGCCAGATTCAGAAAATATCCCCGCCCGCAGGCCAGCTCCAAAAAAATAAAGATATGAATAGAAACAAAAATAATGAGCAAATTAAAAGCACTAGGTAACAGCAATATAAAGAAAGATGAAGTAAAACATCCCATTCCGAGACGACACCCTGTAAGTCCTCGTAGAAAAGAAGAGCTCGCTTCTGGCCAAATGGCGGACACTCGCCGCTTCAGGATGGCTCGGAGAGAGCTGCTGAAAGGTTAATAAATACCACAGTCACTTATCCTTAAGAGAAAAAAATGAAGGCTTAGAGATGAAAGAGAGGGTAAATTGTCTTGTTTTGAAGGTAGTCGACATCTGTCAGAAATTCGCACAGGCCAATGCCTCTTTTCTTCTTTCTGGAACCAAAGCAAAGAAGTCTAGCAATAATGCCAACTCGATGAAGGTGGTACATTCTTTCGAAACAAAGGATAAAATTTTCAGAGCAGGAGAACCACATCACACAGCTCTGTAGGCCCCGTCATTGAGACCTGTTTTAGAGGTAACATCTCATTGACGTAACAATCACATTTTGTCTTTTTTAGGAGTATAAAACATTTATCATAATTAGACAGTGTCATTTCATAATACTGATTACTACAGCACTACTGTGAGCTAATATTAATTATCAGGTGAAGAAAAACTGCACTCCAATGCTGCACACATTTTTTGTTCCCATTCATCAATGATGCAACAAGAATCCAGAGTCCCTCCTCCCTAATAAATTCGGAGGATGGGTCATTAATATGATCAACCAAACATACCACTGTTGGGAATTTCTTCAGCAGAGGGTGCATTTTAAGAATTGCTACTACACTGATTTATGACCAAAAAAAAAAATAGAGAAGGAAAGGGAGAATACACAGAGCAAGGACACTAAAAAACATTGGGAAGTATTCCTTTTTTCCTCATACAGTAATAATGAAACAGTAGTAAAGTACAATCAGAGCGTAGCGGTAGAACATTTGCCTCGCATGCAAGAGGACTGGGGCTCAAATCCCGGTGCCGCGCAATTCTCCACCGGAATAAAAAAAATAAATCCGCGTATCGATGGAATTGCATAAACAAGTTTGGGATGCGACCTGATGCCGGTGAACACCTCCTGCAACGCACTCCCTCACCAGAACAGGAGTTGGCTACCCTGGTGCAGTAATTGGCCGCGACCTCTCATGATAAGCTCCATAAAACCCCGGCCTTCAGTCACCAGCGGCTGCGGAACTGACCACGGCGGCGGTCAGACCTGTGACGCAGCAGGGGGTGCTAAGAACTTCTGGCTCCACTGGACAGGCCGCCATTGGAAACTGACCCTGGCAACGTTTAACGTTAGAACCCTAGCTAGTGAAGCTAGTTCAGCAGTGCTGTTAGAGGAACTAGAAGGTATGAAATGAGATGTCATAGGGCTTAGTGAGGTTAGGAGGCCGAATGAGGCATATACTGTACTGAATGATGGGCATGTACTGTGTTATCGAGGCTTACCAGAGAGGCGGCAACTAGGAGTAGGTTTCCTTGTTAATAAGTATATAGCGGGTAATATAGATGAATTCTATAGTATTATTGAGAGGGTGGCAGTCATCGTAATTAGGTTTAATAAGCGGTATAAACTGAAGGTTGTACAGGCCTATGCACCTACATGTAGTTATGATGACCAGGCAGTTGAAAGCTTCTACGAAGATGTAGAATCGGCAATGCGAAAAGTAAAGATGCAGTATACTGTACTAATGGGCAACTTCAATGCCAAGGTAAGGAAAAAGCAGGCAGGAGACCAGGCAGTAGGTGACTATGGCATTCGTTCTAGGAACAGCAGGGGGGAGTAATTAGTTGAGTTTGCAGAGCGCAATAACTTCAGAATCATGAATACCTTCTTCAGCAAACGGGAGAACCGGAAACGGACATGGAAAAGTCCTAACGGGGAGACTAAAAATGAAATTGACTTCATAATGTGTTCAACCCCCGCCATTGTGCAAGATGTAGAGGTAATCGGGAAAGTGCGCTGCAGTGACCACAGGATGGTGAGGTCCCGAATTAGCCTAAATCTGAAGAAGGAACACAACAGATTAGTAAGAAAGAAACCCATCACTGAATTAGCGGTGAGGGGGAGGGCAGAAGAATTCAGGATCTCGCTACAGAATACATACTCAGCTCTAACCGAGGATGGCATTACCCTAGAAGCAATGAACAATAACTTCAGAGATATCATTACTGAGTGTGCGGTAGAAGTAGGCGGCAGGATAGTTAGAGAGGATACCGGTAAGCTGTCTAAGGAGACGAAAGATTTGATTAAGAAACGCCAGAGTATGAAAGCTTACAATCCAACAGACCAGATCGAATTGGCCGAGATATCAAAGCTAATCAATAAGCGCAAGGTGGCCGATATAAGGAAGTATAACATGGAGAAAACTGAGCATGCTGTAAAGAACGGGGGAAGCCTTAAAGCGGTAAAGAAGAAATTGGGCATAGGCAAGAACCGGATGTATGCGATAAGGGACAAGGCGGGCAATGTCATCACGAATATGGACAAGATAGTCAAGTAGCCGAGCAGTTCTATACAGATATCTACAGTAGCCAAAGTAGTCAGGACCGTAACGAGATTGGCGGTAGGGAAAAACAGTCAGACGTTCCACCAGTGACGAAGGACGAGGTCAATAAAGCATTAGAAACTATGAAAAGGGGGAAATCAGCTGGAGAGGATCAGATATCTACAGATTTGCTGAAGGACGGGGGGATATCGTGCTAGAAAAACTGGCCCCCCTGTATACGCAGTGCCTGGTGTCATCGACGGTACCGGAACCATGGAAGAATGCAAACATTATCCTCATTCATAAGAACGGGGACTCTAAAGACCTTAAAAATTACAGACCAATCAGCTTACTGTCTGTTACATATAAGGTATTTACTAAGGTAATCGCTAACAGAATCCGGACAACCTTAGACTGCAATCAAGCAAAGGATCATGCAGGTTTTCGGAAACGGTGCTCTACTATCGATCATATCCATACCATCAATCAGGTGATAGAAAACTGCTCGGAATATAACCAGCCATTATACATAGCATTCATTAATTACGAAAAAGCATTTGACTCAATTTAAACATCGGCGGTGATGCAGGCATTGCGAAATCAGGGGGTAGACGAGCCGTATGTGAAAGTGCTGGAAGATATATATAGTGGCTGCACAGCAACCATAGTTCTGCATAAAGCAAGTAACAAAATTCCCATTAGGCAAGCAGACACAATCTCCCCAGTACTATTCACAGCTTGCTTAGAGGAAGTATTCAGAGACTTGGAATGGGAGCAGTTAGGGATAAGGGTAGATGGAGAATACCTCAGTAATCTGCGATTTGCTGATGACATTGCCTTGCTAAGCAACTCGGGGGATGAACTGCAAATAATGATTGATGACCTAGACAGGAAAAGTAGAAAGGTTGGCTTGAAAATCAATATGCAGAAGACTAAGGTAATGTTAAACAGCCTCGGGAAGGAACAGCAGTTTACATTAGGTAGCGAAGTACTGGAAGTAGTAGACGATTATGTCTACTTAGGACAGGTAGTAACCGCAGATCCGGACCATGAAAAGGAAATAACAAGAAGAATAAGATTGGGATGGAGTGCATTTGGGAAGCACTTGCAGATTATGACTAGCAGCTTACCGGTATCGCTCAAGAGGAAAGTATACAGCAGTTGCATCTTACCTGTACTCACCTATGGGGCTGAAACGTGGAGGCTAACCAAGAGAGTTCTACTTAAGTTGAAGACAACCCAGAGGGCTATGGAACGAAAAACGCTAGGGGTAACATTAGGAAATAGGAAGCGGGCAGAGTGGGTCAGAGAAATAACTCAAGTTACCGACATTCTAGTGGAAATTAAGACGAAGAAATGGGCATGGGCAGGACATGTAGTGCGAAGAGAGGATAACCGATGGTCGCTTAGGGTAACAAACTGGATTCCAAGGGAAGGAAAGCGTAACAGGGGGCGGCAGAAAGTTAGGTGGGTAGATGAGGTTAAGAAGTTCGCAGGGGTCAAGTGGATGCAGCTATCACAGAACCGGGTTAAGTGGAGAAATATGGGAGAGGCCTTCGACCTGCAATGGGTATAGTCAGGCTGATGAAAAAAAAAAAAAAAAAGTGAAGTACACAGGTCATGCCCACCAATTGATATGATGCAGCTAACTGCTCACTTTTTCTTCAATATGCAGCTGCACTGCACAGTTGCACTCCAGTTTCATTCCTTTGTGTCTGCAAATATATTCCAGCCTAGGCCAAGGTAAAACCTTTGTTGCTTTTCACATGGTCTAGGCCAGAGCATGTGGTCCACAGAAATATGCGAGGCAGTCCACCGGCTCAAAAAATTCTGGGCTTTCTTTTGAAGGCATGTGCCACATTCAAGAGCCAGGTTGGCCAGCAGCAGAGCCTATCCACAACTATGCCTAAGGTTTTATGGCCCGTGTTGGCTTGACTTAGATTCTATGGTGACATCTCTCGAAATTAAGATGCATTATTGTGAGAATATGCAGAAATACCCCCCTCCACATGTCGCTTAATAAATAGCAGCAGGTGTTACCTGGAGGCAACTGCAAACTGGCTTTTTCATTAATCCCTACAAATATTCACTTAATATCAAGGTTGATTTTTGCCTAAATGCAAAAACTGCAACGCCTCAAAAGCAGATCTTACACACATACTGTGCGATTGCCCCGGGTTAAAGCATACATTGAAACTCTACCTAAACAACACTTTGGACTGGGAGGCTGCGGTGTCGAGCTTGAACTGCGCAGTACAACTGCGGATTATTGCACGGGCTTTGGTGGTCATCAAAAGTCATGGACTCTTCTCTACCTCGTGCGGCAAAGAAGAAACATATTAATTTGAAACATTTTTCACTAACGGACATAAAGTTTCGCTTCTTTTGTCTACCACCGCTCATTTTCAACTAAAATCAATTAAAAGGCCATGTTCCCAGACTGTATGCATTCTTTGTGACAATGCAAATAGGCATAAGCTCCTTAATGAGCGTGAACTTCAGGCAGACATCAGCTGCCCTCAATAACGATGCACCGAACAACTCACCCTCTTATTCATCTCTCCAAGTCTATATTTTCTCTTCTTTTGAGGATAAGCGACTGTGACATTAAGCGTTGCACCGATTCAGTAGCTTTCTCCGAGCCATTCTGATGTGGCAACCGTCTAGCGTTTAGGTAGAAGGAAGCAAGCACACTTTTTATTGTCAGGCAAACCGAAAAAGTGCAGTTTGGGAACAAGACGGCCCTAGCTGATTTTAATATATTTTGTAATCTTTATTTTATATTGCCCTTGCTATTTTATTTTCTGGCTCCTGACCCACAAGAAAAAGTTTCTTAATATGGCCTGCAGAGCAATATGACTTTGAGACCGCTTGTGCCGGCTTACACCCAACTCAGGACTTCCCTGAGAATGGACACCTCGAATGACAATAAGCAAGTATAAGATTGCCACTGATGACATATCCATGAACATGACAGAGCCAAGAAGCTGATTAACTCCGTTTAAAAAAAAAAAGAAATACACAGCCATTGGCTGTGTATTTCTTTTTCATATATGCCAGATGGGTCTCATTGAGACCCATGTGGCATATATGAGTAAGCATTATTTCTACACAGCAGTCTACATTATTATCACCTGTGTAAAGAACTGAGAATTATTAATGCTAGTGCACCTTCGGCCAGTTGTGCCCAACCATGTCACCTACCACCTGCCAGGGGCATGTTCATGATTTTTCGACGCTTCAAACAATGAACGCTGTAGAACAATTTTTTTTTTATTTATATGGAAGCCCTAACACTCGTGCGTTAAAATAATCACCAGCAAGGTATGCGCACATTGCAGCTATTTACAAATTTTATTCCTGGCATTGTTACAGCAGGCAATATCATTATAAGAGTCTGTAGCAGTTTAGAATCCACTACATTATAGAAAACAATATTTTGCAATAGTTATAGTGAATCTACTATCTGCCACACCTTAGCCAACATAATGAAGTACATAATGACGTATTGGCTGATGTCTTAATACAAGCCTCCAAATTAGTGACATAACATGCATAACTTTACTCCCAGGTTGGCACAATATGGTGCAACTGCTGGATGGTGCGCCACCTGCATATGCCATTTGGAGGGATGAAGATGTCCGGCGTTGGCCGTGAAGGCACTGACGCTTCCAGGGAGTTCTACACTGAAGTAAAATCCATCTGCCTGGACTACAGCTGAACAGACCCTTGATGTGGCTTTCGAATTAAAATTTGTCATGACACACAAAGCTTGATCTGCTCATTTTAAAAACAAACATATGCAGCGCTTTGAATATGAGACAACATAAATTGAGGTCAAGGCATGCAGCATACATTTATTAGCTAGCTGTAAAACCTTTGCACAATGCCATCATTAGGTCACTTGGCAAAAATATCCCCACAGAACTGAGATAGTGTAAAAACCTCTGAGCTCGTTTTGCCTTCAAGCCTTTTCGCAATTTTTCACATTTGCATATTACTTGCAATGCCGCTGTGTAATCAGACACAGCATGCTTGTTCAACATGGCGCTCAGAGGAAGCCCTGAACTAATGATCTGCTGACAACATTTGCTCCAATACTTGTTTCGCTCTGCCGTTGTGTAAAGGTTAGAGAGGCTCGGTACACTAGGGTAAATAGCCAGACTCAGCTCCGGGATGTCGCACATTGCCGCATCAAGGTACTTCTCTAATTTCGAGCTAGTTAGCCTCACAGAGCCTACCTTAATATAGGCAAAAGCATCGGACACGGCAAACGGCAGAGGAAGCTTCCCTGTGTCAGTACCTAAAGGCAAACAAATACCACCATTCTGCCAGGCTTCAATTCTGTCAAATGGCACTGGACAATAAGCACCATAAGCATGCCTCTCGAGGCATCCAGAGAGATAGTCAATGCTGCTGAAGACATCAAACATACTGGCAAGCTCACATACACACTGCTTAATGACGGAAGCCTGTGGATGAGCTTCTCTTACACAAGTTTGAACTGTTGGTTTGTCTTCACAAGCATCACTGAATGGTCCATCAGAAAGCCAGCTACTGTCTAGAGCACTAGAGTTTTCTTCTACAAGTAGATCATTAGAGTCCACCTCTTGCGGCATGGAAGCTGGAACAGTTGAAAGGGGAAGTGTGCTTGGCAGGCAGAGGTGACATACATCCAGACCTAGCTCTTCAAATATGCGCTGCGTAGTTAAGCGTGTGCCAAGAACTTCTGAGTGAAGCAGCCTGCACACATCACCTTCAGGTGGCACAGCACCAGCAAGGAAAGGATGACTGGTGTACTGCCCTTGTAAATATAGTGCTGTATCAAGCTGAAGCTGGAGCATGCACTTCCTGATGTCACAGTGGTAGTACTGCAACAAGAAATTGGCACTGTCACTGATTGGCAAGCTGATAGCTTCAGTTTGGCAAACATGCATAATCAGCTTAAACACTTCATCGGGCCTTGGATGCCCAAATTCAGCAACTGGGCAACCCTTTGGAAGTTTCGCCTTCACTTGAACAAGATTCCGGGTGGCAGTAAAGACAACGGGTTTTTTTGTAGTGGACAAAACATACTCCACTGCACTCCAAAAGCCATCATCTTGCTCAAAGATGGTGTCAACATCATCAAATAAGATAATGGTATGGCTGGAAAATGTAAGTGTTGAGGTGTCCTGCTCTGAAGGTTTTTCTACTGGGAAAGCATTTTTTATCATTATTTCCTTAGACAGTTCATCCGTTTTTAGTTTTTTTAAGGGCATCTTGGCTGCATCAGCTAACGTTTTCTTTTGTACAGATTTTTTCACCTCAAGCATGACAATATCGTCGTCATCAGATTGTGAACATCGCCTCTTAGAAAATTTTTGCTTGCCTTTGCCAGAGCAAAGCATCTTCTGATCCTCTGCTTTTGAAGTCATGCCAACAAACACCACATCTTTGTCCGAAGTAGATGAGCTTGCTTTCTGTAATCCTCCTTTGGCTGCACGTGGAACACTGTCATCTTGATGCTTGCTAGCACCAGTTGTCGCCCTCCTTTTTGCAGGTGTAGTAAAATACTGAAGCAGTGTGCCTTTTTGACTTATTTTACCACCAGGTGCAGTCACTATTGATGCAACATGCACTTCAGAAGTCTCGCTTACGCCAGTTCTAGCTGAAAAATAGCCATCCAGTGTACCTTTACTAGGCTTCTTTGCACTGCTTTCAGCAGTATCTTTCACAAGTTTCGCGTGGCCTTTGGCTGCCGCTTTTTCAAACATCTGCTGCAATGGCCCAGAAACTTTCTTTTTTTTCTGCACTTCTATTTTCTTTGTGCTGCACGCGGTTTGCTGCACCGCAGGAGCAGCAAACTGCAGCCTGCCACCTTCAACATGGTGGGACTGCGTTGCTTCGTGCAGCTCAGCAAGGATCCTTTTTCCCGGCCTTTCACTTGACGCATGCACCTCGAGAACCTTGAAACCAAGTTCTTCCGCTAGGTAATAAACAGAGCTTGTTTTTCCGACTCCAGGTGGACCCACAAGCAAGTAGCAGTTGCTTAGCCCTTCTGTTGAATCTTCTGAGTCACTGAGCGAGTGACGTGACGCAGATCGCTCCGAATTAAAAGGCTTAATTTTCCACTGTGACAGCCAAGATCGCAGTTCGGATATCGTCGAGCCATTACCAACGAACGGGCATGATTTCGAAGGTTTGTATTTATCTGTCCATGCTAGACTACCCAAATGGCCCTGTTTATGCGTGACTGCATTGCCTTTCTCCAAATCTTCGCCTTTTTCGGGCGGTTTTGTCGAACACCTCGACAACTTGGTGGATCGGCGGCGAGCCGGCCGCTCGACATCTGCTTCTTGCGACACTGTACCATTCCGATTCTCTTTACAGTTATTTGACAAGTTAGCTTCCCTTGGTTTTCTTGGTCGCAGAGATCTGATGCGATCGTTTCCATGATCTGTGAACAAGAGTTAATGAACTGTGAATAACTTTCCAACAAAACTTAGTAAAGGCTACGACATACCTTGTGCAGTTGCCATGGGGGTTGTTTGAATCCCAATCGCAGACAACAGGGTACAACATTTGACAACAGGAGGCAACGCTCAAACCAAATTGTTGGAAAAGCTACATCGGCAATTAAAGCATAATTGTGAGCCACTTTACCACTTTCCCGCCACAAAAGCACCGGCCTCGGCTACCGCCGCAGATCTCGCGCGTAAACACACCACAGGATACGGATACGTCTTCGGACGCAGCCGATACGGCGGCCGTCTTACCGACTAGCCCAATGTGAGGCAGGTTGACCCTCAATTTGACATGATGCGCATCCATGCTCTTTTACCGCTTTTACTACTACATTAATCACTTTAAACTGGAAAGAAAGATGTATCCGCCCTACGAGATTCTCGGCAAAAGGCAGGAGATAACGTGGCGTCGGCTCCAGACTCGAGCCTTGTTATACCCATTTCACATAGATAAAGAATGCGGTGATGTGGCCGGATATGTTCACACGTTATGGAGTAGAGTCAGTCACTAGAAAATTTTCAAGTACCGCTACAGTGGCAGTGGCTATATTCTAACCGCAAATGACCGCAAAGGTGCCCGCGGGCGCAATCTTCCTTCCAGACCGCCGGACCGGTGCATGATCGCATTCGTAGACTTCTAACTTGTTTTGAAGCTAGCAGAACTGGAAGATTTTGGCATGTTCATTCAGAACAGTACCACCAGTAATTAATTATGTGGTCACTAATTTTATTACTTTAGTCCGCAATCGATGGGAAAAGACGAAGTGTGTGGGTGAACCGGCGAAAACTTCAGGGCGCCTGCTCTTGTAAATCGCCGGCCATTTGGATCAACTCGCATTCTGCGCGCAGTGCAGTGGTGTTACAACATTATAAAGTGATCAAGTGCGAAACTGAAATAGCATGTCTGCGAAGATTGCAGGAACGTGTGCGTATATTGTTAAGAATGCCGTCCGCTGGCGCCGCTGTGCCCAACATTACTAGATGGGGTCCCTATCTAGTAACGTTGGCTGTGCCAGACACGGAGGACGAGGTGCAGAGTTTATTACGCTCTGACACGGACCGTGTTCACGCTGAGTATTTCGTGCACTTCTTTCGCTGCCAAACGAAATTTCAAACCAATGAACCAGCGTATTTCGCAGAAGGTGTTCCTTGATGGCACGAATTTTTTCTGGTCGGTTCAGTGAAGCCACACCTACCACTGATGCAGATCACTCTTTTTGTTCAGGCACATAGAAAACGCATTTCCAGGCTCAGCCTGGTGCCGCACCAGACGCACTGCAGAATTTCTCACGTGTACACTGCGAGAAACAATGAGGAACTCCCGCGCAAGACACTTATTCCGCGCACGCGCTTGGAAGGGACGCGAAGTCACATGACGCGCATCAGCCAGTAGGCGAGCCGGCAGCGCGGGGAAAACGAATGTGGTACTCTGAAAATTTTCCAGCGATTCTACTATGGAGCTGCAAAAAGCGCCGCCACCGGCGGACCTCCCCCTTCTCTAGACCGGTGGAGCACTAGCCTAGCTCGGACCCTTTGGATGCAAGTTCAGACCACTGGGTGCCCGAGTGGACTCGCCGAGGTCGCCGTGAGCAACGGGCTCTAAACCATGGCTTTAATGCTCACAGTATTCGTTTTCCAATACAGATCGCAAGCGGTTAGAGCCAAGGCTCACCACATCTTGTTAGACCGGTCAGGGGCGGAATTATGCCATGATCATATGACAAAAATGTTAAAAACCTATCAATCAGCCCCCGCTCCTACTGGTAGACAGGTCCGCCAGTTAGAATCGACCAACAGAAACGTGTCTAGCTGATCGGTTTGTGACAGTTTTGTGATGTAATAATAGCGCAATTCGGGCCCAGGTCTTCTGAAAGCGGTTGGGGGCTGTAGGCTGTTATCGGTGGTGTTAGTCGCCTTTGTGTCGAAACTCAAGTAAACGCCAACGTCAGTCACTTATTCTGACCGTTTCAGGAAAAGTCGCCACCCGAGAACACTGTTAAGAGGTTGCATTAATTTTGAAATTTCATTGCTTTTTAAGACATTTTCACAATGAAAACACTCTCATACTAGGCGCGCTTTTGTTCCTTGGGTACAGAAAAACCAGCCACGGCGACTCCCTGGTTAATGCGCTTGGCTATTGCGCTGTAGCTCTAGGTTTAAACACGACCGTGTTTCGATAGAGTCGCTTTGGGGAATTAAACCATACATACTATGTACCAGAAGTGCGCAAAGACAGCGCAGGAAGTGGGGCGCCAATCAGCACTCGATTACAGTTTCGTCAAAACTTGTGCAGCAAAAATAGATTCTAACCTCGTAGAAATCGGTTTGACTGGGCTGTTAGGGTGGGCGGGTATCAACACTTTCCTGTACCACAGGAGCTGCCCGACTCCCAATATAGCAGCACCTTTTACTCCTTTGTAAATTCATGTATAACATGAAGTAACCACTGTTACTTTTCGATAGCTTTTTGCATGAACTTGAAAGGCAGTTGGTAATGGTGCCTTCTTTTCGTCGTAAAAATTAATGCGAAAGCACACTCCTTAAATGCAAGTTTTGTTTGGCATGAGGTCTTGCATAAAAGCGGATGTCAAGATTGTTCACTTCTTCACCTGCTGGAAACAGGACCAGCAGTCGCACTCAAATTTTGTGCTTTCTGCTGCAATTTTTTTTTTTTGTTCTCAGAGCAGCATTCAAGACCAAAGGCTAATGATTTGGCAAGATGAAGGCCGTTTTATTGCATCCATTTATGTAAGACTCCAGAAGACAAAACATAACAATTTGTTGCACCAGGAAACCTGTACACAAAAATGGTGCAGAAAGCAAGCCTAAAAACTGAGGTGATCGGGGCAACATACTAGTACCCGACTAACATCACAGACACTTGGAATGTCAGAAACTATTTGCATTGACAGTGAGCATGTGCTTTACAGAAGCACGAACATGGAAACAGCTACAGTCGTGTGGTGTAAACGAGCTGCATGAGGCTAAGTGGAAGCCCATAAGATTGTGTCCTAGCTAAGAAACATGACTAAGTGATAAGTACAAAACACTTGGACAGCAAACTTGATGAGAACAACTAAAGATTCCATGCAGCTTGTGCAATGCAAGCAGTACTCCATCATTGTAACATGTCCAAAGTGAAGTTGCTGATGGGAAGAGCACATGAAGCTATCCCACTTTAACAGCCGTAGACTTAACACCAGAACTAACAAACACACATCAACCAAATATTTTTCTTTTACAACTCCCAGTGATGCCCAAAGTTATATCTAGAGGAAGTAAGTGTTTTACAAAATAAAATCTTGCTAAGCTGAAACTCTAAATTAAAAAAGGAGGGCCAGAACAGATCTAATACTAACAGTTTCACTTAGAGAGCATGTCAGACTGCAAGACATACCACAAGCATATCCCCCATGTCCCTTGAATTGAACAGCATTGCATTTTGCTCAGGCACCTTCAAAGCAGCAAATGTAAGCTCACACCTTTCTTAGAAGTAGAAATGTCACCAAAGTAGACACATATTGCAAAGGGGAATGCAGAACAGCCTTTCCAGAACTTAAAAGTCAGTACAACTAAAACAGATTGATAACACACTTAGGAGCTATTCCTCCAGTGAATAGCTCAACCTGAATGTGCAGCCAGTATTCGACTTGCGCCTAGAGCGAAAAGTCTAAAACATAACGTCAGCAAAAATAAATTTAATTACAATTTTTGCATGAAGCCTGAAAAAGATCATCATCATCATCAGCCTGACTGTACCCACTGCAGGACGAAGGCCTCTCCCATATTTCTCCAATTAACCCGGTTCTGTGCTAGCTGCATCCACTTGACCCCTGCGAACTTCTTAATCTCATCCACCCACCTAACTTTCTGCCGCCCCCTGCTACGCTTTCCTTGCCTTGGAATCCAGTTTGTTACCCTACCCTATATATATAGCTCATAAAGATATATTCAACCAAATTCTAAGCGTGTCATTTTTACAGTGCACCATCAAATATCAAGCAGTGTTCCCTGGGTATGCAGAAATTAATTTTTTTCGCTTTGGCACGGCATGACGATTCATGCACGTTGTTCACAATATGTTGAATGTGAAGATTTGAATGAGTATGATTATTTTATAGGCAGCATTTTCATTTCATTCTGGTCTAATGATACGTATATCGAGGATCATGAAAGTTGCTGCGTAGATGAAAGAAGTAGGACACTGAATTCAGGAATTCAGGATTAGCACACCCATTAGCAGCATACGTCAGACCAAAGTGAAACATCAAGGAGAGCAGAATCAGTTACTTCCCCTGAGTGGTAAATCCATAAAATCTGTTTTACACAAAAACCACTTGAGATAACAAATGGGGCCAAATGTGGCCACATGAAGTGCTTCCTAACAACGGTTACAAGAACAACCAGGCAGACAGCTGGCCCTCTTTACCTAGTTCATAGTGCATATTTTTCACATTATCAGGAATTAACTGCAGCACTCGTTACACATAAGTTGCCAGAAACCATGTGCACCAGTGAATGGACTAGATGTGAAAGAATATGTGCACCTATTCTCTACAACACTGTGACATAAAAGTGTAGCTAGATACCTTACCTATAAGATCTTTGGCATGAGAGCTAGGAAAGGTAAATACGAAGCTTGAGCTATATATTGTCAATTACAGTACTGCAACTAAAGGCAAAATATAGACATTCCACAATAAACGTCGAGCTATTAATATTTCGCAAGGGTAGTGTATGATAGATTAGGAAACTACCTATCAAATAATGCTATTGGCTCTTTCAGTGCATCACGACTGGTGTTCGTCTAAAAATAAATTTGGTGGTATGACACACATGAATATCTAGAGCAGTAGGTTGTTCCATCACTAAGCTCTCGCAGCAACGGTTACATAACCCGAAACAGACAGAATGCCTCTCCTGCTGTTACCACTGGCTGCAAAAATCTATCTTTAAGGTTATATATTTAAAGCCAATTTCAACATATTAATTAGGCTATCAAAGGCACAATGTGAATAAGAACATAGTAATCCTGTAAAATCTTGACCTGTTTGTCAAGTTTGAAATGTGCACCATGGCTGTCCCTGATGGCCATGAAAATTGTTTGGGATTACTAGCACAGTCACACCAGAACAAAAGAGGTCTGAGTGGGAGTTTAATTTAAGCACTTATCCATGTTGAAAAGACCCATGAGAGGTGCACTGCGTAGAGTGAAAGCCCAATGGCAGTTAATCGTGCACAATGCAATCTGCGCCTAAGAGCAT
This sequence comes from Amblyomma maculatum, assembly GCF_055883805.1. Lineage (NCBI taxonomy): Eukaryota > Metazoa > Arthropoda > Arachnida > Ixodida > Ixodidae > Amblyomma > Amblyomma maculatum. The sequence goes on along the minus strand of NC_139347.1, from coordinate 201,489,566 downwards.
GCAACCTGAAGGAAGGGAGCAGTGTCATGAAATGTGCTGCTCTGAGCCATCAACATGCTGAAATACATGTATATACACCCACAGCTCGAAACATCTGTCAACACATCACGCATGCAGAACTCCATGTTACAGAATCTTGCATGTTCCAGAATGACTCAACCCAAATTGATGCACTTCTGTGAAAGTTAAGAGGGTATTTCTGAGAAATGTCTAACATGACAAAAGAGCAAAATCCTTGTTGTCTCACACTGTTTCAGAAAAGTATCAAAATGGTTCGGCAAGCAATGCATGTCATTGACCAAGAGTATGTCGGGTGCAACTTCCACAGCAAGTATGTCACTGCACCTTCAAATCCAAGACAATCGCGGGCACCGAGACACCAAATTATGAGCAGAGTTTTGTAGAGCTCTTCTCACATGCTCTACAAAAGCTAGCACACAAATACATTTGCTTCACTCTAAGCAGTATACAAGAACAGGGCCCACACATGCTTCGACAAGGTGACTTGCTTGTCTCACCAAATGCAAGCCGCTTTATTTTTGCCCAATCACCCTGTTTCATGTTCAACAAAAGGAAATGCAATGAAATTCAATGCTTTATGCTCAAGACATTGGCGAGAATGGCCAAGAGCATTTTGTAGCAGGCTCGGGAGAAAAGTCAATGTAAAGCATTTCCTTTGTTTTGAAGCAAAAGATTGATACTGAGAAAATATGACAAAAATGTGAATGCGGAAAATGCTTAGCAAATGACATGCTGCTCAAAGATTTTAATAATACAGATTCATAGCAGTTGACTTAGCCAGGTCTGCAATTTTTTTTTTTTACTGCACTAAATTTTCTCATTATTCCAAAAAGAAACATTAGCACTAGCACGTTTTTTTTTTCTGTCCCACTTTTACCTATATTTAAATATGGGCACGTGACTGCGCTCGTGCACTGTGTTAACATTTTCAAATGTGCTTCTACTGAAGGAACTCAGGTAGGGAGAGGAAGGAATAAGTGGGCCACCAGTCAAAAGAGTCATTTTGGAATGAGTGTGCTTCACATTGCCAGAGTTACCATATTTTCATAACTAAGCAACCACTACCCCTCCCCCCCTGCTAACTTTAAAAAACATTTTGGAAAAAAAAGTTTGTATGCGACTCTAAGCACCGTCTTCATTTTTGCGAAGCAGCAGCACAGACAAGGCTTGCAGTGCGCTTGCTCACTCAGTATAGCCGGTGCCACTGGAGATGCAAGGTGGCGCAATCTCTATTCTTGTGTCTACGTTCCGACACTACATGATAGCTGGTGGTGCAGGACAGCAAAAGCCGGCTGAAAGCGACCCCAATTACTCTACCAGCATACTGTCCAAGTGGACATGGAATTCGCGGCTATTCGACAGATCTCGGCAGGCATCGCAGGCATCGCAGGCCTGTGCTGCTTTGTTTGGTATCAACTGTTTGGCATTCGTAATGGAAGTCGGATTGAGTTTGAAGAGGCCTGTCACAGCTTGAATTTCAAGCGCACTGCGATCGCCTTTATAGAAGATGTTCGCCAAATAAACTGTTATTTCTTGTACCCGTCTCATCAACATATTGACGCAAAAACAATAGGGGAGGGGGGCCTTTATATTTTTCGAATCTAAGCACCCCCCTCACTTTGGGTGTTGCGATCGTGAAAAAAAAGGGGATATGGTATAATGCTGCAGCAGTGCGACCATGCCATCGCCATTTCAGGGCACAAAAGGGCATAGCCACGCCTATTGGTCGAGTGTTTCGCCTGTACTTAGCTACTCAAGTGTTTGCATAAAGAGCGTCGGTCAGGACTTCCTTGCATCATAAGAATAGTTCAAGCTAGTGTGGCAGAAGACATGTGGCAACAGCACAAGCTCGAGATCATGCATACACACACGTGGCTTTCAATTTAGAACTCCCACTTACAAAAATCCACATTTTAGAAGTTTTAAATAATGTAGTTCTACAGCACAAACATGCCGAAAGCTTCAATGTTGATGGTGCTGTTACAACACGTGGTCCCTGCAATCAAGCCATCAGCATGAAGCATGTCCAAAGCCTTTCTCGTGGTCTTACATTGAACTTATGGCGCATGTGACAGTGCTGCGCAAAAGCCCCATAAATCTAGCAGGGTCCAAATGTAGCACTACTTCAGCCTCTTAAAGCTACATGTGCATTTGCCTGTTCATATGGAACAATGCTGGCAGTGCTGCCGAAGCAGGTTTGCAAAATACATGCATGCAGTGTGCTAAATTAGGCAGCGCAAACGGTTATAGAGCAAAATGCAACAAGATCACATTCCATCGATCATCTTTCCCATCACACACAATATTAAAATATTGATGAAACCAGAGTCATGCCTGCGCTGGATTAATATGTTGGAGCAGCCCTGGTGGTATTACATCAAGAACCATGTAGTAGCAGGATTAATGCAATGGCCTCTGGTTGGCACTATTAGCACAGCACTCCTACCACCACAGGCTGTAAAAATTTATATTAGCTGGTTTCACCAGGCTTGTTCAGAATCAACTTTCCTTTTCCTGCTGCACATACGGAAATTTCGACTGGTAGTGCTTTTAATGAACCCAAACAACAACCAGTTAAACGAGTGATACACGAAAGCAATGAAATTCACAACTTACAACATGAGCACTGAAAATTACTTTCATTCCACCAACTTGCCAAGAGCACACATAGCTCTGCTGTATATGTTGCAGTCGCTGTAGCCGTTTAACAAGGTGCACAAAGTTTTACAGCATTCCAGCATTTCTAGAATAATTTAAAAAACATTTCGGACACAACCATATGCCCCTCCCTTCCCACAATAAGAGAGAAAAAAGAAAACAGCACCAAAAATTATAGACCATCCAAATAGCAGAAGCAAATTCTGCTAAAACAGGGTTTGATGTGTGAATGTTTTTCTAAACACACTTCACGTGCAGCTTCCAAAAGATGCGACCACACAGCCAAATAAGATTTTTGAAGAAATAAATCAATTTCTTGTCCTAATACAGCTGTCTAGAAAATTAAGCTGGCACAGAGTGTAGAACAATTTAGCAGTTCACCAAACATTAGGCAGACAAACCAATCCCACATTAATTCAACAGGATAATTAAATTACTGCATAAAGCTTTTAAATAGTAAAAGTATACAAGAAGAAACAATGCCAACCGCAAGCACCAAGACACAACCTGTCATGAACTGCCAAGCTAGTTTTGCATCATGCCTAAACTTCATTTTTCCTCTATTCTCATAGTATCTGCAAACCACTGAACAACAACAAATATTCTCTTTGGCTCTTCTCTCTTCAACAGGACTAACCCGTGGCACTATGACGCTTCTGCACTTCCAACACTATGAGTAAGCAACAAATAAAAGACTTGAGACATTTTTACCAGTCCTCTCGAGAATTTCTCTCAGTACCTCACATGTTGTAGCTCACAACCAGAAGCAAGAAGTTTGAGGCCCCTGACCTAAATAATGACAGCTTCGTAGACGAAAAAACAGCAGCAAGACAAGAGACTTAATAAAATTTAAATAACCTTACATTATGACATACAGACAAAAAAGTGATGTGTTGTTTTGAATAAAAAGTTTGGGGAAGTGATGTGTTGTTTTGAATAAAAAGTTTGTTCCCAACAAATAGACAATGTACCACCTAGAGGAAATACCTTAATCATTCTAAATCAATTTAGACATACAAAAAGGTGCCACCTTAGATTGTTTGAAGGTTAAGCGCTAGTGTTTGCCTCGAAAAATAACAACAAAGAATAGAGAAATGCCATGAAAATAAAAATATATAGAACAGGCAAAGTAGCACCACATATAAAAAGTTTGTCATGTCATATAACTATGCACCACCTATACCAGATTTGAAGTGTCATTTCTAGAGATATGTAGTGATGCTGCACTACCCTTTTTTATTTATGCAGTGCCTGCAATGATATATGGGGGCTATCATCACTAAACTCAACAATACGTCATTGTTTATGGCAACTCGACACAGGAAAGATAATTATTAGGTTGTCTAAATGTGTTTGCAGATGGTACTAGTTTTGCTATGGACAGTGCTTAATTACTGTGTAACATTTACAACTTCCATGTCAATAGAACTGGACAGCAGTGACACTTGCCTGTTCTATAACTTACATGCGACTAACAACTGGTCCAAATGGCCGAGGTGCAGAAAAGGCAAGACTCCCTTTCATGTTGCATTGGTATTAAAATGCAGTGAGACACGGCAATCCACTACAGGTGCCTGGCAGTGGAGGTTCCTAACGAAATCACTGCACACGTTAGGCAAGGAACAATCAGTGAAACCTGCCTGTCAAATTGTAGCCTCGGACGGAAAAGAAATATGCATTCTTTGGACACAAATAAAAAAATTCACTCGGAAATAAACAACTCAACTGTCACCGGTGTTTGAGAAACAATAGAAATAAAAGCATAATGAAGCATGCCCTGTCCAAGGCAATAAGCCCTGATAAAGTACAGGTAGAAAACAAGTAAAAAACTAAAATGAAGCTTTTCCCTTCGGTTCGTGTTTCGATGCTGCTCGTCAGCAGCATCTATATGCTTTATCAATAACAGTGGTTTGACTGCAGACGGTTCCAGCAACTTTGCAGATTAATGAAGTATCTACACGCACACACACACCCAAAAAAAAAGCTGATGTGCTTCTCTTCATAGGAACAACCTATAGTAGCTGAGTATGCAAAGTTTCTCGCTTGTCACCTTTGGCGAACTGAATCACATTAATAGGCACCGGGTAATTTGCGGCTTTCAGTATTGCTTTCACAGTAACATCACCTCCTTACGTTTTTAAGCGCAATTCAAGATTCCACGATGTAACCCTAGATTATACATTGACCTCAGGCCAACAAACAATACCAATGACAAGACCAACCCACAATTTTCTTTCCATGCACCTACACATTCTCAAGCTCCTCAAAACAAGCAATATCTTTCTCTTCTACGAGACTTTCGTCCAAAATGTCATCAGGCGTTTCCTCTTGTCCGTTGCTCACGCAGCACGACACGTCAAGCTTTGGCAAGTTTATCTGTTCAGGATGCAGCCAAGGCTTCCAGCAAGGCTGATGAGCCTGCTTCCAGTCAGAGTACTCGAGACAAGCCTTTCGCAACTTCTTTGCCATCTATAGATGAAAACCCAACATACACGAATCCCAGAATCAAGCTTCTACGCACAACCTCAATGTTTCATGTAACCAATGCACTTAAGTCAACATATTTGTGGGGTACTTACATTTGGAGCGAATATTTTCGTGAGTTTGTTCACAAAGCACGCTGGGAGCGAACCTAGGGAATGAAAGTTTTTGATGTTAGGCTGAAATAAATGCCCAAAAACAAGAAAAAGTTCTGATACATGCACTAGTGATACAGAATTTTAGTTTTTACCTTTTGGGTCACATTGAGTTACATAAGTAAGTCTGGAACCAGAGACTCCATCCGGCTGTATAACAATTCCAGTCAGATAGGACACAGCTCGAACAAAACCCTTCTTTGGTGGCACGGACTGGAAATAGCAAGGAAGCACTTGTCAGTGCAGTAAAAAATTCCTTATATAGGGGACCACAATGATAAAAGATTCGTATACAGAAATGGTGTGGCCCAGATTTACAAAATCCTAAGAAAAAGGTGGGACCCTCTAAATGTAGCAGTGCTGTATACTTCAGTTATTTTTTTAAAACACAGATCCGATTACAATCAAGTCCTACAGGGAAAAAAAAAAAAAAAAATTACCTCATGGTAAACAGAATGGTTTAGGATCAGGGACTCTTTCTCTGTTTGCAGCCAGGATCTTTGGAGAACGAAGTCCCTGTTTTTAAAAGGTGGTGGAGACCGAACTGCACAGAAGAAAAAAAAAAAAAAAAAAAAAAGGCCATATTAAAAACAACAAAGCCCAGCATTGCTATTCTGTGAATAATTCCGTTATCACCTGCGTAATAGCCAACGTCATTGTTGGGATTCAAGAAACCGATGTCGTAGCCCTCCAACATGTACACGTCCCACTTCTTTCGGTACAACGGATCCATTAAAACGTCAAACAGTAGAGCAGGGGTGACATCCTTGTACGCCGTGTGCAGCTGAAAAGACGCGTCACGAGCGTAATTTCCTCGCCGGGCCAACACGGAAGAAACTATGATTACATAATTTTAACGCTGATAAGCTTACCTTGATCATCTTGAACTCAGTCTGCTGGGTTGACTTAGTCCACACCGTGGTGTCTTTTTTCTTATACTCAACTTTCCAGCCGTCATGCTTGTCGGCTAGAACTTTCAGTCGTTCAAAATCTCCATCATCTGCCACGCGGACTTCGCCAACATCCATAGCCCACTTCTAGTAGTTGTCGACTGCCAGCGATAATCGATGCTAACGAAGTTAGGAAAAGCACAAATTCACCCGATTCATTCGCATTCCATTCTCGATTACACAAACAGAATTTTGGTTGCAGCCATTGCTTGATGCCAATGGCAATAAGAACAGGGGACGACGACGGAGGGCAGCTTGGATGGCTTGGCAAAGCTGGCTGTGGACCTCGGCAACTCGGCCAAGCCAAGGTAGATTCCATAGATTCCGCCAAGCCTCGGCTAGTGGGGCCACGGCCGGTCTCGACCGTGCATCTTCTAGAATTTGTAGAAACGATGAGTTGTACCAACGTTTGTTCTAGTAACGTTGAGTTGTACGTACATCGTGACCACGGCAACCACGGCCAAGCCTTGGCCGGATCTAGCCTTGCAAGGGATCTACTTCGCTGTGTGCATCAACGTTACAAAATGCTGCGCATGGAGCATGTCTAGGCGCTGTGGAGTTGTTATAACTACAGTAGTACCTGTAGCTTTGTAGAACATTGAACTAATACCTTGCTAACAGTATGGTCCAGGGACCATAAAAATAAGATGGATACTGTAGCGACCGCAGTACACGAGGACTGGCAGCTGGAAAGCGCGCCGACAGTTGAGTGGTTTCTGAGATTCACCAGTGGCATGCGGAATGAATGCTTTGTAGACATCAAAATCGCTGGTGAGGCAACATACAACGTTTTTAGATTACAGCCACCGTCCGACCTACACTTTCTTCCACCGTGGTCCGAACCTATAGCGAGGCACAGACGAAAGCTTTGGTGTCAATTGGTCATCAACGAGAATGTCGACCGAACACGACTGACAATGCCGCTAAGCTGGCGAAGCACAAGCAAGAAGCGGTTCGCCGCGCCAGGGAGTATAGGCGCCGCTGCAAAGAGAGGACGTCATCGTACGAGGCTCTAAGACTCGACATGAAGGTGCTAAGCGATGCTGAGCGGACGCGGGCAAGCGATACCGACGATGAGACTGCCAAAAGGAGGAAGCGTAACGCGGAACGTCAGCGAAAACTTCGGGAGGCGGATAAAGCTGCACTGGCAGTGTGCGAAGAGGAGAGTGCACAGCGTCACAAGCTGTGAGTCTCTAGGCCGCTAATTCAAATCAGTTCTGTTAATCTTAGCCATGTCTAATTTCATTCTTCATTGCGTTAAGGTGCTTCGTCGACATGTCTTGCCATATTTGTTGTACTGCATTAATGGCTCTCAAAGTTCCCTCAGCTGTGCAGGTTGCTACGTTTAAATCCATGCATGTTCAGCTGATGTAAGCAGACTGGGCAGTTGGTGGTGTTTTGTGTGCAAACATTTAACAGAGTATACTGTGGGGCCAGTTGGTCAGACATAGTTCAGCGAAAAACGTAGCATTAAGACAGGACTAGAGAGACTAGGACAGGAAAGAGCTACAACTTACAACTGAATGGAATCGTACGATGAAAAAACGCCTGCGCATACCTAGAAAAATTGATAACACTCTTCATTGGCAATCTAAAACACGAAAAAAAAAAAAAAAAAAACGGAAAGCCCAACAGTTATCGCTCATTATATGAGGTGCAACCTCAAGTACGTATTAAAAACTTTCTTTTTCCATAAGATAAACAGACTGTGTACTAATGCACGTGTCACTACTGCATTTCGCAAGCTCATGCGCTAACAAACTGTGCACTAATGCACGTGTCACTACTGCATTTCGCAATCTCATGCGCTTCGAAGATTTCTCTTGCCAATTACCGTTTCCCAAGATCTTGGTACGGTTCAGGAGGGGAAAGCAGTTTTTGCAGCTCTTGCAGTGCTTAGGCAAATGCTCATCAGTTTGTTGACGAAGTGAAGAGGCATGCTCACTCAGTCTCACATTTAGGCATCTGCCCGTCTGCCCAATGTACACACTCCCACAGCGGAGAGGGATCCGATAAACAACCCCAGTGGCGCATGAGACATGCGGATTCTTGTGATTAAAGCCACAAAGTGGGTATTAGTTTCAAGACTAGGGCTTCCCTAACGATGTTCTTGTAGCAGTTGCAGAGACTCCCAGGAAAAGGCTACACAAAGTAAAATAACGTGTCCAGTCGTCACAGGAAAATATACCAGGCGAACATTAAAGGAAGTTTGAGGTTGTGCCCTACGTACAAAAGCGCAATTTCAAGAGAGTGGCAGCAAAATTTGGAGTGGATATCGTCTTCTCAGCTCCACTCAAGCTTGCAAGGCTACGTGCTTTAGTAGACCATGAAAGGGATAAAAGTCAGTATGCAAATTGTGTGCAAACAGCCATGTTTAGAGGGATGTCACAATACCATATTTCCTGCACCACTGTCAAACTTCAGTGCGTGTTTTAAAATACCAGCAGTGAAGATAATGTGTACTTGGAGGGCTCCTCTTGCACCACTGCCGATCTTCTTTTCAACACTTCCCGGGGCCACCGAGCGATCGTCCCGATCGGTTCATTTAAGTCAATGGTGACATGATGGTGTAGATGTTCAAGAAAAGATAGAAGAGAATGATGCGCTTGCCACCACGATGACGATGAACACAATTACGCTTGGGGGATCTGCCTACCCTGGAGCTGTTCAACCATCCGTCACCAGAGTCCATGGGACCGATGGCTCGAGGTCGTGTCAAGTGGCTAGGCGGGGATTGCGTGTACATGTTCGGTTCCTTTGGGTTCTTCAGGTCTTTCGGGTCCTTCGTCTTGGTTCTGGTTGGTCTGTCTGTTCTTGTCTTCAGATCCGGGCTTGGGGCTGTGCGGCGGTAGTTGGTCGGGTCTGCTCGGTGATGTCCCAGGGCTCTCGGTCGATGGTCCCGGCTTACAGATGGCGCCGATGCTCCAAGGCGAGAATGGGGATGACGTAGCCAGCACCTCCAACCAAAATGTTACGTGGTGACAAGCAAAGCAGACGGCACAACATGGCGACAGGATGAACGATGATTTAATGGCTGGCCTAGCGCGAGGGCTCCTCTCATACCACTGCCGATCTTCTTCGCAACAATATATATATATATTCATATGGCTGCTCGAAGTATGTGTGCGTACGTGCGTGCGCTGCCAGTATACTGGCAAGATGTCAGGATGAAAGAATAATCCAACTGATATGGGCACCAGCTTATTCCCATCTCCAGGGGAATGAGGGAGATCACAAGCTCATCCGGTTAGGCTCTGGCCCTCAGTACACTCTGAGCAGGGACAGGTGGGTGATCCATAAAGAAATTACTGAGCATCATCGGCTAAACACGGTAGAGTACCCACGGGCAGATAGGACATTAAGAGGCAAGAAAGTGTTTGGAGGTATAGTTATAAACAAGAAATCCGGCTAACCGTAGCCAGTAGTACCCGGAACAATCTTATACATATGGTATGGATTTGAGAAATCTAGGATATAGATAAAGGGAAAAGAACAGGGGATTTTTCGGTGACTCTGCTGCTAAACACGAACCCTGAGATTCAAGTAGGTTTAATCCAACTGGCTGATCATGCCGTCCGGGTATAAGGATTCCAGGTTGCTGGCTAGGTGGATAGCTATCCTGTATCCATTGCAAAATAAAGTTTCACCACCACTGTTCCAGTAGGTTTTGAACCCAAACCAAGGCAAAGAGATCAGCTTTGCTGCGCACTACGTTAGACCACCGTGCCACTTCAGTGGTCAGTTTTTTTATTACGTGCCAAGCTGCCAGTCTTTCACACTGCGCTTCGGGTGTCTCCGTCTTCATATTCTTTATTTCCTCAGACAAAATTGCACAATAGCTGAGTTCATGAAGGACAGAAAGGATGGGCAGATAAAAAAAAAAAAGCTATAATTGCCCGGCCCATGCTCCATGACAGTAGAAGCACCACTGTGATGTCCACAGTGAAAGACAACAATCAAACAGATATAAAAACCGATTAAAACAGATTCAAATGGAGCCAAAATGATGAAATCTATATTATATGGAGGCAAGGTAATCTGTCTCCTTGTCATTTAATGTCACCGTTCAAGAAAAATGTGTCACCAATGGTTTAAAAGAACTTTTAGACGGGCTAGATGGTTTTCAGCTTCAGACGGCATTCTTAGCGCAAACAAACACACACGCACACAAGAAAAAAGGAGGGACACGGGACAAGCGCTTGTCCCGCGTCCCTCCTTTTCTCTCGTGTGCGTGTGTGTTTTTTTGCGCTAAGAATGCCGTGTGAAGATGTGTCACCAATCTCTCTGCCTATGTACTACTGTCTTTGTTGCGCTGTTCCCTTACAATGAGTCCATATCGCCAAATCTCAGCTTTACTCAATATGATTGCACTGATAGCCTTACTTAGGCTTCCTACATCCTAATAGAATCCTAGAGCACCCATTAAATGCTTAAACGTGGCATAGCAAAGCAAAGCTAAACAGCAGTATTCATCCAAACAAATTCTAAATAATGCTTCTGGATCTATATGCATGCTTAGCCAAACTAATCCACCACCTAATTTTTTTATTCACTATTTGTTATTGTAGACGACTCACTTTGTAAACAGTTTTACTTGGGAACCAAGATGTTTTTAACAACAAGTCACGACTGCATCACAGTTAATAAATGGCATTTGAAATCACTGATTGAATTTAGGCAGCCAGATTTCATATGTGCTAGCTTTATTACATTTATAATGATGATGGGCCAGCCTTATTGATACAGTACCCTTGTGCAGGACCTATAACGATGCGGCACATCTGTCATTACTGGCCTTCTGATCAGTGCTCCATGCTACATATGCATATGAGCGATTTTATATATTTATTATCATATGTTATTATTTACACATTCCTTTTTTGCTGTTCTTGAGCCCAGCCAGTAGCAGTTACAATAATGACCTCTCACTCTCTCACTTAGGAAAAAACAAAATGCAGCACAAGAAATATGTGTAGGAACAATTCCACCCAACAAGATATGCTCAAAGTGAATATCCTAAGTGCTTGAACTTTAAGCAAAAAAAAAAATTAAAAAAAAATGAAATTTTGTTTTTATAGGATTCATTTAAAACATTAGTAATAGAACAACTTACAGCCATATGAGACATGATTCCAGAGTATGATTTTACAGTAACAATGTTTCTACAGAAATATTATGACCTGTGGCTTGTCATATTGCATATGCTCTGTTGTGCTTAGTTCATGAATGTTTATTGGACCTTGAGGTTAAATTGACTGGGATATTTTGAAATGTTCATTATAAAGCTGATGTAGGAATTTCAGTTTGAAAATCGGTATAGGGTATGTGTGGTTATTGTATACATCTTGATTATGCCATGCACAACTTGTTTGTGATGTCCTGCATCTTGTGTACTTATGTGCAACTCCTATTGGCATTAATATTATGAAATAACTGGTGCAGAAGATGCCTGGCTTGGCTAAGAAGTTTGGTGTAGGAACGGGCAATATGTTTAGATTTGCTTGCTTGGCATGGCTCCACCTATGACCTGCAAAGTGCGGCAGCCGCAATAAATCTTTCAATTTGCTTGCCATCATGCACTAGAAAATGGGTACTAGAAAGCAAGGAGGTAGTTTACCATGAGCGAAAATTGATTCAAGACTGGCACAGACACTCTGCAGCACTCCAGTCTATGAAGCCAACAAAAGAGGTGAGACTGCAAGAATGCGCGCTGCAAGAGCTTGAGGAACATTTGTGCATGATAGCTGACGCAAGGGTGTATTTTCATTGTATGCTCTAATGAAGGGGCCCTCGATGTGTTTATTTACCGCTTGTCCAACAAGGAGCTGTTTCTTTTCTTTGTGTTACCAAATGAGCAGGAGCACCTTATAGAGTGGCATAATGAAGAAGAAATTTGTGTAAGCTTTTTTTTTTGTGAAGGCTGCTATTTTGCAGTGCAGATGCGATATGGTAATTTAACTTCTGAATAGCATCATCATTGGCCAGGCTATACCTACCACGGGGCGAAGGCCTCTCCCATACTCCTCCACTTAATCCGGTCTTGTGCTAGCTACAGCCACTTAACCTCACTGCAAACGTTTTAACCTCATCCACCCACCTGTCTGCCACCTCCTGCTATGCTTTCCTTCCCTTGGAATCCAATTTGTTACCCTTAGCAACCATCGGTTATCCTCTCTTTGCAATACATGCCCTGCCCGTGGCCAGTTCTTCTTCCTGATTTCCATTAGAATGACAGTAGCTCGAGTTATTCCTTTGGCCCTCTCTGCACGCTTCCTATCTCGTAAAGTTACACCTTTCATTATCTTATGGACATATATGAGGACCTTAAAACTGTCTCAAATACTCAGGCATGTGCAGTAAATTAAAATGTTGAAACTATTTATAGATTACATCTACTCTGGCTGGTGTATCGGAAAAGAGTTTCTTCTGCTATATTAGCAATTCATGTAGTTTTTCACACCAATGTGAACTTTGTTCATGCCAGACGAGGAGCTTTGTGATGCTGAAGTGATGTCGTTTCACAGCAGGCGAGCGTCTTGCATTTTGATTCCATCTAAATACAGTCACTTCTGCCGGGCTTTGATCCAGCAGTCCTTGTGCCAGGCAGCCGAATGCCGTAATCACTGTGACGGGTTGGTTATGAATACACTTTTACAGCAGCCGAGTACTTTGTGCATTACCGAGGCGCGCAAGTTCAGAAATTCGCTGCGCTAACAACATTGCAAGGAGGGGACATGCAGCTCGTCAGTACCCTGAATGGCATGAATATGAAGCCAGCATGGCACGTAAATATGAGGCTTGTGAGGCTGGAGCACTGGCCTGGTTGAGGCTTACCCATGTCAGCAGGCTGGGACAGCAGTCTTGTACCTGTGGCGGGGCCTGAATTTGGGTTTTGAGCCTGGGTTGGACTTGTTCATTAACCACATGTGTGGCTCTCATCGACAAAACACTGTGAACTAAGGGCCATGGAACCACTGCCACTTGTCACATTGCTGAGTTCTCTGTTTGCAGGAAACATGATCTTTGAAAGCAGCCAATGGCAATGGCAATAGCGAATGGCAGAAGTCTTTGGAGTTATGTAACTCCCGATCTAGCCATTTTTTCGGGTCATGCTTGTTTTCCTAACTTTGTTTTGGCAAAGAATTTGTCAGTGCTTGCTTCATCTGTGCCTTGTACCGAAACATTTCAGTGAAAGCTTGCTAGGAATGATGGATCATATATATTGTTAATTATCATGGCACTTTTGAGAAGCTTCAGCGTCAAGGAATGTAGTTTTGCACCACTGCTCTTTCTTCATTAGAATCTGAGAATCTGATGATGCGAGGTGACTGATCAAAGTGTGTCTCGGTAAGTTGGTTACAGATCATCTTGTAAAAAGAAATGTAAAAAAACGGAAGAGAGACACACACGAGCATTCACTAGCAACTGATTGTATTTACTGCTGAGTGAATAAATACACAGACAGACAGATGCACAGAAGCAGGAAAGAGCAAACAGCAATGAAAAAAAAGACTCTATGCTTGTCATTCAGGTGTTAAGATAGGCCAACTCGTGGCGGGACAATGATAAGGATGGTTTGCTGGCACGTGAGGCTTCTTTGGGTGCGATGGTAAGGGCTTCGAAGATTTCCCTCGTGCGCTGGTCCGGATAACTTTTGAGGATTGCACACTGCTCAAAGAGCAGAACGCATCCTTCTCACTATCGACAATGGAGAACTAGGTTGCTTTTGGGAAGCACGTCATCAAGGGACAATGCATGTTATCTGAAGTGATCATTGATCCATCATCTCATCTATGCTGCAGTCAACTCTTGCTCCTTGCCGGGCGATACCAGGCGCATCTGCTACACGTGGCGTGGAAGCGTGGAGCGGCCGACACACACGTAGCTTTTGCGTGCTGCCGTTGCACTCTACATGGCTACAGTAAAATTATGACTACATTACGATAGCTTTGGCTATGAAGCCACGCATTACCTTGGAGAATGCGTTTGTGTTATGCGAAATTCACTTGTTAATGCTATGAAACAAGTGTGTCAGCACCGTCATCTTGCTCACAAGCACTATTGCTTGCCTGTGTTTAGCAGTGCGTCCTTTCAGGGCATAGTTCCTGTCATGCAAACAAATTAGTCAAATTTTCAGTGCATAGGAGCAGGCAATGCAATGGGTGTTATGTTTACTGCTGTTCTGCGTAGATTCCCTCCATTACATGCAGAAATCTGCTAGCCTGGGCAGCCTGTTCATGCAGTGCATGAAGTTTGGCTACTCAAGTCAAATGAAATAGTGAACACAGGTTACGAATAAGCGGTCTCTGTCATCACCTGATTAGAAGCTCTTTTCTTAGTGTCTTACTTTTGAGGTATGGCATGGAGCATAGCTCCAGATCGGCACTCTCGCGCTCTCGTATATAGCAATGTAAAAAAATTTGTTGCTGTGTCGTCTTAAACAGTGTCGGATGTGAAGAGTTATTAAGTTTACTGAAAGGAATCAGTGAGAATGGGTGTGAACACTGCGAAAGGAAATGACTGAACAAGATTGATGACTGGGCAAGTTGGTAAGGCTTTGAATTTTCGTTTTCATCATCTTCTCAATTTCCTGCCATTCCACCGGTTGGGTTGTGCGCGTGCTTTTCGGAACGAGTCTTCGTTGTTTTCTTCTGTTCAATAAACATTCAGTTGCTAGTCCAGCCTTGTCCTGTCCTCTTCTTCCTTGTGTCTCGTCCTTTGGCTGGTTAAATAAGACTGAACAAGCATGAGTCTATTCATTAACTTATTGGAAGTAATCGCAAGAAGTTGTGATTCTAGAGATGCCCTCTCCCCCTTTGCACACAGAGAAAAGAAGCAACGACATAATTTTACTGCTTGTAGGCAAAATTGATGTAGTTTCAAACTAGCACTGGACTGCAGTTTTAAAACGCGATATTCAAAGTATCTACAGCGCCAGAAATTTTCTTAGAAGTTAATTGCATGAACTTACGGTATTTATTAACACAACAAGAAAAATGTGTGTGTCTCTCTTCCTTCGTCCCGTTTTTTTGCGCTGCTTCTTCCAAGATGAGGTGAGTATTGATTGTATGTTTAAGAAAAATAAAGGAAAGAAAAAAGGTGTTAACACAGGAAATGCACCGCTCTATTGCACATTTTTGTCGTTCCATGCAGATATGCTGTCGGCAGCAGCTGTCGCCATTGTATTTGTCACCAGAAACATTGACAGGCCTAGGCCAATCTCAGGCTTGCATGCTAAATGGGTGCTACAACTGAATGCCTGCTTCTGATGTTCTCAGTGGGTTAACAGGTGACCATAGCAGGTCAAGGCAGGTAGCTTTTTCAGCTATTTCCAGAGAGCATAGTTGTCAACGTACAAAGTTTTGCGTGGCATGCTAGACACACACAAACAGAAAGATGAAAACATTGCTGTGACCAAATGGAGACAAAACAGCACGCGCCTTTCAGTTTTCCTGTAGCTGATTTCCTTTTTCTTCTCTCCTTCCTCATTCTGAAGCAAAGGAAACATTGTAGACCCTGCACTGGAGGCAGTGTCCACACTTGTGCATGTGAGTTGAGTACTCACCTATACGAGGCACAGTTCTGACAAATTTAAGAGCGAAGTATGTGCTGATATGCGAACAAACTTGCGTAGAAATATATCGAGTCAGGCATGCAAAGCAAACATAGGAATCCGTTTTTTTGTTTTGTTTCATTGGTCAGTATTTTATGGTAGTTACAATATGGTTTCCTTGGATGTAAATTTTTGCTTGTCTTTCTTTGCAGGCATGATTTGTTGTGACAGTAATAATTCAAAAGTAGTACAATTGAGATAGATATTTTGTAGTCGCAATGTGGGTATATGTGGACCCAACTGAATTAGCATGTTTGGTCAGCAGGGAACATTGTATTTTTTGTGTTGTTGCAGAGACAATGCATACCCTTTATGTTGTCCTTGTTCATTGTGCTGTATGGCATCTTGGTTGCCACCATCTAAGCTTTTAAGGTGCATTGCACATGACAGTTGCAAGGATGGGTAGATAAAAAAAAAAGCTATAAGTGCCCGGCCCATGCTGCATGACAGTAGAAGCACCACTGTGGCGTCCACAAGTGAGTTGAACTGAATGTCATCATTAAAACTTAGCCTGAGGTCAACAGGAACTGGCATGCTGGCTTTGCTGTTGTGATACTAAATTTTCATTTTGACTGCATCACACTGACCTCCAGTGTTCTGCACTGATACCTGATATTTTCTGCTAACCTTACTACTACTGTTTTGTGGTGTTAGTCTCCTTGTTTTTTCAGAGAAATAAAGAAAGGGCATGGGGAATTATAATCTGGGCTTGGGCGAGGTATGCAATAAATGTTTGCTTCAAATCTAGCACCCACGTTGTGCAGTTTCTCCTCTTCCCTCACATCTGTTCATGTTAAGCATTCTTCATAATGCGTAGCTCAACCCTTGTGTTCATCCATCTCTTGTGTCTGTTATCGTTGCAATGCAAAAGTTTCTCGTGTCTCCTCTTTCTGAAGTGCTCAAAGTGTTTCGAAATAAACCCAGTGTGGCAATCAGTGCTATGGCTGCGACGACTGATGGTTACACCTTCCTTTGCCTCTAGTGTAAAACAAGCTGGTAAAATCAAGTAATGTTCAAAGCGTCGTGGTGGGACTTTCACTTGCCTGCTTATCAATTGGTAGGCCTGCTAGGGGTGGCATTGCTAGGAAGTATATGAAGGAAACGAATGAGAAACATTTGGTGTGCGTGCTGACCACCACATTTTGACCACAAGAAACTACAGTGCAAAACTGGTATCTATAGTAAGCATAATGGGACGGTCGGCAAATAGAAGTCTGGTTCTGCAAAGCCAGGGCACATTACTGCTGGCAATTCGCAATCGACCGTCTGCCTTGGGGATTTGCCCTGCGCTGTCTCATGATGTTTTTTAACCCACCCCTTGCTTTGATGGTTCATATTGTTTTCTTGTCCTTTGTGTACGGTGCTAAATCTCATATTTCCTGTTTCTCATCTCTCTTGTTATCTTCTTCCTGCAGTGTGCACCCATTACAACAATGCATGCTTCATGCCAAGCATCGGCACATTTAAGAAAAGGGTCATCTTACGTGCAGAGGCATCGAACAATTTTGTGGCAGCACGAGAGTTTGATGTCGCTAAAAGTTGTGTCAGGTGGTGGCGAATGGAGCGAGATCGTTTTTTTATGCCCTTAGAAAGAAAGTTTTTCCAGTTAGAAGAAGAAGTGAGGGCCTTTGCCGCAGAACTGCGAGACCAGTCAGTGGCGGTGACTGTGAGGAAATTACAGATGAAAGCACGGGACATTGCTGCAAGAGGGAATTCCTCACAATGAGTTCTCTGCTAGCCGAGCATAGGTGACACGTTTCATGATGAGGTCTGGACTATGTATTCGTCGACGGACAAGCGGGCGTCTCCGAGACGCATACAAAGAGCAGCTAAGGCTGATGGTGCGTAGCACAGACCCAGTGCATTTCCTTGTACAGTTTGTTGCACAGATTATGTCAGTGGTTTTTCAAGGCCAGCACATCTCTCAAACCATTTCTCACATAGGTTCGACACTGCTTGTAGCAGTGTGGATCAGTTGATGGCATGGCCTGTTTTGGGACATGGTATGGACATTATATCACTAGGCAGTCTGCTCATTCTTGCTGTTTGTCAAGAGGTCTAGGACAGCAGTCATATCTCCTTTTCCGGAATGTTTGCTCACTTGCTGAAATTTGGGGATGTGTGCTTGGTGTGCACACCTCTAGGTAGCTGCTAACCCCATTTTAAGCACCATGGCTTCAGGTTGTAGCGTTTGCTGCACATTGCTGCGTGTAGCTTACAGAACTGCAAATTTCTTCTACCTGTAGCCTCATGAGCCACATATGCTTTGCTACTCTCTGCAGAGCTCACTTTGGGACTTTGGAAGTTGGTTTTCTTGAGAAAAGCCGCTTTTCGTTAGAGGTTGTGTGCACACTGCAGACATTGTACTTATATATGACAGTGGCTGATCGGTGTCATTTGCTAAGCTTAAATCCCCAAGTTTCTGGATGCTGCACGGCTCCAAAAGATGTTAGTGCTTGGTATCCAGTTGTATAATCCAGGCTAGCAAATGCATAGTGCTTGCAAATAGGATGTGGCTATTTGCGTATCAATAAGACAAGCTCACCACTGCAACATGCTATGGTGCATAGTCTTCTTATTTCTGCAAATTTGGCATGGTACAGCTTGAATTTTGAGAGAGGGATTGAAGTGCTGCTTTCAGTAGTGTAGCCAGAAATGTTTTTCGGAGGGTATTATACGCTGCCAGTTGAAAAATGATAGTCAAAACAAAAATGTCGAACGTATGGGAGGAATGCATAGCTCAGAAAAAATTCAGGGGATGTTCTGACACCGAACCCCCACCCCCCTTGCTATACCTCTGGCTGCTTTGTCAGAGTGCATCCATAAAAGCGTTTTTAGAAGTGAAAATCTGCTCATGGGCCTGGACATCTGGAAGCTAGACTGTGCAGTTACCACCAACGTTACTAGAACCAGCTTCAGCTAGAACCAGCTTCAGTTTGAAAATTTCCTGCCTCCGCTGTACATCGTGGGCGGCATCCGGCCGCTTTCTAGGGTAAGTGGCACAGCGGTCGAAGCCGGCTCCTGATGACGCCTTGGAGCGATAGCGACGATGGGCCAAGGGCAATATTTCGGAAGTATTAATTTGTCTGAAGCAATAATGTGAGCGTTGTAGTAGCTGCGACCGAATTGGCAGTCAGAAAACAGTTAAAACCTAGCGAGAAACTATTCTTAAAGTGTAGCAGCAGCGTGCACGGGATATTTGACTGGTTTTTGCCAACAGGAAAGACTATGTTTTTCTAGTATATTATGCTCAATTTGTGCAAACAATCAAACGCCACACGCTTGCTTTTGAGAAACTGGCTATGTGTGCATATTTTAATTAAGACTAGTTGTATATGCGTCAAAAAGCTTCGATAGCGGGCTTTGCAATTTTTGCCCCGCCACACTTGGCAACAGGAATAGGAAAGTATCAAAATAGCGTCGTGAGGACCTGATGGCCGTTCATTTTGGTAGAATTAATAGGGACTGTGTATTCCCATTTGTTGGTTAAGCAATCTGAAATGAAATGAGTGTGCATGCATATTGATCAGTGGGCAATTTTAATGCGTAGCGTTATTTGTTTCTTACCCACTGTGTACAAAATGTATGTGCAGAATGTGTCCGCAGTCATAGGCATGCTCACAGGAGGGGAGGAGGGTGTGGCCACACCCTCTAATGCTGTTATGAGGGCGCCAAGTCGGGGTGTGCATGGAACAAGACAGCGTCGAAACCCAGGTCGTTATTCCCATGCAGTATTGCAAATGCGTTACCTTCCCCGCCTTCGAGTCCCCGGGATTTCAGAATCCCTTTGTCCTTCTCCCATTGCCGACAACTCCTCTTGACGCCCCCCCTCCTCACTCCTTGGTAGATTGGAGAGGGTTGGCAGGGGATGGGTAGGGGGAGAAAGATGGGGGGGTAGGGCGGGTGTGCTACGCTTTTTGCTTTTTGTTTTGGTTAATTTGTTTTCAACCATGCGGGCATAGACCGCTCGCGGAGGAGTTTGCCCAAAGATTTTTAAAGCGGTCAGTTATAACCTTCTAGTGTGTTGTTGTGGATAAAAAAAAAAAATACTGCCCTTTGCTTTGTTTCTGCCATGGTGGATTTGGCTGTTTTCGAAACTGTAAAAAGAAACCTCTTATATTGCCTTCAACATCAGCTTCTATTCATTGCAGTGGACAGTGCAGCGAAGATTAGACAAAAACCTCGAGCTCTGCTATTTTTTTTATCCAGTTTCACTCTATCTAAAAAATCATAGCGCATTGAACTTTGTCACACCGAGAGGCTTATTAGACACCTGTAGTAGCCGCATGACATGTTCACGTATCTTCTGTTACAGTGTTCACACACCGTGGACCGCCACTACTTATATGCACTTAGTCGGTTGACAGCCACCAGCTGCTGTTTTCGACACAGCAAAAAATGTCAAAATCAAAGGCTTTGCTGTTTCTTCAGCATGGAAATTATTTGTACAACGCTCGAAGAAAGAATGGGGAAGAAAAGCCCATCTTCCCCCTTTTCGCAGTCACCTAGTCCAGCCCTATACTCCTCTCGCCCTCAAGCGCCGTTCACCTCCAGTAGCAAAAAAGAAGGAAACTTGCACAAGTTTGTCGCCAGACGCCCGCTAAAAACGATTAACTTCTGTGGGGGGCGGTAGGGCGCTGGCCCCTGCTCTCCGGCTTTTTCAACTGCCGACAAGAAGGGTGGGGTGAGAGGGGATTGTGAGCAGGGGGAGCCGACACACGGGGAAACACACATGCTATTAATTCACACGATTTCGGCACTGCGGGGAGATGGCCCATTGCCTCCAACACACGGAAACCGCCACACAGGGAAGCGTGCTACACCCGTCAAGTCTGCTCCGTCAGTTGTAAATGTATAAGTTTATTTCCATGCAGGTATTTTTGTATTTACTATACTGGCAGCTGAGGACTGGTGATGTTGTATTGCAAGATCTGCTCACTTGCCATTTTTAGCTGCGGAAAGCCGATCGAAGACTCAAAGAACCGTTGTGAGAGCGTGTCGTCGCGCACTTTTCAATTCTGTGTTCATGGTGAAGCTTGTTTTAATTTTAAGCTCACACTATTCTTTTTATGTTTCAATTACATTACGTCAAAATAAATGTTTGATAATAAATCCTCATCTCTGCGCTGCATTGTGGCCGTAGGGACTTTGGTCGAGGGGGGGGGGGGGGGGGGTGAAACACCGCTTCCCCTAATGCAGAACCCTGCTCACGGCTATTTCCACAGTGGCTGTCTGTCTTATGTTGATATGGTTGCACTGGACTAATTGTAGCTCTCTGTTGCTACCCGTTAATTAGCTAGTTTTGACTATATTGAGCACTACATCATTAGGTATTATATTGTTGGATTGCTTTGTAAAGTATACTTTTGCTGGACTAACTGCAGAACTTATTTGTTCTCATTAATTACCAGTTATGATTAAAAATTGAACTTCATGCTATAGCATCAAATCCTATATCTTTAGATAGCTTATTGTGAATATAACGGCACTTATTTATTAATTATCATAATTAGTTGTGATTATATGAGAATGTTACTCTACAGCATCAAGTCATATCTTTGGACGGCTTGTATCGAGTACGATTGCAATACACTAATTTTCAGTACACTAATTGCACTAAACATGCTGCCAGGCAAGTTGGTATTATATTTTGCTGTAAACAGAAAGCGTGGCAACTTGGAGAGGAATGGAGGCACAGTCAAACATAGACTACCACGCTGTGTACGTCTTCTTTTTTCTCTTCAAACTGTCGCGCTAAGTTCTTCACACCGCGCACTGCTTCCTTTCTTTGTTTCTATGAATTTTCGGAAAGCAATGGGCCTGGTGAGCATGGACCGGGTCTTTCAGTGCATGCTTTAGTTGTCCATTGATTGACTGTGCATAGTATCACGGAAAGGGACTTCTCTTACACAAGCTTTCAAAGTGAACTCTTAGGCAGGAATAATAAAGTGCTTTGTTTCCTCTCGCTACCATTATTAAGTGCAGTGGCAACTGAGCAAACCATGCCGCCCACATAAATGGAATCTCTTACTTAACTCAGGGAACTATGAAAAAAAAATCAAGGAAACAGGAACACTAAATTCACAATATTTTCGGAGCCGCTAGGTTCCACGTCGTCAAGTCAGCGCTTTGAACTCGCGTACCACTGAAATGGCTACAGCCGTCGGCAAATTGGGTCGCTGTGATGCAGCCTGGTTCGACTGCAACGCCACTTGCTACGCAAGGCAGCGGCGGCGGCGCACGGCGCTCCGGAGTTAAACTGAAGCTGGTTCTAGTAGTATTGGTAACCACTGCGCAGTTGGTTGCTCAGACACCCTCGTCTGCACCACTTGGGACGATTTTTCTCTGGTTTTCTTATGGGAACCAGTGGGGCGATTTTGTCTTTTCGTTGGCTTGCAGCCCGTCAGTGCCCTTAGCTTTGTCACAAATGCGCACAGTCCTTTGCATTCTGCACATGGTTCCATTGGCCTGTATTTAGAGGTTCTATTGGGGTCAGTGTTGTGGTGTTTTAAATGGATCTTTGTCTAATAAAACCATGTGCTCCCAAGTAGCTGCACCTCTGTTTGTTTGCTGTGAGCCAGTGAATGCCAGATGTGCAGTCAGCTTGCTGGAACCCTAACCTTACCCTTCATGCATCCACATTTGCAGTTTGTAGCAGAAGGACTGCAGAATGTGCAAATGCAAAAATAAGAACAGTGTGTTGTCTGCAGCTTGAAGACTTGCATGTATTTGTGACCTGTTTGTTTGTTTACTTATTTTTCAGGATAAAGATATCACATTTGCAGCTGGGACACCATATGCATCTGCTGGTAACCAAGAGCACGTCCCAGGCTTGAAAGAAGTGAGTGTTGGCACAGGGTTGGATGCCTGTGCTGCCTGTGGTTGTTCCGTGATTACTCTTTCTGTGCCTGGAGTCAGCACACAGACGGAAACAGAACAGGAAGGTAAGCACGGTAGTTCTCACTTTTGGCTATCATACTCAATGCTCCCTCATGTCATTTTGCAGCAACGCAGACAGTGGTATTTTCGTGGGCGAGAGGCACACAGACTTGCAACCTGTAGTGGAAGATGTCTGCTCCCAAACTGGCCAGTCACAGCCACACTTTCAGGTACTAACAGGTCCTTACATTTCACACCTGCTTGGTTTCTGAATGTTTTCATCTCTGCCTGCAGGCTCGCAGTCACCGCATTTCTCATGGCTTGGGACGTGGCATGTCTCCGTTAGGTGATGGCTGTATGCTGCACCTCTCTCTTCTGCAACCAGTGCTGGCGGTCAAAAGGTGGTAATGGTTATGATGTCTTCAGTCGTAATGGCATTGGGAGATTGGCCTGGGTGCATTGCGTATGCAAAAGCCTTGTGGACAACTAGTGGAGTATTTAGATAATTATATGTCTTAAACTAGCATTTAAACAAGAAATAAAACCGAAAAGAAAAAGCAATGAAATCCCATTCTACCAGAGGAATCTACCTGATGTAGTTATAGTTCTGAACAGAATAATTGCACACTGGTTTCAGGGCATATCCCATGGCACTTCACCCGAAGGAGGGGTATTTTAAGCAGTATGGGTGAACATCATCTACATCTGTAAATATCCATCATCACCGGTCATGTTCAGTTGTGAGGAAGACTAAGTGTTGACCGAACGCTGCTAGGTGGTAGGTGCTGCCTCGTCTTGTCTCACAAGAGTAAAGCAAACCGACCGGCACTTCGTGTCTCATTGCATTTATTCTCTGCATTTTATCGTAAAGCATATTCATTTTATTTACCCTGTATTTAGCAAATTTGGACATATTCACGTTTGCTAGTTTACAGCAGCACTCAAGACTTTGGATTGAATGTGTGGAGGCTTAAAGTACCTCTTCTGTCTACTCGGGTAAAAGAAACTATGGGAATGTTGTGGAGCATGGCACAGAGCATGGTAGTGTGCACTGCGCAGTATGACGTGAGGTGCAACGGGTGTGACAAGTGGAACGCAGTGGGGATACCTTATCATTATTTCAGATGCTGCGTAGGATGTGCTACTTGTTATTCACTTTTTTTTTTACCGCTCCTGTAAAAGCCCAACACAGGGCTGACAGTAGCAATAACTAATAATAATACTTGTACAAATACGGCATAGGTATAAATATGGCAAGTGATGAAACCATAAGTGAGAGGCACTGAGGATACCAACCGCGGTGGCTGCTGTAAACAAGGCCGAGTTGGCTTCTGGTGCTGTTTGGTTGGCCAAAAAGTGGTGGTCCAAGGAAACGTCCATGGCAGAGGTGGCCTATGCTCCATTTCGAAAGCTGTTTGGACACCATGGAAGCAAGGGTTGACTTGGGCCAGTCAGCATGGTACACACTAATTATTAGGTTTATATGCACCTGTGGTAAGAACATAATCATGTAGTGCATATATTCTTGATTGGCCCAAGTCAAACTTACCTTTTATGGTTTCCAAACAGCTTGTGAAACAGTATACCGGTGTGTAATAAAACGGTACACTTGGGTTCGTTTGACAGTACATTGCATATGATCAGATTGTACACAGCTTTTATTGAGTGTACGATTTATGCAGCGTAGCATAAACATTGCATAATTTTAATCTTTTAGCGTTACTAGTGCGTACACACAGGCAGCACTCCTGCACTCACAAGTTGGCCTGAGAATTTTTTTCTTGAAATGTCGCAGTCCTCAATTAAGTCTGTACAAATCACCACCTGGTCCTGCTGTCCAACTTTAGTAAATGTTCAAAAATTCCATAACCCCGTTGCTGTGGAACTTATTGTTCAGTTTTCAGTACATATAGTGACGATTTGATGTAGAAATGTACATCATTATTTGCTTGGTTATTGCAGCCGCATTCACAAAAGTTGATAGGTGGCTTTTTGTTTTTTGTGCTTAATTCTGACAAAAATTACTTTTGCAAAAGTTTGGCCACACTCAGCAAGACTGAATGGTTTGGTCAGCATCTATTTCAGAGTTCAGCGGCTATTGTCTTTGCAATCTTGTCGTAGAGCGATGCATACGCGGGGTTTTTCACCTAAGACTCAGCAGCTTTTAGAAATGGGCTTTTTGAGTTTGAAGTGCACTTTTTTGCCATAACAGTGTCACTGGTTGTGCACCGGAATACAGCTGAAATGTGTTAATTGGCAGGCTGGTTAAGTAATATTGTAACGTTACGTTACACAGAAGGCGCTCTGGCACTCTGGCACCGAAGAACACCAACAGCCAGTCAGGGCAGCACAAAAGCGGAGCACCGTTTTTCTTCGTCGTCTTTTCCGAATCGCCCGTTCAAATCTTCGTCGTCTATGAATGGCATGTGTCAATATCAACTTTGCTAGCTTTTTAACCAGTGCAGTTTCATCTTCTTTATTGAAAGACTTGAAGGCCAGCGTAAGTAATATTGTCACGGGTTCTCTCGTTACCCGGACGGCAGTCCAGAAGGACAGAGTCAAAGGACGGGGTTGAGGCACAGGAGGCAGAGAGCAGGCGCTTTACCAGGCAAAAGCAGCGGCGTCCCAGAACCACGCGCACTCCGCAGAACTTCGTCTTCTTCTCCCTCCAGAGCTGACACGGTTAGCGCGGGTTACACTACTCCTCCCCCTGGAAGGCGCATCGTCCCGATGCGCGCTCCAGCGTAACTGAAACGTTAAATCGAGCAGAGCTCAGAGTCAGAATACGTGGTTCTAGCGTTCACAGTAAGTTTTGAGGCGAACCACATGCACCACTTCAGGATGAGGGGGCCGACGAGATGTGCTTGGAACAATCGGAATCACCTCGTAATTTACGTCGCTTATACGGCGAACGACCTCGTATGGGCCAAAGTAACGTTTTAGCAGCTTCTCGCTGAGACCGCGACGGCGAACGGGAGTCCACACCCACACTTTATCACCAGGTGCAAAATGAACTTCACGATGCCGGAGGTTGTACCTGCGTGCATCGACGTGCTGGCGGTCTTGGATGCGTAGGCGTGCCAACTGTCGGGCTTCTTCTGCGTGCTGGGATATCAGTTGGACATCGTCGTAAGAGTAGGCCTCCGGCTCATGGGGAAGCATGGCGTCAAGCATGGTAGTCACCTCTCGGCCATGCACCAGGCGGAACGGCGAAAATCCGGTTGTTTCCTGAGTTGCGGTGTTATAAGCGAACGTTACGTAGGAAAGAATATCGTCCCATGTACGGTGCTCGACGTCCACATACATAGATATCATGTCGGCCATAGTCTTATTAAGGCGCTCTGTGAGCCCATTCGTTTGGGGGTGGTATGCGGTAGTTTTCCGGTGGTGCGTGTTGCTTAAACGCAAGATCTCCGCCATTAGCTGGGACACGAACGCGGCACCGCGATCTGTGATCAAGACTTCGGGAGCACCGTGACGCAGGACGATGGACTCGACGAAAAACTTCGCTACATCAGCCGCTGTTGCAGAAGGTAAAGCTCGCGATTCAGCATACCGTGTGAGGTAATCCGTAGCAACAGCAATCCAGCGGCGTCCCGAGTTGGACGTAGGGAAAGGTCCTAGCAGGTCCATGCCTACCTGCTGGAACGGAGTCATAGGCGGCGGAATAGGGTGAAGATGTCCTGCGGGTTGTACGGGCGGAGTCTTACGTCTTTGACATTCGCGGCAGGTCCTGGTATAGTGACGAACAGTCTTAGCAAGTTGAGGCCAGTAATACTTGGAACGAATTCGTGCGAGTGTTCGGCTGTATCCCAAATGCCCGGAAGTTGGGTCGTCATGACAGGCGTCCATAATTTCATTACGTAGGTCAGCCGGAATAACCAGTAGCCAAGACCTCGCACTCGCTGCGAAGCTCTTTTTGTATAGCACATTGTTGCGAAGACGTAATGCGGGTAGAACGCGCAAGAAGACGCGTGGAATGGTGCCTTCTTGACCTTCCAGATGGGCGATTACTTCACGGAGTTCAGTGTCGTGTCGCTGCCGTGCTGCCATATCGACCGTGCTTATGGTACCTATGAAAGCATCTTCATACTCGTCGTCTTTACCGTCAGATGCTGATTCTATAGGGGCTCTCGAGAGGCAGTCAGCATCTGTGTGCCTGCGACCGGACTTATAAACTATTGTAACATCGAATTCTTGCAACCGAAGGGCCCACCGTGCAAGTCGCCCTGAAGGGTCTCTCAGAGTGCTGAGCCAACATAGAGAGTGATGGTCGGTAACCACCTGAAATGGGCGTCCGTACAAGTAGGGTCTGAACTTATTAATCGCCCAAACTACCGCGAGGCATTCTTTTTCAGTGGTCGAGTAGTTAGTCTCCGCCTTCGATAATGCTCGACTTGTGTAAGCGATTACACGCTCGGTCCCGTTCTGTTTTTGAATGAGTACGGCTCCGAGGCCCTTGTTGCTGGCGTCTGTATGAACTTCAGTCTCGGCGTCCTGGTCAAAGTGCCCGAGTACAGGGGAGGTCTGTAAGCTTTGTTTAAGGCGGTCGAATGCACGCTGCTGTTCATCTGACCACTGGAAGGCGACGTTCTCCTTCGTGAGATGAGTAAGTGGTGCAGCGACATGAGAAAAATTGGGAACAAAGCGCCTATAGTAAGCACAGAGGCCCAGAAACCTCCGTACAGCGTTCTTGTCCGATGGTGTAGGAAAGGAGGTGACAGCGGCTGTTTTATCGGGATCTGGACAAACACCCGCGTTGCTGACGACGTGGCCAAGAAATTTTAATTCATCGTAGGCAAACTTGCACTTTGTTGGCTTCAGAGTGAGGCCTGCGCTTCTTATAGCTTGTAGTACTGCTCTCAGGCGAAGAAGATGATCGGAGAACGTGCTTGAGAAGATTACAACATCGTCAAGGTAGACCAGACAAGTTTGCCACTTCAGTCCGGCCAAGACGGTGTCCATAACGCGCTGAAAGGTTGCTGGGGCGGTACAGAGGCCGAACGGCATCACTTTAAACTCATATAGACCATCCGGGGTGATAAAAGCAGTCTTCTCTCGGTCGCGCTCATCAACTTCGATTTGCCAGTAACCACTTTTCAGATCTATGGATGAAAAGTAACGGGCATGTCGTAGATGATCAAGTGCGTCATCAATGCGAGGAAGGGGATAAACATCCTTCTTGGTGACGTTGTTGAGACGGCGATAGTCAACACAGAATCGAAGAGTGCCATCCTTTTTCTTTACTAGTACCACTGGAGCTGCCCATGGGCTGTGCGAGGGTTGGATTATATCGTCGGCCAGCATTTCTCGCACTTGGTTCTGAATAATTTCACGTTCTTTGAAAGAAACTCGGTAAGGCGACTGACGAACAGGGTGAGCAGCGTCATCAGTAATTATTCTGTGTTTGGCAATGGTCGTCTGGCGAACTCCGGATGACGTAGAGAAACAGTCTTGGAATTCTGCAAGCAGCGCTATCAATTCGGCCCTCTCGCTCACAGAGAGATTGGGTGCAATGCTTACACCCAAAGGTGCATCGTTCTGCTGCGAAGAGGATGAGCAAGCACCTTCCGACAGGGCAACAACTTGAATAGGGGCGGTAATGCTCTCCATGGTACCGAGAGCCGTGCCTTTCGTAAGGCGCTGTGGAGTGCCACAAAAGTTGGTGACTAGGACGTATACGCAGCCAGTATCCAGCTGCGCGATACCTCGAGCAACACCAAGACCCCGTTCAAGGAGCAGTTGATCACTTCCTTCCAGCAGAACTTCGCCAGAAGCAACGTGGTCGGACGTGACAGGGAGAAATACGCTAGACTGGGGCGGTATGGTTACGTGCTCCGCCAAGACGCGTGCCGTGCAAACTTGGGGCTTTGTTTGCGCCGAGGTATATCGAGGTTGACTAAGCGTGAGGCGGCGGTCGGTAAAGTCGATTACAGCGCTGCAATCACTCAAAAAATCCATGCCGAGAATAATGTCTCTGGAACATTTCGATAGTACAACAAAGGTAACCGGGCACCTGAGACCGTTAATCTCAATACGAGCAGTGCATCTGCCGATTGGGCTCACGAGGTGGCCTCCAGCGGTTCTGATATCGGGGCCATCCCACTGCGTCGTTACTTTGCGAAGTTGGCGGCATAGCTCCCCACTCATAACAGAATAGTCTGCACCTGTGTCAACGAGTGCCGTCACGTCGTATCCGTCGATCACAACATCGAGGTTATTGTACACTGTGGCGCGACGGTCGTCGGAAGCTCCGTCGGGGAGTTCGTCGTGAAGTTGGTCAGAAAGCTCGTCGGAAAGCTCGGCGGGAAGTTCGGCGAGAAGTTCGGCGCGAAGTTCGTCGGGAAGGTCGTCGGGTTGATCGTCGGTTCGCGTGGGGGAGCGGGGCGAAAAACGTGGAGGCTCTTTAACAGGAACGGGTTCGGCAACGTCACCTCCAGACGTCGCCGGGCTTAGTTTTCCCGATGAGGGGACAGGCTTTGCCGTCGATTGCTGCGAAGGGGAGAATCGTACCGGCGGGATGGTGTCGAGCGAAGGTCGCGACGTGAAGACCGGTCGGGTGGTGGTGAACGGCGCAGATAGTCCGCGATGTCGCGGGGTTGCTCGCCGAACTCCGGGCGGGGAGCATTCCGCTGGAAACCACGAAGACCAAGCTCGCGGTAAGGGCAGCGACGGTAGACGTGGCCTGCTTCTCCGCAGTGGAAGCATAGTGGGCGTTGGTCGGTTGTCCTCCACGCGTCAGCCTTGCTCATCCATTGCTGCTGCGGACGAAGATCGTACACAGGGACACGGGGTTGTGCAGGCAAGTACTGACGGCGAGCAGGCGGCGGTGGTGGCTGCTGCGGCGGCGGGCGACTAGCAACGGACGCGTACGTCTCAATGGGCTGAGTAGGTGAAGAAGCAGCGGAGCACTGTGGATTAAGGGCACGTTGTACTTCTTCGCGGACAGCATCCGTGAGGGCGCAGGATGCCGTACCATCAGCAGGTGGAAGCAGCTGCCGTATTTCCTCGCGTACAACTTCGCGGATGATCTCGCGTAGGTTTGCGGTGTCGAGGGAACCGACAGGAAAGCGAGCAGCTGAAAGGTTGGAAACGCTGGGACCTCCAGCAAGGCGACGATAATGGTCCGCTCGCGTAACCAAGGCTCGCTCGATGTTCGTCGCCTCATTTACAAATTGTGCCACTGTAGTCGGCGGATCACGAATAAGCCCGCCGAAAATGTCACTCTTGACGCCCCGCATAAGTGCACGCACCTTTTTTTCCTCGGTGGCACGGGGGTCGGCACGGGAGCTAAGTCGTAGGACGTCTTGAACAAAACTCGTTACAGTTTCGTCGGGTCGTTGTACTCTCGTTTGCAGAAGGTCTTCTGCTCGCTGTCGCCGATACTGATTGGCGAACGTCCGTCGCAGCTCTTCCTTACAGATGTCCCAGGATGTAAGGGAGGCCTCGTGGTTTTCGAACCAGTGCCGAGCCGTACTGTCCAGGCAGAAATACAAATTCTGAAGACAGTTTTCAGCATTCCAGCCATTGTGGCGGGCCACACGTTCGTACTGCTCCAGCCAATCCTCCACATCTTCGGAGGCATCGCCATGAAACGTGGCAGCCGCTCGAGGAGCCATCGGTAGGTACACCACGGACGGTGCAAGAAACGAGTCCGTCTGTTGACATTGGGTCGTGGTACTCCGGGCCATTGTAAGTAGTGAAGAGCCTGAGTTCGGCAACAGACCAAATTCAGGGGCGAGCCCTTGAAGTCGCCGACTGGCACGTATCTCGGCCTCCTCGTCGAAGGGGCGGCGGCTGAGACTTGGGGGCGAACTCAGAGTAGCGGGTTTTGAGGGGCTGTGATGCATTTACCCTGCGTCTCCACCAGAATGTCACGGGTTCTCTCGTTACCCGGACGGCAGTCCAGAAGGACAGAGTCAAAGGACGGGGTTGAGGCACAGGAGGCAGAGAGCAGGCGCTTTACCAGGCAAAAGCAGCGGCGTCCCAGAACCACGCGCACTCCGCAGAACTTCGTCTTCTTCTCCCTCCAGAGCTGACACGGTTAGCGCGGGTTACAATATTGATAGTTTAGAAAATGGTATACTTGTCTTTGCTGCAGTGCGAGTGGGGCCACACACAGATGAAATCAAAACTGAACATCCAAAGGCAGTGCTAGGTACGCCTACTTGTGTGCATCACATAACAGGGTGTTTATTCCATGGTCCCTTTTCCAAGCACTCTTATGGGAGCAGAGAATGAGTGATCATATTGCAGGTATGCAATCTGCTTTCGGAGGCGTGGCTAGCACTGCCTCCGGCCACTCGGTAGTTTCAATCTCGCCTGAGTTTCTAAAACCTAAAAACTGATATGGACACTAGTTATGCTGGGCTGCAATCCTCTCAATGCATATAGAATCTATCAATATTAGTTCAGAAGTTAATTAGTAGTTATAGCTAATCAGCCTGTTAGGCAACACATCTTAGCGGTATTCAGATGCAATCCACATGTGGAAATGCTGTACTATACAAGAAGGTCTTTTAATCAAATAATTCTTTGCCCCGCCATGGGGGTGCAGTGGTTAGGGCGCTCGACTACTGTGCGCAAAGATGCGGGATCGAATCTCGGCCACAGCGGCTGCTTTTCGATGGAGGGCGAAAAGCTAGGTGTCCGTGTGCTGTGCGATGTCATTGCACATTAAAGAACCCTAGGTGGTCGAAATTTTCGGAGCCCTCCTCTACGGTGCCTCTCGTAGCCTGATTCACTTTGGGATGTTAAACCCTGTAATCCAAACCACACCAAATAAAGTTTTTTAAAAATTTCCAACACTCTTAGGTTTTGAACCAAAGTACAGGAAGCAGCTCTTCTCTCAAAAGATCAGCTCATATATCACCGTAGCCCTCACCCTGCAAAATGTGCATCCTACAAACCACAAAGACCGGCACCTGGAAAGAGTTCGGGCCCTTAGCGAAGTGCACTGAACAAATCTGGAAACCAGATACACTGACGCAGCAAGATACCTGGGAAGGCAAGCCCACTCCATCGGCGTCATGGATTCAACACTCACAGAAAAGACATCTGCAACTATTTAATCAAATGACACTGACGTAGCAGAAGAGGGCGCAATTGCCTTTGCCTTCTCGACATGCAACGATTATGCCATAATACTCAGTGTTTCGCAGTCTGCATGCAGGGATTACCGAAAGAGAACACCACAGCACGACCCCTCCCAGACGATTACATCATAGTACATACTCTGGGACACACCCTCCTGGAAGGAAACGAGGCCACCAACGCCTCAGCCCGAGATAGGCTAACTGGGCACCACTTATTCCAGAGAACCCAGGATGTACCCAACAAGTAGACTGACATCCTCCTGCATTACAGATTTGACAGAAGAAAATAGTCCCCACCTCACTAGAAACTAACCAGAGAAGAAGCTGTCACCCTCTGAAAAATGAAAACCAACAGTCACGTTCACGGCACCTTACTACACAGACATTATGTAATGTGCCAAACACCATGCAACGTATAGTGTGGGGATGCAAGGGACCACATTGTACCATAATCACCAGGGACCTAACATACGAGCAGTGGGAGACCCAGCTGTCAAGCCCCAGCCTGGATGACCAGCATAGTTCTGACTGCACTGGAGAGATTGTTCGGGTCCACGGCTTCCCGGACTGAGGAGGCCGCCCACCTAGAGCGAATATTTCGTACCTGCTTCCAATAAAAGTTTGTTTCTCTATCTTAGGTGCAAGACGCTGTATAGCTAAAAATGGCAGTGCTATTTAGACAAGTACATTTAGGGGCCATGAATCTAAGTCCAGCACCACCCAAACCATGTGGAGGACAAGTCCTGATTAAGCGACACATTGTGTTTTGTTATATAGTTAAAGACAGTTAATTTGAGCTTAAAAATTATTTTTTCTATTCAAAAAATTCTACTTGAAGCAGCCAAACTTTTACTGAGTTCTTTCTTTGAAGCAGTAGCACTTGTGTCCAGTCAGTTCACAATGTTAGTTTATACTAGCACCCCGAAAGAGAGAGACTTGGCGGAGAAGAGACAAGGGTAGCGCCTGTCCTTGTCTCCTTGTCTCTTCACCGTAGATCGCTTAGTGTTTGCACTCATTAATTGCCTTAGGAAAATTGTGAATCAACTAGGTCCAACCGAAATTTTATTGAAAGATTAGTAATGAAATTGCTGGGTCCCTTCGGTCGGCAGTGAAGCGAGTCACCATGTTCCGAGGGCTGTGCTTCAGCAGCTTTGGAGGAAGCAGCAGCGGCTTGCTGGCGTTCCCATCGTCTAGCACACTGTGAAGACAGCGAGTCAGAGGAAGACACTGAAGGTAGCAAGCTGCATCAGCTGTGAGCTCTCACCAGTCTAAAGGCAGAAGCAAGCATGAAGGGGAATCAGCGCTAGGACTGGCTTAGAATGAAACCAGGTGACGGAGGCGACACATCCTCGAGAAACATTTAAAACTGCAAATGTCTTTTACCACAACTTTCTAGATGGCCTCCTGGTTTGTTTGCATGGTATGTGGTCGCATGTAGCCCAAGAGAGAGTTGATACCATTGCCTGAGTTAGCATCTCACAGTGGGGTTACTTATGCTAAAGCATCCCATGCTGCATGGATAGTGTTGAGCACCTGCGATTTGGTTTCATAATAATGTAACATATCATCAGATAGTTTGTATACAAGTATAGTAGTTGCTGTATGTGTGTTTCGTGGCCTTCTGCCCGAGAGGTAGAAAAACTGCACTGAGCTCCGGTACCCTGCATGTTGCCTCCGCGTAAGAGATTCCAATGCAGACTAGTGAAAATGTTGAGGGCAGAGCAGCTCACGCATAGATGCAAGGCGGCAGGAAAGGTTGTTGCCAGTATAGGGCAGCAACATATCTTGTTAAATTCCAGGACATGGCAAGCCCGTTAGAGAGAAAACATGAATTGAGAAGTAAAGGAACCGTACCAATTCATTTTCACCACTTTTCTGGCTGGCTCTTCCAGCAGCAGACAGCACACCCCATTCCAATACTGAAAAAAAATTGCGCTCATGGCAGCCACTAACTCTTAAGTCAATACCTGCATTGTTAGAGGCCATCGACAGATGACTGCAACTTGTGTCCTAGTTTCTGTGCTGAATGCATTAGAGTTTGTGCAGCTCAAAGTATCCTGTTACTGATGTAGTCTGGCAGAAAATGTAGCTGTAATGGTTTATTGCTTATTTATGTGTATACTGTACGGGCCTTCAGTGAGGTGTTGTGAGAGAGGAATAAAGTACAGATATAAAAACCTAACATGTTCGGAAAACTTCATTTTGCAAATATATACTTTTACCTGGCTAGCTCTGCGTATTGCAGCAGTGTCGAACAAATTGCCATACGCAGCCTGCGACGAGTGCATGTCTTTTTCGTTCTCTCTGGCACAGAGAGCCATTGCATTGCATGTCCCACCCATGTTTTCTTGATTTAAATTGCATCATTAATTACCATTTATTCTTTGACACTCTGTGGTCTTCCTGTGTTTTCACAATAATAAGGGAAAGTATGGGATCTCCTTCCTGCCAATGTTTTCCTTTCCTTAGCTCATTGCATCACACAGAGTTCTTTTTCGTTAGCAGCCACGTTCCTGCCCCACAGGTAAGTTCTGATAATATACATCTGCACTTTACACTTGAGGAGTACTGGTAAACTGCCATTCATGATCTGAGTACCTGCCAAATGCACTCCATCCCATTGCTCTAGTCATATCACACTCATGGTCCTCTTCTGTGGTCACTACCTGCCATAACATCGTTTTTTTGCCCCCCTTACTCAATGCCCTTCTGGACCCTGTAAGGTATTTTGAATAAATAAATAAATTGACATGTTTTCTTACCACTTCCAAAGCTGTGCTGCTCATTGTAAACTGTTGTTCCCTTCCAAGACTGTTGTGCATATCTTTATATTTCTTCAGATCAACGTTTAGACTTGGCCATCTGTGTTTGGCCAAGGAACAGCAGTTTACAATATGTAGTGAAGCACTGGAAGTGGTAGGTGAAGATATGTCTGCTTAGGACTAGGACTAACTGCAGATCAATTAACTAGGAGAATAAGATTGGGATGGAACGCATTTGGCAAGTACTCGTAGATTAGCAGCTTACCGGTATTGCTCAAGAAGAAAGTATACAGCAGTTGCATATTAACTGTACTCACTTATGGGGCTGAAACATGGAGGCTAATAAAATAATGAAAATGGTTCTATACTTAAGTTGCACAACACATAGCTATGAAACAGAAAATGGTAGGCATAGAGATTAGCGTGCAAAGTGTGTCAGAGGAATAACTCGAGTTAATGACATTCTATTTGAAATCAAGAACAAGAAATGGGCAGGACATGTAGTGCAAAACGAGGATAACCAGTGGTCACTATGGGTAACTAATTGGATTCCAAGGAAAGGAAAGCGTAGCAGGGGGTGGCAGAAAATTAGGCGTGCGGATGAGGCTCAGAAGTTTGTAGGGGTCAAGTGGATGCAGCTAGCACAGGACCGGGTTCATTGCAGGAATATGAGAGAGGACTTTGCCCTGCAGTGGGTATTGTTGTGTCGAAGATTTGTTTTAAGAAACATCAACAAGATGTGTTTGTAGTTACACCAACTGAAACTCTAGAGTGGCAGGGATAATTCTAAGAACAAGCCTGTGTACAAGGATCATCAGTATGCAAGCATGTGTACGTGCACGTGCAGGCATTTATAGTTGTAAATCTTGCGTTGCTCAATTTTCTTCCACACGCCTGGTTTAACCTTAGTCTCATGTGTTGTGTGTCTAAATCTACAGCTTTAAAGTGTTGTTCGTGCAGACTGCTCAGTCATTGCAGCTGCTTTGGGCCTGTGACAGATCTGCAGATCCAGGCTGCACCACTATTGGCCCAATACTGGTGTTGTATTGGCAGTGTCTGGCCCAACATAGGTCCAGTGCACTGGTAACACAGTACCAATATTGGGTGATGGTCTGTGCCACCTGGGGATATGCCATGCATGCATGTCATCTGGTTGCTGCTGCACTTTCATGTCTTTTCCAAAGATTAGGACAGCTGGTACAATTCATCCAGTGCTGGCATTTGAAAGGTACACTCGGCTTGTGTACCTTAGTCTGAAATGTATAGCTGCATGATCATTTCACCTGCATGTTCCTAACATTGAAGATGCAGTGTATTTCATGTCTACTGTAACTAATTCTTATAGTCCCTGCACCGGGCTTGGATATGAATGGCTGCTTGATAAAGGCTGCCTCTTTTGTTGAGTATGAGCGAAGAAGCTATAAGTAAGTTGTAGAACATGGCGCTGCATATGGCTCTGGCCTTGTGGTACAGGAGAGTTGCATGTGTGGGGTGCCACTATGGGGGCGCATTATTGGAAAATGGTCATTCCAGCCACTTCTATGGGGAACACTCAATCTTCTCAGAAGCACTAGATTTTTCACTCGGCCAAAAATTTTCAGTCACCATGTGCAACCGTTATGTTCGTGCAGATTTGTACACGCGTCATTATCAAACCAAATTCATTATTGGTACTTGGACACTGTCAAAAAGTATCTCACGCAGTTGCCATTTAGTGTTCCTTCTTAATCTATGCATACCTCGCACACACAGTGCCGTGAGTGCCAACAGTAAAACCAAGCATCCCATCTGATGCTAGACAAGCACTCATTGTTCCTCCAGCATGACATTGGTTTGGGACATGCAAGACATACAAGTAGTTAGTCATATGAGGTTTAATGGCGCAAAAGCAACTGCGGCTATGATGCACCAAACACAAATACAATTAGTGACCACATTTTTTAGCAGTAAAACTGCAAATTGGCGAGCGAACCCAACAAAGCTCCAGGCAGCGACCCCTGCGTCCGCGTGGACGAGGCCACGCCACGGCTGTGACAGTAAATGTCTCATACACTCCGTTGTCAGCCAACAAGGAAAAAGAAAACCAGAAGAATTCACACACGGGAGCGCGTTCGTAAGGCGATTGGTTGGTCGGAGAATAGTTAAAATATTTTTGTGCTAACATATTTGGTGCTATTTGATTTCATTTCATTTATTTGTCCCTTAAAGGTCCGGAGGCATTATGTAGCGGAGGGGGGCATGTACACAAGTTGCGGTTCAGCCGAAAACAAGGAAATAGAATCAAGAATTCAAATTCAAGAGACAGTACTGCTGACATTTCAACATCATAGTATAGTTAACAAAGCTCGAAATTAAGTAACGCATACAGTGAAACTTCACTTGAACAAACTTCAAGGGACCTTAGGAAAATGTTTGTCGAAGTGAAAATTCGCTGAACTGAAATAAGTGCGTGGAAACGTGTTTCCATTAACACCAAGAAGCCATTTTGCGGTAAATATTATACTCTTAATGCAGTAGCCTTTTGCAGCACTTTTAAACTTAGGACTGCAGTGGTCTTTGCCAAAGTCACTGTGTGCAAGCTCCTGTAAACCACGTCCGGCACAGCGGTCTGCTGGGCAGCAGAGGCATTCATTTCCTCCAAGCAGATCATTCTTTCAGCGGATCATGATTAACCAGCATGCATACGTACACCTTTCTTGAAGCTAAGAGGCTTTGTAGGGCTGAAGTTGTGGCAATGACTGGATCCCATTAAGCATGCAAAGCTAGCTGGTGAGTCCGCTGGATACAAGCTTGTTTAGGTAGCCAGTTCAACTTAGAGCTAAATGACTGCCAGTTTTCGTCACGCGCTAATAAAATATATTTCTCAACATACAAATGCTCAGCAAAAAAGTGCACATTGTTTTGGTTGAAATACTCACTGTGACGTGGGAGACACAGAATGACGCTATAGAAAATGTTCGTAGAACCGAAATGAGCAACAATTTAGTTTCGTTAAAATGAAGGGCGTTTGCATAGCATTCAATGGAGCTTTGGCGGGGGAATTTAATAAAGTTTGTACAACAATACTTCGTTTAAGTGACGTTCGTTCAAGTGGTATTTCACTGTAGTGCCAAGGAAACGGAAAGCAAAGCGATACAAGCACAGAGGTACCATGAGGTGGGACTTCGCACGGCCTGGCACCTAACTTTATTGTGTTGCGTTGCCTGGTTGGGCGCAGTGGTGCTTTTAAAGAGCTGACCTTGTTATATCTAGACGTGGACGGTCCTGTACATGTTCAGTTCTTGCGTGAGCACAATGCTGCGCGATTCCATGTTGGCATGTAGTTTTGGGAATAAAGATTCTGGACACAAGTTCCTAGCATAGGCTGTTTTGAAATATTCTAAAAGATCATTTGAGACCAATTGTGTTTGCCACTTTTTTTTTTTGTTTTGTTTTTTTGTATGTGCAGCCACAGTTACTCTGACTGTCTTGATGACGGGGCCTTATTGGAGAACAAGATTGAAGAACTTCTCTCTTACACCAGTGCATATGGTCTGACAAATTTGAGTCTTCATCCTCGCTATTTGTTAACGACATCTGTTGCATTTATGCTGCATTAAAGTGGATTACCCCATCATCCCTGGTCATGTTGATTATGTTGGTAGGCCCAGCAACAAAGGCATACTGGTTTAATTGCTCTGCATCTAAGAATTGTAATCCTGCAATTGTAGTAATGTATAAATCTTGCAGATAGGTTACAACTTGTCATATTACTCTGTGCTGCTTTCCACATTTTCTTCTCAGTTGCCACAGTTCTTAGCCATGGCTGTATGAAAATTCTGTATCATCGCATCGGCCAAAACTACGACAAGTACCTGATCCATGTCACAGCACCAGAACAGCT
Organism: Amblyomma maculatum; assembly: GCF_055883805.1. Taxonomy (NCBI): domain Eukaryota; kingdom Metazoa; phylum Arthropoda; class Arachnida; order Ixodida; family Ixodidae; genus Amblyomma; species Amblyomma maculatum. The sequence continues at coordinate 201,451,069 of NC_139347.1, read as the reverse complement.
CCCTGCTGTGGTGTGTGCTAAGCTAACCATGATAGCTTGCAGTTGGTAGAGCCTGCGCATATGCTCATCCCAGGTTTGACACCCGGACCAGGGCAAAGTTTTCTTCAAATGTGGAAAAGCCAATGATTGGGGTAAGGATGCCAAGGAGAGGGTACAATGAGAGGGAGTAAGAGTAGAAGGAGGGGGCCAGAGCAGAAGGAACGTCGAGGACTTTGCCGACTTGCTATTGCCTGTACACATATGGGAGCAAGTGCAGGCGACTGTGAAAGGTGCCATGCAGGCTTTGAACCACATGAACCAACACTTTGTTACTCTTGACCCCAAGTACTAATTGACGACACTGAAGCCGATGCCATAGTAAGTCGAGTTGCATCCTCTGCCCCTTTCTTGCGACAGGATTAGGAGGTGGATGCAAATGTGACCACATGTCGTGAGGAGAGCCTCGAGGAGACGATTGCTGATATGTAAGCTGAGGGCCAGTCCCCATCCAGTGATAAGGGCCCTGTGCTCAGTGCATCTAGAGATGCAGTTGTTCTTTTGCAGCATTACTTTACTTCCATGCATCTTCAATATGCACGCTTACCTTGTAAAAAAGCAACACAAGAACATGAAGCAGACCACAGGGCTGATAATTTAAATAAAGTGTAGTTCATGAACCATGTGTACCTTGAACTACAACATACTATGTATATGCTTAAACTAAAATATCCGATTCATGTGCTATTTCAGCAGATTAGGACGAGGCTTCAAGCACTGTGTTTGGGTACTGGGCACAAGGACATACCGTGGTGCCACCTCTTGGAAGTGCCTGCATGACTAACTGGGATAATGCGTGTTAAACTGCTGCTGTAGGCTGCTTTCCTGAGCAGTTTAGGTGTGTGTATTAGTACATTCATTTATTTATTTAATGCACACCTCAGTCTGGGCCTGTATAAGCTTAATTGGAGGTATTAGACTCGCTCATTCGGCAAGAAAGCACTTCACCGAATCAGCGGGTTGTCGAAGTTGGAGAGTAATAACTACTGCGACGACTGCTCAAACCGGCTGCAGCATTGCTGTTGCTTTTATAGAGAAAAACTGAAGCTGTCACACAACCAGTTACAGGTAAGCGATCACTGAATGCAGGTAATAAGATTTCTCTGCAAGAGCAGCAGAGCTGTCAGGTGCCTGACAGATGCTGAGCACCTTCGAATAGCACAGGCGGAAGCGGCACTATTCACCTGCTCCCTTGAACATAGGAGGGCAGACAAGTTGCACAATGGAGAAGACTTGGATTAATTTGTATAACAAGTGTGAAATAGTGCATTCCATGCAGCAAAACCTTGCTCAATGGCTACCATAATTGGTACTCTTGGTTCAGGCAGATATTTGTTTTCCCCACAGAAAGTAGTTTTGTTGATGCATACCTCAGCATATCGTAACATGTAATGTCCTATCCCTCATTTATTCACATACTCTGTCATTTGAAATTACTACACCACTGCAGACACTGCCTGAGACAACTCGTCATTCATACCCATGGCAGCAGAATTCTTCAGTTCACTTCAGTGAAATTTCCGTGTCAACGCCTTCATTCAGAAGAATCAGACCTGGCTTCCTCATAATTCCTTGCCCTGGGAGCGTACTGCTATGTGAAGAAGCCAGCATCTTTTCCATCCTGCCAGCAATAGGTCATTAGCTTCACAAGTGATAAGTGCAAATTAAAACGCGGATGTCGTGCCTTCTGCCGCTACTCACCAAACTGTTTAGCGCCAACTCCATGGACGAAATCTTGCTCGCTGAAATGCCTGCCATACTCATGAGAATGACTATTCGCTTATTTGCTCACTCAAATCTTGAATACGGAAGTTTCTGTGAGCTTATTTTTCAAGTAACAATAGGGGCTTGCGCCGGGTTCCGTTGCGTACGTCCTGGTACAGAGCAATAACGGACCATGGCAACAGCTTAAATGAACTTCAGCAACCTCAGCAATGATGCGAGATCAAAAAGTGCAATGCTGGTACTCATTACCAATCAAAACTATAGAAATAAACAACTATTAGCTTTTAAAGCTCAAAAATTTAATTGAGCATCAGCTCCAGCAGCATTAAGAGTAGTCGCGTGATCCCACTTGCTCCCCTAGGTCGACACTAGAGCCCTATAGACAAAGCAAGAAAATATGACTGCTAGTGGAAATTAACAATCACTTAATGGGAATAGCACATGAAAGGCTTTATTTCTTCTCCACATTATATAAAAAATTGCAAAATATAGAACGCAAGTTCTTTCTTTCCAAGTTCCTCTGCATGACACACAACGGCAGGGGAATGAAATGATAGAAGCTTCATATCCGAACCACTTCCACCGTCGTTCTTGCTGCCATGCTTCCTGTGTACATGTCTTGGTCCACTGGTTGTACCAGAATGCGGCCAAAGCATCCGCCCACCACACCTTTCGCCAGGTGCTCGGGATTAACACAGACACAGCCCTCCACGTCCTGAAACAATTGGAAGGCCATATATGACTGGCTTTGTGATTTGGCAAACTGATTCTTTTACTGCTATTTTTCTTTTACTCACATAGCTCGCGCACACACACAAAAAAAAGCTCCGAGATAAGTAACACTGTTCATCAGCCAAATATACTATTATATGGCACAACGAAGGAATACCAAATCAATCTGTTAAAATGCTGATTGAAAGTTTTTCCTTGCACAAAAAGTATGTTTACAATCTCGACGCAGAAACAAACAAAAGGTTATTGTTATATGTGAAAATATAAACATTTTTGACATGCAAATGCACTATAAATACACTCAGTAGTGAACATAAGAATGGCCCTCGCAACATGCCCACATTTAGAACCTCGATACGAAACCAGTCTGACCACATAAAATTAAAATTCAGCATGTTTTGCAATACCTAATGACACTCAAAACACCGAGTGCAAAACCACATTCAAATGCCATGCAGCACTTCAGAGTTGCTAAAACTTCACTCAGTTGTGGGCGACAACTAACTCCGTCTGCAGTAGAAGCTTATAGTAGTCGCCACGTCACTGTCAGTCTCTCATTAGGGAGTCTTTCTAAATGTAACTCGGTTATTGTCAAAACTTTTCGCAGTTTGATGATGCTTTTGTACTTCAACATTGCCGGTGCAGGCAGCGGCCAAGATGCAGATGCCGGATTAGTCATGCGACTGAGCTCTAAGGCATGAAGCAGCTGCCAGTGAAAAAAGGCGAAAAGGAGAGCATGTATACAATCCATTCAGTCAATCTGGACACGGCATATTTTGTACCGACAAGTATGGTGCAGCATGTATGAAATAGAGACTATGCTCTTAGTCGACGCCACCACAATTGAAGCTTCTAAACCTGCCCAGGGTCACTTTGGACCATGTGACATCAAGGCACTGTCTGTGCAAAGATGTGTGAAGCTGAAGCATTGAAGACAGCAATTAACTGTTGCACTTCTGCATTACTAGTGCTCTCAGGTGGTCCCAATTTTGTGGCAAACTGCTGTTTGCGCATAGCATCCCAAGTTTACGAATGAATTTGGCTAAAGCATACTGCCTATAATTATGCGAAAAAATTTACGTTACAAATTAAGAGACCGCAGAATTTTAAGAATAATCTCAGATTTTCAGCGTTTAAGATAGATTGAAGCATGGATTGAAGAGCATAGTTAGGCTTATTTGTGCTTTTTCTGCTAGAGATTTAACAAATAAAACTTTGCCTTGGTCACACAGCAATTTTGTCACAAATTCTCGTGTATAAAGCTTTCATTCCAGCAGTAACGGCAAGTTAGCTACACAGTCCCAAGAATGGAATGAGCTTAGTATGACTCAAATGGATTCTTTAAAGGCACACTCTACTATGTACTGGAAACTAAAAATATTGGCCTATACTGGTAGATCTCACCACTTAGTGGCAGTATCGCGGGGCAAATTCACGGTTTAAAAAGGAATTTATATTTGTCAAGAAGGTAAGGTTTCAGTGGATGATGGCATCATACTGTGTCCTTGCTTTGCTATTAAATGGTATCTGCTTGGAGTGTCTGCAGTGAATGTGTGATGAGCCAACTACTCTGAGATGTGCTATTGATGACTGCGTTTGCTCCTCTAATATTATTGCACATAAATTTAACATTCAACCATAGGAGGTTCCGATTCAGCCTTTAGCTCTGAGGCCTCCTCCTGTATGAATTATGTAACACCTGCTTTTTATGAACAAACAATCTTCTACTGCATTTTATGACTATGCCACAGTGTCAACAATTATTTGCGTGCATATCAACTTGAGGCAACCTGCCTGTTGTTCTCTTTGATTAAATTACAGCTACGTTAATTCTGTCATCTTGCTTAATTTGTTTTCAAAATGAACTCAAAACAGAAAATCATACAACAAAAGCCACCGCTGTAATTGTAGCGGTGCAGATATTGGCAACGATCCTACAGGCAAAAATGGTTGTTGGTATCTGTGGCACATCTCATTTGGTTCATTTAGTTTAATTATTATTGCGAAAGCATTACTTCACTATTTTCACAGTTTTCTGTCTGCAGAGCTTGTCCGCAGAGCGCGTCAGCAAAATCGTGTCCGCAGCAGTTGTGAGTAATTGAGAAGTGGTAGAGGTTAACGAGTGGTGTCAATCGATAGAGGGTGACATAATGTTGTTGCCGAAAAAATAATTAGGCCAATAAGTTAATTAGGTAACTAACACCAGGCAAAAAATGTAAAAGTTGTCTACAGCAGTTGTGAGTAGTTGAAAAGTGGTAGAGGCTAATGAGTGGTGTCAATCGATAGAGGGTGACGTAATGTGTTGTCCGAAAGAATAGTTAGGCCAATAAGTTAATTAGGTAATTAATTAGAGACAGAACACGCAAAATCGTGTCCGTAGCCGTTGTGAGTAATTGAGCAGTGGTAGAGTTTAATGAGTGGTGTCAATCGATAGAGGGCGATGCAATGCTGTGTCCAAAAAATAAATAGGCCAATGAGTTAATTAGGTAATAATTAGAGGCAGAAAATGTAGAAGTAAAGGCAAAAATGGTCTCATTAGCCAATCGCTTGGCGCCATATTTGAATGTATCAAATACTAAAATAGTTATTTAAATCAGTCAGTTAAGGTGATATCAAGGATGTGACGTCACACAACCTGAAGTCGAGCCAAAAAACGGGCATAGGAAGGAATTGGCGCGCAATTAGAAATTACCAAAGACTAAAGTAGTTAATTAAGGCAGCCAATTAGAGTGACGTCAAGTATGTGACATCATGCGACCGGAAGTAGAGCCGAAAAAGGGGATAGGAAGGAATTGGCGTGCAAGTACTAAAGACTAAAATGGGTAAACAATGAGTGAATTGATGTGACACATAGGATGTGACATCACGGAACTGGAAGTAGAGCCAAAAACGGGCATAGGGAGGGATTGGCGCGCAGTTTGAGAGTACCAAACACTAAAATGGGTAAACAAGAAGTGAATTACGCATTACTGTAATGCAGATACAGCAGTGCTCTTTAATTTTTTCATTTTATTTAAAGCTATCTTAGTATGGTAAATTATAGTTTGACACAAAACCTGCACGTCTTAGCTAATGACACGTTCTGCAAGCAACCTAGGTGGCGCGGCAGTCGTATTCATAGGGTTGCACGGAGTTATTACGCTAACTGCACATCGTGTCCACAATGTCAATGTTTGCAGACGCCGTATATTATCGAGAAAAGGAGACAGACGGTATGGAAAAATTGTTTTAGATTGTTCTCCTGTATTTCTCAGCTCACAGCTGGGTATTCATTAATTTGGAGATAGAGCTTCCGAATTAAGCAAAAAAAAAAAAAAAGTCTGGAAAAAGTCAGTAGACTAGAAACAATGACACCGGCCTCAAACAGTGGCTTATGCATGGGTACAGACTCTTCAAAAACCTTATTTTCTTACTACTAATGCCAGGTGAGGTAAACTTCATTTCAAACACTCTGCAGTTCACAACTATGCAAAATTAATCTCATTACCTTGGCATGCACCACTTTGCAACAGTTTGATACCTGGTGCATCTTTTTCAGCAACTGATGCCTGAGTATGTATTTGAAATATATTTGAACTGCGCACTTATTACAGATTACATAGGCTACATGTTTACATTCTGTACACTTTAAAACTCATGACAAAAAAGAGCGCAAACTGAGTAACACACACCACAAGTGCTTGTGGTGTGTGTTACTTCAATTGTTCCTTGTCTTGGTTTGCAATCTCGTTTTCGTCATGGAGCAATACCGACTAGCCCAAATTTCCACCCTTGTTAACTTTAAAATTATGCCCACCAAACCTGAATATGAAATTTGTGCCAAAGCCATGCTTGGCCCAAAAACAGGACTGAAAGTTATGAACAGGTCCAGTGAATGGGCTTGGTTTTGGCAGTAAAACATTTTTATCGCTACTTTGTGGGCGTGTGAAATGGCAAAGGTGGCCTTTGGGACAAAAAGCATAGGCCTAAAGGCTAGCACAGAGCTTGATTGTGGGTGATGTCGAGATTTGGTGTTTCACACACTTGAAAGTGGCTTGGATTTGCAGCTCTCGTAGTCGCTACTAGTGCTTTAACTGTGTTTTTTAATAATTTCAGCCTCCTATTTTCTTTATATCTGATAGAAGAGTGATCAAGGTAGTTTATCTTTCAAAAGAATATTTACATTTTTCAATATTTTTCAAGGCATGTATATTACGCTTATGCTTCTACATCTTGCTTGCTTGTTTAAGCAATCACTGGTATTCAGGATATCATTACATGGTAGTTTCTGTTGACTGATAGTATCGGTTACATGGAATCTCCCACAGAATTTAACTTTTAACATGTGGTACCAATGCTATGGGGCCTCATTTGCAATTAAAAGTGCACTTGTATTTTGTTGTTTCTAATTTTGAACGCTCAACCTTTATTTGCAAAAATTTTCATATTTTACGCATGCCTTAGCAGAACTCCATAAGAAACCAAGGCAATCCAGAAAATGCACATTAAGCTGCAGCTCTAGGCCTGTTTTTCGAGTTCCACTTCACACTGTTTGCACATCAACATGCATTCATTTGTAGTTGGGGCTAATGCTAGTTAGGAAAGTGTTGGCGGAAAATGTTGCAGAGTTGACCCAATAAGTGAACTGGTTTTGTTTAGTTGGCTTATGGAATTTAATGTCCCAAAGCAGCAAGGCTATGAGAGAGATGCTATTGTGGAGGGCTCAAGTAATTTAAACAATGTGGAGTTCTTTAACTTGCACTGATATCGCACAGTACATGGGTGCCTTGCTTTTTGCCTGTATCGAAAAGCGGCCACCGCGGCAGGGATATAACTGAATTGCCGGAGAAAACAACCACGTAACTAGGGTACCGGTCAATGAAATTTTCCTTACAAAATAGGTGATATTGCCTCGCTATTACAGATATCTGTTGCAATAGGATTCACACATTGTGGAATGAAAACTAGGGCTTCTGAATGCATATTTAAATATTCAGCAGCTTTTGAATGGTCCCGGAAATTCCAAGCACTTCTCAAAATTTAATATTAACACAGCCGGCGTCTGTGTCTATCTTATTTAAACGATAATAAACAAACGAACAAAATTGTTTATTATTGGCCAAATCCTTGGACAATACAGAATTCGAAATGCTCGTTATGGTGAGCTGACTCAAGATACACTAAACATTCGTTAGTTCAATCTTCAAGGGAGCAGAAAAAAATATTTAAATTTTCCAAAGTATTAAATTATTGAATGGTCCTGAAAAGAAACTGCTGAAGGCTAGTATTTGCATCACAGTAATTTTATCTAATAAACAACTTGTCCGTATTTTAGATGGAACCCAAGTGGAAATGACTGTTTTTCTTCAAACGCTTTACTTTGTGCACGCTAGTGTTGAAAAGGTGCTCCAAAATTGTAAGTGCCTCTGCTACCCTTTTTGCAGTGGCATGCAATATCAGTGGTGCGTCTTTACAAAACAGCCCCGTCGTGCTTTGAGAATGCTTCACTGCATAGCGCAGGGGAAACTGTGTGTGTCCATTCTGCATTTCATTATTGTAATGAAACGCCAATAACGCTGCAGATCGGAAGAAAAAAAGGATTAATGCAACATTTTGTGCCATCAGGTTCGCATAATATTCAACATGCTAATCAAAACACACCCAACATTTTCTACCTGCATTAATCGACTAATGAGTTTCAATGTCTTAATATTGTTCGTTACTGCTCTGCACAAACTGATGTAGAGGTGGCCTCATTAAGGCTTACTTGCTTAAGCGGTGGTTTGGCGTAAAACATAGTCAATGACTATGTTCTAAGTCATGCTGACCACGAACATGCTTACCAAGGTGCCAAAGCACAGCACTTGACCAATGCACTTATAGCCTCACAAGCAACAAAATCGTAGAAACGACAAGACAGAGGCAAGATGACCGTACAGGGCAGCCATTTCTGCGGTTTTGTTCCTTACAGTGTCCCACCCACTGACCTACAACCATGCTCTACTATTAAGTTAAACTTGTAGCTGTGGAATGTGTGTACAATCGAGCCCAGATATATCGAACTCGAAGGAGATTGCGAAATAATTCCATATATCGATAATTCTATATACAAAAATTGGCTTGAGGCGCCACTTGCGATCGTGAAAAATGATACTGCATATGTCGCGTAATCAACCCACTTGCATAATGAACCCACCCCCCACTTTTGTTCCTGAGAATTTTGGAAAAAAAAAGCGTTCGATGGTGCGTCTCCGTATCGACCGTCGCATCCATAGCTCATTTATTGGCAGCGCGCCAAGATGCTACACAGGGATAACGTCATGCTGTGTTTATCTTTTGACTATACTTTTGATAGATCCTGCGGTGGCAGGGAGCGAACTTGGCAGAGTGCCCGTAATGGCTTGATTGCACAAGCCTGGTTCGATTTATCATGCCGCGATTGGGGCAGGCATAGTCCACTGTCACAAAATCATTGGAAAGCGTGAGAGCTGCAAATGTTTGAAGCTAACAATGCTAAAAGCGCCACTGTCATGATCACAGCTGACCGCATGCTTGCGTTGATTCATAGATGTAAGAATGAACGACTCTCGTAAAAAAAAATAAACTGCCGCTTCTTAACGTCTGCAGCCGCCATAGCTTACGCTGCGCTGCACGAGCACGATGGCAAGGATGAACGACTCCCGCAAAAAAAAAAAAAAAAAAAAAAAAAATTCGGAACTAAGAATTAACTGCCGCTTCTTAGCGTCCGCAGCCGCCATAGCTTACGCACGTTTAGCACGACAACACGAGATGCGCATCGCACGTCAGCCACTGCGCACAGAGTGTTCACAACACACACTGGAGAAAGTGTCTGCCATGGGCTGAGCTGGCTTGTCTGTGCATGCGTAGTGCATGCTGCTGCGAATGAAGATCGGGAAAGAGACAGGAAGGGGAGAAAGCTAGGCAGAAGAATGGGCACACCCTTGCGCTTCGCTCTGTCGCGTTTTTCCCCTCTCCCGAACACCACAACTTCATTGGTTCCCTCTCGTTCCTTCACGCACATGGCTTGCAAACGTCACGTGCTGGCGCGCGGCAGTGATCACCGCAGATGCGCGCGCCTTTGGGGAAAGGGCGCGCCGCTGCCCTAGACCAGACATCACCAACTGCGCCCTCTCATTACTTCCACACGTGGCTTGAAAACATCACGCGGCAAACGGCCAAGGTTGATATGTGATCTTCTTTGGGGAAGGTGCACCGTCCAATGCGTGAGATGTAGTTCGATATATCGAACGACCGGTGAAATTGAGTTCGATATATGACGCAGCTTTCCTATACTTTTACATAGGATTTTCAAGGGGATATTCCGTGAGTTCAATATAACCAAAATACGAATTATCCAGGTTCGATATATCCGGGTTCAACAGTCGAACCTGGATATATCGAACTCGAAGGGGATCGCAAAATAGTTCAATATATCGATAATTCGTTATACAGAAATCGGCGTGTGACGCCACTTACAATGCGAAAAAATGATACCGTAATTGTGGCATAATCAACCCACTCGCATAATGAACCCACCGTCCACTTTCGCACCCGAAATTTTTGAAAAAAAAAAAAAAAACAGCGTTAAGGCCAGCTCACTCACATGCAAGCGATTGAGCGACCTCAGCGACGAGCGGCAGCGACAGAGCGAAATATTTTCAACTTGTTGGAACTGCGTCCCTCTCACAGCTCGAGACACCGCGGCAGCTCAAAACAAGGTTTCTGTGCCGCCGCGGCAGAACTCGCGAGCATTTTCGCTTGCATGTCGATGGTGTGCGCCACTCCGTTTCAGTCGGCTCATCCACAGCTCACTTCTTGGCAGCGTGCCAAGATGCTGCGCAGCGATAACGTCACGGCGTGTTTATCTTTTGATAGCTCCTGCGGTGGCGGGTAACAAACTTGGCAGAGTGCCCGTGATGGCTTGATTGCACAAGCCTGGTTTGATTTATCACGCCGCGCTTGAGGCGGGCGTAGTCCACAGCCACAAAACCATCGGAAAGCGTGACAGCTGCAAATGCTGTTTGAAGCGAAAAATGCTAAAAGCCAGTGTCATGATCGCAGCTGACCGCGTGTTTTGTGTTTTTGTTGATTCATATATGCAAGAATAAACGACTCCCACAAAAAAAAAAAAGAAAAAAAAAACTGCCGCTTCTTAACGTCCGCAGCCACCATATCTTACGCTACGCAGCGCGTACAGCACAGCGATCAGAATGGACGACTCTTGCAAAAGAGAGATCTGCCGCTTTCTAACGTTCGCAGGCGCCATAGCCACGTCAGCCGCCGCGTGCAGAGGGTTCGCAACACACGCTGGAGAAAGCGTCCGACGTTCTGTCTGAAGACGAGCTGAGCTGGCTTGGCGCACGCGTATTGCGTGCTACTGCGAACGAAGGCCGGGAGAGAGGAAGGAGAGAAAGATAGCTCGGCAAAAGAATGGGCACACCCTTGCGCTTCGCTCTATCGCGTTTTTCCCCTCTCGTTCCCACCGGTTCTCTCTGGTTCATTCACACACATGGCTTGCAAACGTCACGTGCTGGCGCGCGGGAAACAATAATCGCAGATGCGCGCGCCTTTGGGGGATGGGTGCGGCGCTTCCCTAGACCAGCCATCGCCGAACTGTTCCCTCTCATTCCTTCCGTGCGTGCCTTGAAAACGTCACGCGGCAAACGGCGGAGGGTGATGCAATCGTCTTTGGAGAAGGCACACTTTCCAGTGCGTGGTGCGCAATTCGATATATCGAACGACTGGTGAAATCAAGTTCGATAAATGACGCAGCTTTCCTATACTTTTACATGAGATTTTCAAGGGGATATTCCGCGAGTTCGATATAACCAAAATTCGATATAACCGGGTTCGACTGTATTCACAGTTCGACAGCTGTACACACCACTGAGGATGATCACAGCACAGATCTCAGCACTCGTCTGCATCTTCTTCTTCTTCTGGGAGTCTGTCGCACTTCTTTATCTTCAGCACGACCAGCGAATACCGTTCAGTAACACTACCCCCCTCGGGAAAAGCACAGTCCAGGTGCGTTCTACGTTAGTGAAACAGAATGTGCATAATAGGGTTTCAGGCGGGACACATGCACTATTTCAGAGGATGGCACTCTGGACGAGGATTTCAGAGTCACAGATTCAACTTTGTATGTGACGTCGACCATGGGGCGCAAAATTCGGTAAGGGCCTGTGTAACGGGGCAAAAGTTTTTCACACAAGCCCACGCGACAGCACGGGAGCCACAGCAAGACGTGCGACTTAGGAGTGTAGTGGACATCACGGTGGCAACTGTCGTACCGGAACTTTTGGGAGTCTTTGGATACAGAGAGCCTGGCATGAGCTGTCCGGCGGGCATCATGAGCGCGGGCTACGGCATCACTGGCGTAAGTACTGGTGGCGTCTGCCGTGAGTAGTGAGGTGTCGAAGGGCAGTAACGGGTGTAGGCAAATAACAAATTATATGGAGAGCATCCAGCGGTAGAATGGACAGATGAATTGTAGGCAAATGTCACAAAGGATAGATGAACGTCCCAATCCCGGTGGTCATCAGACACATACATGGACAGCATGTGGTTTAGATATTCCGTGAGGCCGTTGGTCTGGGGGTGATAGGCTGTGGTGAATTTGTGGAGGACGGAGCACGAACAAAGAATTTCGTCAACCACTCGCGACAGGAAGCAGCGGCCATGGTCAGTTAGTAGCTCACGAGAGGCACCATGATGTAGAATCATGTTTTCTAGGAGGAAGTCAGCGACGTCTGTGGCGCAGCTGGTCGGGATGGCTCGGGTAATAGCGTACCACATAGCATAATCGGTGGCGACTACGATCCATTTGTTCCCTGAGGCGGAAGCTGGGAAGGGTCCAAGAAGGTCAACACCTATGCGGGAAAACGGGTCAGTGGGTACGGGGATCGGCTGCAAATGGCCAGAAGGCAAAATTATGGGCTTCTTCCGACGCTGACACAATTCACATGCGGCAACGTATTTCTGGACGGAGCGGTAGAGCCTCGGCCAGTAGAAACGTCGGCATAGGCTGTCGTATGTGCGAGAGACACCCAGGTGGCCAGCCGTAGGAGCAACATGGAACTGGTCAAGTATGGTGGAACGCAGATGTTGAGGAACGACGAGCAAAAGGTTTGCACTGTCTGGTTGCATATTGCGTCGGTATAGGGCGTTCTCGTGGAGTACATGTAAGGCGAGAGATGGATCACAGCAGCCGGAGGTCAGACGGAGGATAAGGGAATGGAGCAAATGATCTAAGTGTTGTTCGTCGGTAATATTAGAAAAGGCTGAGACAGATAAGACACATGCATCATCGTCAGAGTCAGTAGGACTAGGGGAGTCAACGGCATGACGGGACAAGCAGTGTGCATCTTGGTGAAGCCAGCCGGACTTGCACACGACGGAAAATGTATATTCTTGTAATTGAAGCGCCCAGTGCCCCAAATGGCCTGTAGGATCTTTGAGGGAGGAAAGCCAACGCAAGGCATGATGGTCTGTTATAACAATAAAAGGGCGGCCAAACAAATAAGGGCAGAATTTTGTAATAGCCCAAACAAGTTCCAGGCACTCTCGCTCTGTGATAGAGTCATTTTGTTCGGACGTAGATAGGAGGCGGCTGGCATACGCAATCACCCTTGTGCGGCCGTGTTGTCGCTGGGCAAGTATAGCTCCAATGCCATGGCCACTTGCGTCGGTGCGGAGTTCAGTATTGGCGGACGGGTTGAAATGGGCCAAGACGGGTGGAGTTGTGAGAGTAGCAATAAGTTCCGAGAAAGCTGCAACTTGTTCAGGCCCCCAAGAGAATGAAATGTCTTCCTTGAGGAGATTGGTAAGAGGACAAGCAAGGGCTGCGAAATTCAGGACGAATCATCGGAAATGAGAACATAGGCTAATAAAGCTTCGTACATCGCTGGATGAACGTGGAGTGGGAAAATCTCTGACGGCACGAATCTTGTCGGGGTCAGGCTCAATGCCGGCAGCATTAACCAAGTGACCAAGGACTCTGATTTGTCGGTGACCAAAGCTGCACTTTTTGGAGTTTAGTTGAAGTCCGACGCGGCGAAAAAGTGCAAGGATTGTAGAATGGCGAAGGAGATGGCTTTCAAATGTAGAAGAGGAAACTATTACGTCGCCAAGATAACACAAACAAGTGGTCCACTTGAAGCCTCAGAGCAAAGAGTCCATCATGCGTTCAAAGGTTGCTGGGGCATTGCAAAGGCTAAAAGGCATGACTTTGAATTGATAGAGGCCGTCAGGGGTGATGAACGCTGTTTTTTCACGGTCTCTCTCGTCAACAGAGATCTGATAGTAGCCGGAACAAAGGTCGATGGTGAACAACACCACCTCTTAGCGAACAACAGCCTGAATGAGTGATACTGTAGCCAAGGTGATGTCGGGGGTAGGCGAGGGTGAAGCTGCGGGAGTCATTGCCTCAAGACTATGCGGCGGACTATGTGGGTCAAAGTACTGTCATTAGCAAGCGGTCGAGAAGTCGGAAGATCGACACAGGAGGAGCTAGCAGCCGTGTTCGGTAGCCAGTCGAAATGATGAGATATGCGCCTCTGTTTCGCTTACTCGAAACGTCAGCACACTTGTAGCACAGAGTCCACGGTGAAACAATCCCTGTATAAAAGGAGGTTGATGGCATCGTCAACAATGCCTTTTAATATGTGGACAACTTTATCCTCCTCAGGCATGGCGTGGTCAGCTTTGCGGCACAGGGATAGGACGTCCTGTATATAAGTGATGTAAGACTCTGTAGACGTTTGGGCACGAGAAGCGAGCGCATTTTTGGTGGCGAGGTGACGGCCAATAGGCTTTCCAAACAGGTCGTGGAGCTTCTGCTTACAGATATCCCAAGATATGAAGTCATCTTCATGGGCTTCATGAAGTCATCTTTTACTCGCGCTGTCCCAGTCAAGTAAAAGATGATATTCGCGAGCATAAGTGTGGGATCCCACCTGTAGTGCTTGCTGACGCGTTCTTATAGGGCCAGCAAGTCGTCGACATCAACGTTGTCGGTCCCACAGAAGGTTCCGGGGTCACGGGGATGGGCCATGACGACAGCAGGTGCGGTGGCCGTAGATGTAGTGGCGTCAGTAGTCATAGTGGTGGCACCGATGTGTTGGCCGCTGCGGAGATCCAGCTTGTGACGGGGATCGAAGGATTCACCTCCACCAAGAGATGTCAGTCCGACAGCTGTCCGCACCACTGAGGATGATCACAGCACAGATCTCAGCACTCGACTGTGTCTTCTTCTTTTGGGAGTCTGTCGCACTTCCTTATCCTCAGCACAACCAGCGAATACTGCTCAGTAACAATATTAACCAGGAAAAAATGGTACAACTGTTTGCGAGATTTTTACTGCCCGCGATTTTGAGTGTATGAACTGGGAATGTATCAACAAGATTCTACTGTACACACAGCAGTTGAGAAAGTGCCTTGGAGACAGCATTAGTTGCTATGAGGCTGCCTTGGCAGCAGGCATAATCAATACCTGTGGTCCTACACAAATAAAAAGGAAAACAGCGAAAACAGACCTAGGACACGAACAAAGAAGGCACACACACCGCACCATTGGACTTACAACTGATTTATTCCAATGAAGGAATGCACATTTTTAAAGAATTCCCTGCGCACACATATGACAGGCAATGCACTCCGTGCACCGCATGGCAATTATGATGATAAAAACTTGCACTTCTTTTCGGTGATGATCACAGATGGATCACTGATGCAATTCTGCTTATTCTTTTTCATCAGGAACGCTTCTGGTAGCTGACATTCACGTTTAGATTTTCCCCGATCGATATTGCTAGCAGTGGGAAAACGAGGAGAACTTTTATAGGGCCACTGTCAACCCTCCGGACAAAAATATTTTCTTCCCTGGTGACTGTGAGGCTTCGCCCCCCAGAACGCAAGGCCGCAAAATGTTTTTGAAAAGAGTAATTATTAACGCAGTTAAAGCCACCGCAATCAAACGATTTTGCATCTCCGTCTCCTTCTGTTCCCTTTCAGAGGTTTTTCACTTTCCTGCCCAGTCGTCTAGCCATAGCAAGCCCAATTCCTTTTCCTCCTCCGCGTTTGGCGGAGGGTGGGCGTGGTACTCTGCATGTGCGAAAACGAAACGGGCAAGGGAGCGAGCGCCGCTGCATTCAGTCTGGCCGTGGCGAGGAAAAAGTGCGCAACAAGCGGCAGACACAATTAGTGGTGTGCGCTCATCCTTCACCCGTCAGTCAGCGAGACGGACCAATGGATGTCATTGCGATTCTGATGTCAGCCTCGCGGCTCGACGGGCCAGCGTAGAGAACGGGGAAGCTGGTTCCCCAAAGGAGAGGATGAGAGAGCTTTGATTTGTATTTTTGCTGCTTTGTGGCAAACACATTGCTGTAGCATTTTGTACAGACTATCTCCGGTACCTGATCAAAGCATTGGTCTGTGGGGCCCTGCGGCCCTTTTTATTGTTTCAAACTATGTGCGCTTTTTTCTGTTTGCATTGGTGTTTGCCCGGGCAGCGATAGTGCGTATGATCGAGCTGACAATCGTGGGGGCGGAATGTTATCGGCGGGGAAACGAAAGTAGATAAGTGCGTCGAAAGTGAACTCTCTTGTCCGGTAATTTTGGGTCGTAACTACATCTCGAAGGCAGGAATCATTGTCGACCTACATTCAGACAGCTACTGATATGGCATTAACGCAGAACCACTCAAGTTCATTGCAAAGATAACAGAGCGTCACTCAAATCTTCTGGTCGCAGACCCCCCCCTCAGTCGGTGTGGCAGAAAGTGGTGTACTCACTGTCCAGTAGTCTTTCACAGGGTCACCAGCGGAACGATCCAGAATCGAAGCGGCACTGCAGCCCTTCACTACCATGTGCACGGAAGCTCCTGGAAATGCTAACGTGCTCACGCACAGGATCGACACTGGCAGCTCCTGCTCGATCCGTTTCAACCCGAGGCCGTTGAGCCTCCACAAGCGAGGTCTTCTAGATGCCGCTCTGGATGAAATGGTGGCTGCTGGTGCAGTAAGACCCTCAAAAAGCTCTTGGGCTTTTCCCGTTGTTCTTACACCTAAGAAAGACGGCACAGCACGCTTGTGTGTCGACTATCAGCGGCTGAACGCCGTAACAGTCAGAGACTCGTACCCTTATCCATCAGTCGACTCTGTCATGTACACACTTGGGTCAGCAAAGTTCTTCACTACTCTGGACTGTAGCAGGGGTTTTCTGCAAATACCGATTGACCACAGTGACATCGAAAAAACTGCATTCACTTGCCATTGGGGATGATTCAAGTTTGTCCAACTGCCTTCCGGTTTATGCAATTCACCTGCTACCTTTCACAGCGTAATGGATATAGTGCTCAGAGATGAGAAATTCAACTATGCAATGGCATACATGGACGACGTTGTGTTTTCAGAAAGCCTAGATGAGCATCTGATCCATTTAACCAGTTTTGCAACGAATACAGGACGCAGGCATCACCATTAACCCCCGCAAAGTGCAATTGGTTTCACGCAGAATCAATCCGCTTGGTTTCATTGTTGAACAGGGCACAGTCCAGCCTGACGAGGAGAAACTGCAAATCATATTGCAGCTGACACCATCAACAAACATCAAGGACCTGCAGCGATTCTTGGGCATGGTGGGTCTCTACCGCCACCTCATTCCAAACTGTGCCGACTTGGCAAGACCCCTTCATCAGCTTCTCTGGAAAGGTGTCCGTTGGTCCTGGACAGACACGGAGCAGGGATCGTTTCGGGCGCTGTCAACGGCTATCGCCAATACTGCTCATCTCAACTCCCGGACCTAAACCGGCCCTTTACAGTGCAGACTGATGCAAGTAAGTATGGCATCGGTGCTGTTTTGCTTCAGGATCACGAAGGGAAGCTTTGCCCCTTGGCATTTGCAAGTCACACTCTCTCATTGCCGGAGCGAAACTACACTAACAGAGAAAGGGTGCTTGGCGATTGTATTTGCACTAAAAAAGTTCGTCATGTACAGTAGAACCCTGCTGTTGCGTTCCCTGGTGCTCCGTTCTTATGATCGAGTCCCGGCATGACTCACATAGTGTTCTATGCATTAGAAACCCTGCTGTTACGTCGTAACTTCGGGCACATTCCCGCATTGTACGTCGCGAACTGGCAGGCCTGAGTAACAAGCAGCGGCGGCCATGTTTACTTTTAAGGCCAATTGACTTGGCCTGACTTGACCTGACTTGGCCAGTCGTTGCTGGCGTGTCTACAGAAGGCGCTTGCAACGCTCGGGCAGGCGGTGTCATCATCATCATCAGCAGTCGCACCTTTTTTTTTGCATTTTTTTTACCTATCATCGTGCCATTTCTCGTTCTCCCATGCTGCTTCTTTTGTGTGGTTGGTGCTAGCGCGGCTGACTTCGTGCTTCGGACACCTTCCACATATCATTGCATCGTTTTGTGCCTCCGGCTAGCAATCATTTTGCGTGTATTTTCCTGCTGTGGGATATGCAAGAAGTGAATTCGTACCGTGGTAGTGTGCACACGCGTCTAGCGCGCTCAATCGCCCACCTGACGCCGTGCCGACTCTTTCACGCTGCAACGTAAATCGCTGTGGGTTAGCGGCTGCCTCGTTCCGCCGCAGCGCAAGAACTTGTTACAGTGATGGAATCAAGAAAGCGCAAAGCGCTCTCCTTGGAGAAAAAGCTGAACATTCTTTGCACCGTAGATGCAAACCTGACGCGAAAGCGGCTGTGTATCACAAAAGATCTTGGACTCGCGCCATCTACCTTGAACTCCATTGTTTCGAAAAGAAACGAGATCGAAGGAAACGCCCGGTCATTCGACATCAAAAGCAAGCAAGCCCGCAGTGGGGGGCACGTGCAGCTTGATGAGGCTGTTTACACCAGGTTCAAGCAAGCCAGAGCTGCAGGTATGAATTTTGATGGCACCATTTTACACGAAAAAGCGCTGGAGATAGCAGACAAGCTTGGGATCGACGATTTCAGTGCGTCAAAAGTTTGGATCGACCACTTTAAGAGAAGGCACAGAATTTGCTATCAAACCGTGAACGGGGAGGCTGCAAGCGTGGACACTGCTACCGTAGGCAACTGGAAAGAGTCCATGGCCGGCATTATCGAGGGCTACGAACCCACGGATATTTTCAATGCCGATGAAGCGGGCCTCTTTTATAAGGTACAGCCATCAAAGACGCTGAGCTTTAAAGGCGAGACTTGGCACGGTGGGAAAGCAGCAAAGAACGCCTCACCGTTTTGTTGTGTTGCAACTCAGATGGCTCAGAGATGATGAAGCCGTGGGTCACTGGAAAATTTCGAAGCCCACGGTGCCTAAACAACATCCAGTACCTGCCCTGCCACTACAAGAACAACAGCAAAGCCTGGATGACGTGCGCAATTTTTGAGGAGTTCTTGTTCTACTGGACTCGAAAATGGGAAGTCAGAGAAGAGAGGTTGTTCTTTTTTTAGACAACTGCTCCGCGCACCCTAAGGACACTACGTCGCTGCGGAATGTCAAGGTGGTGTACCTTCCAGCAAACACAACAAACCACCTTCAACCCTTAGACGCTGGCATCATAAAAAATGTCAGGCATTTTGGCCTCAGTGGATAGCGAGCAGCAGCCGACTGGCATTACAGTTCTTGATGCCATGCACTATTTGGCTACAGCATGGAGCGCTGTCACTGCTGCAATGATCAAAAACTGTTTTGCGAAGTGTTTCGGCGACGCAGACTGTGCAGCAGAACCTGTAAGCACCAAGGACTGCGAACTCGACACGGCCATGGAAGCAGTTGGCGCCTACGGGATCGTGTACAGCGATTATGTTTCTGTAGACGACGCCGTTGTCACCACCAAAATGATGACTATTGACCAGATCGTGACCGAGTGTGTCGACGCGCACAACAGTGGCGACGAAGAGGAGGAGGTTGAGCCGCTGCCTGAACCCACCTTCACTTCGGCTGTAGCGGCATTATACCTTCTTAGAAGGCATGTTTGCGACGACCACGAGAGCCACACGGCACTGCAAGTATTGGAAAAATTAGTTGTGCTCACGGGACGCGAGAAAATGCAACAGACAACGCTGTACGACATTTTTAAGCGTTAGCATGGTAATAAACATGCCTTCACTTGCCTACTACTGTCATTTTTCAATTTGTCCTTCTTCCCGGCTCTTAAGTTGTTTTTTTTTACGGTCCCGTGAAAAACGTATCAGCAGGGTTCTACTGTATCGGCACTATCTTTGTTGTCAAAGCTGCAAAACTCAGCCGCCCGTCTAGCCCGCTGGGCGCTCGCTCTTTAGAATTATATAATTACAGGGTGGAATACAAGAAAGCCACCTTCAACAAGGCAGCTGACGCCCTGTCCCGAGCTCCGTTACTTGCAGATGGCGAGCATGCGCCACAAGTCCTGGTTATGTCAGAATCCGCTGATGCCTGGGGCACACTGGTTTCCCATCAACAGCTGCTCGAAGCTCAACTAAGCGATCCTCAGTGCATCCAGATATGAAGAGAACCCTGCAGGAAGCACAGCTCCTACCAGCAGCTACGACTGCTACTTGAAAGTAGAGGATGGACTTCTCCTGCGGTATAAACCCGCTGCCGACACGGACAGTGGTGAGTCCCCATTTCGTGTTGTCGTACCAAAGAGCCTTCGCAAGCTCTTTTTGGAGTATTTTTATGACACACGCCTGCCTTGCAGGCCACAGCGATAGCAAGAAAACATATGACAAGTTGGGTGGCGTCGTGACTTGGCCCCGCATGAGAAAGGATGCCATGACATACGTCCGTACTTGTCTTACATGCCAGACAGCGAAGCCAAGGGGAGGGAAACCACCGGGCTTTTTGCAACCTGTGGAGAGCCGTTACCCATGGGAAATTGTTGCCTGTGATGTAATGGGCCCTTATCCTAGATCAGTGAAAGGAAACCGCTACGACCATTTCTCTAAATGGGTAGAATTATACCCGCTGTGTAAACTGGACTTGAAGGTAATCTGGGATAAGCTCCCAGACGCATTAACCCGGTTTGGCTTCCCGGCGCAGCTTATCACTGACAATGCGACATATTTTGCTGGCAGGATATTTGTTCACACCTGCAAAGCTCTCGGGGTACAGCATAAAAAGACTACTCCCTCATCCTCAGGCCAACATCACAGAGCGGGTCAACAGAAACCTGAAAAGCATGCTCGTGGCTTTCACAGAGCGTCACAAAGACTGGGATTCTTGTGTGCAGGAGATAACCTTCGCCACAAGGACTACGGTAAACCGGTCAACGGACTTTACACCGGCGACTGTTGTCCTCGGTCGTAAGCTCCGGTTTCCTATTGAGCATGCCTTTGCACATGCCTCTGAATTACAGGCTCCGAGTTATTCCAGGTTCACCCAGGATCTCTCCAGTCGCCTCGCTGGAACCCTAAAGGAGGCTAAGGAGAGTTTAGACCTCACCTGCCTGGAGCACAGTGGCCAGTACAACAAGGGCAGGCGTCTTTTGCAGTTTGAGGTTGGGGATAAAGTACTCCAGTGCTCGCACCCACTAAATGATGCAGCAAAAGGATTCACTGCTTCTATTGCTCCTCGCCTCTCTTGCTCATCGGTGGACTGGCCCTTTAATGGTAATAATGCATTTATCTCAGCTCGCCTACATGCTTCGTCATGTGCAGGGTGGTCGAGAGACCGGACCAGTCAAGGTCGCAGACCTCAGAAAGTACGACGACTGGGCAGAAAGTATGCAGCCACGTGGACTTTCCTCTGACTGGAATTTCTTCAACCCGGCAGATGCCTTCAAGCGGGTACTCCCTCTGCATCAGCAGCAGCACCACTTTTTGTACTCCTCCTCCCCCCTCCCCTTCTTTCTTTCCTTGCTTGACGTCTCGGGAGGTGTCCCGTCTTGAGAGGGGGGGAGTGTGGGGCCCTGCGGCCCTTTTTATTGTTTCAAACCGCGCACGCTTCTTTCTGTTTGCATTGGTGTTTGCCCGGGCAGCGCTAGTGCGCATGATTGAGCTGGCAATCGTGTGGACGGAATGTTATCGGCAGGGAAAAGAAGGTAGATGAGCGTGTCGAAAGCAAGGCTCAGGGCTTTTTTTGCCCGGCGGAATACCAGCATGCGTCAGGGGCCAGCGGAATATGCACGGACGACGGTACAAAGATCTGTGAGAAGAAGACGGAAGCAGTGTCTGCAGGAACAGCTTAGGCATATTTGTGTGAGTTGCTGCCATGCGAGGAGCAATGTTTCATGTGCTGTCGTTAGCACTTTGGCCCTATTGCTCACCCTATTTGCTCTGTTAAATCTTTAGCGCCGCTCTTTTTACCGAGCCAGCGAGGACGAAGAAGACGAGAAGGAAGCGTGAGCTCGTGAGCGAGAACATGGTCAGGTCGCCATCTTGAGCTAAAGCGAACAAATTTAATCCAGTCTTTCTAGACACCGTCAAAGACCTCAGTTTTTGGGTGCGTGCTCGTGACCCATTTTTAAACATTTTGGTGCCGAAACCCGGTAGTCTTGCCTGGACCTTACGAAGAGCTTCGAGTGCTGCTTCCCCATGGATAGACTGAGATCTAAGTGGACGGCTCGATGGGATCAGAACACCCGACTTATCAATCCGATTCGACAACGCTTAGCCAACTGACGAGCTCGAAGAGCACATCGGCGATGACACATGCTTCGAAGCAGAGTATGTGACGGTCATCGAGTATGAAGACAGTGCGACGCGCACGCTGACAGACTTTCTGAGTCATCGCAGTAATCTGACGTCCACAATGACCTCACCTTCAGACGCAGCTGCTCGAGTCATAGCTCCCTGTTCCGAAAGACCCAGTGTCAAGCTGCCGAAGCTCACTATAATACCAGACCCGCGCCGCAGGGTACCCTATCAACTCAAGCAGATAAAACAACCAGAGCATTTCCGAAGGCCTTCTTCAGGACCTGTTCTATTTCAACGACATTCTTGGACCACGTTTGGGTAGAGTCAATCAGACGGTCACAAAGACTCCTCTATGTAGACACCTGGACTGCCGCTGGGTGGCACTCTGACCAGAAAACTGTGAGCAGAACCCTGTGAATCCCTGCGCCGACCTTTATGACCACGCATGTGAACACAAATGGAGCGGAAGTGAGTACCCGTTCGACACGCGGTCTTACCGCCACCTCATTGTGACCACCACGGTGGTCAAGCTACACCGCTACTTCAATCATACCTGTATGCCGCAGCCAGACGACAAGATCAAGGAACGATTTCTCCATCAGGTGTCAAACTTATTCATGGACTGCATCATCGAGTACAAAGGAAAGAACGATCGAGAGAACTTGCAGGGTGCCATGCACGACATCTGCTTGCTGGAGACCAGCCATGAGGAGAACCTGACTAGCCTACTGGATTCCCTACACAGAGAACTGCAGATCTTTCCCTTTGTCAGAAGCACTCTGGTGCCCAACAACCCGCGAGTGCAGGTCATGCCGGCAGCTAGGCTGCTGAAAGGAGACTACTTGTTGTGAGAGCAGTTCTCCGATGAAGGCTTCCCAAGATTCATGGTTCGAGCTCTGGGACTCCTAAAGCCCGATGCGGACATGCACAGGCACGCTCAGAATGTGCACGACTTGGAGTGCAAGCCGGATAAATCCTTCGTGGGCCTTGTGCGGGCTCACAAACAGCAGACAGAGGCCATACCTCTTCTGAATACCTGGGAAGAATACCACTCTTGCTGGAAGTGGGACCAGTACTTTGCCGCTCTCCTGCATGATCGAAGAGACTTTCGCATCTCTAAGCTGATCGTCAGGCCCTCTGAGATGCTTCAGCGGCTTTCCACAGCGATAGCAGACAACGACGTACGCACTATCTTCGACTACCTCCGCTACCGCTTCTCGACTTTCGTGGCACCGTTCCTCTCCGAGACGTTTCAGTTCTTCCCTCCCTTAGGCCACACCCACCACCAAGATAATGTTCCGGCCAGGTCACTGGCCTGCCTACGCTCGATTAAGAACATCTACCCTTACGCCATGTGGTTCTTTGCTTCTGTAAGCAAGTAGGAGAGCGTTGGAATCAAACTCTGGAACGAACTACAAAAGACATTGCGTGCCTTGGCCTTAGCTAGCAAGAAAGTCCTCAAAAGTCACCTGATAACAGAAGGCTGGACGTTGCCGGCTGAACTTGTACACATCGCCACGAAGCTCCTCCAACGCCGGCGTCCGCACTAAGTACAAGCTGGAAGCTGAGATGATAGAACTCATTCGCCGTTTCAAGCATTTCTGACGATGCAGCAATCTAGCAGCGAGTTGTATTGGATGACCAGCGAGGTGCAGCCAGATCTGGGCACGAGACTGAGTGTGAGCAGCCTGGTGCCATGTACATGAGTACAACGAAAGCGTGTGGATCCCTCCTTGGACCACTCCTACTACCCAAGGACTACTCAGCGCCATAAATATGGCGTCAATATTCTTGATACCATCCTTGCTTCCTTACGTCCTCTTGGGCTTGATGGCACCCATCTGCTCGCCTTCGATAACTAGAGGCTACATGAGGCACCACGAAACAAGCACAAAGTTTGCCAAAACAAGGCTCCCGCAAGGTCAAGTTCGGCGACGGATTTGTCACTACGCAACCAATACAGAACCTTGTACCCTTACAGTTCAGCACCTGACATTTCATGGCCGGGAGTGTGTTAAATCTTTAGCGCCGCTCTTCTTACAGGGCCAGCGAGGAGTAAGAAGATACCAGGCCAGTGGGAAGAAGACGAGAAGGAAGCATGAGCTCGTGAGCGAGGACGTGGTCAGGTCGCCATCTTAAGCTAAAGCGAACGCATTTAATGCAGTCTTTCTAGACACTGTCCCAGACCTCAGTCTTTGGGTGAGTGCTCACGGCCCATTTGTAAACACGCTCCGCAGTGTGTTTTGTCTCACCGCTGTAAAGCCTTGACCCTCTTTATGCTTTATCTTTGGTGTTCTATTGTCGCACGCATGAACAGCATGTATCCAGCACAGTAGCACCCGATGTTGCTTCTTTTGATTGAATGCTTTTTCGTTTATCCGGAATAACCGGTGATTTTAAAGAGACTGGATTTGTCGTTCGTCGGGCGAGACCATGGCGTGCGGATCCGTTTTTGAAGGCGAGGCCTTCAGGTCATGCCCTGGACAGTGGCCCTTCATGGCATGCCTTTGGTCATGCCCTGGACAGTGGCCCTTCATGGCATGCCTTAGCAAAGTTTTACTGCATAATGCAATCTCAAGAGGCACAAAAATGCTTCTGCTAAGTGGAGTCTACTTAGTTGAAGCTTTTAAGTTGTGGACGGGTGCCAGGAAGAGTAAAAACATGTTCAGGGTACAAAGTTGAGTGTTTGCAATCCTGATTTGTTGCATATTAGTTGGCAGGGTTATAACTTCTAAAGCTTGTGACAGCCATGATGGACAGCTCTCTCCACAATGCAAAAGCTCAATACTAGCCTTCATAGTTTTCATGAAGGCTGTACTGAGGGCTCTACTATTCATGCTTACCTTGACAAAGCCCCTAAGGTCAGATGGCAGCACAAGCAGGTGTGGAGTCACAGTCAGACGGCCGCTGTCGTCAAGGTGGGACAGGTCAACATTGATGTCCTCGGAAGGAGGGTACAGAGGGTAAAAGCTGTGCGAAAAACAAATGACCCAAAATTATGACCGGGAAGTGTTCCCATCAGTGCTGCCTTTGGCATTAGAAACCTAACTAAAATTTTGAGAGGTTAGAAAGCACTCCTGAAAATGACATGAAACTTCCCATGGGTTCCCAGATGTTTCTGGCCATTGTCCTAGAACTTCCTGAGGTCCTTTTTCTTTTTACAGCATTAGCTGTAGCTCTTACCGTGGCGTTAGGCTTTATGGTGCAGGTGATTTGCAAATAAACTGACACCATTCTTTCCCCCTGCCTCTCCCCACTGATCCAAACCTGTCCGCTTAACTAAACACCTTTTTCAGAAATTACGGCTTCCCATCCCGCACTAACTAAAGGTGAAGATCCGCATGACTGTCCTGTGAGCATTCTCCATTCGAGCAATTGAGCCAGTCAAAAGTGAAAACACTGATTTTATGGCTTGTTGAATTTTGATGTAGGAAAAAGTGATTTACGAGCCATTTAAATTACAGTGCACAAAAAAATTAGCAAGAACAAAACGAGAAACTTGTTTTTTATTCAGCTCATTTGCACCACATAAAGTCGAATTAATGGCTCAGGAAGTGAATAAATTAGTTTGTATGTAGGAGATAGGCTGTAGGTTTGCAAAATGTAATTTTCAAAAAGTAGTTTTTTTTGTTTTTTTTTGCCATTTTTGGCCTATCAAGAACACTTGAAGAACTTGGTCGGTATATTGCGAAAACCTGCCCGCTCGAGTTGAGACAACATTCTCGATTTGGTAGCAGTGGCTGACAATAGCGCAATTCGCTTGGGCGAGTCTTTCACCTTTGTGTAGCCAATGGGGAAAATGAACGCTCTAGCAGGCCAGTATTACCATGTTCTACTCTTGACTGTGATCTTGCGTATGCACATAAAACACCTTGCAGGTTGCTTACCTTGGAAACTTGACATGGCATTTTCAAGTTTGATGTAAAAGCCTCGGATAATGAATTTCGCACACGACCAATGACATTTTGCGGCATTCATCTGTCTTAGTATTATGCCACGCATGTGAAAGCCATCATGTAAGCATGCCATTAACAGTTCCCAGGAATTGACTGCGGCCACAGTTCACATGGTCTACAGAATATCCTAAAGTGCATTAGCAGCTACTAGACAGCAACCGGTGTTGTTTTCCGTCGGCTTTTACCCTTTGACAGGTTGTATCTATGGACGGAATCTTCCTAGTTTGCCTAAGAAGCTAGCTTCTTATCCAGCAGGATGCCACTCATAACTTTTCACTAATAATAAGGCATTAGAAGCTTTGCTGAAATCACTAATAACCACATTCACATGCCTTTATTACTATAACATGGGCAATTCTTTTGCCCTGACACACCAGAATGTACGATCCTCTAGGCGGACACTAACCTGTGAGCACTCCCACACTCCCAGTGAAGCTCCCAGTGAAGAAAAAAAGAACTTGAACAGCTTTAACTGGCAGATTTATTTGTTGTCCACCCTTACGAACACCCTCGTCCACTTTGCTTTTCCTAATCTTTGTTCCTTGAAACTAGAAAAGAGTGCAAGGTGTCACAAGCTATGCCCCGTTAAGCAAGCTGCAATACGTTTTTGTGCATGCATGTGAGACAGCAGCCGCGAGTAAAATGTGACAAAATGTATGTTCTTCTCATTGTTTAGACACAGACGAATGACATGTCTAATGGAAATGCTCTCCCGCTATTGTCAATGCTGGTGTCAGTTCAAGGCATGCTACTAGGCCTGGCTTCATGAACTCATCGAGTGAACGCACAAGTTTAAATCACTGTTATACAGATATTATATGAAAGAGCACTGAACAAGGGTAGAAGGGGGGGTGGGGGAGGGGGGAAGCCTAAGTTCGCAGGTCGAGCCAATGTTTTTACAAGTGGACTTGCCCAGACGAAGACAAGTCCACTTATCGAAACGTTGGCTCAACCTGCGAACTGAGGCTATCCCCCCTTTACCCTTGCTCAGTGCTTTTTCATACCGTGTAGCCATCTTCTTCCTAATGTTATGCATACAGCCACACAAAGAATTACTGCTTGAAGAACATACAGTCGTTGAATTTTAAAAGCATTCCTGCATGTTAGTACATAGTACTGGGCGTGTACCTAAGGTAAATAAAGAAAGCTGCAAAGATACAAAAGCAATCATCCAACTAGCTCCTTAGCTCATCAAATTCTCATTCTGAATCGTTGCACCTGTCTCACCTGTGTTGGGTCAGGATGTGCTTCGTGAGACGGGACAGCCGGTCAGTCATCTTTGGAGAGCTGAAAATTGAGCGCCATAGAATGGTCAAGGCTTATCTGTTTCTTGTGAAGCAGCAGCACAAGGACAATGACAGCTGTGTCATTCCAGTCATTAATAGTTGAAGCACAGACATTTCATCCGAACCGACATGTATCACCAATGCAGTCGACACTCGATAATGTGAACTCAAAGAAAACCAAAGGTTTGTTCAAAATGCATGCAGAATTTCCATTAAAGAGAAATCAATTTTTCCTTAATGCTTGATGTGAATGGTACTAGGGTGTATGCTCAAATAAACCAGCAGTATTAAGTCTCACACTTCATCTAGCTAAGATATGAAGCACCTAGCAAACAATCCAAATCTGCTACTTCTCAGCTGCACCAAACAGCAGACAAATGCAGAACATAATAACCATCTAAACAACAAAATAATGATATTGTGAGCCTTCTGTGGACCTTCTTTCATTTGTACATGCCATGATCTTCTTCTTTCATTTGTACATACCATCATCATCGTCCCGCGGCGCCGGCTCTGGCACGCGCCTGGGTTCGTGATCGGATTAAAACGCTAGACAAGGCTTCGCTGTCCTTGCCGTCACGACCTTGCCGTCTCGACCTAGCCTTCTTTTGCAAGATGTAGCGATGGTGGCAGTAGCCAAACGGCGACCGAAACGTAGCTCCAGCGAGAGGCAGGGCCCAAGGCAGCAAGGGGATCAAATTTCACCTCCACCACTTGTAAAAGAAGGCTAGGTCGAGACGGCGAGGTCGTGACGGCAAGGACAGCGAAGCCTTGTCTAGCGTTTTAATTCGATCACGAACCTAGGCGCGGGCCGGCTCCGGCCCGCGCCTGGCTCACAATATTAATAACAATAATAATTGCAGGAGCATTGTTAATGGCTCAGTAGATGGGCTTTATTACTCACTTAATCACTGACCTTTTAATTTTCGCATCTATTAACTCACATATAGTCATTAGCCCCGTCGCGGGGGTGCAGTGGTTAGGGCGCCTGACTGCTGTGCCCAAGGATGCAGGATCGAATCTCGGCCACGACAGCTGCTTTTGTGATGGAGGCAAAAAGCAAGGAGCCCGTGTGCTGTTCGATGTCGGTGCATGTTAAAGAACCCCATGTGGTTGAAATTTTTGGACCCCTCCACTACAGCATCTCTCATAGCCTGAATACCTTTGGGACGTTAAACCCCACAAACCAAACCAAAAATATACTCATTAGCATATCGTCATAAGCTACCACATTATGTGAAAGCTCACCCGGCACAGAATTAAAGCCTTACTTTAACCAAACCATATGAATACATGGCGTATGCTCCTGGATAACTTTTTGTAGCTATGCAGCCAAGGCCACAGGCACGGAGTTTTAGTCACGGTGTTACTACACCAAGTAGTTCTAGCATATCTGGCCTTGGTTACGGTTTCGGTTCCAGTCCCGTCTTTACTTGAAATAATAATTTTTGACCCACCAACGACGCAGAAATGTGTTTCTTTACACCACTGGAAGACAAAGTGAACATAAATTCGCAGTTAATGAATATCCCATGCAACATACATTGCCAAAGCAAGCAATTGGTGAAAAAGTACAGAAATCGGAAGGTAGACGCAGCAGAAGCAGCCAGTGTATGCTTCGTGGGATTCCCAACAGGCACAACTGCATGTGTAGTGTTATGATTTTAAAATGCACTACATTAATGCTGTATTGGCTTGTATTGCAGTATAGTCTTGATGTAATAACAGCGTGAACAGTTCTGTAATGCTATGATATTCCACAACATGATCCGCAAAATTTCTGACAGGACTCTATTCTGCTGCGCAATAAGCTGATGTGTTCTGGCTCTGTAGCTTTGGCTGCATAGCCACAAAATGTTGTCTGTGAGTATAGAAGTAGCATGCCCGACTCGGCATCCAAGTCTCCCAAAGGGTTTCATTCCTATCTTGAAGCAGTTACCTGAGCTGGCAGCTACTGCCAACCCGCCAATGTCTTAAGGCATCACGAAACCCACTGCCCAATGAACGCCCGGCCATGTCACCTGGCAACTACCACTTGCCAGAGGCAGGCCTGCGACGTTTTGCTCACACTGTCACCGCTAACACTGATGTCAGATTTTCTAAAAAATAGGACCTCCAATAGGCCTCAGAGAATTGGGTAGCACCAACAAATGATGGATGTGCAACCTTTTGCACTAAGATTGCATCCAGCATAGTCGCGGATTTGCGACCGTGCAACAAAAACAAAACGTCATGAAGCACATAGTCTTTTAAAGCGCGTGTTATAAGTGAGCATTATGTAAGGAAGCACAGTTCTTATGGTCAGTTTGGACGTGTATAAAAGTCACATTATTAAGCTTCTCTTTCAGGATGATAAGCAGCTATGTTATGGTGAGTGATGCCACATAATTTCCTGGGTAAGGGCTGATGCAAATGCCATGCCTCTCTCAGAATAACACAAGGGGCACCATGATGAAGGACTAGGCTGCAGATAAAGTGGCCAATTTCAGCAGAGGTGCCAGGAAAGGAAAGCAGAGACAGGAAAGGTCTCACAACACCAGGTGAGGTGACCAGTGGCGATCATAACATGCCGGCAACCCATTCATGATGTTAGTAAAGGTCCGAGCAAGCCAACGGCAATCTCGTAGAATGGGACTCAAAGCAGATCATCGGGTTTGAGTAGTTCGGCTGGCTTGACAAGTGTTGTCTCTCGACATCAGCATTCATGGCAAGCCTTAAAATGGCACTGGACAATCGGAGTAAGCCTGGATTAGCACTATTTCTAGCATACTTGAAGGAACTCTGTCATGCTTGCAAACCTTCATCGCAGAGCAAACTAGGTATTGAGCATCCTTGGGACCACAGTTTCTTGTGAGCACAAAAGCGCTGGAGATGGGGACAAGAAAGAACATGGGCAAGCGCTTTCTTGTCTCCGTCTTTAGCGCTTTTGCATTTGCAATGTTTTATCATGTTTTATCAATTAGCCCAAACCCACACCTTACAACCATAGTTTCTCTTGTAGAGGACACCATCTTTCAAGCAATACGATGACAGGCTATGCCTGACAGGCAAGGCAGCGATGAGGCGCATCATTTGAGGTATTTTATGAAGGGCTGCATTTTGGTGTCATCTCTTCGTTGTTGAATGAAGGCAGACACGATGGAGAGTGCCAAGAAAACCGTGTTCATGAGTACCAACTGTGGAGCGCGAGATAGAAACATGGGACTGATAGTCAAGTCAGCATCGCTATTCTTTTTGCTGGACTTGTAAACAATGGTAACATTGAATTCTTGAAACCAAAGGCTGCAATAAGCTAGCCATGCTGGTGAGTTTTTAATGCCCCTGCCACATGGGTATAGTGTTCTAGAATTGAGAAGTGTGCCGTCTGCCGCCGGCGAGCTGGTCGTTTCAGCGATGACAGGAGTAAGGGCGCTGTGTGCAGGAGGAGCGCAGTGAGCGCGGAGCAGAGAGCTGGGTGAACCGTCACCGCTAGTTCAATCGGACTCCGAAGGCGCAATAAATTGTGTCGCTTTAGCTCCCACACCGTTGTATTAAAACGGTTATGTTCATGAACAAAACAACTAGCTCCCTATAAAATAAGCGGCCGTCGTCAGGGAACTGCAATTACAAATACAGGCAATGTAAGATACATATTGCCGACGAACTGACAAGCAACGGCAAGATATATCTCCTGAACGTATTGGGTGCTTTATTTCTCGAACACTAGCGGGAGGTTCAATGACGAATGTCTAACGCATTCCTATGATCATGTAAATTTATAATATTGGATGCGCCGGTTTATGCGGGCTAGACTGAAGTCTTCCATCGACGCTCGCACAAACTGAAAACGCAGTGAATGGTGTTTTAGGCTAGGTTAGCGTACTTTTTGCGCCACATGTAAATAGAGGTATGCGAAGATTGCTTGAAGACAGAAATTATGGCAGCGCTTACTGATGACTTTATTTAAATGTGGGCGAATACATGAACTGGCAATCCTACTCAAAACGAAATGAATGAATGAGAGCACGTAGCAATGAACGAAACCACATAATGGACGACGTGAAAAACAAAAAAAATCGCAACTTAGTGCAAGAATATGGTACAAACGTATAAAACTGTACAGAACTATATGAGAATATTAATGAATTATACTAGGCCGTGAATAAATTAAGCTGCTACATTTTAAAACACACAAGAGAAAGGCAGAATGATTAAAGTCCTCAAAAACGATTACTTGCACCTCCTCAGCTTTAGGTGCTTTACCTGCTCTGCTTTGGAGTTCTGCTCTTGGTTTAGCGACTTGGCATAAAAACGCAATCGCCTGAGGACGTAGAACGTCACTATGTTAAGTGTCATAATTCTTTGTCATGATCGGCAACCAAACTTGGAAACCTCTGCGCTTTGCAAAAACAAAGCAAATTCACGCATGCTATTTGCGTTAATCTTTCTTGACTAAAAAAAAAAAAAAAAAAGAAAAAAAGAAAAACGTGATAGACTCTTCCAGCGTGTGCACGAGCTTTGCAAGCTCCGAGGACGGATAAAGAAGACCTCCGTGGTCGAAGTTTGAGATAAATTGATTTTCTTCTTTTTATGCCGCGCACGATTTGCTTGAAATGAGACAAGTGGAGAAAGTACTGCATTTTGACTTCTTCATGAACTTTCTAGCGACAGATCCTGCAATATAAGCTATGAGACAACTAGAACTGTGCTATAGTGACGGTATCTGTGGTCATCTGAAAGAAGGGAATTCATGCGAGTACGCTTTTGCAGGCTAGTTGGTGCTTAAGCATTCTGTTGTTGTTTTTTTTTTTTTTTTGCGCAAAAAAAAAGAAAAAAAAAAAAACAGAATGCGAAGGGAATTCAAAATAGCTTCGACGTCCTCGAGCCTTCCCTCGTCAACCAAACGGTCAAACTCATCAATAGGATTTGAAAGAAGCTGGGTAGGTTTCTCGCTTGTACGACTAATTCCAAGTAAGGCATTTACAATTTCAGCATTACAATTTCCTGTCTCTGGGCGCTTCGCCAAGTTGTAAAATGCCAGGGCATTAACTGTCACTAAAAATTGAGCTGGCGTGGCATGATCGTTGCAGCCATTAAATTGCCTCACGATGCCGAAGAGGTTTTCTAGTTTGTATTGGCTTAGTCTCGATGTGATAATGTATGTAAAACCACATTTTGCAGATAAGTAGTCAACGAGGTCGACTGTGGACTGCAAAGTTTCCCGAAGGCCTTCCGCGGTGCTGTTGCTTAGGAAACCATGCTTTGAGTCAACCATGCTCTGAGTGTATTTCGAGAAGGGAAGGGTTCGAATAGGGAAGGCAGCAGAAAGAGCGCGCAATGAGCAAGAAGAAAGAACGAAAGGAAAGAAAAGAGCATTCAGTAAAAGAAGGGGGGGGGGGGGGGGGGGGCGAAAGTCATACGAGACGGACGGAACTGTTACTGTGCTCTCTGCAAACATGTGTTTTCCTGCTTGACCAATCATCGCTCTTCGCTGAACAACGTGCCATAGTACAACAGCCAGAGAAGCAACGCGACGCAACAAAATTCACGCAGGAAACGAGCCGCAGAAGCATACGCCCCAAGCGATTCCTCTGCGTCGCGCGCGCTTGTGATGCGCTCCTACGTAGGTGGCTGACAGCGCCACCTACGCTTTTCATCGCTCTGGCGACCACGTCGCTCCCATTGCCGCGCGCCGAAGACGGCGCACTTTCCAATTCTAGAACACTATAACATGGGCATTTCGAAGGCCCTACTCAAAGGCATTTAACTTTTTCTGCCGTACGAGTACAGTGGCCGAATTCCTTCCCACGAGGTTGTTGCCATACACGTACTGTGCTGAGTGCGTATTTGAAATTTTGAGTTCTTCTGAATTGACGCGCTTACTGGGCGGTGTTGCCATCTTCTAGAATGTACGAGAAATACTAAAAATTGTCTATACTACTATCTTGCGGAGGAAAAGGAAACAGGCCATGATCGTCATGTTGCGCTCTGTTTGCAGCGACGTACCTTCGTGGTTTCAGTTTTTTCGAGCAATCGCAACAGACGCATGAAATCTGATCTCTATCTTTGTTGGGACGCTAACAGAGGCTCATGAAGACCTTCAAGGACTTATACAAAGTGTTGCAAATTTGTTTACGCTACCATCTTGCAGGAAAAAAAAAGAAAGAAAAGAAACCTGGCATTGGCGTCTCTCTCCTTGTCAAAGCGGCCAGAAAGACAAGTGATGCTGATCAACCTAGCTCAACCGCATGGCGGCACCAGTAAATGGCTAACACAGCGTTAACATAACACTTACAAAGATATCTCCTCTCTGCCTAGGTGCATGAGGACATCTACGCTGGTAGCACCAACAATGTAGCCGCCAACGTCAAGAAGGCAGGGGTTCGGAGCACATGTAATGTTCTGCAAAGAGTAACAATGACAACATAAAAGATTATGAAGAAAGGCAGCAGGAACACTTTTTCAGAGTCTCCACAAAATACCGCAGAACTTTCTAACATCAAGAAGTAGCCAGTCTACCTTGCTGCAGAGGGTGAGCATATTAAAACCACATTACGAAGATTTCCACCATCTGACACCATGCATGGCAAAGTAGTCATGTCTTAATGCATGAGTAGAGACAAATTAGTCGCACTGTATACAGACGACTAATGTGCAAATCATGCGTTTGGCACAGCTCAAAACTCTATTTACGGAATATCCCCTTGAAAATCCCATGTAAAAGTATAGGAAAGCCGCTTCATATATCGAACTCAATTGCACTGGTTGTTGATATATCGAACTCAATTGCACTGGTTGTTCGATATATCGAACTATGCACCACGCACTGGAAAGTGTGCCTTCCCCAAAGACGATCACATCACCCTTGGCCGCTTGCCGCGTGACGTTTTCAAACCACGCACGGAAGAAATGAGAGGGGACAGTTCGGCGACGGCTGATCTAGGGCAACGCCATGCCCATTCCCCAAAAACGCGCGCATCTGCGGTTATCGTTTCCCGCGCGCCAGCACGTGACATTTGCAAGCCATGTGCGGGAATGAACCAGAGAGAACCGGTGGGAACGACAGGGGAAAAACGCAATAGAGCGAAGCGCAAGGGTGTGTCCCTTCTTTTGCCGAGCTATCTCTCTCTTTCCTGGCCTTCGTTCGCAGTAGCACGCGCCTATAAACGAATCAAACGATTCAAATGCGCTACGCATGCACCAAGCCAGCTCAGCCCGTTTTCAGACAGAACGTCGAACGCTTCTCCAGCGCGTGTTGCGAACCCTCTGCGCGCGGCGGCTGACGTGGCTATGGCGCCTGCAGACGTTTAAGAAGCAGCAGATCTCTCTCTTTTTTTTTTTTTTCGAGAGGCGTCTATTCTTATCGTTGTGCTGTACGCGCGGCGTAGCTTAAGATATGGCGGCTGCGGACATTAAGAAACGGCAGTTTTCTTTTTTTTTTTTTTTGGCGGGAGTCGTTTATCCTTGCATGTATGAATCAACGAAAGCATGCGGTCAGCTGCGATCATGACGCCAGCTTTTAGCATATTTCGCTTCAAACAGCATTTGCAGCTATCATGCTTTGCAATGATTTTGTGCCAATGGACTACGGCCGTCCCAAGCGCGGCATGATAAATCGAACCAGGCTTTGCAATCAAGCCATCATGGGCACTCTGCCAAGTTCGCTCCTCGCCAGCGCAGGAGCTATCAAAAGATAAACACGGTGTGGTGTTATCGCTGCGCAGCATCTTAGCACGCTGCCAAGAAAAAAGCTGTGGATGAGACGACCCAAACGGAGTGGAGCGCGCCATCGACATGCAAGCGAAAACGCTTGCGATTTCTGCCGCGGTGACACAGAAACCTTGTTTTGAGCTGCAGCGGTGAGTGAGCTGGCCTTAATGCTTTCTTTTTTTTTTCTTCCAAATTCTCGGGTGCAAAAGTGGAGGGTGGGTTCATTATACGAGTGGATTGATTACGCGACAAATACGGTATCGTTTTTTCGCATCGTAAGTGCCGTCACAAGCCGATTCCTGTGTATCGAATTATCAATATATCGAACTATTTCACGATCCCCTTCGAGTCGGATATATCCGGGTTTGACAGTATAAGAAAAAGAACTTGTTGAAAGCTATCTAGATTAGAGTTGCACACGGGCTCGTGCCAGCCCGAAAGCTCGTACCCAGCCCGGCCCCAGGCCAAGGCATATTTGCCTCGGGCCGGGCTAAGCCGGGCATGCAATTTTTGCGAAAACGCAGATATGGCCATGTCGCAGCAGGCGTTTAGATTGCAGAGCATTTTCATGCGTCTTCCCCACATGAGAGCTTCTAAGTTCTTTCTTTGCGTCGACCCGCATTTCCTCCACAGCTCCTTGCTGTGGACTAACCTTTGCTAGTAGTCAATGACCAAGCAGAGCGTGTGGGGTTTTGAGTGTTGAGCTTTGCATCTCTGCTTTGGTAACACCAGCACAGAGGTTTAGGCATCCATTTCGAGATTCGTGCCTAAACATGCATAGCTCGAAGGAAACTCAAAGCATTGACAATCTTTGAATTTCCTCGTGTTTCTTGGAGGAGGAGGAGGAGGAAAAAACTTTATTTAATTAAAATAATTTAAACATCTCAGGAATACCCCTTAGTACAAGAGCCCTCTGGCTGCTCCTTCTAGGTTAGCCTGCTTGACCAGCTGTAACTGATCTGTGGGTTGCGTGGCTAGAAGGGCAGCCTCCCAGGAGGAGGGGGTGGGGTTTTTGACGGGAGGAATGCGCATGGGAAGCGGGTATTCCCATAAGTATTGGTAGAGGGTGGGTGGGTTGGCGTTGCATGTGATGCAGTATGCTGGGAAGTCCGGGGGGTGAAAGATGTGGGCAAAGTGAGGAGATGGGAACGAATGTGTTTGGAGTTGTCGCCAGTACGTGCTGTCGATGTTAGAGAGCGTGTGATGTGGTGGCGGGTACGTGACGTGGCAATGACGATAGTGATGAACAATTGTATTCTAGTCAAGAGGTTCGATGGGAGTGTATAATGAAGGTTTGGGGAGGCCATCCACCGGTAACTGGAAGCTCAGTTCTCGAACAAATGCATGAGCGCGCTGGATGTCCTCGTGTCCAGGTACCCATGTGATGGTGATGGGATCGGCAGAGGTAGGTAGAGTACATAATATTCTAGCGAATGAGTGTGGGAGGGTTCCTCGCAGGAGATATCTGTATGCTGCATAACGTAGTGTGGTGAGTCTGCAACTGACTGATGTGTGCAATAGCAAGTGTAATGGCTAAGCATTCAGCCTCGGCGATGCTAGTGCATTGGATGGAGGCGGCATTGAACGTTGAGCGGCGAATGTCCATGAACACAGCAACGCAGATGTGAGGATTGTCCGGATTATGAGAAGCATCCGTGTAGATGATGTCCTGGCGTGCAGAGTACTGCTTGGAAAAATATGAGGCACGGGCTGCGCGACGACGTTTGCAGTGTTCTGGCCCCATACTTCGAGGGAGGGGTGTGAGCTCGAGGAGGCTCCGCAGATGCAGGGGAATGGCTATATGAATGTGAGGTGAAGGATCAGGGGTATTTTAGCCCATTGAGCGCAAGAGACGAGTGCCTGTAAGTGTTGTGCAGAGTCTACGTTGTTGGCTGGAGAGGTGCGCCTCTATGATCTCAACATTGTTATGTATGCCTAATTGAAGAAGCTGAATCGTACTGGTATGACGAGGTAAATGAAGGGCAGCTTTAATGGCTGAGCGGTGTAGGACGTTACGTTTATTGAGTTGGGTTTTGGTGATGTGGTGGCAGGAGAGGTGGTAGGCTAGTCAACTAACGATGAGGGCGTCTCGGCACAGGCAATGCAGAGGCAGCGCTTTGTTTGTGCACCAAAAAGCACCCGTAAAAGCACATGAGAAGCGAGACGAGCTCACCGAGTACTTGGCCAGAAAATCATCCCTTTGTTCAGGTTTAGAGCTATCTCACTTTTGGAGAAGTAAACAAGCTGCTTACCTAAAACTTGGTTTACTTGCTAAGAACGTGTTCGTCATTCCAACAACACGCTTGAGCACAGAAAGAAACATCAGCGCTCCAGGAGCACCGCAAATGCCTCAAGCCTTCAGAAGTGCATCAGTAGTTGTTTTTTCATAATAAGAATGATAATGCTACCAATGTGCTGCGCCTTTATATATTCTATAATTTTTCACATTAAACATGAGAAACAAACATCTTATGATCCTTGATAGACTCATCATTCTGAAATTGCTTCTTTCGGTACCATTTCTTCAACTGCAACTATAGCACGTTGGGCCAGGCCGAGCCTGGGCTTTTAGTGTGAGCGCTGGGCTGGGCTCAGGCCCTTTCAGTGTCAGCAGCACAGGGCTTGAGTCTTTAGCATAGAGCCCAGGCCGGACTCAGGCTCAAAATTTCGGCCCGTGCACACCTCTAATCTAGATTAAAGAAAAAAAAAATCGACACATTTTAAAATTGCTGTGTTGAATTCGCAATCTCCCTACCATCTAGCAAACAGGAAATATTAAAAAGGCTCGCCATCTAGGAGAAAAAACACGAACTAATATGTGCCATCTTGTCAGGGGCTTCGAAAACCATCTCGATGACAACTCAGCAGCTCTCCATCTCACAAACAATGCTGTGCGCCATTGTGTAATAGTGAGGATACAAGGATGAGTAGGGCAACGAGGCAGAAATACATTTTTACCAGCAATTTCACACGACACGCTAAAAAATAAATGTGATCAATAGAAAGAAAACTGTAATCGTTTGTGTGCACAATGCTGCTTGCCTGTTGTTTGGCATCGTGTCAACCTGGATTTCTGCAGCTGCCGTCGTGCATCACAATGTCATACATGCTGTTCCTTCATAGTTTACATTTCATTTTACGTTTAAGTCAAACAGCCTTTCACGCGCAACATAGCATACACACTTGCATACCATGGCTGATTATGCATTATAAACGCCAAAAAGCAGCCTGTTTCAGCCTATTTCACATAGTCGCCGTCTTAAAAAATGTAAATAACAATGACATACGACACAGTGCCTGTGCTGCGCTTTGCATTGTGTGTGTGCAGTTCATTTCTGTCATAGCAACTATTCATGTGAGTTAGGCTTACGACAGAAAGAGCCAAGTCAGCAGCTGTTTATAAGTGAACTGCAAACTGCATTCGTGTATAGTGTGTGTGATGATGCTGTGCTCCAGTAAGAAAAAGTTCCAAATGAGTTGTGAAGTCTGAGTTACTACATGCGTATTCTGTATATCATCGAACCAGTGCTCGTTCAGTCGTATTACAGTTTGCTTCGTCTGTACTAAGCACTTATATGTTCAGGACATTATTCTTGCCATCAGAGCAGCAAACTATTATATCATGTCGCTAACATGTTCCCTTTCATCGCTGCTAAACCTCTTGTACTTTAGTGTTCAGGTCTCCTATCAGAAGTTTCTGTGACACACTGTCCACCACAAAAGATCGCCATCAAATGGGATGGAGCTCCTTTATTTCGGGTCGCTACGCATATGCAAGTAGGCTCTAAACATCTAAAATCGAATGACTTTGTGCAATGAATGGCAAGGGGTAAAAGGATGCTTTGCAGTGAAGTGGCAGCCACGGTGTTTGCATTTGCGTGTGCAAAACATTAAAAGAAAGGGGTACACACACATTTTCTTTCCAAGAAAGCCGAAGCCGTGAGAAGCATAAAATTGAGCACTACCTCAGATATCTACAACTGAAGCAAATGACTAGGACAACGCAGAATCGCAAAATGAAGTCTGTGTTGAAGATGAGCAGCTGTCATATCAAACAGAGCCGAGTTCCCCTTCACGAGTGCCAACACTGCTACAGAAACAGGCTTAAGAAATCGAGCGACACCAGCTGCAATGCAGTACTCCTAGGGACTAACTGTAGCAAGCAAAAGCTGCAGCTTACAGGTTACAAGGTGGTAACCACGTTTTGGCAGCACCAGTTTCGAAGCAGAAAGACAGAAGAAGACTGCCGCCTTCTGCTTGGACCGTTTTAAAGGATCAAGTGAGCATTTCATGTTTACACAGGGTTCCCCAATTAAGAGCACTTTGTTGCATTGATGAAATAACATGCACCCAGATCAGTTTCTATGGCGTGCACGTTGATACAGAAGCAGCTTCAACGGGAGTAGTAGGCATTCCGCTGTTGCTTGCCGGACAGATATTTGTGCACGCTAAACACCGCCAAAGTTGCATCAGTCAGCGTAGAAAACATGTATGAGGTCTGCTGTCAATTTCAGAATTCACACAGAAAGCAGCTGTTACATGATGGAGAGTTAAGGGGAGATGCGGGTCGAAAAACGCGGGTTTTTTCGAAAATCACTGATTTTTTTGTTTTTACTTGTTTTGTCAAGTTTAGTATCTCTACTTTCATGAAAATAAAAATCAAAGCTGAGTTTAAACAGGAAATGGGCTGAAATTACGTTTAAAGAGCACACGGTGGCGGTTAAATGACCGAAAGATCTTCGAGCGTCCCGCGGTCGGCATAGCGCAGTTGATCGCCGTTGCGGATCACGTGAGGAGCTCAGCCAAGCCGCATTCTCCCAATCACCACAGTTGCCCGGCGTCTAAAACGCAAGCAATAATAAAAAAAAGCATGCCTACGTCGCGTTTTTCGACCGCTGCGACTGGTTTTTAAATCACGTGGTACGAATCAAGCCTCGCCATTGGCCGCCGCGCGCGCGCATGTGGCGAAGCCC
The DNA here is from genome assembly GCF_055883805.1 of Amblyomma maculatum. Classification (NCBI taxonomy): domain Eukaryota; kingdom Metazoa; phylum Arthropoda; class Arachnida; order Ixodida; family Ixodidae; genus Amblyomma; species Amblyomma maculatum. Next base: position 201,411,055 of record NC_139347.1, on the reverse strand, counting down.
ACTTGCTGGCTCCATGCTACGTCGAGGTGCGTTTCCGAGTGACGATCGTTCGGCAACTTTATCTTCGTCATGGATGAAGCACAATTGAACCAGCGCAGTCACCGAGAAGTGAAATACCGTTCTGTTCACAAATATAGAGGACGTTGGCGAAAATCGAAAGAGAAGGCTCGTCCAGTGACAACTGGACCTGTGGCAGTTAGGCCTAGTGGAACCGACGCCGATCCCTCCAGCATTTCAGATGCCTCCGAGGAATTTGAAGCGTTGTGTGAGTGCCTCGGAAAAAATTATTGGGCATTTCTAAGGTGAGGAAATAGCCTGCGATGAGGCGTCATCTGTAGTTACTGACTTGGCAGCGGTGAACGTTCTTGTGGGCGGCGCGATTTGCCCAAGCCATCGTTCAGGACTTCCAGTATTCGGGAACCGGCCGCAAAGCGCAGACTCGCTTCGTTTCTTGAACTACTCTGTGAGAACTCTGCCTGCCCGCAATGTGTGCTTTCCACAACATACTGATTGCGGCGAGTTATGGCGTGCAGGGATGCGAGCAAGGATGCGAGCAGAGATTGACAGCGGGAGCTCGGATGAAAGCTTCGCCGTCAACGTCAAAGCTGCTGTGGCGGCCTGTATGAGCAGCTAGTGCGATTTTCCTCAATTATTGGACTCCACAAGCCAATGCATCATAGCTTGGCACATCCAGAGAAATAACAATGCAGAAACAAATGTCCTTGAAGCTGACTGCGGAAGCGAACGCAAATCGCCGCACACTGAAGAAAAAAAGCACATGTCGAAGTCCACTCGCAAGGGTCATGAGAGAGCGACATATGCTGCAGGAAGTTTCTAGTGCCAGTGGCTGCTTTATGGACAATTTTCTTCTTTTGTTCCAAAGTTTGATAGGAATTGAAGCCCTCTTTTTTAAATAAACATGCAATTTTAACTTCAAATGCATTTTTCTCAAAATGCAATTTTGGGCAATTTTTAGCGTTTGCCCTTCATGTTTTTGGTACTTCTGATGCTCATATCTGAATGAAATTTTGCACACATTTTCTCTGAGGTGTGAGGAGTGCCGTTATCTCTTTCAAGAATAAATACTGATCAAATATTTACAAAAGAAAAATAATTACCACATGGTGGTGTCTTGACAATGTAGACTTGCCAGGTTCAAATTTTTCACGTCATTAGCATACTTTATATGTACTTTATTATTAGTTTTTGGCACTCTACAGTTTATATGGATCAAAATGAGCCATCAACGATGCGTGTTTATGGAAGTTTAGTATGACAAAGAAGGGGGGCAAAAGAGTATATTTTACACACTGTCACTGAACAGAACAAAAACTATGCAACTTACAATAAAACTAATTGCAGATTTGAAATCAGCATAATAAACTGAATTATTAACCAGAATTTCATAGCTCTAAGTCAAATATTAAAGAAAAAGTGTCTTCGAGTAGTATCTCCCCTTAACATCCTTCCAAGGCGGCACATGTCCAACCTCATAACACACAGCAACCAACAGCAAAAATCTGACTGCGCCCCAGACAACACGGTGGTAACTACCAGTGTTGCCAGAACACATCATTTTGAATATACCCTACTGGATTGCGGTTAGGAGTCCAAGAACTCCTCAACCAGATTGTCCAACTGAAATCACCTCTTTGACAACATGTAGGTACAGTCGACGTCATCCTTGTGTAGAGCGCTCGGGAGACACACGTCCCTGCAAATAAGGCCAGATATCGCTGCAGCTGATAGGTTCTTGAAGCAACACTGGAGTGAAAGTGGTGCCACAGATAGCCACAACCAAGGTAGGCACTAGCACCTAGCTCAGAAATCTGGAGCTGGAGACTATTTTCGTCTTTTGTAGCCCGATATGTCTTGCTCGAGCACTCTACACAAGAGTGGCGCCGACTGTACATGAAGATCCAGTGCTATGCAGAAGTGAAAAATTTCCCACATCCAGCTGCGCTCTGAAACCAAAAAGAGCATCCTTCCAGCTTGAAACTATTTACTCCCAGCTACAACACCAGCTTCGAGCAGGAAAATGCATTTCTAGCTGGATTATGGAAATGAAAATTGTGTACGGCTGGAATCTCTTCCTCTTTAACCTGAGAGTGGAAAGGGAAACGCCATTTGTAGCCCCCCTCAGCTGAAAAGGCAGTTGAGTGGCAAAAGAGCATCAGTGTCTTCGTTTTCATGAATTGACTAGTATTCTAGCAGGACAGGTGGAGGCGTACCTCATATTTTTTTCCAAGCCTGAACGGTGGAGTCGGGTAAACATAGTCGTGGTGCACGTCTAAGTCCGAAGGCACCAGAACAATCTGTGTTCTTGTGCTGTAAAAAACGAAACGAAACAGACTATAACGAACACCCCGAAGTAAATCGACAGTTTAACAGGAGCCCTCCCTATACCTTGCTCTCTAGCTCTTTCAACTACCTTCCTGCTTTCACGAAGCGACAAAGAGGAACTACTAGTCGGCCTCTCGGTAACACAGATTACTCGACTACAACACAGCTGTGCAAATAACTATGAAGAGAAGAAAAATAAGCATTGCACAAACACAAGATCAAAAGTATTCATCTTTCAAAGCATGCAGTGATCAAGACAACAAGCTGGTGACAAATTAAGCGAACAAAATGAGGAAAGGTGGTTTAATAAACAACAGAAATTAAACAAAATTAAAGAGAGGAAGGGCACTCCAAAACCCTGATATAACAACCTTGAAAGGGACCACAGAGCAGTGTGATATACTGGTAACTTGGTATCTTAAAATGGCAGCAGATAAGCTCATCTGTAACACAGAGGCAAGAATACTTTGTGTACATGCAAACTAGTCACTCATTTCTTGCAGCAATGTGCTGGAAGCGCAATGGTCACTAGGCCTTTGGTAGTCCCAGCCTGCTGCACATTGAAGCCACATAGTATGGTGCTTTGGAACTAACCAGTGGTTATCATAAAATGTGTTAAAGCAGTTGCTTGAGGCCACACAGCTGACCTGTCTCCATCCTTAAAGAGTTATCAAATGGCACTGTTCCGAGAAGCGCCAGACACTGAACTTCCAAGAAGAAAATTTGTGTTTTTGATGCGATCTACAATTCAGATTATCTGGGATTTGATACCACTACCAACTGCTTTTCTTGACTGGAGCATGCTCAGGTTTCCTAGCTGCCCTTGCTGTTTGACGTTCCCTAGCACGTGCACATTTTCATCGGCTGTGGCAACATGTTCAGCCTCCTTGGTTACCCTCTCACCTTCCTGTGCACCTACGTAATACAGAAGAACCTTTCTTTCTCTCAATTCATTCGGCGTCATTCCGCTGTTAAGGTCGCTGCCAAAGAACATTTGAAGAAAAATGGCGGGACACTTAAGCTCCACCTTAAAAGATATGATGTGACAGCATTAAAACCTCTTATCCCCGCCTCCCTTTGTGCATGCATGTAATCTTTCCTCGTTCGCATACATGCATTTTGCCAGTCAATTACTCACTAATTCCTTAATTTGTACCTCTTATCTCACAAAACGTAAGCTACATTATGTGCAAGACCACCTCACATAGATATAACACCCTGGATATAAAGCGGTGGAAGGAAGGACTGCGGTAAAGCCTGAAGTGGTGCCGTATGTCCACAAGGTGTCCCACAACATCAAGAAGGTGGCGAGTCGACATGGTGTTCCTGTCGTGTACTCCACTCCCCAGAAGCTTTCAAGACCTTGCTCATACATCATACATAAGGACAGAAAGCCAGCCTGCGGTATTAAGCATAAAAAGAGCTTTTTGGAATGCCACACTGGGGTCATTAATAAAATCCCGTTGACACGTGGTAAGGCATACAGAGGCCTGACAGGCAATTATGTAAATGACTGTGCGGAGCAACATTTGCTCACTGAGCACCGACCAAGGAGCTTGCTTTCCTGAGCACTGTACTCGGGAGCTGTGGATAAGCAAGACATGGAACTGGGCAGAAGCGGTGATAAGAAGGCTTGCGAACTGCTCAAAGAGTCTCATATAAGAAAGAGGGGGGCGGAGTGCGTTAGTGACCGTCTGTGGCTCTGTTAGGGGCAGAGATGGGTTATCAAGAGCGGTTTCAGTGAAGCAGGCGTTGCTTGTTCCGTCTGCGCATGTGTGTTCTTCGCTATGTATTGATCTTTCCTCAGCAATAAACTAGATGTAGTAGTGTCAGTCCCACGTCTTTCTGCGTCTCCTGTACACGTGTTTGATTGCGTTAAAAAATGCTGCCTGAAAATAAAGCCCTGCTTTAACCAATCCATACGAATGTGCCTGTGTGAAATAGCGGCAGTGTGTCTTAACTAGGGTCCTGGAGGGCAGAAATGTGATCTCACCTTCCTATCTCACAGGTGAAACCAGAGTTGGCTGCACCTACCAACTAGGCCGTGCCATGTGATTCCGCTACATCATACAACAACCAGTCAGTGCACGGCCATGTCAGCTGCCACCTGCTAAAGGCATGCTTGTAACTTTGTCCTCACAACGCCAACAGCGTCAACAGATTTTCTGAAGAATGGGCCCCTTAATGTAATCATGTTAATATGCATAACAAGTGAGAGATGAAAAAGAAAAGTTTAAAACTACGATGATGACGGAACGCTCTGGAGTGTCTGAACACAACAAAGCTCTTCTGCTTACACTGATTTGGAGTTACTCCACGGGAAAGTTTTTTCCGTTGGACGCCATTTGGATACAAAAATTTTAAAACGCTTCAAACAGGTCCAGTCTCATGTCTTGGCTGGATGTTCGCCACAGTTTCTGGACAATGCTTACCTGAGTTTGCTAGAAATGGGGCATCACAACATTTCATGCTTAAATGCTCCAAGCAAAATGAAAAACTACTTACTTTTGTAATGCATTAGCTAAGGCATTAATTTGGCTTTGGAATACTGAGTCATATTCATCAGGAAGGTTCCCTTTCTGAAATGAACAAGGCAGGAAAAGATGAAAGCTTGAAAAGCCATGCTTTTAAAATGGCACAGTAAGCCACCAAAATGAAGTAAATTCATTAATTGGCATCTTTTGCAGTTGACCAACCGGTTAAATATATATATATATATGAGCTGGCAGTGAAGCTGCCAAGCACATTCAGCCACCAATAAAGCCCAGTTTAACAAAGTTCTCAGTCTGACTAAAAATGCAGTAAGTTAGTTGAACAGTTACATCTCTCAAAGATAGCCGTAAAGTCTCTATTCAACAATTAAAAACACCAAATTCACCTTATTTTACAAATATAACGCCCCGCTGCCGCAGTGTGCAGTGGTTAAGATGCCTGAATACTGTGCCGGAGTACCCGGGTTCGATCCCGACCGCCAGCAGCTGCGTTTCGATGTAGGGGAAACGAAGAGGCGTCTGTGTGCTGTGCGATGTCAGCGCACGTTAAAGACCCCAGGTGGTCGAAGTTACTAGGCAGACCTCCACTACGGCATCCCTTTCTCTCTATCCACTTTCACTCCCACCTTCCTCTACAATGCGGCTCAGGAGTCCACAGAGCAGGTGTGACAGATACTGCGCCTTTCCCTTCCTGTGAACCAATTATTATTATTATTATTTAAGATCTATTGAATTTCATAAATCTGATGTTGAACTCTTCACTCCAAACATTATTAATGCATTCAAACGAAAAGTTCTCTACTTATACAAGCAAGTACTACAGTGTGATTAGTCCCAAGTAAAATGGAAAGAAGCAAGGTGGTAGTTAAGGCATGCATGAATTCGAGTGCTTTAGGGATATGCTAAGCACTCCCAAAGGTACCCCAGAACCCTGCTTGGAAACTGCTATATAGCATATGAACGCAATATTCAAGAGGAATCAAGAAGGTGTGCAGCAGTCAGCACCTGCTTAATACCTTTTATTATTGAACAGTTTTTACGCCAGCATAACGGCTAGTAATGCAATGTAGAAAGTAAAGGACAGCCAGTTATGGGCAAGCACACCAACCTGAATGAGCTCGTGACGACAGTCCACAAATGGTCCCATCTGAAAGTTTATATAAAAATGCATGAAGACTGACTGTAAAAAACAGACAAGTTTCTGGGAATAACAAAACGCATATGCTGTACAGAAGCAATTCCTTTTTGTTAGAATAGGCTGACAACCGCTACAGCTTAGTGAACGCATTCTGTAGCTTACAGCAATTAAAACAATGTTTCATGTTCGTTTGGCTGCAAGGAAAGTCTCTGTTGCTGACAAAAATTTAATAACTTAAAACCCAATCAATCAAAACTTATTTATTACAAGTTTATTACAAGTTCCTGCAGCGCCCGAAGGCATTATTGCAGGGGGGGAGATGACAAGTAATCTTGCAGGGAACGCCAGTGATAAAATACATAAAAATGAAGAAAATAACAGGACACAAGTGATAATGCAGAATGAAAAACATGCATCTAAAGGGGGCAACTGCGTGACGAACAAAGTGATGAAAACACTCAAAAACAAAGTAATGAAGGAAACACACGCAAGAGAACTGGGCGCCACGTCACACATCCGATAAAAAAGCCCGAAATAAATTTGCAGTGCAACACTCAGTGATGCCAGCTGGCAGCCGGTTCCACTCATTGATCGTCAGTGGAAAAAACGAGGTTTTATACACATCTGTCCGGCATTTTATTTCGCGGATCTTCCACTGATGATCAAGTCGTCTAGACAAAAAGTGAGGTTGAAGCAGGTACCGGTCTTTGTCAATGCTGAACTTTCCAAAATAAATGCGATACATGATCTGCAGTCTGAAATGTTTTCTGCGGTGAGCTAAAGATTCCCAACCAAGATGATGTTTAATAGACGTGACACTAGATGAAAAATTATAATTGTTAGACACAAATCTGGCAGCATTATTTTGGACGCGTTCGAGCATGTCTGATAAGTAAATAAACTGGGGATCCCATACAGGGCATGCATATTCAAGAATTGGTCTTATGTAAGGGAAATACAGGAGCTGCTTGACATTTGACTGCACTTTGCTGAAATTACGCTTTAAAAAATTAGACATTCTGCAGGCTTTCGATGTAATATGCTCAACTTGTCTCGTCCACGTAAGGTTAGAGGTGAAATATACGCCGAGATACTTATATTCAGAAACTTCTTGCAGGGGAACATTATTTATTGAGTAGCAGGTCGGTAGAGGGGAACGCTTACGAGTGAACGAGACAAGTTTGCATTTTGAAATGTTCAAAGACATTTGCCATTTTGAGCACCAGTACTGAATAAAATTTAAGTCTCGCTGAAGTTTTAATGCATCAGAAGAACTTTCCACAACATGGTAAAGCACACAGTCATCAGCATATAGCCGAACTTGGCAGGTGAGGTCAAGAACAATATCATTAATAAAAATGAGAAAAAGTAGGGGTCCAAGGACAGACCCCTGGGGCACACCTGAGGAGACGTTTACGGAATCGGAGTGACAACCGTTAATTACAACACGCTGCATGCGGTCCTGGAGATATGAATGAAGCCAGTCGAGGATATTGGGATGCAGACCAAGACAACGTAACTTATGTAATAATAGCACATGAGGTACAGAATCAAAGGCTTTTTTAAAATCCAGAAATACACAATCAATTTGATATCCGTGGTCAAAAGAGGAAAACAGATCATTACTGAACTCAAGTAACTGGGTGGTACAGGAAAAACCCATTCTAAAGCCATGCTGAACTGGCGTAAAGAAGTCATGAGAGTCAAGGTGTTTCATGACTGCACTGTAAATTATATGTTCCAGTGTTTTACAACACACGCTAGTCAGAGAAATGGGTCGGTAATTAACAACAGACATTTTCGAACCGCTTTTATGCACTGGGACAACATTAGCATTTTTCCAGTCATTTGGCAAACATGCCGAGTTAAGCGATGTTTGGAACAAGGTTACTAAATAATGAGCAATTTCGTTCGCACATGATTTTAAAACAAAGGTAGGTACACCATCAGGGCCGCTGGCAGAGGCGGCCCTGATGTTATTAAGCAGTTTTAAAACACCCTGGTAAGTAAAAACAATTTCAGGCATGGTTTCGGTAATAGATTCACGAGTGTTCGGAAGTTCACCGATGTACGCTGGCGCAAAGGCAGACTGAAAATATGCATTAAAGCGGCAGGCTTTATCACCATTAGTACTAACAAGGTCACCATCGACGTCTAAGTTTGGGATTCCGACTGGTTCGCGTCCGTTGTGTTTCAGGAACGTCCACAATTCCTTGGGATTACTACGCAGTTTAGAACCCAGATTATTAAAGAAGTTATCCTTATGAGCTTTAATTTCAGTTTTTAGTGTACTGCCAAGGGCCCGAATTGACTGCAATACAGCAGGGCAACGATTCTTTTTATACGATTGAAGAAGGCGATGTCTTTTCCTGACAAGCCGTCTGATTTGTCACGTGATCCATGGTTTGTCGCGGCGCCGCCTACCAGAAAGAAGTTTTGTTGGGATGTATTTATCAATTAGGCTGCCCAATTTATTTTTGAATACCTCCCAGAGTGAAATGCAGTCTAAACTCTGACTTAGAGAAATAAAATTGGGAAGGAAGGAAGCAAGTTCGTTATTCATTGATGTATAATCGCCCCTGGTAAAAACAAAGACTTTCCTAGGGAGACCCTTTGGAATTAAATAAGGAAAATAAATAAAGGAAATCATTAAGCTTGCGAGAAGGATGCAAGGAGTTTGTTGGTAAACCTGTCAGCACCAAATTACCTACAGGAACTCTCTTACTATGCAAATAGGACAGTGCCATCCAATTTCTTCTTTGCAAAAATAAATTCTCTGGCTACTTGTGGCTAAGCTCATGTTCGTATGACTGCAAAAAGTCCCTCTATTTCCAAGAAAATTTTTAAAACTCAACCCCCTCTCCCTTCCCAATCAATCTATGGCCACCATTTGAAAGTGAACAGCAGAGTAGGCCAGCCTCAGAGATCGGCATGTAAAAAATTGGTTTTGACGCCCCCTCACTTTGACTGCAAAAAAAAAAAAAGGCTAGCGGCAGCAATATAGTGTGCATTTCAGTTTTTTGGCAGCATCTGCTATCATAGTAAAGCTGTTTCCACTAAAAGTATCCTCTTTCACTAGAACGCGGTAATTATCTACGCAATACAACTTTGATTGGTCTGCAGTGTCTTTTCAATGCACTACTGTATTTATTATGCATTTTCCCATTTTCTGCTAAAAAGTCACACTGAGAGCAGCAAGCATTGTCATACAAGTTGCATGGATGGTGTACGAATGCAAAGTTTAGCCCGAAACAAATTTCAGCGTCTGTTTAGGCAATGATGTCATGAAGCCTTGCAGCTTCTCATCGTGGCCCATTTCTACATTTCATCCAAGTAATTATTTCAATACTATAAAGCATCAGTACTGACTGAACACCAAGATTATTTAAGGATCGTGCAAAACCTGCACAAATTGGGGCTAAAAATGCCAGCGACTGAGCACTTTTTAGAAGCTGGTGAGTTAGAAAAGCCGCAGACTTCGTGCTTTGACAAACAAGTCAAGAAAGAGCACGAACGGCACAAACTGTAGAAAAATTTTGGAAGTTCTCAACCAGAAACATTCAAAAACTTGGTGTTTTGTCATGAACACTGAAGAACAAAAAAAAAAGAAATACAGTCGAACCCGGATATATCGAATTTTGGTTATATTGAACTCGCGGAATATCCCCTTGAAAATCCCATGTAAAAGTACAGGAAAGCTGCGTCGTATATCCAAGTCAATTTCATCAGTAGTTTGATATATCGAACTCCGCACCATGTATTGGACGGTGCGCCTTCCCCAAAGACGATAGTATCACCCTCAACCGTTTGCTGCATGACATTTTCAAGCCACGCGCAGAAGTAATGAGAGGGCACAGTTCAGCGACGGCTTTTCTAGAGCAGCGGCGCGCCCTTTTCCCAAAGGTGTGCGCTTCTGCGGTGATCACTTGCCGCACGCCAGCACGTGACGTTCACAAGCCATGTGCGTGAAGGAACAAGAGGGAGCAAATGCAGCCATAGTGTTCGGGAGAGGGGAAAAACGCGACAGAGCGAAGCACAAGGGTGTGCCCACTCTTCTGCCAAGCTTTATCTCTACCCTTCCTCTCTCTCTCCCGGTCTTCGTTCGCAGCAGCACTCACTACGCATGCGCAGACAAGCCAGCTCAGCCCATGGCAGACGCTCCTCCAGTGTGTGTTGTAAATGCTCAGCGCGCGTTGGCTGACGTGATGCGTGTCTCACGTCATTGTGCTGAATGTGCGTAAGCTATGGCAGCTGCGGACGCTAAGAAGCGGCAGATATTTTTATTGCGAAAGCAATACTGCCAGCACTTCGAGCCTATGGCATGTCGTGGCGCCTTCATACATGACCTGTCACGTGACTGTGTGATGTCACGCCAGACCGAGAGACGGGGCCCCAGCTCGCGCCATCAGATGGTGGCGGTGAGTCCTTACAGTAGCCACAGCGGTGACGTCACGCCATTTTCACGTGACCGTGTGACGTCACGCCAGACCGAGAGACGAGGCCCCAGCTCGCGCCGTCGGATAGTGGCGGCGAGTCCATACACAGTGCTGTGTCGCAGCCGAGAGAGGGAGCTCGCTGTTTGTGACGTCACGCTAGGAGGATAAATGGGGCTGTGGCTCGGCTCCTCGCAGTAGTCGGGGCGCAGCCTTACGGTATGTCGGATGATGCGTATAAGGCCCATTTAAATAGGCAAACAAGAAGTGAATTTAGCTACTAGAAGCAACCAACAGCAGCATCCGTGCTATCGCATTACTCCAGTGTAGATTCTGCAGTGCTCAGTTTTTTTTTTTTTTTTTTTTTTTGTTTTTTTTTTTTTGGCGAGTCATTCATTTTTGCCGTCGTGCTGAACGTGCGACGTGGCGTATGTTATGGCGGCTGCGGACGTTAAGAAGCAGCAGTTTTCTTTTTCTAAGACCTGTCCTTACTTGTCGTACTGAACGTGCGGTGCAGCGTAAGCTGTGGGCGGCTGTGGACGTTAAGAAGTGGCAGATTTTTTTTTTTTTTTTTGTGAGAGTCATTGATTCTTGCATCTATGAATCAGTGAAAGCACATGGTCAGCTGCGATCATGACACCGGCTTTTAGCATTGTTAGCTTCAAACGGCATTTTGCAGCTAGAATCACACTTTCCAATGATTTTGTGGCAGTGGACCACGCCCGCCCCAAGCGTGGCACGATAAATCAAACCAGGCTTGTGCAATCTAGCCATCACGGGCACTCTGCCAAGTTCACTCCCCGCCACCGCAAAATCAATGAAAAGTATAGTCAAAAGATAAACATGCCGTGACGTTATCCCTGTGCAGCATCTTGATGCACTGCCAATAAATGAGCTTTGGATGCGACGGTCGGAACGGAGGGATGTGCCACCAAGTGCTTTTTTTTTTTTTTTTTCAAATTCTCAGGGGCAAAAGTGGAGAGTGGGTTCATTATGCGAGTGGGTTGATTACGCAACAAATACAGTATCATATTTTATGATCGCAAGTGGCGTCTCAAGCCGATTTCTGTATTTCGAATTATCGATATATCGAACTATATTTCGCGATCCCCTTCGAGTTCGATATGTCCGGGTTCGACTGTATATATATAGACAACAAAACACAAATGTTGGCCCATACAGTGCAGGATAGCCTTAGTTGCTTATATGCCATAAAACAAAACCCATAAATGTTAATTTAAAGAGCGTACCACCTGTGGTGCATTAAACTCAAAGTAATAACAAGCATTAGTAAAAAAGAACACATGCAGACCTTAGTTAAGTTCCAAATAATAACTTTTACCTTTCTACTCAATCTCTTTTGTTTAATTAAAAAAAACTTCAACCTTCGAAGCTTCTCTAGCGTGACTTTCGCACTATGTACATCCACAATCAGACGTTACTCAAATGCAATGTTAGACAACACAATTACCACCACCGTGTGTGCACACAGCTCAGAATTAACATATGACTCGCAACTGAACAAATACTATGAATGACTCACTGCACAATTATATCTTAAGCAGTGCAGCCTGAAATGAATCCTAAGTTTGCATCCAGCAACTTTTAGTGTTTGGTACACTATCAGCAGCTAATGAAGGGCAAACAAGACAGATGAAATGGTAATAGCTGCACGAGAAGACTTTAAATGAGGCCGGCTGAATACTGGCAAGCTTGATTTTCACTTTGATTGCATAAAGAGCATTTTGTGCAAGTTTTAATGCACCCCCTTTTATTTCATCTCCGCCACCTAATGTGCTTGTAGTGTTGTGTTCGCGTTACAAGTGTCACTTGAACAAGGGTTGAGGGGCAGCCTCAGTTCACAAGCCGAGCCAACGTTTCAACAAGTGGACTTGTCTTCATCTGGGCCCCCTCAACCCTTGTTCAGTCCTCTTTCATACTGTGCAGCCATCTTCTTCCTCTTGTTCTACACTTGAGATATGTGCGGCTATTTTTCACAATTTCTACTTTCAGTATGTGCTTTAGGAAGTTTCACATTGTAGTAGAACTAGTAGGCCCATACCATAATGCAAACGTGGGGCTGATGCTTGATGATGTAGGCAGTGAAATCGGCCAATGGCTCAAAGCTTAGCGTGTCAGATGTGGTGAATGGCCCAGCAGCAACCACCAATTGAAGAGGCCCTGAAATAAAATAAAGAATTTTGAGCATTACTGACCAGCTTAAAAGCTTCCGTTGCATTTATTAATGAAACCAGAACACTACCAGCTCGGATGTCACTGCACTTTAAGTTATCATTTTTCACAGTAAGCAAAGAAGATAAAACATCCTGCTATTCTACAGATACCACAAAGAATTTGTTACAAAATTATTTCGAGTCTATAACGACCACGCAATTAATTTCATCATGTAGGAAGGTAGGTAGGAATAACTTTATTAAAAATGCCGGCAACCGAGGGCTTAACACGTTGTGACGTTGCCCAAGCGTCGACCCGGGGTTATGCCCTACTCTGCACTACCCCAGTTCAGCCCATTTGTGGTGGGACGTAAGGCTTGTGAAAAACTTTCAATGTACATAAACATGAAAATTAAGTTATCCCCTATGTTTCAATTTGTTTAAATGGCAACTAGCTTCTATTGCATACATTTTACAGTGATGTCATAATACAGTGGAACTTGAGTAATGCTGGCTCCCTTAATTTAAGCATCTCAATTATGCCAGAAGCATTAAATGGTTCCACTTAATTCAAGCTGTACAAAATTTAAACATAATTTCAGTTCCCTTCAAATACGCATTACACCGAGAGCAGAGTCTGCTACGGAAGGATTCGCGACGATCACAAGGTCAAATGAGAGAGACATGCACCTTTTAAACTGGGAGCTTGGCTGGGGAACGGCAACATTTTTCCCTGCAGAAAAGAAAAATAGTATGTACAACTCACATCAATGCAGAACAAGCAAGCACAGTCATTAGTCAGCTGCCTAAAATAATGCTTAGCTTATGTGACTCGGAAGCAGCTTACATCAAAGAGCTCCTTCAGGACAACAGTCTCCTGGGTTGGATTGGTTCCTTTGCCAACAATGACCTGTGAAAAAAACGCAGGGGCCACATATCAACACAAAGACAAGCACATGAAACAGAATAAAAACATATGTTGTCCTCAAACATAAAATGCTCAAAAGCATTGCTCTGCACAGCAAGTTAAATTAAGCGAAAGGACTGCATGTTAAGTGAACATCTGGCCCGCACAGTAAAACTACGGTATCTAAGGCCAAGGTTCAGAAACTACGGCACAAGTGTCTCCTAACAAATCCGATGCTGCATTAACTCTGATGGGGTTATATACCAACAAGAACATCTTGTGAGTTCTTGCATATTTTCGGCGTCATTATGCTGCATTATGCAGCACACATAAACCTAGTTTTGACAATGGGATAATCAGTTTTCTCTTTTTTTCTTTTTTTAAGAGATCACAAGAAAGCTATGGTGTTAATGCTTCTAAACCACCTTCTTCGTGATACAGTCAAACCCAATTATAACTAGAAGTGGCATGGAAATATCATTGTTATAACTAATAATTGTTATAACTGAGTTAGGGAATAAAACAAAGAAAAAATTATAACTACACATTTAATGAGGTCAATGTAGCTTAAACTTTTTATTTCATAGTGGGAAGTAACCCATAATTCATAAGCAATGTCTATTTCACAGCAATCTGGCCGACATCTTTCTACAGGGCATTCAATTGCTGAATATAGTGCAGTGGAAGGCTCTTAGCAAAAACAAAGTCCCGCAGGGAGTTGATCATTTTCAAAGCCTCCTGGTGAGACACAACCTGCACAAATTCCGGTTCGTCGTCGATACCGTCACCGTCCTCCGCGCCAGTGACTGCTGCGACGATAGCCTCGCCTGTCAGCTCTTCATCTGTCGCGGCTGTATTGTCGGCATATAAAAACTTCTCAAGTCCCGACACATCCCCATCACTACTGCTCGCTGTGGACCAAAGTTCGATCATCGCTGTGTCGGCAGGAGCTTCTCAACTTCCACGTCGCCGGCATCCCCAGCGAAGCCTGCCTTCCTGAAGCAGTTCATGATGGTGGAGGAGCTTACTTCTGCCCATGCTCCAAAAATGAACCGCACTGCCATCAGAAGTGAGATCTTCCAGTCTGGCGCCGGTCAGCGTTCTTGGACAGAAATGTCGAGGTTCAGTGTGAGCCTGCTCAAAACACAATGGGAATACAGTGCCCTGAAGCAAGCAATCACACCTGCATCCATAGGCTGCAAGCTTGCAGTGGTGTTAGGTGGGAGGAAAAAAACTTCCACGTGCGAGAGCTGCTGAGCTGTTTGAGGTGCAGTGCAACTGTCGAGAACCAATGCCACCTTCCTGCTTTCGAGCTGCATCCACTGATCAAACTCGACCAGCCACTCATAGAAAAGTTCGCACGTCATCCATGCTTTCCTATTATGACAGTAGCAAACTGGAATCCTCGCAGCACCATGAGAACAGCGGGGATTCTCGGATTTCCCTATGACGCAGGCGGGGCAATTGTCGCTGCCGTCCATGTTGGCACACAAGAAAACAATCACGCACAATTTGCTTTGCTTGCCACTCTTACAGGGATTGCCTTTGACAGCGTGCGTCGTTGACGCTAACATCTGGAAAAACAGTCCAGACTCGTCCCCATTGTACAAGTCTCGGTCCGCATACTTCCCGAATGCAGGGCAGTGTTTTCTCAAGCCACTTCTGCCTAACGTGGACATAGAGCGATCCTGCCTTGCCCACAACTGGCTTTTTAGACGATTCCATATGTCTCCTTGAACCGTTGAATCCAACCACCACCATGCTAGAAATCGGTGTTGCGCAGGACCTATGTGAAGTGCTTCGCCTTCTCCGCTAAAATTTGGCCATTAAACAGCAGGTTCGCTGCCTTCAAGAACCACTGGTACAGTACCTGTTCTACATCTTTGTAGGCTCCGTGTCGAACCCTGTTCTGACTGTCGTCCATTGCATGGGAAGCACTAGCATCGCTTTCATTTTCAATCTTGAGTGCGTTGCGGATGATTGTCGATACTGTGAGTTGCGCCAGGCCGTCCTTTCGCACCAAGTTGCACACTTTTACGCCGTCCTTGTGCTCACGTACAATTTTCCGCTTAACTTCTAGCGGTATTGCCATTCGCTTCCTCTTCTCCGCTGGTTGTGTCATGCTTCCTGAAGGAGGATCCTCCATTTCTGTTCATGAAAAATCCAGGCCCAGAAAGATTGTGGCAACAACGATGGCACACTAAGAGAACCACTAGAAAGACACCTGCACGAACACTGCTGCACGCCTGCCACAAAACATGCAACTGCGAAGCGGGGGCCTAGGGGAGGATAATGCAGCGCAACACGGTCAGTGCACCCTCAGAATGGAATGCTCCACCGTGCAGAGACAGCAAGGACGCGAGGGGGAGCGCTGACAGCTCTTTCTCAGAATGGCTGTGCCTAGCAGCGATTTACGCCTTCCTTCCTCCTCCGCGTTAAGAAGCGCTCCGTCCTCCCCCACGTCTCCGCGGCATGCAAGCTTCCCCAGTGCACCCGACCAACGCAATGGCTCGACGTACTCTGTCCCGATTTAATTTTTTTATTGTCGCTGCATCGACATTGTCGGTGTCTCCGCATTTTTGTTGCCTTTCATTGACCATATTTGACTGTTATAACCGATAATATAACATGACACTAAACACATGGCAAACCTAATGGTGCAGCGGCTGCCTATTGTTATATCCAATACACTATTGAGACTGGTATTGTTATAGTAAGTGGGTCTGACTGTAATTCCTTCTCGAATTCAAATATCTACTCCGTCTAAATGTCCGGTTTAGAATAATTAGAATCAGATTCACAGCCGCACCCTTGCAAAGATATTTCTGCACCTTCCACTAAAAAGCACTTGCACTGCCAGACTTTTAAAGGCTGATGGAAAATGATAGCTTATCGGCAAGAGAAAGGCAGAGATTTAAATTCACATATAATGCCACGACCAGCGATTCCCACAGGCAAAGTGTGATAATATCAATAGTACTATACACACTGCAGAGTCATTTTCATTTTTGGCATTAGCAAATTTGAATCAAATGTTGTCACACACTCAAAAAACAGTTCCATTTTTGAGTTCTAACTTCATCAGCGATAAACGCTTTTCATTAATGCTGAATGACCATCTACACAGCCACAACCTGTTGTCAGGCCAGTTCGTGCAACTCTTCAGACATTGTAAAGTTACGTGAAAAGGACAAGATTGGATACAAGACAAGTACTCGTCTCGTATCCTGTGTTGCCTGCATTTTAAGGCGAAAGCATTTTACAAGTGGCATTCATTCAGAAACTGTCTGCGAGTAGTGTCTGCGAGATATCTGTGGGGTTCTGGCATTTAGTGACCGATAGTTATAGTTACTGACAGATAATGACAGTGATAAGAAAGAGAGCGAGTCTCTTGAACGAAACAAAGAAACAGTGCTAACAAACGGGACGAGTGGAAAGGCAAGACAGACACATGCCTGACTAATAGCCAAATGGTTTATTGCGACACAAGGAGCAATATAAAGCAGAGAGCCAAAGCACAGATTAAAAAACCAATTGCGGCACAATCATGGTCCTCAGATACACACGGGAGCTATCAATCCCGTCCCTGATTGAAATAGGAAAGCTGTTGTGAGAATAGAGCTACCGACGGTTGATTGACACATGTGTCACCAAATTTGTGAATGTGAAAGATCTCTGATATGAGGTGTGAGGTCAGATCTTTATATTTGGCGATGATTGTGGTTCGGATTAAAAACACCTCACAGTCCTTATGATCGGCGGAGTAGGTGACCGTGTTATTTCGATGTGACCGGTTTTCTATGTCTTTCGCGTGTTCGCGTAGTTGCTCATTGACGCACTGTCCAGTTTCTCCGATATAAAATAGACCGCATGACAGCGGAATCTTGTACACAACACCACAACAACAGCTGATAAATTTCCTTTTGGTGTTTCTTTTCACATGCCTTCTTTCTAATTTGTTGATTAACTTTTTTACAAAAACCTTCTAACTTAATTCTGGTGAAAACAAGGTGCTTCAGGCCAGCTTTGCTCACAATCTTTTTCAGGTTGTGTGAAACTTTGTGAACATACGGTATACACACCATGTTCTTATTATTTGAATCGCGTGCACCCTTCCGAATCATGCTTTCTGCTAGTATGGACTTCGCTATGCTTGAAAGTACACTTTCTCTGCTTTCTCTCTAGAGGGAAAGCTCTCTCACAGATAAAGAGGAAGAGGGTGTCTCTAGAGAGAGAGAGAGAGAGAGAGAAAGAGACTCTCCCTATCTCCTTTTTTTAGAGAGAATAGAGAGAGAGAAAAGAGAGAGACTATCTCACTCTCTACTTTGTATAGAGAGTGATAAAGGGGGAGAGTTTCCGCACAGAGAGAGAGAGAGAGAGCCTCTCTTCCTCTCTTGAGGAATCAAGAGGCATTCCAAGGATCACAGCAGGGCAGCCAAAATGCTTTCGCCTTGCTCTATGTAAGATGACTTCAGTGCTCCCCTGAAATTTTTTTTATGCATCTTTGTGATTGCTCAAAGAATAGCTACTGAGTCAAAACACAGATTTCTGCGAAAACTAAAACTGCACAGCAGTGTCCTCCTTGTAGTGACGAGATCTCAGTTTTTCACTACAGCAGAAGATTACCTGTCCAGGGAAAAGAGAGTACTGTGTCAGCTTGGAGACATCCAGCTTGACTGAGTGGCCGCTGCTGCTCTCGCTGCCTTCAAGGATCAGTGAGCTCGCATTCAACTTCCCACAGCTGTCACAGAGGACTCTTCCTGTCACAAAGCCATCCTCCTGAAATGTACAGAAACAACCATCACGTTGCAAGATGACTACATGCTGCTTTCATTTTTTGTATATACAGCATTTTTGATAAATCAAAAGCATTAACTCAAAGAGATCAGAAATTTGTTATACTTTTCACTTGTCTGTTTCAATTTGATCCATTTCATTAACTTTGAGGTTGCAAAAAGACTTCAAACTAAACTGACAAAAATGCAGAGAGCTATGAAAATAAGAAAAGTCAGAGATAAAGTTGAAGATAGTAAGAAAGCAGAGTGGGCTAGAAAAAAACGAGTTAGTGCTTTCCTAGCTCAGGCTGAGAATAAGAGATTTACATGGGAGAGGAAACGGATGACAGCTTCTTGGTGTAACAGAGCAGATTCCAAGGAAAGGCGAGCAGAGTAACGGGCAGCAAGGGTTAGATAAGTGGTCAGTCACACATAGGCTCCTCTGTTTTCGGGTAAGAAGTTTCTTGCAATATATGTTTTCAAAGCAGATTTCCTAAAAAAGTGAATTAAAAATCCCCTCTAACCGAAAAGCATCTTCCTGAAAATGCACTTCACAACACAAACAGCAGGAAATAGTGTGCAGCAACTAGCACATGTTTTAATGCATGAGGAATAGAAAAGACTCTGCGGAGAATGTAGTGATGAGTACACATGATGTGAAGCCCTAGCAATGCAACGCAATCCTACACCAAGCAGGCAGAGAATGAGCGGGATACATATGTCTAGCCTGGATATAACAAAGTGGGCGGGAATTGAAAATCACTTTGCTATATCGACTATTTCGTTGTATCTGGATTATGAAAAAAAGAGGCAAATTTGAGTAAGTTGTTTTATTATCGCTGAACGAAGTGGTCCAGCGTTCTCTGAACACGTTTTAAAAGTGCCGTCTTCAGAATTGCGGCGTCCACACCGTCCAACTGTGAGCCGAAGTTCTACTGTGAACTCCCGAGGTACATCCGTAGTGTATCAACAGCTGCGATGGCCACTGCGGAGGTGGACACCGGCTTAGGGGCGCAACCAGCGTTGTCGCAGTCACTCTCGAAGGTGCTGCCCGTCCCTTCCATGGCACTCCCGGCAACTTCATCAATCGTGAAGTCCTCCGTGGCAACAAGTTCGTCGTCAGCGGAAATGAAGTCCATGTGGGACAGACCTGGAGGTACAAGGTCCAATTCGTTAGTGGACTCCCATAGCTGCTCCAAGAAGGCTGTTGTGGCGGCGCTAGCAGTTGTTGCAGCGATGTCAACTGCGGCAGCTTCGTCCTCGGCAGGTACCGTGCCCGCGCTACTGCTTCGGGAGAAGCCAGCTTTCTTAAAGCAGTGAGCGATAATAGGTGCTTCACGGCCCTCCAGGCTCTACTTGCAAAATAGCTGGCCTTCACCAAAGGGACCTTCATCTCGGTCACGTTGTCAGCAGAGAGCATCGATCAGAAGGCGCTCGGTCACTCGACGCCAATAGTGGATCTCGAAGTTAGCAATAACCCCCTGGTCCATTGGTTGCAGCTTGGCAGTACAGGCGTGCCTCGATTAATATGACCCCCGTTAATATGGATGACTCAAATTATGGACAGCTTTTCTGGGGACCAAACTTTTCCCATGCATTTACGTCTCATTAATATGTAAATTTGCTGTCCGGGCAATGGACAAGGAGAAAATGCACAGATACCATTAGTGTCCATATATTTTTGTTGTGTTAATATGGACAGTAATGGAAACTAAATCGTTACACTGCTTCAAAGATAATTTATCTGTTAGATTTTTTTGACAGGCACTACATGAACGTACTGCCAATGACTGATTGATTGCCTTTTTCGCTTGTGGTTTCATATTTTACGCTGCGAAGTTGTGCAGTCGATACACATTAAGATTTTTTGTATTGCATGAATTCGCTTGAACAAAACTCTTGACAGCAGCTTGCACGTTGTAGAAAGTTGGATTCGGCAACTTTCAGCTGACTAAATGCTGATAGTAGCAGGAGCTCGTGGGAGATGAAAAGTAGATGGATGTCAAGTAGTTTTTTAATAAAATGCCATCGAGAACAATATGCAACTGCATCACAATAATTTTAATTGCATCGCATTTGAAGCATAACGGTGACTTGGATAATGCTCTTGTAGCTCCTAATGCCAACTTCGCTGCCCTACATTCAGATATGGCAGTAATGGAATTACAGTAATGAAATTACTGTAATTACTGTAATTTAATTACTTTTCTTGGTAATTTGCAATGTAGTGAATTACTTTTTTGGTTTGGTAATTTAGTAACGTAATGAATTACTTTTTGATAGCAATTTCACAGCAAAAGTAATTAATTCCTTTTAAATTACATTTACTAAAGTGCCCCACTACTCCTTCAATAGACAACAAAGTAAAGTGCAGGGGAAGCAGGAACGACATGTGACAAGCCGAAGCCAGTGTAACGGATCGGCAAAAGGAGACAGAATTGAGCACAACAGTGCGTCAGACCTTGCGTGTAGCATGGTCATTCTCCAAGCAGCAGGATACTAGGCGCCAAGGGAATGCCGAAGGGAGAGATGGTGCAAGAAGGCTGGAGTTGAAAACTATTTGGCAGCGCGGCGCAGTGGCACTCCCTGTTGCGTTGGCTAGGCAACAGTGGTGCCTGGTTACACTCGTCACCACGGGGCAAGGGAGGATTGTGGAGGGGGTGGAGATAGGCAGGAGGGTCCATGGCGTGAGCCACCGCGGCTTGAGCATTACTGAGCAGTGAGCACAAGGTGCTGACGTCGATTCTTGGGACTGAGGAAGAAATAAATAACCTAGCTTCTTCGGGCCCTTGAAATGGTGGAGACAACTCTGGGCCAGCAAGACGCTGGGTTCGCCGGTCATTTCAAAATCGTTCAACCATGCCTATGCTTTTTTTTTTTTTGTTTTTGCAGTTGCCTTGTTTTTGTAATGGCAAGTGCTGTAGGAAAGAGGGAAGGAATAGCTCTCTGGGACGGAATTTGGTGGGAAGACGAAAGAGTGTGTGTGCTTTGCTTTTAGAGAACAAGTTGCCTTTTTACTAGCTTTGTTTAGTTTTTGCATGGATAGAAACTATAAAGTAATTTAAAAGTAATTGAATTACTCACTAGAAGTATTTGTAATGTAATTACATTACTTTTGAAGAGCAGTAGTGAGTAATGTCATTTAATTATTTTTCTGCTGTTTTCAGAAAAGTAAGGAGCAATGTGATTTAATTCCTTTTCAAAAGTAATTTTGCCATGTATGCCTACATTATGCTCTCAAGCAAACCTTATCCTTTGTGGATTTTTCTTTTTTTTTTTTCTGAAAAAAAAAAATCGGATTTGTTATCATGGATGACTCATTTTATGGACAGTTTTGTGCGGAAACTGTCCATTTAACGAGGCACGATTGTAGTCGTTGGGGGCAGGAACAAAACCTCAGCAGCGCTCAAGTATGCACTGACATGACGTGCAGCGCAGCTGTCAAGCAACATCAACACTTTGCGCTTCCTTCAGACCATCTCTTTGTTAAAGTCGGCGAGCCACTTGCCAAAACTGTCTCTGATCATCCATGCTTTCTTGTTGCTTACGTAAGTCACTGGCAGAGAGCACCTAAGCCGCGTGGTTTCTTAGCTTTGCCAATGACCAACACGTCTCGCTTGTCCGAACCATCCATATTAGAGCAGATCAGCACTGTAATCCAGTTTTTGTTGGCTTTTCCTCCTACGCATCTGTCTGCCTTGGCAGCGAGTCTTTGATGGTAACAGCTGGAAGATCAAACCCGTTTTGTCTGCATTGTAGATGTCCTTGTCGAAATACACAAGAATCCGATCGATGCTTGGCCATACACTGCTGGAGCAATTCCTCATCAACGAACGCAGCCTCCCCAACAATTTTTTCACACGTAATGTTGTGCCTCTACTTGAATCTCTGGAGCCACCGATTTCCCGACTAGAAGTCATCGTGAATGAGAGCGAAGCCAAGTCCTTAGCCTTCACCAGCATGATGGGTCCACTGAGTGGGATGTTGACTGGTCATCCAAGAACCACCTGTAAAGTGCGGCTTCTACATCAGCGTACGTGGCGCACCGGATTCTCTTTTGGCCCCCGCTAACGTCATCGTCGAGAAAGGCATCGATCTTACTGCCATTCTTGATTATCCTTGGGAGTGTGGACTGTGCGATTTCACACTTCTGTGCGATATCACTCTTCTTCATGTTTCAGTGCACTTCGTCCAGTGCTTCGTCTTCAAAGACAACACTTTTCCCTTGCCCGTTAAGGTGCTGGGGCTCACGAGACTCGACATTGCCGAGAAATCGAAGGGTCGAGTCCAGGAAAGGGAATAACTAAAAATTGTCCAGGCGAAGTCGGGAGTCACGAGACATCAAAGGTAAGGAGCGAACAAAGATCCAAGAAAGTGGAGGAAACACTCTCAGTTCTCTCTCTCTCTTTCAAGAACCACTATTCGCCAAGTTGCCTGCTGCTCCATGACGTCACCAAAAATTGCCTTTTATTTTCTTATTTTCTGTACCTCCCACGAAGCTGGCTCGACGACCGCCAAGTTGCCTGCTGCTCCATGACGTCACCAAAAATTGCCTTTTATTTTCTTATTTTCTGTACCTCCCACGAAGCTGGCTCGACGACACGACGGGACGCTGCATCACGAAGACGGCAAGCCAAGCGATGCAGTGAAGCAACCTTTCACTTTGCAAGGCTGCAGATGACACCGCGAATGTGGCCGTCAGCCAAATTTTGTCCTTATTTTCGCACAAAAATTTGCTTGAAGGCATAAAAGTCTCCCAATTGATACCTTATTTATCATTTGGTACAAAATCACTTCGCTATATCCGCTGACGTGCACTTATTTACTTCGTTAAAATTGGACCCAAATTGTATTGAAAATGCAAAAAATGGGAATGGGAAATTTACCTTCCTTCCTTATAACTGCTATTTCACTATAAGTGGCTTCACTATAACCGGGCTAAACTGTATATGAAACCACAGGCGTGCCTCTGGCAGGCTGTATGATGTCGCAGGACCATGCGACATGGCAGGAGCTGTCAACTCAGGCAGGCACTTTAAGATTGGAGGGTGCGGTGGCAGTCGAATTGACAGGAAGCCTTGAATCCTGGGTCAGATAGGCCATGCATGCATGTTCACACAGCTTGGTTAAGCGGGACTGTACAGCTGTGTCCTTCACGTAATGCGTAAGTGAGACCCAGTGTCTCAGCACTATGCACAGCACTACAGTAAACAGCGAAATGGATTCATAGCAGGGCAAGGATACAGTGACCAAAACATGGCTCTTTTCAGACAGCATCTTAGTTCCAACTCTGTGTCAGACTGAGACAGAAAAGAATGATGCGTCAGCTTTACAAATTGAAACAGCAGATGAGAGTACACCCTTAGGAGAACTTAGGTATCTAGATTGCCTGAAGAATGCAAGAAAAAGAAGAGAAAGATCTGAAAGTCCAAAATGTGTCTGTTTGAGTCAATAAGAACCTAAGCAGACTGCAACAAAGCCTGCTTGTGCATTTTCGTCACGTCACCAAACACCTGCGCAATTGATTTTGTGACAAATTCCAAGCTGTGTCATCAACAACAAGGGTTCAACTTAGTAAAAATTTGAAAGTAGTATATGCACTCATTAGATTGAAGAACTCCAAACGCCTATACTAATCTAACTTATTTATGATGCCATTACATACCAAGTGCTACAGCTGACAATGACTGATTTAATGGGCAAACACACATACATCTTAGCAGACACAAGACCTTTGAGAAATAACGCCCACAATGAAATGACTAATAAATGAAACACAAGCAAGCAACATCATTGGCAAATATCACTATGATGCAAAAAGAGATAGTAGTAATCTTTTTAAGCATAAACAACAATGAATAAGGGATTTTATATCCTGGGGTGGAGTAATCCAAAAATGTAAAACTAATTTGAGGAAACACCTATTATAACAGGGATTTCAGAATAACCCTTGAGTAAACACTTGACACTGACCAATTACAAACTATTAGCTTCAAAAATGAATGAGTCCACTGTTCGAGAATTTCATATCGGACCCAGAGTGTGTGCCAATGGTACATAAAAAATGTTAGAAAAAAAGATCTGGACCATGAATTCTCCTCACTATTTTGACCTGTTGTACTAAATTTTGCAGCCAAACAGCATATTGATTAGGCAAAAATTCATTTTAGAAATTCTAGTTTTGTAACCTCTGATGGGGCAATTCTATGAACAACTTTGCATTTGTGATGTGTGGTGCTGGTATTCACTCTATGTTTGATGAGAGAAAAAATTTTTGAGCATATTTTTGACTGCTTCCGACATATATTGGTTACATTTATCACTTAGACATTCAATCCCACACAACAGTTTTCTTGGTGTCATCTGTAACATTATTTTGCAATAATTCATGATGGCATGTTTCAGTCTATATACCAGGATTTCCGTTTTGGGCTCGCACTTTTATTTCGAAACTGCAAGGGCTCGTTAGTATTTTTAAAAGTTAATTTATGTCAAACTCAAATAGGAAGGCCCAAGAAATATCATGCAATCAGACTCCAAATGCCCGAAAATTCACTGGAGTAGGTCTTCCCAAGCTCAAATCATTATGGTAATTTATCAGCATGACCACATGAACTTACCAAAATCAACTCGGAAATGTTGGCAAAAGCTTCGTTCTCATCCATCTCCTGTTTCTGGTAGTATTCAGCCAGGTCTGTGGCTGAATCAAGCAGACAACCAGCTTTAACCTGAAGCTTTTCGAACATGTACATAAAGTTAGGCTTGCAGATGGAACCGGTGTGGGCCAGCCCAACCGTCAGGTCAAGGTCATTGCAGCACATCCATTCTGGGCTCTCCCGGTTTCTCAAGTGTGCAACGACGTCGCCAGATGTAGAGCGTGACGAATATTTTGCAGACTGGTTTATGCTATGAGGAAAAAAAAAAAATGTAATGGCAATGTGATATGGAGCCTTCATGATTCCTGAAGCGATGCAAGTGTTGTAATCAGACAAGGGTAACAAGGGTCAGACAAGGGAACCCTTAGAATATAACATTGCAAAGAAGTCAACAGCCAATGAAAGTAAGGAGCACAAAGGGGAAGGTCCTTTTTTTTCTGTGTTCTTAAGGTTTCCTGTTTCGTTGGAAATTAATTAAATAAGCAGTCGTTTAGACAGAAAACTAGCACAGAGAAAAGTTCACAGATACCACTGTTGGCTCGGTTGCCTTTCATCTGCCATGAAATCACTTCTTATGAGAACAAATAGGCAACTAATTTCCCACCCTAACAAATACAGGCAAAATAAAGAAAAGAAAGTTTCATTTAGCTATGATTTCATTGGCTATAATGACTGATGGCATGTGCATATCAAATCCAAACAAAACATTATTCAGAAAATATGGCACAGTGTATACTTCAGGACTTTCTTCTGTAATACTAACAATCATGTACGTGCATCTCACAATGAAAATAAAGATGTGAAAGATAAAGGTGATAAAGTTTGCAAGTGTTGAGGTACGGGCTACTTGGATGTTCATGTTGAAATTTTAAACAGCATGAAGGACGAGGACAAAGAGGATAGCGCTCTGTGTGTGTCTTCTATTTTTGTCCTTCGCACTGCTTAAGATTTCATCATTGTGCAGTTCCTTAGGGGGCTGGCAAAAATGACATAGACATGCATGACAAGTGTCAGCCCCCCACCCCCCTTCCCACTTTGTTTGGTACAGCACTCGGTATCTCAGTGTACAGAAAAAAAGAGGTACAATACTCGAGTACATAATTAATACACAAATTCAATGAAAAGTCACCTCATCACAGAAGAAAGATTATGCGACTGCATTTAGGCAAACAGAAAAAGAACACAAGAGAAAAAGCAGCAGAACTCCAACTACGTTTCCAAGTAGACTTACTCCAGCTAGCTCAAACTAGAGCGTACAGCAGAGCTCCAACTACGTTTCTTGGAGCGACAACAATTGCACAAATACATTCCAAAATTTTGCAGTGAAGAACTTTCCTTGAGCATGGTGAAAATACCGGAGTTATCATTCAAGAAATCAGGAATCTGATATGTTAATTTTTGTGTGCCATAGTTAAGTGTCTTTTCTTTTTTTGCAGATTTCGTGCCACGTGTTGTACTGATATTCCTTCAGAAGTTATTTCTGGAAAAAGGCAGCAAAGTCACACTGAATATGTTTAACTATGGCTAACGCTAGTCGGTGCTTTATAATATTTGTAATATTTATTACTCGACACTTAAGAAAAAATGGAGCAGAGTGGCATTGATAATGTGCGACCTCAATGAGATGCAGGGCTTTTGTGGGATGTGCAAGCTTTCTATATTGAGTTTAGTGGTTGTTGCCCACGCAAGCAGGGAGTAATGGATTATTGAGTAGGCAAATGCGTAATACAGCTGTTTTTTTAATCAAGAGGCAAGAGAGTCCGCAGTTTTGATATAAGTCCTATAGCCCGCGAGATCTCTGTACGGAGGCTGTCCACATGAAGGATCCAAGTTAGGTTCTCTTGGACTATAAGTCGGAGAAAGGAATTTTTTAGAAGTTACTCGCTCAAGTGTGTCACCCTGGCATCAGATTACAATTCCTCTTTCAATATGCTTTTTCTTGGGGCGAAATATTATGTACTCAGTTTTCCTTGTATTCAGTTGAAGTTCATTCATCTGAAGCCATTGAGAGAGATCTGTTAGCCATATATTTGTTTTTATTTATTACTTATCCAAGTCTTTTCCATGTAAAGATATGTTCGTGTCACCTGCATATGATGTTACGTCAGGTGTATTGGGTACATTGTTAATGTCATTTATGTATAAAATTAATAGCAACGGGCCAAATATTGATCCCTGAGACACGCCATACCTTATGTGACCAATGTTTGATTAACCCTCAAACCAGAGTCACGTTTAATTAAGCCTCTCTATTGTTATTCTGCACTTTCCTCTGCTGTATGGAAGCTTACAACCAAACGTGCAGTGTCAGCTTTTGTGCGCCAAGTTTGCACAATCACTCTTGGATGCAAAGAGATATGCAAATTCAATGCCAGCTGTCGCAGTTCTGAGACACAGTGCAGATACCTAAAATGTGATCAGAAATGGTCACAAAAAACTAAATACTCTATCAGTGAAATTTCCCCAGTGCACTTACATGGTCGACTATTATGAGCTGATGTAAACAAACACTACATATTAGGAAGCCTATAAAAGTGATCTTATGCAAACATTCTTCAAAGCATGGTGTCACTAAAGTCTGGAGCTTGCCAAATATTCAAAACTTTTCTTATTTACCATCCATCAGATGACCTGGTTTACTACAAACCCAAGCCATTCCCTTGTCAATTTTGTAAACAATGCTGGAGCCAGCAGGTTGCTTTAAGAGCTTTTCTGTCACTTATGGTTTTCAAATGTGAAAGAGTAACGAAAAAAAAAAAAAAATAAGAATATTCAGCTCCTTCTACATCAAATTCTTTTCTGCCTTTTGCTCCAACTTGTGCATGAGAAGAATGATCCTGCTTAATACAGCTGAGGCAAAATCAGTATTAGTGGCAATCTAGCTTCCGTTTATTAGTTTACAGACCAACACCATGTTTACAAAGTGGGCACTCACAGGTGCAGTAGCAGACTAGGGGAGCATCCATAGGAATACTTGGAGGCAAAAGTTTTCAAAGCAGTTTCCTAATTTTACATTGTATCTATGATGTCATCTCTTGATGGACAGCAATAACCATCAACATCCTAGAACAGATTACGAAAGCATGGAGCATCCCCTCAGAGCCGCAGCTTTTCTGAAACACCACAAAATGCACGGGCGTACAAGTTGAGAATGCAACCCAATGCATGTAAGCAGAACTTACCACAATATTTTTCTCGCTCCACAGAGTGCCCCTGAAGGTGAACACTCATTAAACATTGGCTAATGCTTAGAAGACAAGTTTGACAAAGTATGCTATGTCATTTTTCGAAGTTAGTCTATGTTTTAAATGCCATGATGGATGTGAACTGTGAAGCTGTAGGCACGCCGAAAAGGACCGCTATCCGAGGGGTGTTTTCCCTAATTGTATAAGTTTCTCACGCAGTCTGACATGCGGCCACATGCAATAAATATCCTTACCAATACACTCATTGAAACTACATAGCCTAGATAGCATAATGCATTAGGAATGCAGCTTTCAAATGCCGCGACAAGCGAACGAAAAAGAACCACACATGTAGCAGACGAAACCCATGGCCGCATACGGCGACCATGAGCGCTACCTGTGTATAAATATGGCAATGGTCATCTGTCACTGAGCAGAGTTCATTTATTGTTCATCAAGCTGTTTGAAGACCATCTTCAAAGTAAACCTTTGCATCATTTGAACGTCAGCACTTGCTAGGGAATATACCAGGCACAACAGTACATTAGACTAATCAAGAAACGTGCAGTTCGGAGAAGTGCTCAGTGGATAGCGAGCCTTTTGGGGGCCGAGTTCCACTTGTTTATCCAGGTGTTTGAAAAATAGATTGCCTTCGAAATGACATAGCATGCATTTTCACACATTTCTTTAAACCACTCGCCAGCTTTTAATGCCTGACCGCCCCCACTGGCGTTCTGTAAAACGAGAAAAATATTTTCGTAAGTTTTGCTTACACATGATTCTCCCTGATGTGCTGCCAACTCCTACCATCATATGTTTCGCACAGGGCCGGATTAAGGAAAATAGGGACACTGGGCTAAAGCGCATGTCAGGCCCACCCCTCCCCTTGTCTGTCGTTCCCCAATTCCATACTACACGTTTACAATTATTCTATCTACGTGAAACTAAAAAGGACGAGATGTATTCATTGCGATGAGTGCGAGAGTGATGTGTTAATTTGGCAGCACACACAACACAATTAAGTGCAGCCATTTAACAATCAGACAAGGAGGTAACACATAAAGGACTAGTCCGGGATTCGACTCTGACACGTCCTGTTTTCCTCTCTAAAGTGGCAGAAAAAAGAACCGATGGAACTACTTGGAAGGGCGATAGGCATGGTGGCAGTGGAAAAAGATTTTCTTCCTTATCTCATCTGTTGTTTTACTTACATTTTTAAGACGAAAGCCTTTCTAGGCTCATGGAACAAAATGCTGTGCGCGAGAGTTGTGCGGGAGATCTGTCATATTCCACAAGATGCATTCTTGTCTAGCATTCCTGCCATCTGCAATCCCACACTTGAACGCGCGCCAAGGAACGCAACGCGACAGGAGTGATGGTGTACTGTCCAAACATTTGCCGAAGAAAGTGTGACAGATACTGCGTCTTTCCTTTCCTGTAAACAAATTAATTATATGTAGTACTGCAGCAAACGCCGATAAGAGGCAAACGATGAGAAGCAAATGATAGGAGAGGATGAGTTGCTTTCGTCATTCTCCTCTTCAGAGACATCTAAGAGGCCCTCTAATTTTTCGATGTTGTCCATCGCCACAGGACAGAGAGATTGACAGGAAATCATTAACAACTTCTTCGTTCTTATAAGCAAGTGCAGATCACCTCACATGAAAGGGAGCTCTGAGAATGGCGGGGAATTCGTCTTTTTGCAGCTCAACAAGGTCTCCCCAATTGCTGAAAAATTAAGTCTGATTGAGTGGGGGCCCCATCTTGTTCCGTTTTTTTTTTTTTCTTTTCATACCTATCCCTCGTAAGTTCTCTTATTTGCGGTCCCATATACGAAGCAGGTTAGAATAAATTTAGATTTTAGAATTTAACCTCGGAGTCGAGGCCCTGGGTTACAGCCTCCTTAGCCCCCACATTAATTCAGCGCTGGATTCGCGGTTTTAAAAATACCCTCGTTTTAAAATGATGTTTGAACTACACCATAGGTGCACTTTGAAATTATAAAACTGCTTTGAAAGCTTTTGTTTCCATGCATTTCTATTGGCACTAAGTCTACTTTTTACAATCCACTCAGCCTGGCTAAGTGACAGCAGTGCCACCACATGGTTTACATCACAAATTGACATTCGTCTTTACACGTTTTGATGTCCCAAAGCAACTCAGGCTATCAGGGACACCATAGTAGAGGTCTCCGGAAATGTAGACCGCCTGAGGTAATGTGTACTGACTCTACACAGTGCATGGGGCACCTAGCTTCTTGGCTATATAAGAAAGCGGCTGCTGAAGCCAGGTTCGAATCCGTATCCTTGGGATCAGTGATTGAACATACTGAGTTACCATGGCAGGGTTCGTGAAAATCTAGGTCCAACTATATAGTACTATACCATAACTACAGTGTATTATTCTATAAAACACTGCATACCATACGATACTGTTTATTTTAGTACACTATTTGGGCAGTGTGACGTTGATGCTCTCAAAGCTAGCCGCAGCATAACATCATAATCACTCATTAAATGAGACGCAAAACAGAAGGAGATCCGACCTGCACACTTTGTTACGATGAGCAATATGTGCTGTGCTATGCAGTCGCACAGTCAGACTATTCAATGTAGCGCATTAGGGTTAATTGGAGAGGAAGCATCAGGGCCACTTTAAAGGTACACCACGGACAACTTTGCTCAATTTTTGCGGTCAGAAAAACCGATGCTTGCCACAAAAGGTGAATTTGCTGAAAACTGAATTTAAGAATAAAACATTTCTTTTCCACTAATCAATTCAAAATTGCAAAGTAATGAGAGTGGCCTTTTGGTCCTTAAAACGTGGCAATCAATTGATAAAAGCAAATCCAATTTTTTATAAACCCTTTTATTTGTATCAGTAATTTTTCTAGAAATTTATAGGAGCATAATAGGTACATCACCATTTTGGGGAAAATGAAGATGGCGAGAAGACAACAGAGGGACTTCCTTTTGACGACACAAAGCGCTTGCTAGCAGGAAGTTCGGGAGTTGTCTGTAGTTTCTTCAATCCCTGCAATGAAACACACATGAGCCGCAGCATTACACAGTGCATTACAATTAGGCAAGGTAGGTCAAGCTACTCACGAACCTCTTTCTTGGCCCCATAGCTTTCTAAGATGTCATCCTCTGCATCATAGCCATGGCTGAAAAAGTTTGAAAGTGCTTAGTTATGGCATTTGGCCTGAAGTTATTTGCATGTGATGGCAAGTGTGAGAAGCAAATAGGGCACAGCAAGAGATGAGTGTATGCACTTGAAAGCAAAAAGGTCCTCCCATTTCCTCACTGTTCTGAGCTACGTATATACCATTGCTAAAATTCTATTTTGTTTATTTAAAGACAGCTCTAATGAGAGTTCACTCTTTACACTGTATTTTACTTCTGAAATGCCATTATGAGCAACAAATAATAATCGCAGCATTATCAATCAAGGCACGAATGGTCTTCAAAACAGCAAGCAGCACCTCTTCCTTTTGGCTTCAGTGTACTGGGCTATGGTCTGGTGAAAACAAGTTCCGGAAAGTCAGCCTTTTGATATTTCATGTTGCGGTATAAAGAGCTAATGCTACGAAAAAAAGAAAAAGATGCAGTTTTCCATTCTCACAATCTTCTGTTGTTTTTTTTTTGAAAATCTGACCAGTTAGTGCTGAAATAAATAACCATGTTTAAAGACAAACTTTGGATGCACAGGCAGTCTGCGCTATGTGATGGAGTGCGCATACAAAACCATGGCATTAGTTCATCAAATTATAATCATGAACAATTCACCAGCATTGCCTGCCTCTCCAAGTGAAACAAGAGACCAATATTCATGCATTACTTTCTCTTTGAACTACTTGTGATTTAAAAGAGAGCATCGTGTTGCAAACATAACGCCAAAACACCTGTCAGAAATTGTGCTTCCTTCCAACTCTTCACAAGCTGCTGTGACCATACCTGCTTCCTTGCATGCCAAACGTGACCCAGAATGGCAACGCTATCAAGTACAGGTAGCTTGAAGTTGGGCTAGAAGAGTTCAAGGCCCATTCTTTGAATGGCGTGTGCTCATTTACACACACATTTGTGTTTGTTTTGCTAATTTATCTACCATAGTAATATTCATCTGACGCAAACGGCCACAAGGCCGGAATGCCACTTTTCCATAGCAACCACTAGGGGCCGAATAAACTCCATCTGAAGCTGCCAGCACGAGAGCAATGAGCGCGTTTTCCGCAAGCCCGTGCGTAAGGCGTTCGCCCATTAGTCCCAAGAAGCGGCTCGATATTATTCTCCTTGCGTGTATAATTATCACACAGTTTCACTACACTCAAATGTTTAACTAGTTTCGAAGGGGCGCCCAATCACATACTTGCTTGTGTTCGCAGTAAATATCCTTGGTGCAGACCTCTTCGAAACTGGTGTCTTAGAAGAGGGCTTCGAGCTGTCTTTGACCAGTACCTAATGTGCGGTGAAAACAAAACGAAGGATTGTACAGAACAGCCAATATGGTTTAACTATGGGAGAAATAAGGACGTCAAACATTAACTCATACCTCCTGCTCCATTTGCTCCAACAGAGGCACAGTCATATCACCGGCGTGGATGCCTTTTTTAATGCTGAAAGCAATCCATGACGACGCGATTGTCTCTGGGGCAGATTGGTATACTAAGCAGAACTCGCTCACTGCAAAGGCAAAGTGTATAAAATAAACAAACTGCGTAATAAGAAACTCAACCGCTCGCGGGGTAAAAATTTTGCGACGCCTCAACAAAGGCCACGATGCCGTGCACTCACTTTTCGACAGACAGCTTGGAGAGATTTCCTCCACTCCAAAGACTCCCAGTTCATCAAGAAACACTTCCTTGTGATCTTTTGAAAAACCATCTCGATCACCTGAGTCCAAGAGATCTTCAACAAAGCCGCCGGACATTCTGCAAACCCGAACTCACTGCACAGCCCGAAAGCCCGCCGAAAAACGAAACCGATCGTGCTTTCCCGCGAATAATGTCGTTGGTTGTTGACAATCGCTGTAGTGGCTGTAGTCGCTGGCTGAGATCAGTATCTTTTCCGTCTTCAAAGCGTTCAAAGCCGTAAAAAACGCTTTCGGTGGACTACTTCCGAAGTAAATGCACATAATATATATTATTAATCATATACATAATTACATGATAATTACAAAGGTTACATAAAACTTTCCTCTTTCCAGTCGACGTGTCCGAAACTTCCTTGAGTGGTGTTTTGATCGGACCATGATCGGACTGTGGTTGGTTCTGGTTTTCGCTGTCGTACACACATCCACGAACGCATGTGTTAACGGTATTATTAGCCATGTCACCGCTGCTGAGTGACGTGCTGTCGCTGAATAAGCCTTTAACCTACCAGCTGATACAAGCGTTAAGCTCCAACGAATTGTGGAGAAGTCTGCGATCAGTTGTTCCGGAATCTTACCTCAGCGCTACTTTCTCGCCAGCGTCGCCCGACGACCTCGTCCTTGCTTTGCAGAGCAGTTTTGTGTCAGTTGCTGACCTTATCAGGTGGCTAGAACTCGTCAACGCGTTCGACGCGTTACTACTTCTCAAACCTGATGAGCCTGTCGTCATTCAGGAGCATCCGCAGCCGCGACTCGTGTTGGAAGCTCGCGCCAACACGGTACTCCGGCTGACGTGCCGCGCTTCGTCTTTTCCTCCGCCAAATTATCAGTGGTTCCTCGACGGCCAACCGCTGAGCAGCAAGTATTCAGTTTGCAGAGGTCCTGCTCTTGAGATCCACCACTTGACTTCTGCACATTCGGGAAGCTACTCGTGTCGCGCCTGGAACATTCGAGGCTCGGAAGCATTCTCTAAACCTTGTAAAGTAATCGTGAAGTCTCCGGCTGCCAGTGACAGTGCTAAAGAGCTAGCCCCACTCTCCGCGACAGATAAGGTGGCCCTGCTCATCAGCAACTCGAATTATCCGCACGACGAAACACTGCCTCTAACCGAAAATGACGCAGAGAGCTTGGGCAAAGCACTTGCAGCGCTCAATTTTCGCATTATTGCGTTCAAGAACCTGCGTAAAAAAGGTATTCTATACGCCTTGAACGTCTTCCGTCAGTTTCTGAAAGGTGGCTCGTACAGCGTGTTCTACTACGCGGGGCACGGATTTAAAGAAGCAGGTCGGGACTATATTCAACCAGTCGACTGCGATGACACCGCTGCTGCGGACGAGTGCGTCTGTTTCCATGAGATTGTGGAAGAGATAAGGGCTGCACCATGTAGCCTCAACCTCATCATGCTGGATGCGTGTAGAGACACCAGAGATCAATCAAATTCGCCTATAGCAGTGCCGTCACGCCCCGACGGAAACAAAGTGCAGCATGTTCGGAGGAGCACGATTGTCGTCTACGCAACGTCGCCTAGCACCTCTGCTGTTGAAGTGGCCGGTCATCATAACGGTCTCTTTATGGAGCACCTGAGCAAGCATGTCGGGAAGTCTTCCAGCGTTCACGAGGTGATTCTCCAAAGCTTGAAAGATTTTGAAAGGCACAAGTACGCCAGCATGCAGGTACCGGTGGTCAAGTATGACATTCCAGGAGACCACTCTCTCAGCGATCCCATTTTGGACAGCAAAGTATATGACCAAAACAGTGAGCTCTGGCTGTTCATCAGCAGTCTGCCACCCAATGAGGAATTTCCAGTTGGTGACACAGAGCACACTTTGCACATTGAATATTCATGCGAGAAAGGAGTGTTTTGCAACAGCATGGTAGTAGTTGCATCCATTTTGCCTTGCATGCCAAACATTCATGTAGATTTGCAAGCACTAGGTTTTTGTGCTGACAGTGTGTTACATCACTCAAGCTCCGTCTTGGTCGTGAGGGACCTACAGAATGTGACATCGCCTGTGCACTTGAGAGTTGTTCTGAGAGATCTCAACTCACCGAGAACCCTGTACCATAAGAACATTGAGTGTGGCTGGCCTTTGATTGCTGCTTGGAATTTACGCAACAAAGACTCTTATGTTGGCTGAATATTCTGAAGTGTATTTTGTACTGATTTACCTTTGTCATCTTTGCAGATACTTATAGTTAATGAGGGTACATATGTTGATGAATCCTCTTGGTAAATCACTGCCTTGTATGTGCTGAATGTTCCGCACGAATGTGGCGTTCAGTAATAGTGTTTATTTTTACTACATTAGCAGCATATATATCAATATGATAGAGTGGAGTCGAGCTGTCAGGTTCGCATAAAGCAGGCTGCGACGCGATACAAGTTGACTTGCATGCAGGGAGAAGGTTGACTTGCATTACCCGAGTGTGCATGTAAACGCCACAAGTGCACGAAAAAACTACACGGACACAGAGAGAAATATAAATGGACATAACAAGCGCTCACTTCAACTTCTTCTGACTCCAGGAAGAGAACAACATACAAAATTTGGTGTCAGAAGTTGCAGTGAGTGCTCATTGTGTCCATTTATGTTTCTCTCTTTGTCCGTGTTTTTTGTGCTCTTGTAAGTGATGTATTCGCACCAATTCTCCCAAATATCTTCTTTGCATGTGAACGCACTTCAGTCAGAGTTGGGTTAGCGGAGGGGCAGTTCTGGATGTATTGATGCTCTGCAATCTTGGATGCCGCCTTTTCATGCTTGCTTCACTGCTGGACACTTGTCATTGGTGCACTTTTGCAAGCCTTGGCTCAACTGAGGTAGAGTTCATGTAGGTGTACAGCTGAGTAGGGCTGACCTTGCTCTGCCCGATGTCTTCTTCATTTATCCCCTTCTGCAGTGTTTATGCAAATATGGCTGTTTTAAAGTTGTGGTTGGTTAGCTTTTTCAAAGTAAATAAAACTGCAATGCTTGCTGCGGTATTAAGGACCATAGGAGCAAATTTTTGTGGCTGGGGTCCATGGTAGCAATCCATGATGTAATTTAACTGCGGAGACCTTGCTGGCTCTAATTTGGTATCCCCCCATAAGAGAGGGGTTCATCATTACTTCCACATTCCTCTTGCTAAAAGCTACACCTTTCATTAGGACCATCATAATTTCACACATCAAATTTTATTTTGCAGAGAGCATGAAGATGCCACTCAAACATACAGTATTAAAGCTTTAGTAGTAAGTGCTACCTCAGCAGGAATTTTAAGTTCTAATTAGTGGTTTACTGAGGAGTAGCATTGTTTTCCGCTTGAGTAATGCAAGTTTCAATGTGTGCCTTACCCTTTTTACACTGAAATGGCCATGTTTCAGTCTTGGTGTTTACCAGTACTGTTGCTCTTTGCACATGCAAAAGCAAAGATTTTTGATGCAGTGCCATTTCATTAATCTTGCTGTTTTACGTGACTAACGTTAATGTAAACTCAGTAGCTGCATTGGCGCTTTGATATACTATGAACATAATTTATTTGAGCTGGAAACTCACCAATAACTGCATACTAAGAGCAACAGAATGCCAATGCTGTAGCAGTGTAGAGGCATGTGACTGCACCGCTGCAGCAGCTGGCTGTACAGCAGTATATTCAACTGCTCAGTTGGCATAGTTTCTGGGTCAAAGTTTCTTACCTGTCCTGTAAACAAAAACACTATTGAGCAGGGCGTGCTTTCCCATTAGTGGTTCTGCAGATCATGGTGCTCTGCAAAGCAATGTATCTGTGTTTAGCCCAGTTTTGTGGAGTTGAAATTTTGATATCCTGCAAATTGATTGTTGCAGCATTTTGACAGCACGATGCCTTCAGGTAATAGAAGCTGCAACTGGGATTTGGAAGAACTGCTTTGTCGGTTAACAAAACAACATATTCAAAGAATTCATCTTTTTACACACAATCATTCATACCTAGAACCATGAGTGACTTGAATAACCTATCATCAGATATTGCTAACATGATCCACGCAGAAATATTGCACAAAATGCTGCATACTCACATCAGAATGTGACGTCCCTATACACCACTGATTTATGTTTCATAGAGTTAATAATCCTTCTTTTATGCTCCGTCGAATACCACTACCCTCTTTCAGATCTTTTTGTATTCTTAATCTGCACTGGAAGCATTTTTTGCGTTGCTTTTTAATCATCATCATCATCAGCCTGATTATACCCACTGCAGGGCGAAGGCCTCTCCCATATTTCTCCACTTAACCCGGTTCTGTGCTAGCTGCATCCACTTGACTCCCGCGAACTTCTTAACCTCATCCACCCACCTAACTTTCTGCCGCCCTCTGCTACGCTTTCCTTCTCTTGGAATCCAATTTGTTACCCTAAGCGACCATCGGTTATCCTCTCTTCGCACTAGATGTCCTGCCCATCTCCATTTCTTCTTCTTAATTTCCACCAGAATGTCGGTAACTTGAGTTATTTCTCTGACCTACTCTGCACGCTTCCTATCTCCTAATGTTACCCCTACCATTTTTCGTTCCATAGCCCTCTGGGTTGTCCTCAACTTAAGTAGAACTCTCTTGGTTAGCCTCCACGTTTCAGCCCCATAGGTGAGTACAGGCAAGATGCAACTGTTGTATACTTTCCTTTTGAGCGATACCGGTAAGCTGCTAGTCATAATCTGCGAGTGCTTGCCAAATGCGCTTCATCCCAATCTTATTCTTCTTACTATTTCCTTTTCATGGTCCGGATCTGCGGTTACTACCTGTCCTAAGTAGACATAATCGCCTACTACTTCCAGTACTTCGCTACCTAATGTAAACTGCTGTACCTTCCCGAGGCTGTTGAACATTACCTTAGTCTTGTGCATATTGATTTTCAAGCCTACCTTTCTACTTTTCCTGTCTAGGTCATCAATCATTATTTGCAGTTCATCCCCCGAGTTGCTTAGCAAGGCAATGTCATCAGCAAATCGCAGATTACTGATCTTAACGCTTTTTAATACTTAATCTCAGCTGTTTGAATTTTTTCGCTTTTCCATTTGTGCTCTATTGTTATTGTACAGTACTTCAAAAATGGTTTTTGTATTCTTTGTTTCTGTCTTTCCGGCTCTTTTGATTTTAAACTAAATATTATCAAAGTGCTTCATGTGTCCTTCCTGTGTAATACAGAGGGCCTTTAGGGTATTTGAATAAATAAATAAATATATGGAATAAAGTATGTTTTGGACCAAGTGTGACATTTTCAAGAGGTCTAAGAAAAGGACCTCTCAAGTGGTCCTTTGTGTACTAAACATGCAAATATTTTATGCATATGTGTTCTTATAACCAGATTGTAATGTTTCCTCTCGCGTAATATATGCCCATACATATTATGAACTATACGACACCATTGCTGCAGCCTCAGAACACATGGAAGATGCGTTTTTTGGTGGTGAGTTCTGTGGATGTTTTCTGCCTGATGTAGTACTCTTGTATGCCCTGAATATACATCCTCAGGTACCCAAGCGACCTTCATTGCATGTTTTCAGGATGTAGAATGGCCATTCGGAGTAGAGTTTGTGAATAATGATTTGCTTAATTCTGCTATTCATTCACGAGAGCTTCAAAACAGGTTTCACTTTTATATGTGCTGAATCTGGAAAAAAGGAACTGGAAGAAACACACGTATATCCGAGTTTTTCAAATATCGAATTAACGAGGTTTTACTCTAATTCAATCTTTGAAAAACTCGGATATACATATGATTCGAACTATAGGAGCGCAGTCCCGGCCGACGCCCATGCAAGTCTGTGCCGTCGGACGCTCGTTATTTCAGCCTTGGGCGGGCTCACACCGGCTAATTCGGAGGGATGCCATGTCAAGGTATTACCCGCGAATGCAACTCCAGGCGTGCGTGCTAAATGCGGCGCCGGCACAACAGCGATGTAAGTCCCCAATACCAGCATATATAATTTCAGTTTCGCCCCGCCGGGGTGGTGCAGTGGTTACGGCGCACGACTACTGTTCCCAAGGACGCGGGATCGAATCCCGTCCTCGGCGGCCGCTTTTCGATGGAGGCGAAAAGCAAGGCGCCCGTGTGCTGTGTGATGTCAGTGCACGTTAAAGAACCCCAGGTGGTCGAAATTTCAGGAGTCTTTGGGCATAGCCTCCTCTATTTTAGAGGAGGCTATGCTTTGGGACGTTAAACCGTTAAGCCCCACCATCCAATCATATCCAGTTTCAGTTTCGTTTCTCTTAAATTTCATAGAGCTAATACAAATTTGCGCCAGGGTCCTGCCGCTGCCATTGGGAGCGTGCATCGGCCAACCACGCTGTCGAAGCCACTGCAGTT
Source organism: Amblyomma maculatum (assembly GCF_055883805.1). Classification (NCBI taxonomy): domain Eukaryota; kingdom Metazoa; phylum Arthropoda; class Arachnida; order Ixodida; family Ixodidae; genus Amblyomma; species Amblyomma maculatum. The sequence continues at coordinate 201,371,763 of NC_139347.1, read as the reverse complement.
GTTGTTGTTGTTTTTGTAGTTTATTTATTGTATGTACAAAAGGAAAGAAAAGATGTTTGCCAGCCCCGGTATCTGCTATCTTATAGGGGGTATTCACTGAGGCCTCAAGAGGCAGTTAAACAATATATACGTTCCGTCGAATTTCGGTCAGAAGTTACTAGTATAATCAACACCATAGCTGCCGAACAAATCGGAGCGATGCAGAAACAGCTCATACAAGCCCAGGCACAGCTCATACAATCCATGACCGAGAGGATAGAAGCCACGATCAACACACGCTTGGACAAACATGAAGCCGGCATCAACAAGCTTTTCGAACTTGTACCCCATCAGGAATTGCCTCGCAAGCAGCGCGTAGTTCAACCCGAAGCCTGCTCTCATTCAGCGTCTGCAGCTCAGCAACACGGCACACAACAATAGCACGCGAAAACGTCGGCAGCGACGCCAATTCACTACGCAAACAGAAACAATAACTTGGCAATGGAACTGCCGCAGCATACGCAGAAAACAAGCGCAACTAGCAGCATATATCGCAAAGTCCCCTAATCCCCCGCATGTCATCGCTCTGCAAGAGACGGAAACAAATCGCATTCATATCCGTGGTTATCGGACAGCAGCCCTTACGTCACGTACGGCAATCCTCACACTCGCATCAATGCCGGTGCTAGACCGCACACCGACAAGCACGCCCGACAGTAAAGACACTCAATATACCGCGATAGAGCTCAGCTCACGCGGACAAACAAGCAGCCTCACAATTATTAACATATACAGCAACCCTAAAGATAAAGGCAGATCTATTCCGGGAATCCTGGGCTCCTTTCGCACCTCACAACTCCTTGTGGTGGGGGACTTTAATGCACGCCACACGCAATGGGGATACACCTCAGACGCACCCAAAGGTAACCTAATATCTACCGCAATGGCTGATCATAACCTCGGCCTGATCACAACCCCACTGTACCCACTCGCATCGGCACAAGTGTCACTCGTGATACCACGCCGGACCTCACATGGGCCTCACCAAATTTAATTGTTAAATCTCATATGGTGCTACAAGACAGCCTTGGGAGTGACCACTTCCCAGTGTCCACTACTATCGCTTACGATTCCAAAATTTCCAGCCCTCACACACACCATCTCACCGTCTGGGATAAATTGCACTCATACTTGGCAGCTGACTCTATCGAAGTCCTTACTGTCACCGACTGCACAGACCGCCTGGTAGAGGCCATCCGGCTGAACAGCAAACGCATTAAAAATACTCCTACTGCACCGCAGGTTGATCCGCACCTGGCTCATCTATGGGAGGCCCGACAGGGACTTCTCAAACGCTGGCGTCACCAGCGACACAATCGTAAATTGAGACTCCGCATAGCCGCTCTCACTCGTGAGGCAGAAGAATACGCCAACGCCTTAGCCCGTGCAAACTGAGCAACCTTTTGTAACGACCTCAAGGGTACATTAAGCACTAAACGCACGTGGGCCCTCCTACGCGCTCTTTTAGATCCAACAACCACTAAAGCACAGACACAAGTAAACACACAACGTCTGATACAGCTAGAACTCCAAAAAAGGCACCGACGTAATTGGTCAACTACGGGACACCTATATACCCATATCCCTTCAGTCAGCAGATCCACTAAATCCACCTCCGCCTAACTCCGAACTTGATGCTGACATCACCTTAAGTGAAGTTCGCCCAGCACTCCTTAAGATTCGCCGCTCCACGGCGCCAGGACCGGACGGCATAAAGTACAACCCACTGAGCACAGAATATTTTGTAGCTGTCTTGATATGTCTATATTGGTCACATATATCTTGAGCTATCAAAGACATCTACAAGACGTCGCTTGGTGCTAGTCTAGAAGACATCATCGGCAAGATGTCTGGAATCTGTCTAGTGAAGAATTTTTATGTCTTCAGCTACGCAAGACAGTTATTAGCCGGCTAACGCCAGATGTCTTCTAGAGTTCTGCTTCAGAAGTCTACCATACTTCCTAACAAGACGTTTCAGGGTCACATATGCGCCTATAGTGCAATATGTACACAATTTAACTGGACGACACTGTTCTGCATACTCTAAGTATAAATTGTCGAAGGTTTGTTCTAGCAATTTTTCAGCTTGCAAAATACTGTATCCAAAGTGCCTGCGCTTTTGAATTAAGCATGCAATTTGGGCTGTTTCCAGCATGCAGGACCAATATGGCACCAAGAAATGCTGTTTAGGCGATGGGTATCTGAACATAATGTACAAAAGCCGCTGACACCTTCATTTCTGCAGCCGCCCAGTAAACACCAACCCATCTATGAGACGGCTATAAACTGTCTTGCCAAGACAAGCAAGATGCCCGATAGATGCCTCAGTAGACCTCTGAGATGGCTACTAAACGTATATAATATGTCTCGACAAGATATGCAAGACATTGCCAGATGTCTTGATATTTCTTGTAGTGATCTTGTAGCTCAGCTAATGCACCCACTTTTTTAGGCTACAAGACGTCTTGCAAGATATCGCCTAGAAGTCTGGAAGACAAATAACTTACTAAACGTAAGTCAGTCTAGCAGATAGCTATAAGGCATCTTGCCCAAGATAAACAAGTCATCTTATAGACATCTGAAGTGGCACCCAAGACAGCTGATAGACATTTGAAAGATGCTTTGACAAGATATGAAAGATGTTTTTATATGTCTTGGTACTTCTTGTAGCTGCCTTCTAGCTCAGCTAATGCACCCACTTTTTTAAGCTGCAAGACGTCTTGCAAGTCATCATCTAGAGATCATTAAAATAGATTCTGAATGTCTAAAATGAGCTCTAGAATATCCTGCAATGCTCTAAATTATTTATTCCCTGCTATTTCTCGCAAAACTGTCTGAAATGCTTATGTATTTGCAGAGGTTTTCAACACCACTGCCAGACAAAAAATATAGTCTCATCAGATGCTACTACAACTAAAGCTGCATTGCCGTCACACACCCACAGTGCTCTTTCACACATTCAGTTATGATGCAAGCTAAACTGATGTACAATTGTAAATCATTAATTCTCACGCACTACAACTGTTGTCTAGTAATGAGAACTGTATGTTTTTATTACAAAGCGTGCCACATTTCACTGTTAATGGCCATCAGGTGCTCTTTAGAAAGTTTGGTAGTAACTGCACCCAATGCTAGAAAATGAGATGAGTAAACTACAGAACTCTTTAATTTCCTCAACATTATACATTGCAAATAAGCAACTTAAACAATCTCATGCATGTTAAAAGCAAGGAAAGCCACAAGCAACAGTATGCAAATGAAAAAATGTGGTTCTCTGAAGCCTAATATTGTACCAAGGAAGAAAACACCAGAAAGAGCCAACTCATGAACACATGACATGTAAAGAATGATGCACATTGTCATTCATTCTCACAGACATTAAAACTGCAAACAGTAAGTGAGAACTGTACACATTCTTTGTTACAAAACATGCCACACTGTACGGTGGACAGCCATGGTTGGGTGCTCTTTGGGAGATTCGGCAATAACTACAAAAGGTGCTAGGAAACAAAATGTGTAAATCATATATTTGATTTTTTTTCAACAATGCACTACGAAGTTACAAGCACAGAAACTAGACACTACAGGTGGTATGAAAATGACAAAATAATAATGCAGTTATCTCCAAACTTAAAATGATCTGTTTACAAAAGAATGACAACATCCATACTCCAAACAAGAACAGGAAATGACTAGAAATAAACAGGGATAGGTATGCAAAAGTGTACAAAACTGGTTGAGTGGTTGAACGAACTATCTGCATAATGTTTGTACAAAATAAAACAAAGCAACAAATTCGAATGAAAAAGCTTCAGTATACAGAAAAAGGCGCTTTCTCAAAGGACCATCATCACCAGTGTTGCATTTCATAATACTATACGTGCATGCATGTCACCAACTGAATGCTGGTCATACATACATCTTGTAGAAACTGCACAAACACTTGGGCAATAGGCACGACATCAAATTCATTAAAAAATCTACACTGCAAAAAAAGAAGCCAAGACTGCTTCACTGCTGCTGTTCCTGTTAGCATGACTAGAATGCACTGAAAAAAAATGCAATGGCTGCATGCCTGTCATAGTTACATTCTACTATCATAACTAAAAAGTACTAAGGAAAAGGTAGCAGGTAAGGGTCATACATCACTCTACAAGAAACACTAGAAGGCACCATAAGGAAAAAAAAAGGAAGGAGCAAAAGGTTTGCATCCCTGTCATTGTACATACCAACCACTATATTCCATCTCAAAAGATGTTTGCAGCACTACAAAAGATAAGGGCAGCATGAACCAGCCATGATGGCACAAACTGCCCTTACCTTTTGTAGTGCAGCAAACAGCTTGCGAGGAGTACAAAAGGCACAGCAAAAAAAAAAGAGAGAGAATAAAATTCAGTGTTGCACACGTTGCTGCTCTTCACATTCTGCTGGTATAAAAAGAAGGAAGTTAACTGCTGAGATAGTTGGTTTTCAGAAATAAAAAAGGTATTTAGCATAACACAGACACATACAAGAAAGAAGACACCACGTGTACTTACTACAACTGTTTATTTAGGGGAAAGCAGTCGATGCATAGCTTTCACTGCTAATGTGCACATGTACAAGGCAACAGGAAAACAGCACCAATCTTATCAAAGCAGGTATGATAAATATCTGTTCAGCCTCAAAGAAAAGCTGGAGTGTCACTGACACAGCTCAAACCTGTTTAATGTATCCTCTGCTCCCTGAAAGCTCGCTCAGCTAAGCCATCACATAAGCTACGAAAGCAAACAGGTCGGCTGTCAGAAGAGACATGGCCAGCATTTCGTAAAGTGCACCACCATCTATAAAATTCTACTGTCATGTAGAAAAATCTTATTTTGCACAAGCAGGATTCTGCGTCAATGGCCAACTTAGGGAACATGCAAAAGACATTAACAATGAAGGTGAGCGACTTCTCTTGCACCGTAGGGTTTGCACCAATTGTGAAAACTGTGGGTAACGGCTCATGAAACACTAGAAGCCCTTCATATAAAAAAGCAGGTTACAGCTGTGTCAGCAGCAAATTGGTTTTTCTTATGAGACTGAAGAAAAATTTCTCACGCATAGTTTGACAAAATGGTGCTGTTTCCATGTTGCCTTGTACCCGTGCGCATCACCTGAGTAGGCGATGTATATCGGCTGCTTTCCGCTGAACAGTTGTAAGTGCTGATGGTGTCCTCTGTCTTGTGTGCGACTGTGTTACGCTAAATAGCCTGTTATTATGCATGGAGAAAAGGCATTGAAAAAAAAAACAAGGTCTGAATACCACTGCCAACATTCTGGCATGAAAGCATCGTAAAATGAGGGAGCTGGCATGGGTTGTGCATATGTTATTCTGTACAACCCTAGAGGGCAGAGAAAATTAAAAAAAGAAAACTTCCGGGGCTATCAGATCCACTGCAGTCAGTTACAAATTAAGAATGAAGGGGCGAATATCCCTCAAAGGAGGCTTTTCTGCCAATCAGATGTTCTCAACACTGGTACCACTCCAGCCCTTGTCCACAGCTAACTAGGCTGGGCAGCTTTTTCTTTATCGGTACTGAACACCAGCTGCACTGCCTCTTTTTGTCACCTACTGCCATGAAAGGGGGAATTCCTTTGTGGCTCAATTGATTGGGAGGCTCCTCTCTGTCAATTGTTGGAGGCCTACCTTTGCAAAATTACAAAGCTTCAAACTTGAGTTGTAAATGAGCACAGAAGGTGCCTTGATCCCAGCTGCTTGCTATTGTGGCACTGTTCATGGTGGCTGTGCAGCGCCTTTAGATGTGGACTTGGTCTTTGTCACAAGGCAAACACCAACCACTCTTTTGTGACGTCGGCAAAACTAAGTTTCATTGGTGTTGAAGGCTTTCCATGTCACACCTGCCAGGATTAAAATCAAAAGCACGATTTAGATATATGAGCTCCCAAACAGAAGGAAAAAGTCCCACTGTTGGCAACTCTAAGTTTTTGGCACAGTCAAACCATACCTGTGTATTCAGTCAGTAGCCCGCGACTGCCCAGTGAGATGTCAGTCCTGTGGCCCTCATTGCTAAGTTGTGTTTGCAGCACAGACAGGAAAAGGATAGTTGCTAGGCAGCCGTGGAGGTGGTGGCAACCTGCAAGGTGTTGCAATGCTTTAAAGATTTCTTGTGAAGTTTAATAAAGCAAATCACTGACTACAAAACATAGGATAAGAATTTAACCACAAAATATGTCACATAAGGTTGAGAGTACTGAGTACACAATAGAAATATGTTTAACCAAGACACGCACTAGCAGCACAAAATAGTGCTGAGTATAATATATGTATATTAATAACTCCTTGATGACCTCGAAGGCTAAAACATTTTCTTGTCTTCACCAACAGACACACCTGAAGAGAACCACCATTTTCCTGATTTATACATTTCTTTTTTTTTTTTTTTTTTTTTTTATTGAGAGTCACTTTCTATGCTGGGTAAGGTTCCTGCCTCTGGGTTTGCTAAGTGTTTCATTCGACATATGTAGAGAAGAAATAAATCTATGTATCATGTATCTATGTATGGATGCATTACCTATGTATGTATCTATGCATGTATATACGTAGGTACCTATGTATGTATGCATCACCAGTTTTTCCTAGAACAAATGAAAGCAATATTTTAAACAGTGAGCATGCACCCAGAGCAAAAAAAAAAAGAATGCATAGCTCACTTGCTTGAGCTGTTGGGTAAGTGTTTTGTTTACATGAAAATTCGCGCAGACACAAAATAACAAGAGCACCAAACACAGACACAACAGCACAATGTGAAAAAGAGCATTAAATTCTAAACTCTAAAGTTAATTTTAAGTTAATTAATTCTGAAGTTAAAGCTCAGCTACTTTGGTCATCTGATGAGAAGAGAGGAGTCGCTGGAGAAAGATTTGATGCTGGAAAAGGTTGAGGGTCGCCGGAGAAGGGGTAGGCAGCGAACGCGATGGTTAGATGGCATCCTCGAGGCACTGCAGAGGAAGTTATGTGATGTTAGGAAGATAGTGAGAGACCGGAAAGCGTGGCGTGACATGGTCCATAGGGTCACGAAGAGTCGGACACGACTGAACGACTGAACTGAACTGAAATTAAATGAAGGTATTTCACCTTTGATGCCAAACACCTTCACTTCGGGAGGAGTCCATATGCTATCAAAAGGTTTGCGTGGAGTCACAGCTTTGTTGTTGAGGACAGCCAGAAGGCATACACTGAACCCATTTATAACATGGCTACATTCTATACGCCTTAAAAGTAAGTTATGATTCAGTACTCTCTTTTCTTTTCCCAGTTTTGGATAGGAAGAGTCTATTGGCCCTGAAGCAAGAAAACAAATGAAATTGATATGTTTTTGTGTATTATAATAGGCTTTTCGTTATATGAGGTCCGTCCGAAAGATTTGCTTTCGATTTCTTCCTGTACCAATTCAACTGAAGCTTAATTTCTTAAAACATTTCCGCCAATAAAAAAAAAAAAAAAAAAAAAAAAAAACCTGAGGACCAAAGCAAATAGAGCACCAGCACATCACACAGCATGCAGTTCAGGAACTTAAAAAGAACTAAATTGTGCTTTCTGACTATATGAAAATGTAAAATCACTTAATCACGGCAATGTAATGGCTGACTGTAAACATTTTATGAACTATTAAAATTAAATCACTGCAGAATGTTTGTACGCCGTTCCTATCTCGCTATGTGTTTCAACTTGTGCCTGTGAACAGGCCGAGAGTATTTTGCTAGCAGTTGGGAGAGTCGCTGTGGCCAGCATGCACCTTACCCTCCCTCTAAGGCGGCTTATTGAGATCGTTCTCTTTTTTTCGCAACCGCGGCATAACTTAGCGCGTATAGAGCTCTGCAGGCTGACAAACAATGCACGGCTTCCACTCGACGGTGCGTATTTTCTGTATCTTGCTGCAGAGTGAAGGCCACACTAAGCATGCAGACTTTCGTGCTCAGTTGTGTTTCCTGGGAAAGTGTTAGAACCAGCGGCAATCAACGAAAGCCGTCGGATCGCCAAGCTCATTTTGAAGAATTACATCGCGAGGTTCCGCCGCCTATGGCAGTTCACGAAACGCGGCGAGTGGAATTACAAGCGAAAAACCTTCCTGCATGCACAAAACTGTAGATGCGCCATAAAACACCGCCTTTCGTACTGACTAAACGGTCCGCGCGCGCTATCTTGCTCGCCCATACAGCCTGCGCCGGCGGATGCAAACAACGGTCATTGCAGCATTTTTATCGGAAAAAGAAAACACTCAGTCACTTTACTGCTCCATTAAGTGACTCATTTAGAAGAAACAATTTCTTACTCACCCAGCGAAGCTTGCCTTGCAGCCAGAAGTAGCAGCCGCTGTGCGGGATACATTTTCAACGCAGTCACAAACCAACGGCCTAACGAGCAGACACGACTAGACACGACGAAAATTTGAAATGGCCAGCCGCCGAGCAGCGCATTGATACAATAACTTTAAAAACAATAAAAATCTGAAATATATTTTATAAAACAAGCTATACAAGTAAAATGTAACTGTTGCTTATGACGTATTTGTTTCAAAACGGTAAATACAACCTGCGTCTTGCGTAACATTTTGGCGCACTATTTTCTATCTCGCTGTAAAGAGGAGGGGTGCGAAAAGGCCACGGCGCGCGAAGTTTGGGAATAACGGATCGTGCATAGCTGGCGTTCCGTATAAACATCGGCACAGCAAATCTTTCCTCTGTGCGAACTACTGGCTTTTATCACACACGGATACATCGCTAGCTTACTTTGTCGTTGTGAACACTCGGAATTTGGAGTCTTCCGGCGGACTGGACTGCGCCCAGCGAGGTCGAACACAGTACGCGTGTGGCTATCGGCTGCAGAAATGAAGGTGTCAGCGGCTTTTGTACATTATGTTCAGATACCCATCGCCTAAACAGCATTTCTTGGTGTCATATTGGTCCTGCATGCTGGAAACAGCCCAAATTGCATGCTTAATTCAAAAGGTGCACGCACTTTGGATACAGTATTTTGCAAGCTGAAAAATTGCTAGAACAAACCTTCAACAATTTATACTTAGAGTATGCAGAACAGTGTCGTCCAGTTAAATTGCGTACATATTGCACTATAGGCGCATATGTGACCGTGAAACGTCTTGTTAGGAAGTATGGTAGACTTCTGAAGCAGAACTCTAGAAGACATCTGGCGTAAGCCGGCTAATAACTGTCTTGCGTAGCTGAAGACATAAAAATTCTTCACTAGACAGATTCCAGAGATCTTGCCGATGATGTCTTCTAGACTAGCACCAAGCGACGTCTTGTAGATGTCTTTGATAGCTCAAGATATATGTGACCAATATAGACATATCAAGACAGCTACAAGATATTCTGTGCTGTGCAGTACACACGCGTACTGTGTTCGACCTCGCTGGGCGCAGTCCAGTCCGCCAGAAGACTCCAAACTCCGAGTGTTCACAACGACAAAGTAAGCTAGCGATGTATCCGTGTGTGATAAAAGCCAGTAGTTCGCACAGAGGAAAGATTTGCTGCGCCGATGTTAATACGGAACGCCAGCTATGCACGATCCGCCATTCCCAAACTTCGCGCGCCGTGGCCTTTTCGCACCCCTCCTCTTTACAGCGAGATAGAAAATAGTGCGCCAAAATAATTACGCAAGACGCAGGTTGTATTTACCGTTTTGAAACAAATACGTCATAAGCAACAGTTACATTTTACTTGTATAGCTTGTTTTATGAAATATATTTCAGATTTCTATTGTTTTTAAAGTTATTGTATCAATGCGCTGCTTGGCGGCTGGCCATTTCAAATTTTCGTCGTGGGTAGTCGTGTCTGCACGTTAGGCCGTTGGTTTGTGACTGCGTTGAAAATGTATCCCGCACAGCGGCTGCTACTTCTGGCTGCAAGGCAAGCTTCGCTGGGTGAGTAAGAAATTGTTTCTTGTAAATGAGTCACTTAATGGAGCAGTAAAGTGACTGAGTGTTTTCTTTTTCCGATAAAAATGCCACAAGGACCGTTGTTTGCATCCGCCGGCGCAGGCTGTATGGGCGAGCAAGATAGCGCGCGCGGACCGTTTAGTCAGTACGAAAGGCGGTGTTTTATGGCGCATCTACAGTTTTGTGCATGCAGGAAGGTTTTTCGCTTGTAATTCCGCTCGCCGCGTTTCGTGAACTGCCATTGGCGGCGGAACCTCGCGATGTAATTCTTCAAAATGAGCTTGGCGATCCGACGTCTTTCGTTGATTGCCGCTGGTTCTAACACTTTCCCAGGAAACACAACTGAGCACGAAAGTCTGCATGCTTAGTGTGGCCTTCACTCTGCAGCAAGATACAGAAAATACGCACCGTCGAGTGGAAGCCGTGCATTGTTTGTCAGCCTGCAGAGCTCTATACGCGCTAAGTTATGCCGCGGTTGCGAAAAAGAAAGAGAACGATCTCAATAAGCCGCCTTAGAGGGGAGGGTAAGGTGCGTTCTGGCCACAGCGACTCTCCCAACTGCTAGCAAAATACTCTCGGCCTGTTCACAGGCACAAGTTTAAACACATAGCGAGATAGGAACGGTGTACAAACATTCTGCAGTGATTTAATTTTAATAGTTCATAAAATGTTTACTGTCAGCCATTACATTGCCGTGATTAAGTGATTTTACATTTTCATATAGTCAGAAAGCACAATTTAGTTCTTTTTAAGTTTCTGAACTGCATGCTGTGTGATGTGCTGGTGCTCTATTTGCTTTGGTCCTCAGGTTTTTTGTTTTGTTTTTTTTTTTATTGGCGGAAATGTTTTAAGAAATTAAGCTTCAGTTGAATTGGTACAGAAAGAAATCGAAAGCAAATCTTTCGGACGGACCTCATATAACGAAAAGCCTATTATAATACACAAAAACATATCAACTTCATTTGTTTTCTTGCTTCAGGGCCAATAGACTCTTCCTATCCAGAACTGGGAAAAGAAAAGAGAGTACTGAATCATAACTTACTTTTAAGGCGTATAGAATGTAGCCATGTTATAAATGGGTTCAGTGTATGCCTTCTGGCTGTCCTCAACAACAAAGCTGTGACTCCACGCAAACCTTTTTGATAGCATATGAACTCCTCCCGAAGTGAAGGTGTTTGGCATCAAAGGTGAAATACCTTCATTTAATTTCAGTTCAGTTCAGTCCTTCAGTCGTGTCCGACTCTTCGTGACCCTATGGACCATGTCACGCCACGCTTTCCGGTCTCTCACTATCTTCCTAACATCACATAACTTCCTCTGCAGTGCCTCGAGGATGCCATCTAACCATCGCGTTCGCTGCCTACCCCTTCTCCGGCGACCCTCAACCTTTTCCAGCATCAAATCTTTCTCCAGGGACTCCTCTCTTCTCATCAGATGACCAAAGTAGCTGAGCTTTAACTTTAGAATTAATTAACTTAGAATTAAATTTAGAATTTAGAATTTAATGCTCTTTTTCACATTGTGCTGTTGTGTCTGCGTTTGGTGCTCTTGTTATTTTGTGTCTGCGCGAATTTTCATGTAAACAAAACACTTACCCAACAGCTCAAGCAAGTGAGCTATGCATTCTTTTTTTTTTTGCTCTGGGTGCATGCTCACTGTTTAAAATATTGCTTTCATTTGTTCTAGGAAAAACTGGTGATGCATACATACATAGGTACCTACATATATACATGCATAGATACATACATAGGTAATGCATTCATACATAGATACATGATACATAGATTTATTTCTTCTCTACATATGTCGAATGAAACACTTAGCAAACTCAGAGGCAGGAACCTTACCCAGCATAGAAAGTGACTCTCAATAAAAAAAAAAAGAAATGTATAAATCAGGAAAATGGTGGTTCTCTTCAGGTGTGTCTGTTGGTGAAGACAAGAAAATGTTTTAGCCTTCGAGGTCATCAAGGAGTTATTAATATACATATATTATACTCAGCACTATTTTGTGCTGCTAGTGCGTGTCTTGGTTAAACATCTTTCTATTGTGTACTCAGTACTCTCAACCTTATGTGACATATTTTGAGGTTAAATTCTTATCCTATGTTTTGTAGTCAGTGATTTGCTTTATTAAACTTCACAAGAAATCTTTAAAGCATTGGAACACCTTGCAGGTTGCCACCACCTCCACGGCTGCCTAGCAACTATCCTTTTCCTGTCTGTGCTGCAAACACAACTTAGCAATGAGGGCCACAGGACTGACATCTCACTGGGCAGTCGCGGGCTACTGACTGAATACACAGGTATGGTTTGACTGTGCCAAAAACTTAGAGTTGCCAACAGTGGGACTTTTTCCTTCTGTTTGGGAGCTCATATATCTAAATCGTGCTTTTGATTTTAATCCTGGCAGGTGTGACATGGAAAGCCTTCAACACCAATGAAACTTAGTTTTGCCGACGTCACAAAAGAGTGGTTGGTGTTTGCCTTGTGACAAAGACCAAGTCCACATCTAAAGGCGCTGCACAGCCACCATGAACAGTGCCACAATAGCAAGCAGCTGGGATCAAGGCACCTTCTGTGCTCATTTACAACTCAAGTTTGAAGCTTTGTAATTTTGCAAAGGTAGGCCTCCAACAATTGACAGAGAGGAGCCTCCCAATCAATTGAGCCACAAAGGAATTCCCCCTTTCATGGCAGTAGGCGACAAAAAGAGGCAGTGCAGCTGGTGTTCAGTACCGATAAAGGAAAAGCTGCCCAGCCTAGTTAGCTGTGGACAAGGGCTGGAGTGGTACCAGTGTTGAGAACGATCTGATTGGCAGAAAAGCCTCCTTTGAGGGATATTCGCCCCTTCATTCTTAATTTGTAACTGACTGCAGTGGATCTGATAGGCCCGGAAGTTTTCTTTTTTTTTTTTTCAATTTTCTCTGCCCTCTAGGGTTGTCAAGAATAACAGATGCACAACCCATGCCAGCTCCCTCATTTTACGATGCTTTCATGCCAGAATGTTGGCAGTGGTATTCAGACCTTGTTTTTTTTTTTCAATGCCTTTTCTCCATGCATAATAACAGGCTATTGAGCGTAACACAGTCGCACACAAGACAGAGGACACCATCAGCACTTACAACTGTTCAGCGGAAAGCAGCCGATATACATAGCCTACTCAGGTGATGCGCACGGATACAAGGCAACGTGGAAACAGCACCATTTTGTCAAACTATGCGTGAGAAATTTTTCTTCAGTCTCATAAGAAAAACCAATTTGCTGCTGACACAGCTGTAACCTGCTTTTTTATATGAAGGGCTTCTAGTGTTTCATGAGCCGTTACCCAGTTTTCACAATTGGTGCAAACCCTACGGTGCAAGAGAAGTCGTTCACCTTCATTGTTAATGTCTTTTGCATGTTCCCTAAGTTGGCCATTGACGCAGAATCCTGCTTGTGCAAAATAAGATTTTTCTACATGACAGTAGAATTTTATAGACGGTGGTGCACTTTACGAAATGCTGGCCATGTCTCTTCTGACAGCCGACCTGTTTGCTTTCGTAGCTTATGTGGTGGCTTAGCTGAGCAAGCTTTCAGGGAGCAGAGGATACCATCTATACATTAAACAGGTTTGAGCTGTGTCAGTGACACTCCAGCTTTTCTTTGAGGATGAACAGATATTTCTCATACCTGCTTTGATAAGATTGGTGCTGTTTTCCTGTTGCCTTGTACATGTGCACATCAGCAGTGAAAGCTATGCATCGACTGCTTTCCCCTAAATAAACAGTTGTAGTAACTACACGTGGTGTCTTCTTTCTTGTGTGTGTCTGTGTTATGCTAAATACCTTTTTTATTTCTGAAAAACCAACTATCTCAGCAGTTAACTTCCTTCTTTTTATACCAGCAGAATGTGAAGGGCAGCACGGTGTGCAACACTGAATTTTATTCTCTCTTTTTTTTTTTTGCTGTGCCTTCTGTACTCCTCGCAAGCTGTTTGCTGCACTACAAAAGGTAAGGGCAGTTTGTGCCATCATGGCTGGTTCATGCTGCCCTTATCTTTTGTAGTGCTGCAAACAGCTTTTGAGATGGAATATAGTGGTTGCTATGTACAATGACAGGGATGCAAACCTTTTGCTCCTTCCTTTTTTTTTCCTTATGGTGCCTTCTAGTGTTTCTTGTAGAGTGATGTATGACCCTTACCTGCTACCTTTTCCTTAGTACTTTTTAGTTATGATAGTAGAATGTAACTATGACAGGCATGCAGCTATTGCATTTTTTTTTTCAGTGCATTCTAGTCATGCTAACAGGAACAGCAGCAGTGAAGCAGTCTTGGCTTCTTTTTTTGCAGTGTAGATTTTTTAATGGATTTGATGTCGTGCCTATTGCTCAAGTGTTTGTGCAGTTTCTACAAGATGTATGTATGACCAGCATTCAGTTGGTGACATGCATGCACATATAGTATAAAATGCAACACGTGATGATTGTCCTTTGTGAAAGCGCCTTTTTCTGTATACTGAAGCTTTTTCATTCAAATTTGTTGCTTTGTTTTATTTTGTACAAACATTATGCAGATAGTTCGTTCAACCACTCAACCAGTTTTGTACACTTTTGCATACCTATCCCTGTTTATTTCTAGTCATTTCCTGTTGTTTGGAGTATGGATGTTGTCATTCTTTTGTAAACAGATCATTTTAAGCTTGGAGAACTGCATTATTATTTTGTCATTTTCATACCACTTGTAGTGTCTAGTTTCTGTGCTTGTAACTTCGTAGTGCATTGTTGAAAAAAAATCAAATATATGATTTACACATTTTGTTTCCTAGCACCTTTTGTAGTTATTGCCGAATCTCCCAAAGAGCACCCAACCATGGCTGTCCACCGTACAGTGTGGCATGTTTTGTAACAAAGAATGTGTACAGTTCTCACTTACTGTTTGCAGTTTTAATGTCTGTGAGAATGAATGACAATGTGCATCATTCTTTACATGTCATGTGTTCATGAGTTGGCTCTTTCTGGTATTTTCTTCCTTGGTACAATATTAGGCTTCAGAGAACCACATTTTTTCATTTGCATACTGTTGCTTGTGGCTTTCCTTGCTTTTAACATGCATGAGATTGTTTAAGTTGCCTATTTGCAATGTATAATGTTGAGGAAATTAAAGAGTTCTGTAGTTTACTCATCTCATTTTCTAGCATTGGGTGCAGTTACTACCAAACTTTCTAAAGAGCACCTGATGGCCATTAACAGTGAAATGTGGCACGCTTTGTAATAAAAACATACAGTTCTCATTACTAGACAACAGTTGTAGTGCATGAGAATTAATGATTTACAATTGTACATCAGTTTAGCTTGCATCATAACTGAATGTGTGAAAGAGCACTGTGGTTGTGTGACGGCAATGCAGCTTTAGTTGTAGTAGCATCTGATGAGACTATATTTTTTGTCTGGCAGTGGTGTTGAAAACCTCTGCAAATACATAAGCATTTCAGACAGTTTTGCGAGAAATAGCAGGGAATAAATAATTTAGAGCATTGCAGGAGATTCTAGAGCTCATTTTAGACATTCAGAATCTATTTTAATGATCTCTAGATGATGACTTGCAAGATGTCTTGCAGCTTAAAAAAGTGGGTGCATTAGCTGAGCTAGAAGGCAGCTACAAGAAGTGCCAAGACATATAAAAACATCTTTCATATCTTGTCAAAGCATCTTTTAAATGTCTATCAGCTGTCTTGGGTGCCACTTCAGATGTCTATAAGGTGACTTGTTTATCTTGGGCAAGATGCCTTATAGCTATCTGCTAGACTGACTTACGTTTAGTAAGTTATTTGTCTTCCAGATTTCTAGGAGATATCTTGCAAGATGTCTTGTAGCCTAAAAAAGTGGGTGCATTAGCTGAGCTACAAGATCACTACAAGAAATATCAAGACAACTGGCAATGTCTTGCATATCTTGTCGAGACATATTATATACGTTTAGTAGCCATCTCAGAGGTCTACTGAGACATCTATCGGGCATCTTGCTTGTCTTGGCAAGACAGTTTATAGCCGTCTCATAGATGGGTTGGTGTTTACTGGGAAGGCATTACTCAATCTGGACGAAGTCTCTCTCCAGGAACTCACGGAACTCTTTAATAACCACTGGCACGCTGGGACGCTCCCATCAACCTGGACCCACGCCAGCATGCGATTTATACCCAAACCGGGCAAATCCCTCACTCTTCAAAACCTGCGCCCTATATCCTTAACGAGTTGTGTCGGCAAGCTCTTCGAGCATGTCATTCTCAATCGTCTGCAACCGTTCCTAGAAGCAACAGGCTTTCTCTCCCATGTTCAATTTGGATTCCGCCCAAACCTCTCGGCACAAGACGTACTTCTCGTCCTTAAAGAGTCTCTCTTACACACTAAGCGCCGTACAGCCTCTACGCGCGCCATACTGGCCCTGGATATTCACAAGGCATTCGACACGATAAGCCATGACCATATCCTGACGACATTAGCCACCACGGGCTGCGGCACGCGCATATGGCAGTATGTTCGGGCCTTTATTCAGGGACGCGCACGGCACAACTTTACCTTGGGGATATTGCCTCCCAGCCTTTCCCCCTGCCTAACCGCGGAACACCTCAAGGGGCGGTCCTAGCACCGCTACTTTTTAACGTGGCCCTAGCGCCATTAGCAAAGGCCCTTGCTGCTATCCCAGAGCTCCACACAGCCTTATATGCAGATGATATAACCCCCTGGACAACAAGCGGATCCCTTGGAACAGCCCAGGATATCTTGCAGTCTGCCATAGACATCACCACCACCTATCTAGAAAACACAGGCCTCCGATGCTCCCCAACTAAATCGGAACTAATGCAGCTTAAACCCATACCCGGTGATCCCCCCATTGAACTTCACATGTACGGAAACCCAGTGCCCATTGTGTCTCAGATGAAGATTCTCGGCCTTCTCATTAACAACGCACTTGACGCAACCGCCACCCTTCAACTCTTGCAAAGACAGACTAAGCAGGTTGCTGGACTAATCAGGCGTGTGGCTGCGCGCAACCATGGGCTGTCGGAACGCGAAACCCTCAATATGACCAATGCGTTAATCATTAGCCGAATCACATACCACCTTCCATATCATATACTCACTCAGCGCCAAACAGAGCAGGCGGACATCCTAATACGCATGGCCGTAACCTCCGCCCTACGTCTTCCACGGATGGTTAGCACAGAACGTCTACTGGCCACTGGTACTCACAATACCGTGAACGAATTAATAGAAGCTCAACGCACCAACCAATTAGTTCGCCTGAGTCACACGGAAACAGGACGATGCCTACTGCGACAACTCCGTCTCAATCCGCCCATCGCCACCCCAGCAAGTGCTACACCTTTCATGATCTCTCCGGGCACGCAGGATCACATATACCAGAAGCCCCTACCACGCAACATGGGCGCTTGCCTTTATCAGGGAAGGCGGAAAGTTAGAGCCAGCTATTACATTAAAAGATACCGCAACCGCTCTGATATCCTCTATGTCGACGCGGCAGGGAATTCTAAAGTAGGATTTTTCACTGCAGTCGCTGCCTACGAAGATGGCAGAGTGGGGGCCGCCGCCACTATTCGAACTAATCGCCTGCAGAAGCGGAAGGAGCCGCCATCGCACTCGCGCTTGCCCATTCAGCCATTGACGAAGCCATTACCGAAATTTGTACAGATTCTCAGGCGGCATACCGCCACTACCTAAACGGCGTGGCGACACCGGCCGCGCATCATATTTTTACCACCGCCACCTCTCTCGACCGAATGGTTAATCTAACGTGGATCCCAGGGCATGCCTTGATCCCCGGTAATGAGCGCGTTCATGCGCTGGCTCGAGAACTCTCTACCCGAGCCCCGGATGATCAGGCACCCAACTCCGCGCAGGAGGCCGCATCGGTCCTTTCTACATACCACCAAATCACCACATTCTACAAACACAAGCGCATGACACTGCCACCACCCCACAGCACCTTGTCACCCTTATCCAGTGCTACATGGCGACAATTGCAGACGGATTGTTTCATTTCCCCCTACCGTCTCTCATGCCTTCACCCTGGCTTGCCCCCTCACTGCGACACCTGTGGCGAGCCAAAATCCTCACTTTTCTACTACCTGTGGGAATGTCCTTCCCCCCAGGCAGTGCCCCCCATCCCCCATCCCACCTTTTCTTCCTGGGAGGCTGCTTTGCGGACAGCTCAACCCGCCGGTCAGAAATGGCTGGTCGATCGGGCTCTATGTGAAGCAAAAGCCCGTGGACTCCTGGACTAGTATTTCCCGCTCAATTTAATCCAAACGCTAGACTATTTAATCATAGCGCCATAGAATTTAATCTAGGCTCCACTGAAAATAATCCAAGCGCCAAAACATTTCATCCTGCCGCCACTGATTTTAATCTGGTCGCACTCCAACAGTTCCTGGCACGGCCGGTCTCGGGGGAGAGCGCGCGCTCTTTCTTACGGCCTTCTCAATCGCCGCGGGAACAATGGGAATGTTTCTCCTTGAGTTGCGCTCTCCGCCACCGCAAGGGGCGCGACCTGCTCACTGTTCGCTCCGCGTCTGCTTCAGCGGCGGCGGGTGGCTTTTGCCTGGTTTCGCGCTGTCGCTCGCGAGTTTCGTGGTTAGTGCAGCCCCAAAATTAAAGAACGCAGAACGCAGATGATGCAGCGGCATGTCGTCAACGTACTACACACGTGAACGGATATAAAAAACACCGTCGTTCAGCAAACGGTCGACAAGCATGGCATACATTGCGGCATGGTACTTTTGTCCATTTTAGTCCGTATTTTTCCCAAGCCTGTACAAGAATAGGAACAAAAAAAAAAGAAAACTGAATGAGAAGTGATCACATCGAAGCTTCTTCAAGGCTAACATGACAGCAACTCGTCTGCTACAGCAAAACCGTCTTTAGCGCTAGATGCGAAACCATTTATGTAACACCGAAGATGAAAATAATTTCATAAAAATGTAATGTAAATTGCAAAATGCTTGCATGATATAAAAGATTAGTATAACAGTCAAAGTAAACGTCGTAGGGTTGAGTTTTAAATGTTATTACAATTCATATATTAGCCAATGTGTGGTATTATACACATTATTTTAATTTTGCAAATAAACTGTTTTAATGAAATTTTTACATGATATTAGCTTGTTATGAAAGCACTAAAACATGGTTTGATATTCATGACACCACTTGTGCTCGAAGTGGTAAAAAGAGGCCAATAAATGATGAAGGTGATACTCGATGCAATGACTTACAAATGAGTTCACCTGCTATATCGAAACCACGCAAGAAACTTTAAAGCGTTAAAGAAAAACACTCTCACTGAAGACTCATTTCAAGCCCTATATAGCGACCTATTGAGGCTCTCTTCGGGAAAGTAAGGTTAATGTGCGGAAGGAAATGACATATGCTAGATGCGAGGGCCTTAACAGCTAGCGGCACATGACTACATTGTCAAGACAGACGTTTCATCTGAGAGCAAAATCAAGGCACTGAAGGAAGTGATGGCATCTCCTACCATCCCATTTCCCACTGTCACATATTCCGGTTTACCTTACGCCGCTGGATATATCGTTTAGTTGATTAATCATTTCCGGATGTGACGCTTGCTCTATTCTTCCTGAAACTAGCGAAAGAAGCAGCCCCATGTAGTACGCTCTTCTACGAGGACAATATTCTAGTGGACTGCATTATCCGAAACCAGAGCTTGTTGCCCTATTGGACAAGCTTTTTTTTTTTTTTTTTTTTTTTAGAAAAAGCTGCCGCGCACCTACTATACACACAAATGTTCTCGAAGTACTTAAGATCCTGATTCAGTCAGCATTTCAGAATTCAACACTGAGTTGCCCGAAAGGAATTGACAACAGCTATGTTATTAGGTCCGCTTCTTTGATATTTGAAACATTTCTCAGAGTTCTTCTTCTCAATTAATTATACCGGGAAAGTGACAGAGAAGACCGAGAGGCCAGCTCATTATGTGCACAAGCCGTGCAGGAAGATTTTGAGACTGAATTTTCTAGACGCAGGTCGCGTTTTGATGAATTGATGAACATATAGTGCAACGTGTACCTTTAAAGGACAATTTTTTTTTTGTTTGCCGCTCTTTTCGATTCTGCTTAACTGTTTATGCCGATTTCCTTGATTAAAAGTAGTCGCGAGACTACATATACATCTTCGGTCGTTCAAGTGATCCCTGATATGTTTTGAACGAAGCTAAAACAGCCCACCCCACTAGACACGTGAAATTTTTACTATATGAGTAAATTTTTGTGCTTTACTCTGAATCTGAGACGCGCCATGAATTTTTGCCCGTGCCTCTTCTGGTCTAAACGAAAACGGTAGCGGTTTACAGAATCTCCACCCAACAGTTCACCATGCACTCACGTCAGGTCGCGCTACACCTGCTTAAAACATTCAAAGGCACATTGCATAGCCTGGTAAATTTAGTTTTGTACAAAACTTAGGGGTAAAAAATGTTGAAGTGTTCCCGGAGCTTCATTCGACCGTGCAAGGCCGCACTGACGAAGGAGCGCGCGCGTGAGCGGATTGTTGACTGTATTTTATTCCTCGTACATGATAAATATTCGGTGCTGATTACGGATTTTGTATAAACCATAAGGGGCGAAATGTCAGGACCTGCCGGTTGCAACTGACGCGGGCGAAGCTAAAAGCGAGCGCGCGTTTCCCTTGCGCGTGAACGGCTGTAGCGGAGGAGCAGCAGTGGGGCGGTGGCGACCCCACCGAGGCGTGGCGGGCGGTAGAAACAGACCCCATTGGAGAGGCCGTAAGAGAAGAGAAGCGCTCTCTCCCTCAAGACCGGCCGTGTTCCTGGACAGCCAAGACCATTAAATCTATTTCATCAACCCTATAATCATGCGTATCAAATAATTGGGCTTTCTGAGCGTATTAATATGAATAATGTTGTCAAGCGATTTTAGTGGGTCATGTGACAGTGTAATGTGATTTGGTGTGACATGTGCGATAATGCGCCCATTTTTCAACTGTATCATCATGGGTGTCAAATGAAAGGGTTTTTCAAGCTTAATAAGGCGAATATAGCAGTAAAACGATTTTGCTGAGTTACATGGCAGTGTAACATGATTTCTGTGGACATGCGCGATAATTTGCTTTTTCTTTAACCTTACAATCATGGGTATCAAATGATCGCGCTTTCTTAGCGTATTAAGATTAATAAGGTTGTAAGGTTGATTAATAAGGAGTCATGTGGCAGTGTAACGTGATTTGGTGTGACATGCGCGATAATGCGTCCCTTTTTCAACAGTATCGTCACGGGTATCAAATGAAAGCGCTTTTCGAGCTTAATAAGGCGAATATTGCAGTAACAATATTTTGCTGAGTTACATGATAGGGTAACATGATTTATCCGGACATGCGCGATAATTTGCTTTTTCTGTAACCTTATAATCATGAGTATCAAATGATCGGGCTTTCTGAGCGTATAAGATGAATAAGGTAGTAAAGCAATTTTGATGAATCACATGACAGTGTAACGTGATACGTGATATTTTTAGCTTTTGGCACCCTATAGTCATGTGTTCCTAATGATACAGATTTTTGAGAGTAATGGGGCGAATGTTTCAGTAATATAGCTTTGCTGAATTACGAGGTCATGTAGCGTGCATTGGTGCGACTTCTGCGATTGTTTCCCTCATTTTGAACCATACAATCACAGGTATCAAATGAGTCGGTGCTTTGAGAGCAGAAAGATGAGTCCTGGAATGAATAAATATTGGTGAAATATGAGACATTTCTACTTAACACGGTTGATATTCCATTAAATAAACACTTTTTTCAATCCTATCAGCACCGGTATCAAATGATGAATAGTCTTTTACAGCACGCCAAGGCAAATACTGCAGTAATACCTTTTTTTCTGAGTGATTTGGCACAGTTACGCGGTTTGTGGTCGCACTCGTGGTCGTTGGTTTGTGTGGAAATTGAAAATCCTATTGTTTATATGATGTGCGTGCATATATCATCAGGAGAGCAAAAATTTGGGCTAGTTGTGTGAATATGTTCGGTGAAATGAAGTCTGGTCAAACAAGGCTGGCGAAAATTGGTGCGTTGTTGGCTGCACCGGCGGCTACGCGAACACGGCGGACGCTTTTATGTCGATTAATTTCTACGGGTTTCCACACAAGCATGAGTGGCGGGGACCTATAATCACGGTTCTTTGAAAGACAGAGGCACGCATATACGTAGTAGGTTACTGTGTGGTCGTGGAAAGTGCCGAGTGTTGCAAATTTCGGTTTCAACCGGATGCTTTGTGCCTTCTGTTCCCCAGGTGTGATGGCACGAGAGTCTCGGAACCGAAGCCGCACTCATTCATCTGTAGTTCCTTTATTGCCAATTAAAAATCGAAGGAATCCAACAGCGTAACTTACAACGCTAGCATTTCTTCGCCTGTGTACAAAAAATTGCAGCACGGACAAGGAAAAGGCTGCCACCATCGTCGTTCAACTGCGTACGCTTTTCAGTGATGGGCATAGACAATGTTTGTGCAGATATACTTTCACTGACAAGATAATTTACTTTTTCCTCTTAATAGAAAGAGCATATAGGAGACATGAACAATTCCTACTGCCATGAGCTTCTCGTCCTTTTTCCTCTGTTCGTTTGTCAACCAATGACAGTGTAATGAGAGCTCTGCGTTGATACTCTTGCAATTTGTTAACGTTCGTTTGTGGCATGTCCGCCTCGCCTAAGAAAATCACTCATTTCAGAAATAATTCAATACCGCAGGGTCACAAAATCTGCTATCGGCTTCATATAAAAGACGAACAAGAAAAAAAATACATTTTAATTGTTGGAAACGAACATGAACGCAGAATTTTTTTCTTTAATTTTGAAGGCACGCAGACTGCCGTTTGGAGTGTTAATAGTTCCCGCAGATATATCTTCTCGAGTAGCAAATATTTATCTGTTTTTTATTTCGCATTCGCGTTGCACTTGACAGAAGTATACGTATTTTCTCAGCAGCGCCGATTTCCTGGCCCGTCTAAATATAGTGTTTCTCAATGGCGTATTAGTGAACGCGGGATTTCGGGATTATGGTGTAGTAAGACAAGACCGTTTTACCTTTCAGAAATTACTTGTATGGCCAAGGTTGTAAATAGATTAAGCGGCAGTGCGGCAAGCTGCAGTGACAATATATGTAAAAGAAATAGCTTTCAGTTATCCGGAATCCTTGACGTGCATATAGGAAACTACCTACATGGTTGTATCCCCTCACACTCATCAGTTATCGCGGTCTACATAGTATCCGCTCCGCAAGTTCGTGATACGCTGAGAAAATAGAACACCTAGCGAAGGAGCCATCAGAGGGATTCCTTTGACAATAGTACGCCCTCTTACTTACCTGGCTTATCTTACAACACATCACACTCTCTGTTTTTATTCGATTCTATTTAACAGTTTGGCAGTATTATACTACTGCCTTCAAATCTTCAAGGCAGCTGCGGTCAACAGCACTGAACTTCCTGCACTTGGAGAACGCCTAAATAAGCAAAAGCCAAATCTTCTCAAAATGTCGCTATCGTAGCAGGTGTCCAAAAAAATAGGGCCGCGCATAGCAGGAAAACTATTTTTTTCTTTTCACAACATCCACTACATGTCGAGAGAAACGTATTTATAGTATAACATTTTCTAAATCAGTTATCTGTAGCAGCTCCGACGTGTTCACCCAGAGCATTGTCGTATATGTAAAAAGGATGCTGAAGTGGTATTACTCTTTTCGCTTAAATTATGATTAAAATAGATAGTCTCAAGGCCGGAGTCAGTGACCTATTGTAGTGTAATTGTGCAGGCAGTCCTGGAAGTATGTTTATTTGCTTTTCCTACCATAAATATAATCCTATTTTTGCCTTGCTTGTCTTTCTCTCCTTTTACAGCTCTCGTTGCTAGGTTCAAGCCGGAATGTCATCAGCTATTATACTAATAACGGCTGCAGAACCATTGACTTCATTTATAAATAACAATAACCGATTAATTTGGCAATATCATCATAGTCCTAAAACGCATTCCATTGGTAGCATTCTTACGCTGATAAAGTCGATCTACTTTAACATCATGAGAAGGCAATAAAAGGGTCATTTACCGCATGTCAAGCAAAAATAGGCAAATTGAGAAAAATCAGAAATTATTTCACTGCATTCGGTTAAACGCTCAAAATGCCGAGTAAACTTATGCCCCTAACAAATATATAAAAAATTAGCATATTATCGGGTATGTCCAAGCGAATGACGTAGCTTCGTACAATAATTTAGCAAAATTATTTTGCTGCAGTTTTAGCCTTTTACGCCGATTTATTCGACACCAAGCGCAATAGGGATGCAAAAAGCGTATTATCGCGCATATCAAACCAAATTACCAAACATCGTCTCATGACTCAGCAGAAAAGCTTTACTGCAAAATAGTTTTGCTGCACTCAGTGGATGATTCTGGAAAACATCATGATAACATTGAGAATGTGATGTATTACCGCGTATCTAAAAACAAACCGCGTAACTGTGCCAAATCGCTAAAAAAAAAGGTATTACTGCAGTATTTGCCTTGGCGTGCTATAAAAGACTATTCATCATTTGATACCGGTGCTGATAGGATTGAAAAAAGTGTTTATTTAATGGAATATCAACCGTGTTAAGTAGAAATGTCTCATATTTCACCAATATTTATTCATTCCAGTACTCACCTTTCTGCTCTCGAAGCACCGACCCATTTGATACCTGTGATTGTACGGTTCCAAATGAGGGAAACAATCGCGGATGTCACACCATATCACGCTACATGACCTCGTAAATCAGCAAAGCTATATTACTGAAACATTCGCCCCATTACTCTAAAAAATCTGAATCATTAGGAACACATGACTATAGGGTGCCAAAAGCTAAAAATATCACGTATCACATTACACTGTCCCGTGATTCATCAAAATCGCTTTACTACCTTATTCATCTTAATACGCTCAGAAAGCCCGATCATTTGATACCAATGATTATAAGGTTACAGAAAAAGCAAATTATCGCGCATGTCCGGAGAAATCATGTTACACTGTCATGTAACTCAGCAAAATCCTGTTACTAAAATATTACCTTATTAAGCTCGAAAAGCCCTTTCAATTGATACCCGTGATGATATTGTTGAAAAATGGGCACATTATCGCGCATGTCGCACCAAATCACGTTACACTGTCGCATGACTCATCAAAATCGCTTTACAACCTTATTCATCTTAATATGCTCAGAGAGCTCGATCATTTGATACGCATGATTATAGGGTTGATGAAAGAGATTTAATGGTCTTGGCTGTCCAGGAACTGTTGGAGTGCGACCAGATTAAAATCAGTGGCGGCAGGATTAAATGTTTTTGCGCTTGGATTATTTTCTGTGGCGCCTAGATTAAATTCTATGGCGCTATGATTAAATAGTCTGGCGTTTGGATTAAATTGAGCGGGAAATACTGTAGTAGGGGACCACCCTGGAAGATTTTTTTTGGTTTGTTTTTATTAAATAAAGTTGTTTCCATCCATCCATTGACGCGCTGTGCGCTGCGCATTGTGGGTAACTGAGGCGCAGTCGGCCATTTTTGTGTCCACGGAACGAAGAGGGCGAACGTACGTATCAAGTGCTGTCGTGCGGTTCTACAAGCAGTGGCATCCGCAGCTATATGTTATTTATTGAGCTATCGCAGACTGTAATAGACGCGTGCACAGTGTAAATAACGGAAGCTGAAGAGCTGCGCGAAAGACCTCGGCATTTTAAGGTTCCGGAAGTACACACGAACAACTCCACCCGAACGAGACACTTCCCCGAGATGCGATGCCACGTATGGCTGGCACGGCGCAACCGCACAATTATCATGGAATGTGAGAAATGTATGTCAAAATGGGCTGGATTGGAATCTTCCGGATGTGCCCTAGCAGCCAGCTCTTGTCACTATCTGTGCACGACTGTTTTTCACGCACTCGGAAGACACATTCCCGGTAAAAGAGCAGCGCGCCAATGTATCGCTTGCAGTCATGCGCATGCATTCAGCGCGCCGCCAACACCTCCTCGTTGTGTTTTGTTGCAATAAAATCCTTCAAAGAGGACTCGCTAAACTTTGTGTTGCCATATTTGCCTCATTCGATCTGAAGTCGGATGTTCGCGTCGTCTGTGTCGGCTGCTATCAAAGCAGACCGCATGCAGATTCGGCGAAGGAACGTAGGCGGGCAGAGTTGTTTTGCAGAAGGTTTGAAGAACTTTATAAACAAATTTATCTCTAATAACAAATCAAGTTTAGCTTGGCCAAAACTGCTTTATTTCAAGAGTTTTGTTGCAAAACGTTATTTCGAGCCCGCAAGGCAACGAGGTGGCGCTACCGGTGTCATCGCTGTGGCGTGTGGCAGCGGTTTCTTTTGCTTCCTATACCGCCACAGACGATGCAAACATCCGACTTCTTCTGATCGATTGAGGCAAGTACACCAAACAAGTTTTGTATAAAAGGTACTGGCTACTAAACGCCATTTATATGCAGAATATCAGCTACAAAAACTCAGCGGTTTAGTTGGTATAAACGTTGGACGGCACGCACGTAATTGCACAAAGAGCGAGTTCGTCTGCTTCAACCGCGGCTCTTAACCCAGCCGCTTGTAACGTAGTTGCGTTCTTCGAGTGGTCAGTAGACTTGCGGTTGGTTTCTTGTAATGAAGCTCGTCTGTAGGAAAAGGAATTCAAGAATGTCGCACATATTTATGCGTGGGCACAGGCCGACGCTTACCGTGCTGTTACGCATATCGACTGCACACGGGTTGGTACCAAAGTTTTGTTTCGTACAGGTCTCTGTCCGCATCGCGCCCACTTTGCAGATAAATCGAACTGTCACTCATGATACCGATTGAGTTTCATAACAATGCTGCTGGCATGAGGCAGAGTGACAGAGCAAACGGACGCGCACGAACAGCTAACCTAACCGCCGCCCCGTACTAGTACTAGTCAAAACAGGACGCAAAGATGGCGTCGGCTGCATACTGACGGCAGCTGTGACGTCATGTGAATACCCCCTATCTGAACTGGGGCGGCGGAGATAAAGGGATAGCGAGGAGAATGTAGAGGAAATCAAAGAGCTGAGTGATAGGGAGAGAGAAAAGGGTAGGTAAAAATAAAAGAAATATATACACTATGGTACAGTATACAGTAGTTTGCTTGAGGCCCACCCGCAAATGTCTTAAGTCACTGAGCACTCGGCACATCGGACGGAAGCCACTGCAGAGACAAGCGTTTCGTGGTAGCTCGGCTGGAAACGCTGATTGGCCCAAAATTCGTGACGTCATATATGACTCACAAACAATGTCATGGGTTATTTGCAGAGCACGTCATTCTGGATGATGATGTTGATGATATCTCGCCATGGAGGCGTCTCTCTGCGTTTCCGGTTCATGAGCCCGTCATGGAAGCGGGCTCCTCGCGCTCGTAGCTTTCGCTGCATAATCAGAGAAATTTAGTTGAAACCCGAAAACTGGGCGGTGGTGGGTGATTGGTTGGAGAGCTGGGCAGAAGTTATTTAGTGTACATACCTTGACCGTTATAATTGCTCTTTCTACCTAGCTGCTGACAATTAAATGGCTGAGGCCTATTTTTGTTTAATTCTTTTTTGCTCCAATGAAACCTTTGACATCACATAGAAATTGTTATTTTTGCACGAGAACGTGATGGCTACGAGGCTGCAGTCGCGGGCTGCATAGTTCTGACCAGGGCCACGACCGCTCGATGGAAGAGCACTGGGTGCGGCCTGCTGCGTCGCGCCGCCGTCAATGGGCAAGCGCGTCCTTGGGGAGTTTACAGTTGCGCCCGCTATTTCTGCTGAGGGCGCCACTGTTCGGGGACACGTCGCCGCCGGGGTCGCCGGCTCTGAGCGCGCGGTTTTCTTCCTTTCTGGACGCGTTCGCCTCGTGTCTGCGTGGTAAACGCAAACTTTTTAGCGTGCGTGTGTGCAAGCACGTTAACGTTGAGACGGGATGCGTTTGTTTTTTAAGGCGAAAGCCGCTCTAGGCTCACGGAGCGAAAATCTGTGCGCAGAAGCTGTGGCTGTAATCTGTGAGTCGCATCTGTGCACTGGTGTGTCAGTCGCAAAAGTGGACGTGCAAGGAGGGAGATTAAAAATGAAAATGATTGATGGTGATAGGTAATCAATAAAAGTTATAAACAGACATTGATAGAGGTAATGACTAATGCTAATGACTAATAATGGTTAATAATGACTAAAATGATTTGTAATGACCGCAGTTGATTAGAAATGAGTACAAGTGCTCAGCGATGTGTGGTAGACTATAATAACTAGGCATGACTCATCATTACTGCTAATGACTGCGAAATGACCAATATGTGAAAGGATGACATGTAATGACCACTGCTGATTCTAAATGAGTAACCTGCTTAGTTATGAGTGGTAAGGGCTACAATGACTACGCAGGCGGACTCATCATGAATGGGCTATAAAAAGTAATTGCTTCAAGTTTAGTTATTTCCCGCGAACTTGTAAGGACTGGAACTCTCTTCCAGATTCTGCTGTTCGATCATCATCATTATCTGAATTTGTACGCCATTTAGAAAATTTCATCTATGGCACTACCACAGGGTGATGAAGTTCTATTGCTGTTGTGTAGAATGGCTGTTGTTCCGATTTCTGCGTAATTCATTTTTGTTTTGTTTGTGTGTGTATTCAGAGACAATTTTTGATTGACTATTGATTTTCATCGTGTTCTATATTGCTCATTTTTTGTTTTGTATTTTCCACTCCTGTTACAGCCCCTTATGGTGGCTGACAGTATTGGTTGGTTGGTTGGTTTGTGGGGTTTAACGTCCCAAAGCAACTCAGGCTATGAGAGACGCCGTAGTAGAGGACTCCGGTAATTTCGACCACCTGGGGTTCTTTAACGTGCACTGACATCGCACAGCACACGGGCGCCTTGCTTTTCGCCTCCATCGAAAAGCTGCCGCCGAGGCCGGGATTCGATCCCATAAATGAATGAATGAATGAAATGACGAACTGTGACATACGATGAGAGGCAAATGATAGGACAAGGGTAGGCTTTCGCCGTCCTCCGCTTAAGAGAAATTTTATCTGCTGAGCTCGCTTCAGACAAAGGCACTAGCGAGGAGTGGAAACGCACTCGCTTCCTCTGAAATGAAAGTGGCGCTGAGGTTAAAAAGTCCAGATGCTGAAGCATAATACCCTATCAGCTGCCATTGAATTTGCTAGAAGAGACAGCAGATTGGACTTGTTGGTGATTAATTATAGGTTAACAGTGCAAACAACGTGACGGGAACACAGGAGAAGAGGACGGCACAACCATGCTATTTGTGTCGGCCTCTTTTCCTGTGTTCCCGTCGCGTTGTTTAACCTATTTGGTTACCAGGGAGCTGGTCAGTGAACTAGGATTTTTAACGATGTGTTGTGAAGCAGATGAACACGATGAAGTAGCACCAGAAGCTTTTCTCGCAGGTTATGTTGCGAATACATATCAGAAAACGGTACGAAGCGTTTTTTTTTTTTTTTTTCAATATAAGCATACAATTTGTTCTAAATTTTGCCGCGCGCTAGTCTGAGTGGCCTTGCAAGCAAAGAAGCCTGTGCATACAACATTTGTTTATGCTCTTGAGACTGTTTGAGTCGACGCGATAAACTGAAAAGACACGTTCCACAGAAAATCCGGAGCCCGCTCTGTCGGCGGAAAGTCGGAAAAATACCTCTCTGGTAAGAGGCACGTTCGTTGGTGATATGGCCAGACACCTTTGGCGCAATGAGAACACGACATGTTCAATGTAGCAGGAGCTGCCAAATCAGAGAGAGTCAATAAGATGTAAGGGTGAAATGGGAATTATTGAAAGTGGGACCCTTAGATCCCAAGTCAGGTACACTATACTCCTATAGGGCACGTTCGTACGGCTTCAGTAAAGAGGGGCTTTATATAGCTATGTGTAGGGTGCTATTTCATATAAAGCGGTGGCTTAAGGCTGCATTCTAATGATATGCGACAGAGGCAGCAATTACTGGATACGGTGAATAAGCTGGTAGCAAAGAGCGGGTACTCTAACGAGGCTCTGCAAGGAGATTTAGGAACCCCAAGTTTTGTTTATCACTACCAGGTTGTTGCTTAATTTATGCGATATTAGGTAATGGTTTTGAGGCGACATGTCTGTTGCAGGAAATATGAGTCAACTGGACCAGTTACAGGTTGATGACAACCAAGGACAATGGAGGCTTGATGTACCCCGCAAAGGAAGTAATCAAGCTTTGTCAGCTTACGAGCACCTTTATTAACAGGATGATGAAGTCTTAAGAGGTCCGGTGAAGTAGCAAGCTGTGTAAACTTTAGATTTCATCATTGTTTTCTCACTGTACACAGTACCCACAGCTAATCTATGAAAACAATGATCGTGCCCATGCTGAGGCGCTATGCAAGATATTGTTAAGTTGCGGCACCCACTGAGCTGGAAATGTCAACTCAACAGTCGAGCGACATTTATGGCTATGGCATAAACCGCTCTCATGAAAGGTTTTTCCATCTGCGATTGGTAATTTTCTTCCTTTTTTGTGTGGCCACTTAATAAGCGTACTCGGCTGCTCGCTGAATCTCGGCTGCAGTTGCGCTCTGAAGCGTCAACATTGTTGAGATCGCTGCTAAGAGTTTCACACAGGAACACTCGATGCGCGTTCTTCCATTGAAAATTACAAACCAGCAAAAATTGTACGGGTTTGCGAGAAGCCAATAAAAATAGTAATAAAAGCTTTCGAAGTTTCGGCGCATATACGTAGCAAGCTTGAGGCAGACCGGCTCTATGAAGCGCGCTTAGTTCGGTAATGCAAAATGCGGGAAGCCATGACGGATAGCCTTCTGGCGTAAAAAGTTTAAGGTCTCCAACAGAGTCGAAGATCCCAGGTTACCATGTAGATTTAACCTAATAAACATCTTCATATTTCCAACGTAACATTTGTCAGAATGAGATAGAAAGGTTGGTTATATGGTTATTTGGTTATTTTCACAGAGATTGTTCACAGTAGGACAATATATTTTTATTGGATAGCGCTGTCAGCTTATAACAGGTTGACATCAATTTGTGTATAAAAGTTGTATGCAGGATTGAGTAAATGGTATGAAAATGACACACGGAATTCGCGACATAGTTAAGTGGTTATGCATTAGGCTACCATGGCAGCTGAACAGCTTGGAGTTGTTCACAGCAGGGTGAGACTTTCATTGACAAACGACTTGATCCGAATGCAACATCACGGTAATGAGAGCTCTCCAATCGAGTGGTCTTGACCCACCGTCACATTAAGTTTTTCGGGGTACACTCCAGTATACATCGTTGCCGAGCAAGCGCTAAGTGCTGACATGGTCACACTAGACATGACAGTATATACTAATTCGTGTTGCCAAATTGTGTGAAGCGGAGCTCTTATATCCTTAAAATAAAAGGCTTTTACCACGCCGACGCCTCCCTGAAAGCGCAGCCAGGCGCAGCTCTCCGCGCGCGGCTGTCCCCGAACGGTGGCGCCGCGGCGGTGGCGACGGGAAGTAGGCGCCTCCCGCCGGTTTCGGGCGACGTAGCAGGCCGCACCTAGTGCGCTTCCATCGAGCGGCCGTGCCAGGGCGTAAAGTCAGGGGGATCTCGGGGGTGGGAGGCGAAGGCTGAGACCCTCATTAGTATTTAAGAGGTGTCCGAGGTCCCTCTCGCTCGGGTGTTGAGAAAGCATGTATCCGAAAAAGGACATCATTTTTTGCAGCACTACCACCCGCATTCTGCGAAAAAACTACGTGAGGCCTTGTTCAACAGCGACGCTCGAAGGCGCCTTGTGCGCAGACCGCACGATCCCTAATCACCTTCCCCCTATGCAGAGTAGTATGTCAGCGAATATTCACGCCGGCTAAAATCCATTTCATTAAAAAGCTTTCTCTCTCTCTCTCGCACATCACTGCCGAAGTAGCTGCCAACTTGGGTAATTGGAGTCAAATCTGCTGGGACCCAAGTCAGGGCACGTTCGTACGGCTTGGTTAAAGTGGGGCTTTTTTGTCTGGTCGTCGTTAGAATTAAGAGCTGCGAACCTGGGCAGCGTTTTCGAAATGTGAACCGAATCAACTACCAATTGGATCTCAGACACATTCGCATGGCTGAATGAAAGGAATCAATTTTTGATGGTTTTTCATGTGATGGAGTACGACCTTGGTCTAATGACCACGTGCATCGGGCTACGATGGTGGCTAACCCAGCCACATTCGGAGTGGCTTGCAGAGTATCGCTCGCTTTAACAGGACAATGGCTGTGGGCAAGAAGACATTTGGAGTCTGCGAATTCTAAGGCTGGGATTTTGTTGAGCATAACACTGTTGAACCAGGGCGAGCGGTGCTACTACACGATATTATGCGCTTATGCCACCGGTCAATTTTAAATTGTTCTAGTCATGCAGGCGTGGACAGAAAATTTCTCTATCGTTTCTAAACTTTCGCAGTTAGATTTAATAACAATCATTAGCATGATTTCTAAATCTAGAGACGGAGAAAAACAAAAAGTCGGTCCCTCTACACAAAGGCTGTAACTGGTGTACCCTGCGTACGTGCCAACTTTCGTCTGTTTGCATCATGTTAGGCGCTGGCTGAGCGAATTGTCGATGCCCACGCGATGATAGACAAATTGAGGGGCTCTACTTGCCAGATAGATCGTATAACCTTTTTTTTTAATTATTATTAATTTTCGTTTTGCTCTGCTGTGCGATGTCAATGCACGTTAAAGAACCCCAGGTGGTCGAAATTTCCGGAGTCCTTCACTACAGCGTTTCTCGTAGCCTGAGTCGCTTTGGGGCGTTAAACCCCAAAACCAAACCAAACCAAACTTTTGGAGAAATTTCATTGTGTGCTATTTTTTCCTGCTGGGTGACTTTATACATATATATATATATATATATATATATATATATATATATATATATATATATATATATATATATATATATATATATATATATATATATATATATATATATATATATATATATGAAGGAAAGAAGCCGACAGTCGGCGAGGCCAAGGAAAGCACTGGGGTTCGTACTTTGTCTTTTTTTAATTTTTACTTCATAATCGCGTAAATTAGTAATGTAATGTGTTTAGGGGAACGATAAATAAACACAAAGTAGAAAGAAAAGCAACGTGCCGATGGTGGGAACCGAACCCACGACCTCCGAATAACGCGTCCGGTGCGGTCCCCACCATCGGCACGTTGTTTTTCTTTCTACTTTGTGTTTATTTATCTTTCCCCTAAACACATTACATTACTAATTTACGCGATTATGAAGTAAAAATTAAAAAAAAGACAAAGTACCATCCCCAATGCTTTCCTTGGCCTCGCCGACTGTCGGCTTCTTTCCTTCATGTATTATAACCAGTACCCTCATTCCCCTATATATATATATATATATATATATATATATATATATATATATATATACATATATATATATACCGGGTGTCCCAGCTAACTAACTTGAACCAAGGGTTACAAAATAATATATTTGAGGTAGGTCAGTGAAACCAATTGCATACAACTACCAGCCTGTTTGCGCACTACAGGCAGTTTTTTGTTTTGCATTTACTTAATTAGCTAATTATGTTAATTTTTCTAATTTATTAAATATCGACTTTAGACCAAAAATGTGAATTGGAAAGGTGTGGAGCACCTTCAGAAACCCCCATTCCATTAATTGCGATAAAGAAAGTCTCACGTGTATCTTTTTTTTCCGGGCTCAGAAGAAAGTCCGCGAAATACAAATAATAACACGTGACTAGCGCATTTGTGCGCCGTGATTCTGGTGCCCTCAGTCGTGGTTCGAGCGAACGAAATAAGCTGCGGCCGTGACCCGATGGTCCCGTTGCAGCGGCAGGTAGAAATGTTGGCGATGGTTCGAGCGAGCTCGAGCTCGCCCGTCGCCACCGCGATTTTGGCCAGGCCTGCGCACCGCAGCAGCCTACATCACGACAGGCGGATGGCGATAAAGAACCGGCAAATGAAG
Organism: Amblyomma maculatum; assembly: GCF_055883805.1. Classification (NCBI taxonomy): domain Eukaryota; kingdom Metazoa; phylum Arthropoda; class Arachnida; order Ixodida; family Ixodidae; genus Amblyomma; species Amblyomma maculatum. Next base: position 201,337,707 of record NC_139347.1, on the reverse strand, counting down.
GTGCAGCACTAATTTTAGTCGAGTCACATGATGTCATCTCGCCCCTTTACCCAAGCCTGTATGCGCAGATTCAGTGGCTGATGCCTTATCGCTCATTCGTTTGTTTTGACGTTTGCTGATAGAAGAGAAGGAGGCCTTGTTACAATGTCGGTGATGTCGGCTCGCCGCTCTCGCTGCTACTGCACCGTCACGTGGGCCGGCTGCCTGACGCGGGCGAAGAAGCCATCGCAGGCATATCGGCCTGCCGCTTTAACGGGGCCAAGAAGACAAGGCCGCAGCTGATTTCGTTCGCTCAAATCACGACTGAGAGCACCACAATCGCGGCGCACATGTGCACTAGTCACGTGGTATTATTTGTATTTCGCGGGCTTTCTTCTGAGCCCGGAAAAAAAGATACACGTGAGACTTTCTTTATCGCAATTGAAGAAACGGGGGTTTCTAAAGGTGCTCTACAACTTTACAATTTGCATGTTTGGTCTAAAGTCGATATTTAATAAATTAGATAAATTAACATAATTAGCTAATTAAGTAATTGCAAAACAAAAAATTGCCTCTAGTGCGCAAGGAGGCTGGCAGTTGAATGCAATTGGTTTCACTGACCTACCTCATATATATTGTTTTGGTACCCCTTGGTTCAAGTTAGCTGGGACACCCGGTTTATATATATATATATATATATATATATATATATATATATATATATATATATATATATATATATATATATATATATATATATATATATATATATATATATATATATTAGCATGAATCAAGCTGTGGTATTCCGTGGTGTTGGCGGTGAATCATTGGTGCCTTTGGGTGTGTGCTATGAGAAAGTTGTGATTGGGGGCCAAGCGTTTCGAACCGAATTCACAGTGTTGCCTCGTTCCACGCATGAAGTAATTCTAGGTATAGACTTTTTTCAACAGTGTGGTGCAACGTTAGACTGCCGTAGTGGACAGATCTCGCGTAATGCTGCGTTGATGTCGGCCCTTGTAAAAACCTCGTCGCTCGATTTAGGAGCGTTTTCTGTGTCTGAATATACAGTTGTACCTGCGATGTCCGGAGAATTCATTCAAGTTATTTCATCTACGAATTTGTGCGAGAATTTCGACGCCGTAGTGGAACCTACAACGCTGGCCTGTGCAAAGAAGAGTTCCTTGGTGCCTCGTTGCATAGTTTCAGTCACCAGAGGCCACACCTTGCTGTGGACTGTAAACTATTCAGACTAGCCAGCCGTGTTGCCTCGTGGCATGAGGCTCGCTCATTACGAGGAAGGTGTGTCGAATTACGTGGCGGCACTAAGTAGCCATGCTCCTGAAGAGAAAACATCTCATTTTGCAGAGTCTCGAATCCAGGGAATGATAAACACAGCGTTGGGAGCACAGGAGCGCCGAATTTTGACAGATCTGCTCTCCAAGCATGTTTCGGTTTTCGACTTCGCCAGAGATCATCAGCCACCGATTCCAAATTCTCGCATCCATCATTCTATCGATATTGGAATTTCTCGCCCGATCAGACAGATGCCCTATCGTGTGTCTCCGGCCGAACGTCAGCTTATATTGACGAATAAGTTCATGACATGCTCCAACGTGGCGTTATCCAGGAATCTTCAAGTCTTTGGGCGGCTCCAGTTATTCTCGTTAAAAAGAAAGACAACACATGGCGTTTCTGTGTGGACTATCGTCGCCTTAACGCCGTCACCAAAAAAGATGTATATCCACTTCCACGTATTGACGATGCAATCGACTGTCTTCATTCGGCGTCATACTTCTCCTCGGTAGACTTGAGATCGGGGTACTGGCAGATACCGATGAACCCAAGCGACAAAGAAAAGACGGCATTCGTGACCCCGATGGTCTCTATGAGTTCAACGTAATGCCCTTTGGATTGTGCAATGCGCCTGCCACGTTCGAGCGATTCATGGACACCATTCTGCGCGGACTCAAGTGGAAAATTTGTTTGTGCTATTTGGACGACGTTGTGATCTTCGGCAAGACCTTTCAGGAACACAATAGCCGCCTCGCCATCGTTCTTGATTCCATTGAGAAAGAAGGCCTCGTTCTCAACTCTAAGAAGTGCCACTTTGGCGAACGCCAAACAATTGTTCTTGGTTACTTGGTCGATAAGGATGGTGTTCGGCCGGATCCTCAGAAGATTGCGGCTGTAACCAGCTTTACAGCACCGAAATCAGTGAAGCAGCTTCGGAGCTTTTTAGGACTGTGTTCCTATTTTCGTCGTTTTGTGCCCAGATTCGCTGACATCGCATACCCGCTCACGTGCCTTTTGCACAAAGATGCACTGTTCAATTGGACTACTGACTGCGACTCTGCCTTACGCTACCTCAAATTCCTATCCTACGTCACTTCTGTCCTTCTGCCCCCATCGAAGTTCACAGCGACGCTAGTGGCGTGGGCGTTGGTGCTGTGCTCATCCAGCGTCATGGCACCGATCAGCACGTGATAGCTTATGCTAGTCGTTCGTTGAGCAAGGCGGAGCGCAACTACACCGTTACTGAACAAGAGTGCCTCGCAGTGGTTTTTGCGGTGCTACGATTCCGTTCCTACCTATATGGCAATGTTTTTACCATCGTCACTGACCACCATTCGCTCTGTTGGCTCGTAAATCTTCGTGACCCTTGCGGCCGGCTCGCTCGATGGGCATTGCGGTTGCAAGAGTTTAACTTCACTGTGGCATACAAAAGCGGCCGCCAACATGCTGACGCTGACTGTCTGTCAAGCTTGCCGCTTTCATCAACTGGTAGTGATGATGACAACTTTGATGACTACCTGGCGCCTATCCCGGCAACTTTTCCTGACCCTCAACCGTTCCAGACAGAACAACGCAACGATCAGACTTTGGCACCGCTCTTCTCTTCCGCTCATAATTCAAGAGATGCGCGTTTCTGCGTTCGTTTCGGCCTACTTTACAAGAAGAATTTCAACCCCGGAGGTGCACGCTTTCTCCTCGTCGTGCCGGAAAACCTCCGCATTCCCGTTCTTGAAATGATGCACGACGATACCACGTCGGGCCACTTGGGGGTCGCCCGGACCCTTCATCGCACACAGGAACGCTTTTACTGGCCGAAAATGCGTCAAGTCATTCAGCGCTATGTAGCCAGTTGACTCAAGTGCCAGCAGTACAAGCTCCCTACTTCCCGTCCACCTGGACCGCTGCACCCTATTGCGCCTCCGACCACACCCTTTGAGCAGGTGGCCATCGACCTCTTGGGTCCTTTTCCGCGATCTTCTAACGGTAACCGGTGGATAGTGGTATGTGTTGACCATCTCACTCGATATTCAGAAACAGCCGCAATACCCTCAGCCACTGCTTACGAAGTATCCCTATTTCTTCTGCGATTTCTCGTCCTGCACCATGGCCCTCCTCGAGTTCTGATCAGTGATCGTGGGCGCCAATTTACTGCTGAAGTTATCGAAGAACTCCTTCGTCTATGCACCTGCGATTACCGTCATGCAACGCCGTATCACCCGCAATCGAATGGACTTGTTGAACGGACCAACGGCACTCTGACCACTACGTTGGCGATGTACGTGGACTCTGATCACAAGAACTGGGATGAAATCCTCCCTTTTATTACATTCGCGTATAACACTGCACAGCATGAGACGACTGGCTACAGTCCGTTTTACCTCCTGTATGCTCGAGTTCCCCGCAGTTGTCTTGATAACATCCTTCCTTTCTCCCTCCACAACGAGCCTTCTATCGCCACTACTTAGTCGAGCCGAAGAAGCTCGCCGCGTTGCCCGCCTCCGCATCCTAGACTCACAGGAACGTTCGAAGGAGCGCTATGACAACCGACGCCCACATGTCTTTTATGTGTCCGGTGATTTAGTGTTGCTGTGGACGCCGCTGCGCAAGCGTGGTTTAGCCCAGAAGCTGCTGTTTCGTTATAGCGGTCGTTTTGGAGCGCCTGAATGACGTGAACTATGTAATTTCACGCCGCACCGAAAGTGGCCGATGCTCACGCCGGACCCAGGTGGTGCACGTGGCTAGGCTCAAAAGTTTCCATCCCCGGCACCTTCCTTAAACTGCTTGTCCTGGGGCTTCGTCTGCGAGGGGGGAAGTGTTACGTGCTTCGGGGCGTCAGGAAAAGAAGAAGAGGCTGGAGAGAAGAAGAAGAAACGGAAGACACAGTGGTGTGTGCTAGTGTTCCTTGCGTGACTCGCAGCGCTTTAGACTACAAATAAACGCCCCCGTTACGTACTGAGTACGTAACAATATATATAATACAGGGATTTGTGGGAAACGGCGAAAGGGGCAGAGACACACAGTCAAGACAGGGGTTCACGGGAAACGGTAACACAGAGACACAGGCTTAAGAGTCCACAGTCGTAGCTAGCCGAAGCGCACAAGAGTCTAAAACTTCTTCTTTTTGCAAGCGCTACCTCAAACCGCCAGATGGCATTATTCCCCCCTCGAAAAAAAAAAAAAACGCGAGCTCACAGAAAAGACCGATCCGGATGGTAAATACAGCTTCATGCGATGCACTTGCACTAGGTCCGACGAGCACTGACGACTAGAACTCGGTACAGTCCCGTCTGGAATAACCTCGTACGTAACTTCTGATGGGCGATGCAACACTCTATTGGGTCTAAAGTAACGATTAGGAAGTTTTCTGACAGGCCTGGGCGCCGGACAGGTGTCCACACACAGACTTTGTCACCAGGCTGGAACACGACATAGCGATGTCGGTCGTTATATCGGCGTGCATCTGTTGCTTGCTGTTTTGTAATGTGATTACGGGCGAGTTGGCGAGCTTCCTTAGCGTAGTTGGTGAATTTTTAGGCGTCAGCGGTAAGCAAACTGGTCGCCAGCCGCACATGGCAGCATAGCGTCGAGCATGGTCTGTACATCGCGTCCGTATACTAGGCGAAACGGAGTGAATGGAGCTGTTTCTTGGACGGCCGTGTTATATGCAAATGTGACATAAGGCAATATCTCGTCCCATGCTTTATGCCGCACATCTACGTACATGGCGAGCATGTCCGCTATTGTTTTGCTTAGTCGCTCGATCGGTAAGGCCATTAGACTGAGGATGGTAGGCAATAGTCTTTCGGTGATGTGTCTGGCTTAGTTGGAAAACTTCTTCAAGAAGACGCGCTGTAAATGCCTTGCCATGATCAGTGATGACGTATGAAGGAGCGCCATGGCGGAGGACAATCTGCGTCATGAAAATTGTGCCACTTCGGAGGATGTTGCACGTGGCACCGCCACAGTTTCCGCGTAACGTGTCAAATAATCTGTAGCCACGATAATCCACTTATTGTCAGCTGAAGATTGAGGAAAAGGGCTGAGAAAGTCCACATCAATTTGGTCGAATGGTACTAGCGGTGGGGGAATAGGCTGCAGGAAACCCGCTGGCTTTAATGGCGGTGTCTTGCGTCACTCACTTGCGGCAGCCTCTAACATATCCGGTGGCGGCAAGTTTGGGCCAGTAGTACGCCTGGCGCACTCTGGTAAAAGTGCGTGCAAAGCCCAAGTGTCCAGCAGTGGGTTCATCATGACAAGCATGAAGGATTTCGTCAGGGAGATCTGCAGGGATGACCAGAAGATAGGCTCGGTCACTATTGCCGGCGCTTTTCTTGTAGAGGATTCCGTCGCGCGTACAGAAGGATGACAAGTTCTTAGCAAACAGTCGAGATACTGTAGAATCGAAACCCTCCAGATGATCGATCGCTGTTTTGAGGTCTGGATCAGCCCGTTGCCGGGCCTTTAAATCAGAGGAACTGATAATGCCGAAAAATGGGCGTCTTCGTCCGTACTGTCATGGGCCAACTACACGGATGATCGAGACAGTGTGTCAGCATCTTCATGCTTACGTCCAGGTTTATAAACGATAGAGTAATCAATTCCTGCATACGAAGACTTCACCGTGCAAGACGTCCTGATGGGTCTCAGAGACTATCCAGCCAGCACAAAGCATGATGGTCTGTCACAACTTACCGTAGAGGTAAGGTCGAAAATTCATTGTGGCCCAAACGACGGCGAGACACTAGTTTTCAGAAGTTGAATATTTTGATTCTGCCCGAGAAAGGGTGTGGCATAAGTGATCACTTTTTTTTCGCCTTGCTGGTGCTGGATCAGAACAGCACCCAGACCGACGTTGCTGGCGTCGGTATGAATTTCGGTGGCGGCGTCCTCATCGAAGCGTGCAAGAACGGGAGGGTTGTGCAGCTGTTGGCGCAGCTCGGAAGACCAGACATACGGGACGTCATCACGTGTCAGGCGCGTCAAGGGTTCTGCAATCTTGACAAAATCAGCAATGAAACGGCGATAGTACGCGCACAGGCCCAATAAACGTTAGACTGCTTTCTTCGTGGTAGGAATGGGGAAGTTGGCTACAGCGGCTGTTTTATCAGGATCAGGCCAGACACCGTCAGCGCTAACCACATGACCGAGAAATTTCAGCTGCTGATATCCAAAGTGACATTTTTCCGGATTGAGTGTCAAATCGGCCGAGCGAAGAGCGTCCAATACCGTTCGCAGCCGTTTAAGATGCTGGTCACATGTTTCTGAAAACACGATGACGTCGTCCAAATAAACCAAACAGGTTTGCCATTTAAGACCACCAAGTACGGTGTCCATCATTCTCTGGAACGTCGCTGGCGCTGAACACAGACCGAAAGGCAATACCTTACATTCATACAAGCCATCGGGTGTTACAAAGGCAGTCTTTTCCCGATCGCGCTCATGAACTTCTTACTGCCAATAACCAATTTTTAAATCGATGGAGGAAAAGAACTTGGCGTTGCGAAGTCGGTCAAGCGAATCGTCGATACGGGGCAATGGATATACATCTTTTTTTTTGTGATGTCATTCAGCTTCCTGTAACCAACGCAAAAACGCAGCGTGCCATCCTTTTTCTTAACCAGTATACGACTGGCGACGACCACGGACTTTTAGACGGCTGAATAACATCATCATTAACATTTCCTAGACTTGTGTCCAAATTGCCTCACGTTCTTTGGCCGAAATATGGTACGGCTGCTGTCGAATAGGTCGGACGATCACACACGTTAAGAAGCGACGCTTTCGATGATGAGGCAAAGCACGGGGCGTACTCCAGCCGTAAGGCACGCAGGTCGCGTTGTTTACAGGCAGAAAGGTCACTGCTAACATCGACGTGGTCTAGAACACCAAGAGTATCAATAATGTCAGACGTAAAGCATTCGGAAACTTCGTTTAGCAGTTCGGCGAAATCGATGGCAGTAGAGCGATGGAGGTTTGAGGTAGCGCTTGAATATATATATATATATATATATATATATATATATATATATATATATATGCGTGTGTGTGCGTGTGTGTGTGTGTGTGTGTGTGTGTGTGTTAATTTCTTTGGTCACCTTATGGCGCACTGGACCAGTATGGTAGTCACATAATTGACGCAGATTAGCATGTTGACTCCTTCAAGCTAACGGGGGTGAATAATGATTGACTTCAGTCTTGATAAATGCATCAATTCGACAAAAATGTCAATACAAGGCGATGGTTGATCCGTCAGCGCAGTACGAGACGCTCATGGCAGCGACAAATACCTTGCAGGATGGCTAATTGTCCTCAGTTCTGCGTAATACTTGAGCTGTAGGCTCTTATGTACACTACACCTTTAATCGATGCGTTGGTACGGCAGCACAAAATCACACATGTTTTCCGTAACAGTGGTGACCGTCATGGCGAAGATATAGAAGGGATATCAGCGCAGGTGTTGTCTTCTTCCTTGTCCTTCGTCTCCGCGCTGTTATTCCTGAAAAATATGTACCAATTAGCTCAACTTTCCGTGTTATTGAATGGATATCATCCCCTCTTCCAATACAGTTAAACACACACACACACACACACACACACACACACACACACACACACACACACACACACACACACACACACACACACACACACACACACACACACACACACACACACACACACACACACACACACACACACACACACACACACACACACACACACACACACACACACACACACACACACACACACACACACACACACACACACACACACACACACACACACACACACACACACACACACACACACACACACACACACACACACACACACACACACACACACACACACACACACACACACACACACATTGTGAGCGCAGCGCGTGAACTTTCACCTCTTTCATCTGTATAGATCCATCATCATCATCATCACTGACTGCTGCTCGGAGCGTCGCGCGCTGTGTGCCAGCTGGTTCTGGAATAGAACAGACGTTTTGTGCAAGTGCTGTCCCACAAGTGGCGGAGGTGCGATTCGTATTCCCCACCTCTCGCTTTAGACCCACCTACCGTTCTCCCTGGAGCTCCGTTCAGGCCTTCGCTTGCGTCAACGGCCCTGTGCTATGGATGAGGGCAACGGTGCTCGCTCACCCCCGGCGTCTCCTCCTCCTACTGCGGCTGCCCCTGCCTGGACTGTCACCAGCCGCCAGCGCGATCCCCAAATCTTTGGTGGCCTTCGCGGTGAAGATGTCGACGACTGGCTCGACAACTACAACATGGTCAGTGCATTTAACCGCTGGGATGACGCTCATAAACTGCTTAACGTCGTCTTCTACTTGGCTGACGTCGCCAAAACCTGGTTCCTCAATCACGAGGATGACATCGCTGACTGGCCTACATTCACGGACCAGCTAAAGAAAATTTTCGGCACTCCGGCTGGTCGCTCAGAGCAGGCAAAGAAAAAACTTGAAGCTCGTCTCCAGCAGCCCGGCGAGTCCTATACGTCGTATATCGAGGACGTTCTGGCCCTTTGTCCCCGTGTCGACGCTGCTATGCCTGAATCTGAGCGTGTTCGCCACTTAATTAAGGGCATCAACACTGCTGCTATCAATGCACTCGTGTTTAAAAACCCGTCGTCCGTATCTGACATCACATCTACATGTCAACGTCTGGACCAGCTACAGTCCTGCCGCCTCGTGCAAGACCCCAGTGATGGTGGCTCCCTCATAGATGAAAATTTGCGGTCCCTAATCCGCACCATGATCCGAGAGGAGCTCTACGGCCTCACCAACCCCTCTGCAGTATCTCCAACTCTTCCGCCAGCAACGGTGAATTTGCGCAGCATTATCAACGATGAACTGACGAATTTCAACTGCACTGTGGCACCTGCCCCACCTCCCATTGCCTCCTAACCTCCCTCGCCGCCTTCCAACGCCTCCCAACATTCCTTGCCAACCTATGCCGAAATTACATCACGTCAACCCACTCCGCCTTCCCCGACTTGTTCGGCACCCGTGTGCGGTCACGTCGCTGCCATGACACCGTCCTGTTACAGCCTGGCGCCCCTCCCGCCCTGTGTGCTACTATTGTGGAATACGTGGCTACATTGCCCGTGTCTGTCACCGCCGCCAGCAAGACGAGCAACGGGGTTATGCTCCCTTTGAACGTGCCCGCGTGCGCCAGCCTGATGATTCTGCACTGCCCTACTCAGACTTTTACCGGCGTTCTTCCTCTCCTCCGAATTCCACCAATGTTTCACGGCCCTCGCGTCCTTCGAAACGCCGATTCCCTTCGCCTTTTCGCCGCACGTCACCGCTTCGTCCTGCCTCGCAACCCTTCCAACCTATAACGGAAAACTAACCGAAGCAGTTTTTGGAGGGAAAGCTGCTTTGAGTTCAAAATCTACAATTCCTCCTGGGCGACCGTCGAATATGTTAGTAGTGATTGTTGAAAGATTGTACGTTGAGGCCCTCATCGACACTGGCGCCGCTTATTCCGTCATGCATTTCTCTCTGTGTTCTCATCTGCGCAAAGTTATAACGCCATACATCGGTCCGCCACTTCGTGGAGCTAATGGAACTCTTATGAAACCCACCGGCCAATGCAAAGCACGTGTCCTCATCGATAACCAGCGGCATCATATCGAATTTATTATGCTCCCCACGTGCGTTCATCTCATGATCTTGGGGTGGGATTTCTTATCGTCGGCGTCCACCTTCATCTCTTGCTGTGAGCGCCTTATTCATCTTGCGGACCCCGATATATTACTGACTTCTATATTACCGACCCCGATATATTACCGAAATCCACCACACGTGTTCGCAGCAGTTGATTTCGTTTTGCCCCCAGGACGCGAGCAGCTGATCATCGTGGCATTGGACTACCCTCTAGATGGCGAAGCCTTCGTTATGCCCGCTCCTCGGTGGACCTCCGACGGCCTAGCTCTTGCCTCGTGCCTCACCTCCTTCACCCGTGGTTGCGCGGTGGTTGCGGCCCTCAATACAACTATCCAGCCGTTCTTACTGCCCAGAGGAGCCACAGTTGGGTTTATTTTTGACTGCGATCCCGTTCCCCTCAACACACGTTCCAGCGCACCACCGCCTGCTGCCAAGCCTCCATTTTCGACATCCTCTGCGCTCGCAGCCGCCATCAGCCCTGACCTCACATCCGAGCAGTCCACAGCTCTCCTAGACGTCCTCATGCGGCACCGAGAGTCTTTTGATGTGTGCGCCTCAGCGTTAGGGAAGACCTCCGTCACCTCTCATCGCATAGAGACGGACGGCTCTGCTATTGTTCGACGACGGCCGTATCGCGTTTCAGCAGCAGAACGTAAAGTCATTGAGGAGCAAGTTGCTGACATGCTTGCTCGAAATGTAATCCGGCCATCCACGAGCTCTTGGTCCTCACCTGTGGTTCTCGTTCGAAAAAAAGATGGCTCAGTCCGCTTCTGCGTGGATTACCGGGCACTTAACAAGATCACGCGCAAGGATGTTTACCCTTTGCCTCGTATTGATGACGCATTAGACTGTCTCCAAGGCGCTGAGTATTTCTCCAGTCTCGGCCTCCGCTCGGGATACTGGCAAATTCCTATGTACGATGCAGACAAGGACAAGACTGCCTTTTCTACCCCCGACGGCCTCTACGAATTCAACGTGTAGCCTTTCGGACTCTGCAATGCGCCGGCCACCTTTGAGCGCATGATTGATACCGTGCTTCGCGGCATGAAATGGAAAACATGCCTATGTTATCTCGACGACATCACTGTCTTCTCGTCAAACTTCGCTGAGCACTTACGGCGTTTCGAATATATATATATATATATATATATATATATATATATATATATATATATATATATATATATATATATATATATAATATATATATATATATATATATATATATATATATATTAGCATGAATCAAGCTGTGGTATTCCGTGGTGTTGGCGGTGAATCATTGGTGCCTTTGGGTGTGTGCTATGAGAAAGTTGTGATTGGGGGCCAAGCGTTTCGAACCGAATTCACAGTGTTGCCTCGTTCCACGCATGAAGTAATTCTAGGTATAGACTTTTTTCAACAGTGTGGTGCAACGTTAGACTGCCGTAGTGGACAGATCTCGCGTAATGCTGCGTTGATGTCGGCCCTTGTAAAAACCTCGTCGCTCGATTTAGGAGCGTTTTCTGTGTCTGAATATACAGTTGTACCTGCGATGTCCGGAGAATTCATTCAAGTTATTTCATCTACGAATTTGTGCGAGAATTTCGACGCCGTAGTGGAACCTACAACGCTGGCCTGTGCAAAGAAGAGTTCCTTGGTGCCTCGTTGCATAGTTTCAGTCACCAGAGGCCACACCTTGCTGTGGACTGTAAACTATTCAGACTAGCCAGCCGTGTTGCCTCGTGGCATGAGGCTCGCTCATTACGAGGAAGGTGTGTCGAATTACGTGGCGGCACTAAGTAGCCATGCTCCTGAAGAGAAAACATCTCATTTTGCAGAGTCTCGAATCCAGGGAATGATAAACACAGCGTTGGGAGCACAGGAGCGCCGAATTTTGACAGATCTGCTCTCCAAGCATGTTTCGGTTTTCGACTTCGCCAGAGATCATCAGCCACCGATTCCAAATTCTCGCATCCATCATTCTATCGATATTGGAATTTCTCGCCCGATCAGACAGATGCCCTATCGTGTGTCTCCGGCCGAACGTCAGCTTATATTGACGAATAAGTTCATGACATGCTCCAACGTGGCGTTATCCAGGAATCTTCAAGTCTTTGGGCGGCTCCAGTTATTCTCGTTAAAAAGAAAGACAACACATGGCGTTTCTGTGTGGACTATCGTCGCCTTAACGCCGTCACCAAAAAAGATGTATATCCACTTCCACGTATTGACGATGCAATCGACTGTCTTCATTCGGCGTCATACTTCTCCTCGGTAGACTTGAGATCGGGGTACTGGCAGATACCGATGAACCCAAGCGACAAAGAAAAGACGGCATTCGTGACCCCGATGGTCTCTATGAGTTCAACGTAATGCCCTTTGGATTGTGCAATGCGCCTGCCACGTTCGAGCGATTCATGGACACCATTCTGCGCGGACTCAAGTGGAAAATTTGTTTGTGCTATTTGGACGACGTTGTGATCTTCGGCAAGACCTTTCAGGAACACAATAGCCGCCTCGCCATCGTTCTTGATTCCATTGAGAAAGAAGGCCTCGTTCTCAACTCTAAGAAGTGCCACTTTGGCGAACGCCAAACAATTGTTCTTGGTTACTTGGTCGATAAGGATGGTGTTCGGCCGGATCCTCAGAAGATTGCGGCTGTAACCAGCTTTACAGCACCGAAATCAGTGAAGCAGCTTCGGAGCTTTTTAGGACTGTGTTCCTATTTTCGTCGTTTTGTGCCCAGATTCGCTGACATCGCATACCCGCTCACGTGCCTTTTGCACAAAGATGCACTGTTCAATTGGACTACTGACTGCGACTCTGCCTTACGCTACCTCAAATTCCTATCCTACGTCACTTCTGTCCTTCTGCCCCCATCGAAGTTCACAGCGACGCTAGTGGCGTGGGCGTTGGTGCTGTGCTCATCCAGCGTCATGGCACCGATCAGCACGTGATAGCTTATGCTAGTCGTTCGTTGAGCAAGGCGGAGCGCAACTACACCGTTACTGAACAAGAGTGCCTCGCAGTGGTTTTTGCGGTGCTACGATTCCGTTCCTACCTATATGGCAATGTTTTTACCATCGTCACTGACCACCATTCGCTCTGTTGGCTCGTAAATCTTCGTGACCCTTGCGGCCGGCTCGCTCGATGGGCATTGCGGTTGCAAGAGTTTAACTTCACTGTGGCATACAAAAGCGGCCGCCAACATGCTGACGCTGACTGTCTGTCAAGCTTGCCGCTTTCATCAACTGGTAGTGATGATGACAACTTTGATGACTACCTGGCGCCTATCCCGGCAACTTTTCCTGACCCTCAACCGTTCCAGACAGAACAACGCAACGATCAGACTTTGGCACCGCTCTTCTCTTCCGCTCATAATTCAAGAGATGCGCGTTTCTGCGTTCGTTTCGGCCTACTTTACAAGAAGAATTTCAACCCCGGAGGTGCACGCTTTCTCCTCGTCGTGCCGGAAAACCTCCGCATTCCCGTTCTTGAAATGATGCACGACGATACCACGTCGGGCCACTTGGGGGTCGCCCGGACCCTTCATCGCACACAGGAACGCTTTTACTGGCCGAAAATGCGTCAAGTCATTCAGCGCTATGTAGCCAGTTGACTCAAGTGCCAGCAGTACAAGCTCCCTACTTCCCGTCCACCTGGACCGCTGCACCCTATTGCGCCTCCGACCACACCCTTTGAGCAGGTGGCCATCGACCTCTTGGGTCCTTTTCCGCGATCTTCTAACGGTAACCGGTGGATAGTGGTATGTGTTGACCATCTCACTCGATATTCAGAAACAGCCGCAATACCCTCAGCCACTGCTTACGAAGTATCCCTATTTCTTCTGCGATTTCTCGTCCTGCACCATGGCCCTCCTCGAGTTCTGATCAGTGATCGTGGGCGCCAATTTACTGCTGAAGTTATCGAAGAACTCCTTCGTCTATGCACCTGCGATTACCGTCATGCAACGCCGTATCACCCGCAATCGAATGGACTTGTTGAACGGACCAACGGCACTCTGACCACTACGTTGGCGATGTACGTGGACTCTGATCACAAGAACTGGGATGAAATCCTCCCTTTTATTACATTCGCGTATAACACTGCACAGCATGAGACGACTGGCTACAGTCCGTTTTACCTCCTGTATGCTCGAGTTCCCCGCAGTTGTCTTGATAACATCCTTCCTTTCTCCCTCCACAACGAGCCTTCTATCGCCACTACTTAGTCGAGCCGAAGAAGCTCGCCGCGTTGCCCGCCTCCGCATCCTAGACTCACAGGAACGTTCGAAGGAGCGCTATGACAACCGACGCCCACATGTCTTTTATGTGTCCGGTGATTTAGTGTTGCTGTGGACGCCGCTGCGCAAGCGTGGTTTAGCCCAGAAGCTGCTGTTTCGTTATAGCGGTCGTTTTGGAGCGCCTGAATGACGTGAACTATGTAATTTCACGCCGCACCGAAAGTGGCCGATGCTCACGCCGGACCCAGGTGGTGCACGTGGCTAGGCTCAAAAGTTTCCATCCCCGGCACCTTCCTTAAACTGCTTGTCCTGGGGCTTCGTCTGCGAGGGGGGAAGTGTTACGTGCTTCGGGGCGTCAGGAAAAGAAGAAGAGGCTGGAGAGAAGAAGAAGAAACGGAAGACACAGTGGTGTGTGCTAGTGTTCCTTGCGTGACTCGCAGCGCTTTAGACTACAAATAAACGCCCCCGTTACGTACTGAGTACGTAACAATATATATAATACAGGGATTTGTGGGAAACGGCGAAAGGGGCAGAGACACACAGTCAAGACAGGGGTTCACGGGAAACGGTAACACAGAGACACAGGCTTAAGAGTCCACAGTCGTAGCTAGCCGAAGCGCACAAGAGTCTAAAACTTCTTCTTTTTGCAAGCGCTACCTCAAACCGCCAGATGGCATTATTCCCCCCTCGAAAAAAAAAAAAAACGCGAGCTCACAGAAAAGACCGATCCGGATGGTAAATACAGCTTCATGCGATGCACTTGCACTAGGTCCGACGAGCACTGACGACTAGAACTCGGTACAGTCCCGTCTGGAATAACCTCGTACGTAACTTCTGATGGGCGATGCAACACTCTATTGGGTCTAAAGTAACGATTAGGAAGTTTTCTGACAGGCCTGGGCGCCGGACAGGTGTCCACACACAGACTTTGTCACCAGGCTGGAACACGACATAGCGATGTCGGTCGTTATATCGGCGTGCATCTGTTGCTTGCTGTTTTGTAATGTGATTACGGGCGAGTTGGCGAGCTTCCTTAGCGTAGTTGGTGAATTTTTAGGCGTCAGCGGTAAGCAAACTGGTCGCCAGCCGCACATGGCAGCATAGCGTCGAGCATGGTCTGTACATCGCGTCCGTATACTAGGCGAAACGGAGTGAATGGAGCTGTTTCTTGGACGGCCGTGTTATATGCAAATGTGACATAAGGCAATATCTCGTCCCATGCTTTATGCCGCACATCTACGTACATGGCGAGCATGTCCGCTATTGTTTTGCTTAGTCGCTCGATCGGTAAGGCCATTAGACTGAGGATGGTAGGCAATAGTCTTTCGGTGATGTGTCTGGCTTAGTTGGAAAACTTCTTCAAGAAGACGCGCTGTAAATGCCTTGCCATGATCAGTGATGACGTATGAAGGAGCGCCATGGCGGAGGACAATCTGCGTCATGAAAATTGTGCCACTTCGGAGGATGTTGCACGTGGCACCGCCACAGTTTCCGCGTAACGTGTCAAATAATCTGTAGCCACGATAATCCACTTATTGTCAGCTGAAGATTGAGGAAAAGGGCTGAGAAAGTCCACATCAATTTGGTCGAATGGTACTAGCGGTGGGGGAATAGGCTGCAGGAAACCCGCTGGCTTTAATGGCGGTGTCTTGCGTCACTCACTTGCGGCAGCCTCTAACATATCCGGTGGCGGCAAGTTTGGGCCAGTAGTACGCCTGGCGCACTCTGGTAAAAGTGCGTGCAAAGCCCAAGTGTCCAGCAGTGGGTTCATCATGACAAGCATGAAGGATTTCGTCAGGGAGATCTGCAGGGATGACCAGAAGATAGGCTCGGTCACTATTGCCGGCGCTTTTCTTGTAGAGGATTCCGTCGCGCGTACAGAAGGATGACAAGTTCTTAGCAAACAGTCGAGATACTGTAGAATCGAAACCCTCCAGATGATCGATCGCTGTTTTGAGGTCTGGATCAGCCCGTTGCCGGGCCTTTAAATCAGAGGAACTGATAATGCCGAAAAATGGGCGTCTTCGTCCGTACTGTCATGGGCCAACTACACGGATGATCGAGACAGTGTGTCAGCATCTTCATGCTTACGTCCAGGTTTATAAACGATAGAGTAATCAATTCCTGCATACGAAGACTTCACCGTGCAAGACGTCCTGATGGGTCTCAGAGACTATCCAGCCAGCACAAAGCATGATGGTCTGTCACAACTTACCGTAGAGGTAAGGTCGAAAATTCATTGTGGCCCAAACGACGGCGAGACACTAGTTTTCAGAAGTTGAATATTTTGATTCTGCCCGAGAAAGGGTGTGGCATAAGTGATCACTTTTTTTTCGCCTTGCTGGTGCTGGATCAGAACAGCACCCAGACCGACGTTGCTGGCGTCGGTATGAATTTCGGTGGCGGCGTCCTCATCGAAGCGTGCAAGAACGGGAGGGTTGTGCAGCTGTTGGCGCAGCTCGGAAGACCAGACATACGGGACGTCATCACGTGTCAGGCGCGTCAAGGGTTCTGCAATCTTGACAAAATCAGCAATGAAACGGCGATAGTACGCGCACAGGCCCAATAAACGTTAGACTGCTTTCTTCGTGGTAGGAATGGGGAAGTTGGCTACAGCGGCTGTTTTATCAGGATCAGGCCGGACACCGTCAGCGCTAACCACATGACCGAGAAATTTCAGCTGCTGATATCCAAAGTGACATTTTTCCGGATTGAGTGTCAAATCGGCCGAGCGAAGAGCGTCCAATACCGTTCGCAGCCGTTTAAGATGCTGGTCACATGTTTCTGAAAACACGATGACGTCGTCCAAATAAACCAAACAGGTTTGCCATTTAAGACCACCAAGTACGGTGTCCATCATTCTCTGGAACGTCGCTGGCGCTGAACACAGACCGAAAGGCAATACCTTACATTCATACAAGCCATCGGGTGTTACAAAGGCAGTCTTTTCCCGATCGCGCTCATGAACTTCTTACTGCCAATAACCAATTTTTAAATCGATGGAGGAAAAGAACTTGGCGTTGCGAAGTCGGTCAAGCGAATCGTCGATACGGGGCAATGGATATACATCTTTTTTTTTGTGATGTCATTCAGCTTCCTGTAACCAACGCAAAAACGCAGCGTGCCATCCTTTTTCTTAACCAGTATACGACTGGCGACGACCACGGACTTTTAGACGGCTGAATAACATCATCATTAACATTTCCTAGACTTGTGTCCAAATTGCCTCACGTTCTTTGGCCGAAATATGGTACGGCTGCTGTCGAATAGGTCGGACGATCACACACGTTAAGAAGCGACGCTTTCGATGATGAGGCAAAGCACGGGGCGTACTCCAGCCGTAAGGCACGCAGGTCGCGTTGTTTACAGGCAGAAAGGTCACTGCTAACATCGACGTGGTCTAGAACACCAAGAGTATCAATAATGTCAGACGTAAAGCATTCGGAAACTTCGTTTAGCAGTTCGGCGAAATCGATGGCAGTAGAGCGATGGAGGTTTGAGGTAGCGCTTGAATATATATATATATATATATATATATATATATATATATATATATATATATATATATATATATATATATATATATATATATATATATATATATATATATATATATATATATATATGCGTGTGTGTGCGTGTGTGTGTGTGTGTGTGTGTGTGTGTGTTAATTTCTTTGGTCACCTTATGGCGCACTGGACCAGTATGGTAGTCACATAATTGACGCAGATTAGCATGTTGACTCCTTCAAGCTAACGGGGGTGAATAATGATTGACTTCAGTCTTGATAAATGCATCAATTCGACAAAAATGTCAATACAAGGCGATGGTTGATCCGTCAGCGCAGTACGAGACGCTCATGGCAGCGACAAATACCTTGCAGGATGGCTAATTGTCCTCAGTTCTGCGTAATACTTGAGCTGTAGGCTCTTATGTACACTACACCTTTAATCGATGCGTTGGTACGGCAGCACAAAATCACACATGTTTTCCGTAACAGTGGTGACCGTCATGGCGAAGATATAGAAGGGATATCAGCGCAGGTGTTGTCTTCTTCCTTGTCCTTCGTCTCCGCGCTGTTATTCCTGAAAAATATGTACCAATTAGCTCAACTTTCCGTGTTATTGAATGGATATCATCCCCTCTTCCAATACAGTTAAACACACACACACACACACACACACACACACACACACACACACACACACACACACACACACACACACACACACACACACACACACACACACACACACACACACACACACACACACACACACACACACACACACACACACACACACACACACACACACACACACACACACACACACACACACACACACACACACACACACACACACACACACACACACACACACACACACACACACACACACACACACACACACACACACACACACACACACACACACACACACACACACACACACACACACACACACACACACACACACACACACACACACACACACACACACACACACACACACACACACACACACACACACACACACACACACACACACACACACACACACACACACACACACACACATTGTGAGCGCAGCGCGTGAACTTTCACCTCTTTCATCTGTATAGATCCATCATCATCATCATCACTGACTGCTGCTCGGAGCGTCGCGCGCTGTGTGCCAGCTGGTTCTGGAATAGAACAGACGTTTTGTGCAAGTGCTGTCCCACAAGTGGCGGAGGTGCGATTCGTATTCCCCACCTCTCGCTTTAGACCCACCTACCGTTCTCCCTGGAGCTCCGTTCAGGCCTTCGCTTGCGTCAACGGCCCTGTGCTATGGATGAGGGCAACGGTGCTCGCTCACCCCCGGCGTCTCCTCCTCCTACTGCGGCTGCCCCTGCCTGGACTGTCACCAGCCGCCAGCGCGATCCCCAAATCTTTGGTGGCCTTCGCGGTGAAGATGTCGACGACTGGCTCGACAACTACAACATGGTCAGTGCATTTAACCGCTGGGATGACGCTCATAAACTGCTTAACGTCGTCTTCTACTTGGCTGACGTCGCCAAAACCTGGTTCCTCAATCACGAGGATGACATCGCTGACTGGCCTACATTCACGGACCAGCTAAAGAAAATTTTCGGCACTCCGGCTGGTCGCTCAGAGCAGGCAAAGAAAAAACTTGAAGCTCGTCTCCAGCAGCCCGGCGAGTCCTATACGTCGTATATCGAGGACGTTCTGGCCCTTTGTCCCCGTGTCGACGCTGCTATGCCTGAATCTGAGCGTGTTCGCCACTTAATTAAGGGCATCAACACTGCTGCTATCAATGCACTCGTGTTTAAAAACCCGTCGTCCGTATCTGACATCACATCTACATGTCAACGTCTGGACCAGCTACAGTCCTGCCGCCTCGTGCAAGACCCCAGTGATGGTGGCTCCCTCATAGATGAAAATTTGCGGTCCCTAATCCGCACCATGATCCGAGAGGAGCTCTACGGCCTCACCAACCCCTCTGCAGTATCTCCAACTCTTCCGCCAGCAACGGTGAATTTGCGCAGCATTATCAACGATGAACTGACGAATTTCAACTGCACTGTGGCACCTGCCCCACCTCCCATTGCCTCCTAACCTCCCTCGCCGCCTTCCAACGCCTCCCAACATTCCTTGCCAACCTATGCCGAAATTACATCACGTCAACCCACTCCGCCTTCCCCGACTTGTTCGGCACCCGTGTGCGGTCACGTCGCTGCCATGACACCGTCCTGTTACAGCCTGGCGCCCCTCCCGCCCTGTGTGCTACTATTGTGGAATACGTGGCTACATTGCCCGTGTCTGTCACCGCCGCCAGCAAGACGAGCAACGGGGTTATGCTCCCTTTGAACGTGCCCGCGTGCGCCAGCCTGATGATTCTGCACTGCCCTACTCAGACTTTTACCGGCGTTCTTCCTCTCCTCCGAATTCCACCAATGTTTCACGGCCCTCGCGTCCTTCGAAACGCCGATTCCCTTCGCCTTTTCGCCGCACGTCACCGCTTCGTCCTGCCTCGCAACCCTTCCAACCTATAACGGAAAACTAACCGAAGCAGTTTTTGGAGGGAAAGCTGCTTTGAGTTCAAAATCTACAATTCCTCCTGGGCGACCGTCGAATATGTTAGTAGTGATTGTTGAAAGATTGTACGTTGAGGCCCTCATCGACACTGGCGCCGCTTATTCCGTCATGCATTTCTCTCTGTGTTCTCATCTGCGCAAAGTTATAACGCCATACATCGGTCCGCCACTTCGTGGAGCTAATGGAACTCTTATGAAACCCACCGGCCAATGCAAAGCACGTGTCCTCATCGATAACCAGCGGCATCATATCGAATTTATTATGCTCCCCACGTGCGTTCATCTCATGATCTTGGGGTGGGATTTCTTATCGTCGGCGTCCACCTTCATCTCTTGCTGTGAGCGCCTTATTCATCTTGCGGACCCCGATATATTACTGACTTCTATATTACCGACCCCGATATATTACCGAAATCCACCACACGTGTTCGCAGCAGTTGATTTCGTTTTGCCCCCAGGACGCGAGCAGCTGATCATCGTGGCATTGGACTACCCTCTAGATGGCGAAGCCTTCGTTATGCCCGCTCCTCGGTGGACCTCCGACGGCCTAGCTCTTGCCTCGTGCCTCACCTCCTTCACCCGTGGTTGCGCGGTGGTTGCGGCCCTCAATACAACTATCCAGCCGTTCTTACTGCCCAGAGGAGCCACAGTTGGGTTTATTTTTGACTGCGATCCCGTTCCCCTCAACACACGTTCCAGCGCACCACCGCCTGCTGCCAAGCCTCCATTTTCGACATCCTCTGCGCTCGCAGCCGCCATCAGCCCTGACCTCACATCCGAGCAGTCCACAGCTCTCCTAGACGTCCTCATGCGGCACCGAGAGTCTTTTGATGTGTGCGCCTCAGCGTTAGGGAAGACCTCCGTCACCTCTCATCGCATAGAGACGGACGGCTCTGCTATTGTTCGACGACGGCCGTATCGCGTTTCAGCAGCAGAACGTAAAGTCATTGAGGAGCAAGTTGCTGACATGCTTGCTCGAAATGTAATCCGGCCATCCACGAGCTCTTGGTCCTCACCTGTGGTTCTCGTTCGAAAAAAAGATGGCTCAGTCCGCTTCTGCGTGGATTACCGGGCACTTAACAAGATCACGCGCAAGGATGTTTACCCTTTGCCTCGTATTGATGACGCATTAGACTGTCTCCAAGGAGCTGAGTATTTCTCCAGTCTCGGCCTCCGCTCGGGATACTGGCAAATTCCTATGTACGATGCAGACAAGGACAAGACTGCCTTTTCTACCCCCGACGGCCTCTACGAATTCAACGTGTAGCCTTTCGGACTCTGCAATGCGCCGGCCACCTTTGAGCGCATGATTGATACCGTGCTTCGCGGCATGAAATGGAAAACATGCCTATGTTATCTCGACGACATCACTGTCTTCTCGTCAAACTTCGCTGAGCACTTACGGCGTCTCACTGAAGTCCTCACGTCCCTTGCCCAGGCGGGGCTTCAGCTGAATACCAAGAAATGCCACTTTGCCAGTAAGACCATCAAAGTACTCGGCCATGTCGTCAGTAAGGCAGGAATCCAGCCTGATCCCGAAAAAATTGCGGCTGTCGTTAATTTTCCTCGGCCCCAACGTCAGAAAGATCTTCGCAGCTTCCTTGGCTTAGCCTCCTACTTCCGCCGTTTTATTCGGAACTTTGCAACAATTGCGGCCCCGTTACACAAGCTCGTGTCTTCCCAAGTGTTTTACAACTGGTCCACTGAATGTGAAGACGCCTTCAAAGCTCTCAGGCAGGCACTCACTTCCACTCCTGTGCTTCGCTATTTTGACGCTGACGCGCCCACCATACTTCACACAGACGCCAGTGGCCACGGTATTGGCGCGGTTCTCTTGCAACGCAGCGCAGTGTCTGAAGAGCCAGTCGTCGCATACGCCAGTCGTACGCTTACTGCAGCTGAGCGTAACTATACTATTACCGAGCAAGAGTACCTCGCCATTGTTTGGTCGGTTCAAAAATTTCGACCTTATTTGTATGGCCGCCACTTCACCATTGTCACAGACCATCACGCACTTTGTTGGCTGTCATCACTGAAGAACTTATCGGGTCGACTGGGTCGCTGGGTACTACGTCTTCAAGAATACACCTTCACCATCACTTATAAATCTGGGCGAAAACACCTCGACGCTGACGCTCTCTCTCGCTGCCCATTGATACCTACTGACGCGGCCCCACATACGGTCTCCTCTCCCACCTGCCATCCGAGTCAGCCTTCTGCGGCCCACCTGAATGTTGCACCCATCGCTACAGCTCCACTCGAGAACAATGGTGATTTCTCGTCCCTGCAGCTGACTGACCCTTACTGCCGCACAATCATCGCTCGCCTCCGTGGAGAATCAGTTGTACCGAACAGTCGCTTGCGCCGTCAGCTTCGTCGGTTCCGATTTCACCATGGAACACTTTACCGCGACATTTATCACCCTACGGGTCAACGCTGGGTACCCTTTGCCACTCGCTCCCTTCGTTTTAAAATTATGGAGGCTTACCACGACGACTCCACTGCTGGACATTTAGGCCACTTTAAAACTTACGACCGTATCAAGAGCCGCTACTTCTGGCCTGGGCTTTCTGCCAGCGTCGCCAAATATATTTCATCATGTCCGTCTTGCCAGCATCGCAAGCGTTCAACATCTCCTCCTGCTGGCCTACTGCAACCTCTACCTTGCCCATCTGTGCCTTTTGACACGGTCGCCATTGACTTGTTTGGTCCTCTCTCTTTGACGTCAGACGGCAACCGTTTTGTTGTCACTGCCATCGACCATCTAACGCGGTACGCTTAAACCGCACCTCTTCGCTCCGGTGCCGCCTCTGAAGTCGCCGATTTTTTCCTGCGTGCGATAGTTTTGCGTCATGGTGCTCCTCATATTCTCATTAGCGACCGTGGAAATACATTTCTTTCTCAAGTCCTTGAGGAAGTACTGCGCGCAGCCAACACCGTCCATAAGACTTCTTCTAGCTACCACCCTCAGACCAACGGACTCATCGAGCGGTTTCATCGCACTCTGTCCGACATGATATCCATGTATATTGCTCCTGATCACCGGAACTGGGACAATGTTTTACCTTTCGTCACCCACGCCTACAATTCCGCTGTTCAGCGCATTACTGGTTATAGCCCTTTCTTTTTAGTTTATGGCCGTCAACCATCGACAGTATTCGATACTACTTTCTTCTCTGCTCCCTCTACGTCTGAATCTCTGGGCGAAGAATTTGCCACTCATATGGCCCAGTGTCGCCAACTTGCCCGTTTGAACACTGAAGATGCTCAACAAGAACGCAAAGCCCTGTATGATCAACGCCATCGAACTCCCTCCTTTTACCCTGGTGATGAAGTTCTGTGGATACCAATCCGCATTCCTGGCCTGTGTGAGAAGTTCCTCCATCGTTACATTGGCCCTTATACAGTACTTCAACAAACATCTCCGGTGAACTACCGCGTTACTCCCTCGCACACTGTCGCAGATCGACGTCGCCGCTCCGAAGAGATCGTGCACGTCTCGCGCATGAAGCCTTATGCCCGTCGTCCCTCATCCCTGTAATCAGCGGCCAGGGTGGCCGCTCTCTTGTCGGGGGGATTTGTGTGAGCGCAGCGCGTGAACTTTCACCTCTTTCATCTGTATAGATCCATCATCATCATCATCATCATCATCATCATCATCATCATCATCATCATCATCATCATCATCATCATCGCTGACTGCTGCTCGGAGCGTCGCGCGCTGTGTGCCAGCTGGTTCTGGAATAGAACAGACGTTTTGTGCAAGTGCTGTCCCACAATATATATTGTTGCTTGCTTTTATGTTGTTTCATTAACAACGCGTATACTGCGAATGTGGTCATTTGGCTGAAATCCTAAACTCTTTCAGGACAACCGCCGCAGACGCACACAATGCTGGACGCTGAACCGCGCTGTTCTCGCCCTTTTTGCGGAATGTTCTCGTCTAACACACTATAGCTTTGCCCTCCATCTCGTTTTGGCTCAAGTATAGGGTTAGTCCGCAAGTGCATGCACATATGGTCACCGGTCTGCACATGTGCATGTTGCTTTTTGAATGCATGCACAAGTATACAGCCACCATCTGTGTCAAAAGGAGTTCGAACAGTAGAGTTCTTTAATCATGCAAATTACGATGTTTCGAATCAAAATTATAGTGAATTATAATCAATATACAGGCACGAGCTGCAGCCAGTATATGTATGTACATAGAGCGAAAACATTAATTTCTATGTCATTCCACCAAGGCAGCATACTCACTAGTTCATGCGGAGAAGCAGATGTGGTATGTGAAGCAGTTACCTCGCGGAATACAGATGCTTTGTAGCTTTTAAAAGCAAGCAGAAGGAGGCAGTTGGCGACTTTTTTTTGGCGACTTGGAATTATCTGTACTGTTCTCAGATGCTTTCAGCAACGCCGAACAGTTCCCGTAAACGCTGCAAGATGGCGTGACAACCATCGTAACTTAAGGGTTTTTGGCCAACTATAGAGCTTTATTTTCAACCGAGGATCCCGCGTAGGCTTTATCAGTGCTACGATATGCAGTATATCAAAGGTATCTGCGAAAGAAGAATAAAGGCGCGATAGGCCACAACGCGTTAGTAGAACGCCCGAGGCCGGAGGCCTCGGTGCAGGAAAACCGGGTTAAATGGTCCTAAAGCTTCTTCAGCCGCGCTCTTCCAGTAGGAAGAGTCAAAATATCCATACTGCTGCGGGCCAGGGTGGCTACTAACGGCCACTGATCTGGCGCCTCTTGATCGGGGGTCCTTCATGATCTCCCAGCAGGAACGCTGTTTCTGATGCAAACCGCGGCGGCCGGAGTTTTGGGCGGCCTCGACGGCTTTGTCGATGTGCCTCTGCCAAGTGAATGGCGCCTGTGGTTTCTGCTGCGGCTCAACCGAGACGTGGCGTCTGCGGTAGAGGTAGACAAACCAGCGCACGAATATCTCCAGGATCTCGAAGATGACCAAGAACGAGAGGCCCAAGTACATTCCCATGAACCCTCCGACGTTGCTGAGAGTGGTTGCGTCCTGCGTCGGAAGTGGTAGGCAAGTGCATTACACGGATGTGAGAAGTTAGCTCAAGATACGGAAGACAGATTACAATTATCGACTAGTTGTGATGATAACACGCAAAACTTTTTCAGCGCCTGCGAATTCGCCGATTATGTTTTCAGGTTTTCATGGCAAATCGAGGCCTGAGTTTGTCCTTTCTATGCAAGAGCGATTTGGCTCCCAACCATGCCATGTGCTCTTATCTTTCAGCCGCACTAAAAAAAAAAAAAAAAAAAGATGATTTACTAACGAATGCACGTTCGCCGTGATCAGCCAAGTTCATACTCAAAGTCTATTACCTGTCGCAGTAAGAGAACTTGGGATCCATAATACAATAGGGGAGCTGATTGAGGCGCACAGAACAAGCCAAACTGATAGGCTGTCGGTGACCAGCACCAGCAGGCAAGCCCTCCGAGACCTCATTCTCCCCACCACAGAAAACAGAGTGGACATCCCGGAAGTGTGGAAAAATACTTTGACGGTTAAGCCACTCCCCAAAAACATGAATTGGAAGTATAATCAGGGCAGGCGTGAAGCCAGGACAAAATGTGTAAAAAATAACTATGGCAGTAAGACAGGCACATATAACGTAGATGCAGCGGGTCCCATCGAGGATGGCATCTGCACCATTGCTGTTGTGCACGAAGGAAGACAGGCGAACGGGCTCTCAGTAAACACTAACGGCGCACTAATGTTAGAGGAAGTGGCTATTGCACTGGCCATTTACCATTTTATTCGTCCTCCCGAACTGAGAAAAAGACAAACAAAACAAAAAAGGAGCCCGGACCAGCAAAAGCTTTGCCAGGCTTAAAACCAATTAAAAATAAATAAAAGGGAGCAGAAGCTCGAGGTAAAAAAAAGCTTTTTTTTTTAAATCGAAAGAAGGTATTAAAAAAAAAAAAAAACGAGGTCCATGTTGCAAGGTGGTCCACGCTGGCCGCCACCCACTGCGACTCAGCCTACCTAATGTCGGACTCGCAACAGGCCTGCCGAAATTGCGTGCGGGGTAGGATAGCTGTAATCGTCCGTAAAATATTATTGCCACATACGAAAAATTCAGATTCGGCCACTAGTAAAAAACAGGTTATATGGGTGCCCGGTCACCAGGGGGTGAAGGGGAACGAGACCTTTCACGCGGTTGCTGAGCGTTCCTTCCCCGGGGAATTCCGCTCAATCCTCCGGTTCTACCGAGGCAACCATACCAATCCCGCTCATAACTTATGCGGACATTACAAATTATTTACGCCTGTGCAGGAGGGCACTCCCGGGACCCGCCAAAGGTCTCGACAGATCTGAGGAGTGCCACCTTAGACGACTCCAAACCGGGTGCTTTTCTAAATTTCGCCATACTAAAACACATGGACCCGACATTCACGTGTAGGTGCAAATTCTGCGGCCAGTGTGCTGACCTGTACCACATGATGTGGGCCTGTCAGCAAAATACAAAAATAAAAGCTATAAAACAGGCAACTAGGGAGGGCTGCGCGGCCCTGTCCAGCTCGGACCTGGAGGCCAAGCGTGTCCTGGTCCGTGAGTCCTGGTCCAGAGAGCTCGGGCAGCTCCGGCGGCCATTGGCGTCCCGGAATAGGGTCTGCCACTCAGCTCCACAACCAAATGCACCACCCTTCCCAAATCAAATCATCGCAAATAAATGTTTTCTCCTCCTCCTCCTTACCTCTAAAGGACGTACTCCTGCTAACATGCCGTTAGTTGGTGGACGCAGTAACGTGATGTCCGCATGCGACATTTTTGTGCCTTCTGCGGTTTTGTGGTCTGTCATAATTAGCTTTGCGGCCGTCTGCCAGTTAGATGCATCACCAGATGTCCCGAAGGCAGAAAGCTTAAAGGTACGCCCAACGCTAAGGTGTGGTGGTACTCGATGTGTTATACTTTCGCCAATGACGCCGAATCCATAGGATCTTTTCATGAATATTGATTGGAGTAATATATTGCATGGGACAAAAACGTTTCTGCGCAATGCATCAAACTGCGAGGTGCGAGGTGGCGATCCATATCGATACGCTTAGCTTTGAAATATTGAGCCATCAGCACATCATGTTCGAATCAGCATCGTTATAGCTGGAATTATTTTAGGGCGGAGGAAGCACACTTGATCGAAGAGGTAGCCTAAAACATGAAAAGACTCGAGTCTTGTGGTAGGCAAGCCTGTGTTCAGTCACTTCCGGTGACCGTTTCCCAATATGCTCTCCGTCTATCTTCTCGTATTTTATATTCCTGGCGATAATAATAATTTAAGAGTAAGAGCACATTACACTTATCCCCACTCCCATGGACCTTTCTAGGGATATGAGTTTGCTTTCTTACTGTAATGGACTTTCCAACACAATAGTTTTGACAGATATATTACGATCCAAGCATGCTGTTTTTGCATGGGCAAGCTAGCTAGCTAAAAGCGGTGTTCACACAGGAGAGCCTTTCGGGAAGGGGGTGTGGGTGCAACGCCGGCCGGCGGAACCCCCTCCCTTGCTCCCGCATTCACACGAGCGACGAAGTCCGAGAGGGGATCAGACAACAGAGGTTCGGCGCGTGCCGAGAAGAGCGATGTATGTGCTGCCTGCCTCGCTCCTTCGTCGCAGCCGGGTTCAGTATGTATCGTTGAAATTTTGAACTCTGGCAGTGTGGATGGGGTGGGGAAGGCACGAGGAAGCTGGAGACGGGTTTACGATCAAGTAGCCAGCATATTTTATATAAAATATCACATCAGTTCAATATCAAAATAAGAGCATAGAGACAAGGTAGGCATCAGAGCCACGATAGGAACAAACTAGAACGCATACCGTCACTCTTTTTTCTATTACTACTAGGTCCCTAGATGAGAAGTGCACTTACTTAAAAAATTAAATGAAATCAAATTATTGTATTTACTTCGCTCAATACTACAACGCACGAAAAGATTAAAAGGCTGCCAGCCGAAGCTTGAAAAACTCCTTGTAACTATTCTTCACACGGCGACCGAGCCTGAGCAATCGCGGAGGTAGTATGAGATTTCTAGTTTGTACAGAAAAAGCAACGTATTAGAACAAAATATTTACATATCGCATATGTCAGTAGCATTTTACGAACAATGGGCACTGAACTTGGCAGGAAACAAAATGGTAATGAAACTTGCACCAAAACAAAAAAATGAGTGCGAAACAAAAGACGCAAAAACGTCAAGAAAAACGTTACATCGAAAGGTTAGGCATTACAGCTAATTATTTTGCATGTTATTCTGTGATCATGCCATGCTTCGCAAGAATGTTCAGTTGCTTGGGAAAGTTACATCACAATGATTGCGTATAATTAGTGATGCGACAGAATGGCAAACCAAAAGTTGTCTTGCACTGGATAAGCAAGCGTGTGATGTATCAAATTAAATGGAACATTTTAAGCATACAGTTATTGTTACCAAAAGAGCAGTTCTATACATGCTTAAAATAATCAGTGCATAAAGTAGCTGACCCGACGATCATATGTTATGGAGCATGCATCAGTGTGCACATGCGATGGCATGTTAACAATAATTTGCGCTATGAGTTTTTGTGCGACATATATTCCGACTATTATGTTTGTTTATCGTAATGCAGACGCGAAGGCTGTACGGGAAAAAATGGTTAAAGGGAAGCACTGTAGGTTAGAATTTTCATGGTCGTTGGAAGATTGCTTGATGAGACATTGGATGCCAGCCGTTTTATTTTAATTTACTACGAACACTCTATACGAATTATTCGTCCCACAAACAGAGAGGATGGCGTAGGACTGTCCACTTCACTATGATCTTCAATACATACTCGAGATTGCTTTTCTGCACTCCGCATCGCGACCGGCATACCGACCGACATAGTGGGTAACCTTCAGCTGGTGAAAATGGTAAAGAATGTTTCTTGGTATATCATAATAAGGCCTGTCACGGCAAAAGAGCACCCTGCCACACCACAACCAACTACAACAACGCGCTTCCCGCAGAGCGCAACCCGCCAAGTTGCCAGGAGAGCGAAGAAAAGGCCGCGGACACCCCTCCTCCCCGAAACCGGTTCAGGTGCCCAGAGGCGGCTCGTTTTCACAACATCACGGTCTAGAGGGGCGGGTTTCTCTCCCGTGGGAATACCACACCGCAAATCTTGATGCCCGAGAAAATAAGGAAAATAAAAGAGGCTGGCAAAGAGCGCGGAGAATCAGGGAGGGAACTCTTGCCTACAGCTCTAAAAGCAGTGCGTTTCCTTCCGTGAAACCAGTGTTACAGTACGGTGTGCGCATATAGGCATGGCAGTAATGTATAAGCGCAATTGGGGCTTTAGGCGGATACATTTTGAATGTGAAGCGGCCGCCACATAGAATTCTTCCGTGACACAAAAATGGTCCGTATTCAAGATTTTCTTGTTGTCTAGGAAGGAGAAGCATAACCACCAGACGAATTGTAAGCTCGATAGTTTTGATGCTTCTTGCGTTTTTGATACAGCCAAACATTAACGAGCTTATTCTGTTCAAGTAAAGCCAATTGCTAGGCTATTTGGTGCATTTCACAGAAAAGGAAAGAATTCACCGCGCGAACAAACTAACAGAAAAACACGCATAGGACAGCTGCTGACTCCAACTTCAATTTCATTTCAAGTTTCATTTTGTTGTTTCGAAGGAGGAGGAGGAGGAAAGGAGGGCGGAAGGCAGGGATGTTAACCAAAAAGAATGAATTCCGGTTGGCTACCCTGCACTGGGGAAGGGGAATGGGGGATTAAAGGGGGAGGGTAGAAGAGGAGAGGAGGTGAGAAAGTCAGTCTGTCAGCGCTGTGTTGTCGTTCTCTTCCTGTGTCCTTGTTTTGAAGTGCGCTAGTTTGATTTCCAAGATGAATTACCAACTAGCCCGTTCTTCCACCCTTGCCAGTCTGTCAATCAGGCCAGTCGCTCCTAAAAAGCAAAGAAGTGCCTTGTAGGCTTTGAGAGCAGATGACTTTTGTGGCCATGGTCCGAAGATCTTCCCTTTCGTTAAAGGGTGAGCGTCCAGACGATCCAATGCAGTACGCAGCTTATGTCGTTCAGTTGCAAAAACAGGACCATCACAAAGGACGTGCTAAATCGTTTCATCAACGCCATATCGTTCACAAGCAGGGCTGTCAGCCACCCCAGCTTTCTTCTTCATGCCAGGAATTGATAGGTAAATCGGAGGTTCATGTAGGTTCCATATGGGTGTGCACGGTCTTGAAGCAGGGGTGAACTGCGAGGGAAGATACGGGCGGTAAGCTTCAATGGTTTTGGGAAAGGCAGTACATGATCTAGTTGCTGGGAGATTTGCCAGGTGGTGATTAGGAACTCGTGCGAGGTGTCTAATGTGTGTTCTCAGGGTCTCGACAATAACATAGGCAGTGACAGGATGTTCTCCGGCTAGAACAACAGTTGCTTGCGCTTGCACACATTATAGATTCCGAATGCTCGTCTTCGTGATGTTGTTGGATATCAGAAGGCTGTACCGCATGTACCTCATAATTAACGATCGATAAAGTTGGAGCATCGAGTGCACTGATGCGCTCCATGACTTTCCCCCGAGGAAGGAGAGAACATGGACTATGGCAGGTAGTCTCTCTTTCATGTCATTCAGATGTGGGCTCCACGTGAGATCTGTCGATGACAACTCCCAGGAAGCGATGGCTTTTCTCCTAGGGAATGACTTTCCCGTTTATAGATATAGTATAGTGTGACATTGGTTTTCATATGAAGGCCACAAGAGAGCATTTCTCACTTGAAATGCTAAGGCCCTGCAAATGTAGGTAAGACATCACGATTGATGCTGCCCTTTGAAGTCTCTCACGGACTTGGGGACGAGTCACACCTGACGCCCAAATGCAGATTTCATCAGCATATATGGACATCTGAGCAGATTGTGGCATCAAATTGACCAGGCCAATGAGAGCAAGGTTGAACAGGGTTGTGCTCAACACCCCACCCTGTGGGACTCCGTGTGAGCACCGGTGTAAAGAGGTTGGTCCGTCCTGAGTCTGGATAAAAAGCAACCTCTCTGATAAAAAGCTGCATATCCAGTTGAACATACGGCCTCTAATCTCAGTGGTTTGCAATGCTTCCATAATAGCCTTATGTGTAATGTTACGGTATCGTAGCGCCCTTAATGTCCAAAAACAACGCCGCAGTCAATCTTAAAGTTTTTTTTTTTTTTTTTTTTTTTTTTTTTACAGCTAAACGAATGCAACCAGGTCAACCACGCTGTCGATAGACGAACGGCCACGTCTAAAGCCGGACATAAAGCCTGGATACACTTGGTATCTATCCAAGTACTACTCAATGCGCGTGAGCAGCATTCATTCCATAACTTTGCCGACACAGCTGACAAGTGCTATCGAACGATATGATGAAATCTCGATGGGAGATTTTCCGGATTTCAGCCGTGGAATGAGTCGGCTGGTCTTCTAGTCATTGGGAACTGTGCCGTCGCACCATGACTTGTTGTAAAGGTCCAAAAGAGCCCGACGAGCCTCTTGGCCAAGGTTGGTAAGCGCGGCGTACGTCACACCGTCGGGCCCCGGCGATGACGACCGTCTGCAACAAGCTAGCGCGGCGTCGAGTTCTTCTAAAGAAAATAACAGATTCATACGGGACTCCCTCGATGGTGGAACATCACAGCAATACTCCGTTGCTGGCGGGTTTGGGAGGCCATGCAGTCATCTTTGCACATCGGCTAAATCAACCTCGCTGTGTCGCTGGTACAGCGCAACGAATTTTAACGGGTAGCGCTGTTGAGGGGATGTTCGGAGGCCACGAATCACATTACAAACCTGTGACAAGGACTTCCGTGCATCCACTGTTGCGCAAAAAGTCCGCCAGCGTCGAGTTTCAAATGTCTGAATACTGCGCTGTATTTTCTTTTGTATGCGCCTGGCATACCGAAGGTCTAGGTGCGACTTCGTGCGACGGTATCTACGCTCTGCTCGCCGCCGTAGCGATCGCAGTCGCTGTAATTCAGTATCAAAATGGGTGTAGTTTGCCACAGGGGTGAAGAAGCGGGTCGCTCTTTCCATAGCCTCCTTAATGTTTCCTTCGATACTCGTGTAGAAGCCTTCAACGCAAGCATCTTCCATAATTTCCTTGAAAACTTTCTAGTCAATGTAGCGCATACGTGGTGCTGAGGAAGATGTGACATGGCTGGTAATGGTAAGGTAGCTCGGGATGTGGTCTCTGCCAAGGGTTTCAATATCTGAAACCAAGCGAACGCGTCTTGTAAGGCATTCCAAAACGAAAGTCAAATCCAGGCAGCTGCTATAATTCACTCCTCCAATATACGTCGGGGTTCCGTCATTAAAGCATTGATGGTTATGGTCCGAGGCAAAGGAGACGAGCTTTCTGCCCCCGAGGTTCATCCTAACACCACCCCACAAAGGGTGATGGGCATTGAAATCTCTTGTGATAGTCCATGGACCACTTGTGACTCCCATCAGGTCACTCAGTCTCTCTCGGTATCAAAACGGCTTGATGGCGCCAGGTAGTACATAGCTACAAGTGTAAACGTCAAGGCGAGGCTCTTCACGGTCATGCAGACATATTGGTTATCATTGTTTGGAGAAACCGGATGAAGCACGTATGTTAGTTCACGTCGAATTTATACGGTAACGTTGCTAGTTCTGGTGCACGCATGCGAAGAATATGCCTCGTAACCGGATATTCGCAAAATTTTCGAAATGTTCGGTCCACAAATAACGAGAATGAGAAAATGATTTTCATAGACATAGCACCGAATATCTTAAATACGAGAATGAAGTCCACGGGAATTTCACTGCAAAATAAAAGCTTGCTTGACTTTTTTCTGATGAGGTAAGTCCAGGCTAGCATCGGTGCCTAATTTTGTAAGGCCGCAAGAACTGGATGTAGTGCGTCCAATACCTGCAGAGCGTTGTTTGCTGCTGGCGTGTTCAGGCTCGTCAGCAAACTGCGCATGGTATTCATCAGGGACGTGAGCATAACGATCACTTGCAGATCTTGGCTGCTGTAAGAGTCTTGTCGTTGCGCTGGCTCAATTATAGGTGTTGGACGTTTGGATGGCAGCAACGTTTCTGGCCTAGTGCGCATAGAAGGCTTCGGTAGTGATGGCCAAGAGGTGTGGTAGGCTCCAGGTCTAGCACCACTAGAAGGCGGGATTTCTGCGTTTACTGTATAGGTGGTCGCGGAGTTGGACAGTAGCACTTGGAGCCTTCTCCTCAACGGTGGTTGTCGATCGTTTTCGGTGCGAGCGATGCCGTCGCACCTTTGCAGCGGCTTCTCTTTGCGTGGAACCATCTCGCATCATTTGCCTCAGTACTGCCCTCTCAGTCTTTAGCCGATGGAAGTCTCTAGAACATGAGTCGTGGGAGCCACTGCTGTTGGCACACTACAAGGCGTTTGCTCGGCACACATCAGCGCTGTGTGCCTCTGAACATCTGGGGCACACGATGGGGTTGCTGCACACAGCGCTCACGTGGCCTATCTTCATACATTTCCTGAATTGTAATGGTTTAGGCACGAATGGTCGAACTCAATGTCGAAAGTGCCCGACCTTGACATGCGCTGGTATGCAGTCACCCTTGAACGTAAGTTTGATGCATGTTGACTTTCCAAGGCGCTTAACTTGGACATGGTAATGCTATCAGTCACCGGCTTGATCAGGAAATGTAAGTCAGCGTCACTGATGCCAATGTCAACGTTGTAAATGACGCCAGCCGTGGTCCCGCTGCCTTGGAGACTAAGAGGGCGAACGCTGATATTTCCGAGTTTGGTTACTGCGGCTAATTTGTCGAGTGCGCTTCGCTCAGTGACATCAATGGCAAGGATATTTTTGTAAGGATTTATCCTCACGTCTTTGATGGCCTCGGGTACGAGACTCTCCAGATACATGAAGGTAGCTTGCCTGTTTAGATGGTTCAGGTTGTTTGTCTCATTTTGCGGTACAAATAAGGCCGTATGTGCCGGTGCACTTCGCGCCGCGATGACCGTAGCCGTGCTCGATGAGGACGACTTGGCGGCTTGTCGGCGCAGTCGGCGTTTTGCTTTTTTAGTGACAACCGGTACGAACCCGCCGTCGTCGGTCGAGGAGTCGTCACTGAGCGCCGAGGACGCATCAATGTCCTGGCAGCCTGAGTCACTTGGATGGTACACCCTCTTCCTCTGGGCGACTGCTGTCGACCGACTGGTTGCTAAAGGAGGCCCAGTGGTCTCCTTGTCCATTGCCGTGGCGAAAGGGAGCGGCACCTCCCTATATATTGCACAAATTCGAAAAAAAAACTAAACTGCAGAGATATATAAGTAGCGTTCCGACGCAGAACAGTCAGCGTCGGTCCCGTGTGTGTCTATATTTGAAAGTTTGTTAGCGCTGTGGATTCTTTTCTTATTCTGTTCGCTGTTACGACATGTCAGCGGAGTAATGCAAGTAAATTACTTGTTACCAAGTTACACTATACAGACTGGAGGGCCTCTTTTGAGGAGAGTTCTCTGCTTTGCCACTGAGTTGCACACAAGCATATAAGGTTTAGATAAACATACGTTACTTTCATGGCGCGCCAAACAAAAGTGCATATGTGAAAGCGCCCACGAAATGTATTCGAAGCACAAAAATCGATAATAAGGTGAATTCTCTTGCTTCCTGTGAGCCAGACACCGACGACCGCATAGTGAAGGTTGCAGGAAGTATATACAGTACAAAACAAAACATTTGTAGTTGTGTGCTTAGACTGCCAAGCGTTCTTCTTTTATATAATTTTCATATCCCGAAAATCTTCCAGGTGGTCAGCATGATCGCGCTAAGCACGACTTGCAACACTTATGACGCACTGACGGAAAAATAAGGGAAATATGCAATATAAGTGTTGTATTAGGAAGAGATGTGAGCGAGACACGAACGAAAGAAACCCGCACCCAGTTCGCTGTGCGGAGACCTGCAGATCAGAACTTGCTCATGTGGCTGTTACTGCTGGCCGTATAGTTAAAGAAACTAAAGCACGATTCTGTTGCAAAACCGCAACTCTTAACACCCTCCAAATATTTTCCTGTGTCAGATCTTAACGACTACTTTACGGAGTATCTCCGCCCAAATAAGTACTGGCTTCCTTCAGCGCATGATTTGAATATCAGGAGAAAGTAGTGTTTATTGCGCCACAGAACAAAGAGCAAGATCACTATTGAGCCTTTTCGATCGGGTCGAGGCCACTTATGAACCGACTTGACCAGACTTCCAATATTACTTGTACTTTGTGCGCTCGCGTCCTCTAGTGAGCTGAGATAATGAATTGCTCAGTTAATTAGGCTTTTTGTTTTTCATTTAGGGCTAAGTAATAGTTAGTAGACGAGATGACACCAGATTCAACTAAGGAGACTAAAGCAATCTTGAGCCTTCATATATCACGCGAAGTGCAAAGAACGTCCTACGTTCGTTCATGGTTTGTAAATATTTTTCTGCAACATATAGTTTTCCAATGGCGGTAAATGTTTTTTTTATAAATATAGTTTTTGGCAGCCATTAGTGGAAGGTGATATCAATTACAGGGGCTACCACACTGCGACCTTCCTGCACCCATGCATTATGGGGATACAGGGCGTTCGTAGATCGTCTATAGTCTTACTGACGATATATCCATTTCCAAGTACTTTTTGAAACCGCATTCACCCATTCGTACTTTACATCGCACTGCTGCATTAGAAAAATTACCAGAGCTGAGTTTACAGGCTTGGTGCATACCTAAGCTAAAGCTGTTATAGCTCAGTAAAATAGAAAGCTGGGCCAGTTGGTAATGATCCATGTTAAAAAGGCGCACATACAATGCGAAGACACAGAAGAGAATAACACGGACTGGAGTGCACTAACAAGTGATGCGTGGTCAAAGAAACACCCCTCACTCAGTGAGCGTGCGGCAGGAAAATCAGCAGTGTCAACAACATAAAGAATTGCCGACGAGTAAGTTACTTACTAATGCAAAATTTGAGCGCTGCTCATTAGCTGTTTCACCTTTTCGATAAATTGAGGCAAATATTTTGAGCAAGACACGTATGTAAATTACATACTTTTTTTTTTGCAATTTTGCACACGTATTCCTTGAAGAAACACTCCACTAAAAGTTCTTGGCTGTCATCCAGTTCTTGGATGAAGAGAGCAGTTAAGTTACCTGGAGGTTGCGGGAGGCAGCACATGGGCACAAATAAAAGTTGCGCGACGAACAGGTAGCAGCGACTGACTGATGCCGCTGACGTCGCTAGCGAGTGAAGAGAACGTGACTGCGTTTCGGCTTGGGATGCACGCACCGTGATTCGCTGATAGCAAGCCGGCGTTTCGGCAAATGGAGAGCGCCCTCGCCGCCGCAAAGGAAGAGGACGGGCGAACAGGGGAGCGCGCTCAGCAATCAGATAACACGCGCGGTCGGTGCCACGCAGGAAGATGGCGACTGAGCTGGAGGCTGAAAGGGGGTTGGAGCTGGTTACGAGGCCGACAGCGACGCCGATGGCGACGCCGACTCGAAACCCAGGAACGGGCGCCAAAAAGCTGCGCTCTAAAAATTGGCTGTGGTTTCACTCAGTTTGACCAGAAGCAACATCTGCGGCGAACGCGGCGGCGGCGGTACCTCTGAGTCACCCGCGCAGCGGAGGAGTCGGCGGCGCTCCGACGCAGTTCTCCAGCTGTGCTCCGTGTGACGTCACTCGATCCTCGCGCATGCGCAGCTTGGCTCATCGAGGGCTCCGCGAAATGGCTCAGCGACTCGCGTAGAGTTGCTTCCGCAACAAAATCCAAATCAAACCATGACATAGCTGTGCTATTAAGGTACGGAAGAAACCATGACAAAAACTAAAACTGCTCTGCGCAAGTTAAAGGCAAAAATTGCATGA
Organism: Amblyomma maculatum; assembly: GCF_055883805.1. Lineage (NCBI taxonomy): Eukaryota > Metazoa > Arthropoda > Arachnida > Ixodida > Ixodidae > Amblyomma > Amblyomma maculatum. The sequence continues at coordinate 201,300,533 of NC_139347.1, read as the reverse complement.
AAGCGCTAATAAGATCGGATACTGACGAACCTGCGTTATTTTTCCAGCAAGAAAACAGATGCAGAATACACTGTTACAGTTTCGTTCTTGGGGCCATATAAGTGCACTGTCGTTCCACATTTCTTACTCCACGTCATAAACCCCCTTTGCAGGATAGCCACCCTCCGTGTTCTTCACTCGGAAGCCGCCTTCCAGTTGCGCTGTTCCTTCGCTTTCGTCCTTACTAAACAGAAAAACATTCTCCACTCCACATAAAGAGCTAAACAACGAAGAGGCCAAAAGTCTTCGCACACTACAGGCCGGAAATTACCCCAACCCAGTATGGCTGCACCATTTAAAATTAGATGACAGACAGCACGAAAACTGCAAACACTGCGGATAGAGAGGTACACTAGATCACATAATCTGGCAATGCCCCTTTTCGCCTGGGGCAGTGGCCAACATTCATGACACGGAAGCTTGGGAATCCCTTCTCCAAAGCGAAACCCTTGAGACCCAAAAAGAAGTCGTCCGCCTGGCGGCTGAGGCCGCGAAGAATCAATGTATCCTTGCGCGCTTCTAGTCGCGGATTCCCAGCACCCTATTAGGGTCTGCGTACCTGGGTGGGAGAGCAGGGGAACCTCCTGTATCGGCGGCAATAAAGTTTCAAATAATAATACCTTTAAAGCCACTAAGCAACCTGCTGTTTCACGTGCTCTGTCTCCCCCTCCTCTTTCGTAAATTGGAGAAAAGGAATTCACTCTCTCCGATCTGACACCTGCCCACTGTGTCAAGTGGAATTGAAGCTAATTTACGAAGTAATTAAGTTCTTACGTCGTTGATTCCAGGGTATACGTATAGGGCTATGAGGTATAATCGCTTTCGCTGCTATCAATGCGTGCGGTTTCGTTTAGTAAGCGTGTGCGCTCTCGTTGCACCATAACATATATTTACGTCCTTTTTCGTTGTAACGAGATGAATCCACCGATTTCACAATCGAAGAGGCCAGCTGTGACAAATCAGCATATTGCCACGTGCCTAGCGCCGCGCGGCCGCCGTGCTTGGTGTCGACGACGACGAAGCGGTCGTTGACTCGAGAGGCGCGCTGGTGCTGGACACTGTCATCGGAGCTAGAAGCAAACCTGACTCTCGGGTCTTTACGGTACCGCGTACCCACCACGGCTCCCTGTGGCTTGAGTTGTGACAGTATGAATTACCACACCAATCCCTGGTGCGCCGGTCTTTATCACTTTAGGTAAATGATGAGGTTAGGGAGAAAGCTCAAGGTATGACGCGCACATATATGGAACAGCGAAAGCTTCTCATTTTCTTTCACAGAAGCTCATAGCAAATGTCGGCACCACGAACTTCGCAACGCGCTCTGGTCGCTGCGCACACGCTGCAAGCCAAAGTGAGCTCGATTGAGGCATACTGCATCGTTCTTTCGTCAATTTTCCACGTTTTTGTCAAGCATGAGCGTGCAACGGATCGGAATGAACAAATAGACATCATTCTAGATAAATGTCGTGGCTGCCTTGCCTGCCTCGACACTGAACTCTGGCGCAAAGTTCCAAGGCAAGTTGGTCTTGCCAAAGCTGAACACACCGCTCTTCACCCCCCCCCCCCCCCCACCCCCCCATCAAGCACACTCGTTTCATGGCACTACAGTAAAACAGTGTGTCTCTTAAGAGTGTGACAGTTTAGCGAGAAAAGTACGGCATTTTCCACGACCGCAGCACATATGCTGTGCGCTGTGAACTTACACTGAGCTCCGGAACCTGCGTGATTTTCTCCACGATTATCGACTCGAAGTAGATGATGGCCTTGACAAGTGCCCTGGCAACGGGACAAAAGAAAACTGTAGCGCAAGTCGCCGGGCTGAAAACATTACAGCACTGTGGACACGGAAATATCGATTTAAGAACAGATTGCGTCAAGGTCACATATTTCTTACCTGCTCTGTAGCTTGTCTTTCCGGCTCCCAGGCCGCTGCAAAAAATAATGGGAAAAGTTATATCGCTTATGGAATTGTCTAGTATCTCTGACAGCATAGAAGGAAAGGCCGAGAAGCCACGCAGACAACAAAAAGATCAAAACTTTCAAAGGAGGCTCCAATGTTAATTGATCTAGGATGACGTTCAGAGCCGAAACATTCCGACAAGAAATGTTCTCTGATGACAAGATCAGCCGGTAAACAGCCACTTTGCGGACCCAACCTGCGCCTCAATATTACTCGACGGAACATCGCTATGTGCACACAGCAGTCCAACAAACAATATGACCCAGGTCCTAGGTCAGAAATGCCCAAAGCTTAATTTCTGGCGCCAAACCAAACCTCAGCGGTAGCCTTGTGGTAGTGCATCCGCCTCGTATTCGGGAGGTACCAGGTTCGATTCCCGGTGCCGCCGGTTACCCACCGGCTTTCAATGGGTAAAAGCTTTCTCCCGGCCTGGAGCTCGGCTCTTTGGGATGAAATGATTGGGAAAGGGTCCCAAATAGTTGCGCCGATGGGAGAGTGTTCTGTTCCGTCATCGGACAACAAAAGCACATTCTGTGGCCCTGTTTTTCTTATGTTGTGAGCAGACATCATCCTGTGGGCCTTCCACAGACACGATCGTTAGAGCTTTCCCAATCAGGACGGAGTTCCGAACCGCGTGCAAACACGGTGGCTCGAACCGCCTCTCCAAGCAGCAGTGTTCGAAACTAGTGCGCAGCGGGGTTAGCGAGGCCTCTTTCAAGCGCGCACCCCTGAGAAAGCCGGGCGCCGGGCCGGTACGCTTGTACCCATTTTTACCGGTGGGTGTCCGGCGATGGGTTTAGAACCAACCAACCTCCGTTCCCTCTCTGAAGAAAAATAACGGGGAGGGGTATAGCGTAAGCACACTTCCATAGCGGGCGCATGACATTGCTCTGTTGTGCATATAAAAAAGCGGATAGCTTGCGTTTACCACCCGATAGAGGCTGCTTGATACGGGTAGCATTTAAATGACTCTAATAATGTGTGCATGCATGACAAACATGAGACTTACGAGGCGCTGAGCCCACCCCGTTCTTGAGATCGACGTCTTGTAAATTTCTTGACTGCGCAAGAGCAACACGAAAGGGGCATGGTTAGACGGCATGAATGAGTGGAGAGGGAGGAGCACCATACGTTACAGCACAGGTACAGTGGCGATTTTCAAGAAGGCGCCTGCCTGCCGAGATGGTGCAGTGGTTAGGATGCCCGACTACTGTGCCGGAATTGGCGGCCATATGTATAACTACATAAGGGCCTTCCTCTGCAACCGAATAGCGACTCACACTGGGCCCTCATACGCTTCCATACATCAAGCTCGGTGCTCGGGGAACACTTCAAGGAGCGGTCCTTTTACCGACACTCTTTAACTTACCCTTATTCATCTCCCAAAACAACTTTCTGAAATTCCAGACATACATCTCGCCCTCTATGCGGATGACATCACTGTATGGGCATGCCGAGGCAGTGACGCCACCATAGGGACTCACCTCCAAACAGCCCTCAACAGTATTGACACCTATGTGAAAGAGAGAGGCCTATCCTGCTCACCGTCTAAATCGCAACTCTTCCTTTACCGACCCAAATCAACTAATCTTGATAGCCCACCTCTCACTCTGACACTCGGTAAAAATCGATTCCCTAGTAACTCAAATCAGAGTACTAGGGATGACTCTCTACTTCCATGGAGAACATGGGGATGTAATCAAAGCAGTCCAGACTCATGCTCATCAAACACTCGACTCATTCATCGTGTAGCACCTCGGAAAACAGGCCTTCATGAAAGAAATACACTTCACCTCGCACAAGCATACGTTACTAGCAGAGTCGCATACGCACTTTCATACTTACCCCTCACTAGCAAGGAACGTGATCGAGTGAACGCTTTACTCCGCAGTTGTACAAAAACAGCCCTACGCCTTCCTCCCAGCACCTCGACACTCAGCTTACTCAAGCTTGGGGACCATAATACGTATAAAGAATTCCGTGAAGCACACCAGACCGCCCGCCTTTCGCGTACACTAGCTGGTTGCGCACTGCTCTCTTCTCTACCCATATTCCTATAGGACTCCCATCTGAAGGCACCCCATTACCTCCTGCAATTCGCTCCAAAATTTAAGTACACCCCCCCCCCTCCCCTGCCTGAAAACATGAACCCAGAGCGGGTCTGGAAACGCAAAACAGTCAGGGCGCAAGCCTTATGCAGACAATATGGAGAGGACCTCAATGTAGCATATGTAGATGCGGCCACTTATGCAAACACCCATCGTAAAGTACTAGCAGTTACAAATAATCATGCAAAACTTCTCACTGCTTGCTCAATTCTCACCGATTCTACAACAGAGGCGGAGGAGGCAGCCATTGCGCTAGATATATGATATCCACGCCCGCCACGAAAAAAATCTCGGACTCTAAAACGGCTATCCTTAACTTTGCCAATGATTTTGCGTCCCCCAACACTCACCGCCTTTTGCGTTTTTGGCAACTCCGACAATCTGTGACCCTTATTTGGACACCCGCGCATGCGGGCCTTCCCGGTAATCAGGAGGCTCACTCCCTGGCCCGAGGCCTCACTTTCCAGGCTGGGGAGGAACGGCCTTCCTCAGATTGCGGGGAGTGCCTGCAGTTATTTCACGACATCCTTAACTTACCGCGAAGTTAGACGGACTTACGCACCCCCTGCCCCGAATCTCACAATACAACAAGCTGCCCATTGGCGCAAGCTACAAACGCGCACAGCCCCATACCCCATCTTCTCCACGCCCGCTTTCCTGACCAGTTTTCTTCTTCCTGTAGCTCTGTTGCAAATCTGGTGGCTTTCAACACACACTACTCACCTGCCCCTCATTCCCACATCCTCCTTCACCAGAGGTGGCCCTAGATTACTGGGAAAACCTAATCACCCATACCGCCTATAAGGACCAGCGCAAGATCATTACATGCGCTCTCGCTCGGATAGCCCTCCAAGGGCTTTCCTTTGCTTTGAAAGAGGGCCCTCCGTACATGGCGAGGGCTCTCAAATGCCATTTAGGGGACTATGCCCACTACCTCCAATCCGGGATGGACACGCGTGACTCCCTCCTCATCTTCCATAACATTACCCTCCACTACCGCAACTCCTGCTTATCCTTGCCTCCACCTCACAAGTCCCTATTTAAAAACGAACAGAATGCGTGGCGCCATTTACAGGCCCACACTTTCCTCTCCCCTGCACGCCTTGCCCTTATTCACCCCGGTGCCTTCTCGCCCAAATGCACGCTTTGCAGCTCTCCCCGAGCAGACTATGCTCACATTCTGTACTCTTGTCCCCCCGTCTCCTGGCAAATAAACAGCCCTCAGCTATGGGAGGCTGCTTCGGCCAGCTCGGAGCCCCATATTCAACAGCGGCTTACCACCTGGGCAGAGGAAGTCGCCTCCAGGCATGACCTGGAGGCCACGACCAGCAGCCGGAAGGCCACCCACAGAACGGCGGCAACATAATTTTATTTATTTTTTGGCATTCACTAAATAAAGTTTTTACCACCACCACCCACACCCTCTGTAATACTGGCAGTAAATGTTTATACCACCACAAGGTGGTCCAAATTACTCCGCAGCCCTCCACTACGGCTCCTCTTCCTCTCTTTTCACTTTCATTCCCTCTTCCTCACTTCCCTACGGTGCGGTTCAGGTGTCCACAGAAACAAATGTGACAGAAACTGCGCCTTTCCCTTCCTGTGAACCAATTAAAAAAGGTAAAGCGCCTTAGTAGGTCTAATATGGCGACGTTTCAGGGAAATTCTGGAAGTATAATCCCGCTTGTTTAGAATTTCGTGATAAACTCGCGCTTTGTGTATTGTTACACCCTCGTGTCACCTAAAGTCTCCTGGATGGTGTCGAGTAATAAACGAGCTGCAAGAACTACACTGCTGATTGGTGTTTGAAAGCAGCCGGAATGAAAGCGCCGCGGTAGCCAGTCTGCACGCGCTTTGAAGAGGTTTTAAATTAATGACGTGGTGAAGGCGTTTGCACAATGGATCATTTAGAAAACCTAGGATATCAGGCATGCAAGACTTAGCTATTGTCAATTTTTTAAGCAGCTTCGCGAGTAACGAGCTAGGAGACGTTGCCACCAAGTGCACTTGAGTTTTAACTGATGAAGCTGCAATTTACTGATTTTTCTCCTGCTTATAAATTTGATTAGAACCATGTGCTACCCACGCATATGTATTTTCAATCGTGTGCGCAGGTGGTAAGCGATATCAACGAGGTCGCCTTTCCCTCGCACTGCTTCCTCCACCTCCACCATAGATAGCAGGCACATGCCGAATGTAGGGCCACTTTGATGCAATACAATTCGGTCACTTTTATTCGAGTATTATCATAAGACAATAATGAAGTAGGAAAAAAGTTGCATTAAAATGGAATTCGAGTGAAACCGTCTTGTCCCTTTACCCGTCTTTTCGCGGCGAGTCGAGCTCATTCATGTTGCGAATAAGAATGGCAAAAAACAATTGGCATCGAAAAGAGTTACGCTAAAGATTGGAAATCGGGGATTACGACAGGTGGATGAGCTGAGAGTTCTTGGCCAAGATATTTATAAATCTGGCAAGGGAACAAAATGGCTTCATAGGATGAAAAAAGAAGCTGCGACTTCCTTGTACTTGATGAAACATATTTCGTCAAGGGGAGGAGAAGCCCGAATGGAGATTGCAAGACGTCTTGTACAATCGGTTCTTCAGCCCAGGATACTATACCAGGCCTAATTCCAAAGACTCACGAGGCGACAGTCGGTAGAGTTGGAAACAATAAATAGGAATGCAATGCTCACAATCACTGTCTTACCAAAACAACCCCATACCTATTCTTCAGGTATCTGCGCAGCTCAACAAGCTGACAGAGCTCATTGAAAAGCGAGATGCAACAAGAAATATGAAATGAAAATATGTTATACACATGGCATCCTTGATCAATGCGCTGACAAGGCAAACACCAACAATGTCTGAACCCCCTCCATGGGAGTTCACGACTATTACGACGTACAAAATGACTAAGCTACGTCGTAAAGATAAGCCGGCGTCTCGCTCTCTGGCTGAGGTGCTCCCAGGAACCTGTATTGCATATACAGATGCGTCGATTATAGAAAATAGCGGCAGAAGAGCAGCTACCAGCCCGACTCACGAAGAGCTAAACGTACATAATGAATACGAAACAGAACACCTTGTGACGAAACTTTATACAACCCGCGATGCAATCAAGGCTATAAATAAAATATAGAGTCCATAACAGGAGCCCTCATCTATACAGACTGCTTAGCCGCCATAAACAACTGAAAAGGGTGACGAAGATACTACGTGTAACCCAGGATATCCATGCAGTTAATAAGGAAACAAAGATACTCTTCCAGATACACTGGACACTAGGTAATGCTGAGAACGCTGAGTCGAGAGAAGTTGACAACCTCACACACCAAGATCTAAACACTAATGCACCCCGCCGCCCCACCCCCCAAGCTACCTTTTGATGCTCGCTCTGTTGTTCCCATTCTAGCATTCTCTTTGGGGAAAAGTACAAGTGCCCTCGTCTCGCCGTGCACTTACCCCGGCCCTATAACTTAACTAGACTGGAGGAGGTATCCCTTAGAAGGATAAGAGCTGGGGTAGCCCTTACCCCGTCGGTCACGTGCCAATGGGACTCTCAAGATGTAGGACCAACCACCTGCCCGAAATGTTCTACACCGACTGCAGAGGTGGACGTTCGCCACCTCCTGTGGACTTGTGCAGGGGCGAGGGCGTCAAAGACAAGGATTCTCCAGGAAGTGGGACTGCCAGAGACGAGGGAGGAGGGTTTATCCAAGTGGAAAACAGGCAACACTAAAAGCAAAAGCCTTCTTCAGTTCCTGGCAGAAAACGAGTCAAATGACTTACTATAGTATGCCTTATGGCAAGTTAGCGAAAAAAAAAAAAACTAACAAACCTGGGTGAAATTTCTCACAAGAAAGTTTTTACGGACAAAAAAAATTCCATAAATGCGATGTCATTTGAAAAATGTTCGCGTTAATATTATCACTGCCCCCTCTTTTATTTTCTTGGTCTCGCGCTGCAGTGTTCTAACAAAAGTGCGCTCAACAGCAGTTTGAGCGCTTCATATTTTCGGGCAGTATTTTTGCTGAGCACAAGGGTCGCCGTCTTTCACGGGCGCCGCGGCGAGGATGTGAGCACGAAGTTTTCAACGACAAGCCATCGCACCTAAATTTGTGAGAGCAATTTTAAGGCGAAAGACTTATAGACTCATGAGCGTGCGTCCGTGCGTCCAAACTAATAATCGGCAATGCGAATAGACACGGACGAACACTCATCAACAACAGGACAGGCACTGACTGTACGTCCATCCGTTTGTCAGCAGAAAGTGTCACATTCAATCTGTAAATCAAATCACGTCATCACCCGACGAGTGACGTCATCATAAAAAATAATTGCGAACCAATAGAACATTAATTCATATTATTTATTTAATTGTTTAATTTAAAATCAGTAGAAATTATTGTTACTTTAAATTATTTAAGGAATCAAATAAATTGTAGTGAACTCTGCGAAAATATTATGAAGACGAGGATGAACCAGGCGAGGATATCACAAAGACGAGGAGAAGAACGACGAAGTGCCGCTGCGTTGCTCGAGCTCGCTAGTGGAGGCCTAGACTGGCTGTGCTCTTGTATGGTTCTCTGTGCAACTTGGAGAAGGCTATTATCCCTGTTAAAGGACAGTAAACACCCCCTTTCACTTGGTGGAGGTCAGGATTTCCTGCCGCCCTGGAGCTTCGCAGCCGCACACTACCGACAACAGCCATGACCGATGCTACCACTCCTAGTCCAACCGCCTCGTCCCCCGTCTTCTGCGCTGGAGCTTTGCGCCAACGGGACCCTCCTATCTCCAGCGGAACCGGCGACCACGACGTGGAAGATTGGCTGTCATCATATGAGCGGGTCAGTACGCACAACAAATGGGACGACGGTCTCAAATTAAATAACGTGATATTCTACCTAACGGACGTTGCTAACCTGTGGTTCCGCAACCACGAGGCCGATATCTCCTCGAGGTCTGCTTTCAAGAGCACAGCCAGTCTAGGCCTCCACAAGCGAGCTCGAGCAGCGCAGTGAGTAATTGTAACTGATTACTAAATAATCAGTTACAATTAACTAATTAACCACGTGACGTCATCAAAGTTAATCCCATGACGTCAATGGGCGGTACCACTATGGTGGAATAAGTGGAGTGACAACTGGCGTGAACAGGTCGCGCGACCCAGTTTAGTAAAGACCGCAAAACTCAACAACCCCCGCGCTATAACGTCTTTCGCCTCATCGCACTTTAATGGTCCAAAGTGCCCCCTCGAATTTTAAAAGCGAGAGCTCTATACGCCACGCTTCGCCAAGGTCATTGGGTGGGACAATTTGACCTTGAAGACAACAGTTTGGTTTAAAGTTAAGCACGTTGCTTAACATAGCGTTGACCAATTGACCCTTCATATTATTTAACCTGGGATACGCACGTTGACCACCTCTGTAAAAATATCGCCTGTCTGCGGGGATTTTTCTCGATGCCATGCAAGTATACCTTTAATATGTAAACTGCAAATTTCCTATGCATTATTTTTTCGCACCTTAACTACTGTAGTTTGGTATGGACAATGATGGTTAAAACAAACACAAATAAGGTTCTGATAATACAATGAAAATAGTCCGAATAATAGGTGAGTTGATAACCCAACGTCCTCTAAGCACGCCTTCCCAGCGCATAACATCGTCCGAGTTGATAACATACAATTTTAGAATACTGTAAAGAATTTACTCTCCGTCGTCCTCCGTCTCTTAGTTTTATTCCGCTCTCGCATCTCTGGACACGCGTCGTGCTAACTTGACACAAGGTGCTCGGATACATGGGATATATACCACGTTATCGCACTGATTATAAACTTAAAATGCTGCCCTACAACCTGCCCAATATTTTAAACATGCATAAAAACACAATAGGATAGAACAAATCTGACCTTTGGAAATGTTTCGTTGAAATGTTATTTTGTGTTTTTGCTGAACATTGTTAATCCTCACCTGGTTTTCTGCAATATTTTTGCTAAACATATATAGGACCCTTTTTTTTTTTGTTCATTCCCCGACTCTATATAGGATGTCTTTTCTTTTTTTTTTGTCTCATTGTATGTGTCTATTTTTGTACGTGCGATTTACGCGCACATTTCCTTTTCCATTTGCATTTCTAGTTGTTTATTGTACGTGTGACTCATGTTAACGTTTTCCTATCACTCATATGCTACCGTATGCAAGAGGCTATAGGGCGCCGTCAAACTGTTTTCCACAGATTTTAGTCCTGACTCTTCCTTTTCCTACGGGAAGAAACAAAACTTGACCTGATTTGACTTGACTTAACGACAAATTGACCTTTGGCCTTGGCATTTGACATGGAAGCTTAACAATAAGCGTAACCAAACCGAACACAGTTCTCGCGCTCTGCATCTAGGCTTAGGAGAGTTAAACCTCCGTAATTTTTTGTTCTAACAATATTCTTTAATAATCGTTACTAGCTCTGGTAAATTTCATTACATCGGTGTTTAAATGCACGCACAGTACGTATAGGATATTTCTGTAATGCTAGCTTATAGGATAACATAGGCAAAGTAAGGTCGAAGACGAATTCAGATTCCTTCTCCTTGGGGGCTACGCACGGAGGGCTTCCATAATAAACTTGCGTAGAACATCTGGCGGCCGGATTGTACAAGTGGACACATTTTTATTTCACACAATTTTTATCGTAAAAATGAGTATACCGAGCGTATTGTCATTCCCCGAAAACTGCAGTTATGGAAGTTTCAGGTACGTCACTAAAATATAAAACACAACAAAAAGGAAGTAAATAAAGCTAGTATATGTTTTGTGGAGTATACAATGCAGTACATAAACTAAAATGCGTACGCAATAAAATAGTTTGCTGAAATAAAATTGCTTGCACTAATCCTCTGATCATTCCAGTTGCGTCCGTCGCGCTATCTTTAGTACGTTGAATCAAAAAGAAGAAAAGTGCATTTAAGCCTGCACTTCCCGTCGTTTCTGTGGCGCAATGGATTAACACCACGCACCTGATTCTAGAACACGTGTTCGATTCCTGCACGTGCATTTTTAAAATTTTTAATTCACAACATTCAAATAAATTACGAACATATTTCCTGGGGCGCGGTCCCGTTTAGGTTTCATAATACGATGCTTTTTATTGTTAATAGCAGCAAAACCAGCCGCGAACACAGCCAGGATGTGACGGTATGACAACGGTTACGCTATAGAATTACCTTCACTGTAATCAGTTCCTACCTTCAGTGAGCGTATGTTACCTTTAGGTTGCGCTCAGAGACAACTTAGCAACAATCACCGTCTAACTCGCTTTAAACTCTTCTAACGAAATTACAAATTACACTGCGCCGATATTCAAGTTAACTTATTCAACGTAACAAAGATGGCACGACGTACGCCACCGATCTATTATGCTCTTTACCAAAAGTAATTTTAATCCAGAAAACTATTTTATTAACAGTGCATTTCAGTTTCTGCACTTGGGTGTATACACGAACAAAACATTAGCTTGTGTTTTATTTTTCAGGGACGCAACCGGAACTTCCGTTGCTGGAGTTTTCGGGGAACGACAATACGCGTATACCGAGTATTGACACGAAACTGCTTTTCCATTTGTACGAAAGGGGATCTTTCAAGGTGTTATAGCTTTTGCTTTCTACGTGTCAATAATTTCTTTTCAGCAAAGGAATCAGTTTTCAAGACTTTTGCACGTCGTAGCTTTGTTCACGGATGCGCGATCTTATGGCTTTGTTTATTATTCAGAGTTCTGCCTCTGTCAATGTAAGAGCTAGGCTAGGAGGACAATTAAAAAAGTAAAATATATCAGAGTGCCACTGAATACATGCAATTCTGACAAAAAAGAAACGGCAAAAAGCACATGCATCACATGCATAGCAAATTTCGGCAACTGTAACCTCGTACGGCTGTACCTAGGCGGGCAGGAGGCCGGCAAACATGAAAAGAAGGTTGAGTTCTGATGACGTCACCTGCATTTTAATGGGCAGTCGCATTTCTTGAGGCTTCTGTACGATGTATCAGCTAGGATAGCTTCCGAGCACATCCTTTCTGTTCGCAAGAAATGGAATAAAACGTATTACGATTGAGCAGATGGCGACCAACGTTTGAACGACACTTGTTCACCTTAAAAATATGGTGCGATATCGTCCAATGGCGGCTACTTAGGGCCACTGGTACATATAGACTGCTTGTCGCCAGCACATGCAGATTTTTAATCCCGGCGACTAAAGTATCTCGCTGGCGCAGAATGGTGTGCTTTAATGGAGGGTATATGTTGCCTTTACTTGGTGCCTAGGTGTGTCCACCGGAATTTTTATGTGCGGGTACAGTGTTCGCGTGATGCCGGTGTTTATGGTTAATTTTGAACATAAACCTCTCAGTCCTTTTATACTTCCATGTCACAATGAAAAAATGCCTCGATGGCATAAGAGTGGAGTGCTGGCTGGTCACCGAGGGGTCGGAGTTTAGACCCCACCGCTAAACCACGCATTTTTCTCTAAGCGGCGTCACTGCGTGAAACATCATGACTACGTCATGAACCTTCTCGACCAATCATGATTATCCAGTCACGTAGACGCCGGCTTTTGAGCAGAACTGCGCTTTTACCGTGCTATCGCTTTGAAAAAGTGCACCCTTCAGTGAATAGAGACGGAATCCTTTTGACCGGAAAGTTCCTTATCCACACCAACGTAGTCTACTTTTGGTTCTTGTTCCAGGCACATTACTACAGAAATGACTACAAACTAGAAAAACCGGAACAATGGTGAAAGTGAGACTTTTCCCCTCCAAATGGGCAATGTCTCATTGCCTGCTAGACTTGTAACAGCAAGGAGGTAATAACAATATGCTTAAAGGAAAAAAAAAACAAGATCAAAACACGGTGAACACCTTCTGCGCGGTGAAAAAGGTAAAAAAAAATAAAATACGCACGATGAGAGCGTGATTGTCTCCTCCCTCCCCCCTTGCTCTATTCCCCAGGTGTGGCCTCTGCGTTAATCTGAAAGCAGCTGGTCTAGATTTCGCACCGCTGACTTACACCAGTGTACACGGCACCTAAGCTAAGCTGGATTCATTAGCGCCCTCGTTACGACGAAGAGGAAAAACCACGATGGGAAACTAGCCAAGAACTTTTCCTCATAAGAGGGAAGCAATATATTGTACATTTACCGTCATCGTAAAAATTGCATTGTGAGCCATTGTGCGTCGACGCAGCGGGATCAGCGGAGTTTTTAAAGTGCGCATTCCACGAGGTTCAATTCGGCTAGGCATAGTCAGGGAAGCCACTTGTAGTCATTTGGAGTAAGTGTCCGGCGGCGGAAATCAAACTTCCCACACCCCGAAGCCCAGACAGCCGCTGAGGTTAGCTGAAATGTTATATAACATCGAAAGTTTTGATAAACAGTTTTCTGCACAAAGCACTATTTACTCATTATGGCAATAACCCAAGTGCAGTCACACAGCTACAAAGTGCAGCTTTTCTTTTTATTGAACTATCTGCGATGCGATAAAAGCTGACTAGCCTTCCTATGCGACTTTATGCATGCGCTTGGATAACCTGCTGATCCGTAATTTCTCCACTGTTCAAAATTCACGCCACCTTAGGAGATTTGCCATAAAGAATTGGAAACACTTCAATAGTAGCCCCACAGCGTTGGCTCAATGCATTTTCTCCCGAATTCGCGGTTTCGAGGCTATGGTGTCCATATTTCGACGGAGACGAAATGCAAAAATACCCATGCAATGATTTCTCTTTAGAAGGCAAAGAAGCCCATCCTGTGTAAGTCAAATTAACACGAAGTTGTTTCCTATGCCGTGCGTGCTGTAATCGGTACTGCCTGAATACGTAACAAACAGTTAACTGTTTTCTGCTTGTAACCTAACAAGCAGCAATGTGTATTCATGCTGTCATTATGTTCATCTGCATTATACGTTTGAAAAACAAACAAACAATAAAATATAGCAAATAGCCAGCATTATTGACGGCGGACGAGAAAAAATAAGTCTGCGCATTTTGCTTCTCCTTTGCTTATCTAATCTTCCTTTATCAAGCATCCACCTCGGCGATGGTGAGGGATTGGTGGCATTGTTTATTAGGCTCACCACGGTTAAATGCGGAAAATACAGGTTCTACCATAGCCTCGTTTGTTTCTACATAAGGAGTACAACGTTCCAACTATTTAAAGCTATAGGGAACCTGCACTGCATAGGTAGCACTGCAATTGCCCCGCAGTGTGATTAAAAAATGCTGCTGTTAGCCGCTTGGTTCGCGATAAACGACCGAGCGCATTTAGTAGCATTATAGATACGCGTGTGGCAGATAACGTCCTTGCCCAGGCGTTCTTGATGTAGCCCAGTTATCTGACACATGCCATGCAAAGTTTCAATAGAGCGTGCAATTTGATCCCTGCAAGCTCCTGCAGGTGGTGAGAAAACGCCCCGAAAAGCCGCCTCAGAAGTGTTTGCTCTTCTCGCTAGGACAGTGTTACGGCGCGGCGATCGACACAGCAAACTTCATTGCAGGTTGCCTGTAGTGCAGTTGGGGCACCTGCCTTTTGTGTAAAGAACATGCAGAGCGGTGAAATGACGACACTTACTGCTTTCATCGTTCCTGCACATCATGTCCGATGAAACCGAAACGTTGCGAACCTGCGGCAGTTCCTCGCTCGTGCAGTTGCAGTAGTTCAGTATAAACGCTTGTGAGCATATTGAGAAACACATCTAGAAAGTAAAGAAGTTCATCAGTTAGTCTATAGTTAATGCATGACTAAATTGGCCAACTGGTCAGCACTAATAAGCAGGCCTGGTAGGCTGCCACAATCTATGGATTTCATGAGAATTATCTTTCAAAACTTGATATCAACATTCCGGCAAGCGCTACATGTTGGACAAGCGTTGCAACAACGATCATATTGTTATATACAATATGTACCGGCCAGATTTAATCAAGATTTTAAGAAGGACGGAATGCCTGAAACGTCTGAAACAAGCTGAAGTCTACTGAGAGTCAGGTGGCCTAGCCCGCAGTATGTTTTTCGTTCTCCAAATTAATTAATGTGTGGATAATAATTAGCGAACTTTTTGTTGATCAGCTTAGGAAAGTACAAATTAAGAAGTGTTAAACCGCCCTGAAAAACAAAAAACTGATAAAAAATGCCCTAAAGAAACTACTACTACTACTGCTACTGAAAAGGTACTATTTACGCGTTTTTATTCAGTGGTCCTAAAAGAAAGCTGCCACGTGACCAACTGCTTGTGCACATCTCTCGTTCGATACACACGCAGCACTCCCTAAGAGAGAATGCCCATGACGAGTCGTCGATGAACTGGCACCGCTGTAATGTGCTGAAAGTTTCTTTCTTGTACTGTTTAAGTTTTCTTGAAGCCAACAAAAAACAAATACGTAAATGTACTGCAAGTCTTTCAGTCAGTCGTTTTCAAGACGGCCTCGAACTTCTGCATTGACAGTTTATGATAAAGACTGTAGCGCTCGGAGCACGGACAACACGAAGACAACGCATGCGTTAATTAATTTTTAAACCTGCCATAAGACGAGACACAGTATGCGTTAACTTTTAACAGTTTGTTCCTCAAGCAAATAATTAAAAAAGTTGGCAAAGTAGCTATTAATAATCAACTTTGGAGAGCGAAAAAATGGTGCAGAACTTTGGTTTCGCTAGGCTACGGAAGTCTGTATTTTTTAAACTCTTTGTTAGATTTACAGCTGGTATGTGATATGCAAAGACATAACGATGACAAATTCGTATTCTAGTGAAACCCTTGGAGTAGTCCTTAAACACTCGGTTGTAACCTCGAGTCTTAAACCCCGACCGAATGACGTTGAGTTTGTTGCTAGCTATTGGAGGGATCAGCCGTGCGGAAGATTCCGACAATTGTTCCACTATATAGCTATATAGTTCCACTGGCATGTAGGCGACATCCTGTACACACAATTACCCCAAACAGACACCGCTGCTGCCCCCATTTGCATCCGAGATCACAGTCTCGTAGGAATGTCAGAGCAAGACGAGAAACCTCCTTGCTGCATGCCTGGCAGCCTTCAGGGTAAGCCCCGTAGTTAACTGCGTGGCGGTTCTGCGTTATTTAGAGACGATAGCGAGGCACACCTTTCCGCGTACCTGCTAGACTTCGTCTCTATGACGTTCATAGGTGAAGCGAGCTCAGTTCCTTATTTTTGATGCAGCGGAACCTGCACAAACGCAGGTGACATTGGACCTGCCGAACGCTTGAGTGGTTGGAAGTAATTGATATATATATATATATATATATATATATATATATATATATATATATATATATATATATATATATATATATATATAGATATAACCACTACCTGCAAAACTAAAAACGGGCTAACAGTTCGCTGGACTGAGAAGTTAACGGCGTGCACTCAGTGAAAGCTCTTCGTTGAATGGCAATGAAAAACACTGGCATAAACAAATAAATGCACGCTACCTGAACAATACAATTGGCGTCTGATTCTACTCTTCTGGGAATGAATCAGGACAACGACATAGTATTTATTATCACGTTTTACGTGCATACGTTGGTTAAAATTTCTATTTTTTATTTGATGCTTCTAAAAACAAGAAAACATGTATATTAGTATGATGAGAGATTTTTGATCAGTTATTGAGGTAAGCAAGCAAGGAACTGACCTGCTGAAAGTACGTCTGGTCTGTAGCAACATAGCCCTGCCACTTCGCGGGCCACTTTGTGACGCACCGGTCTTTGTAGGGAGCGGGAAGACGCTCCATCATTCTCTGCGATCACAAAGGAGCGTGAACTTATCAGCGCGAAGGTGTATTCTTGTGACATTGTTTTCGGTTGGTTTACCAATTATCACAGGAAGCTTCTACAAAATTACTGAATCGGTATATCTATTAGGAAAGATTTCATTCGTCAAGTAACCAATAAACTTGGGTTGTCCCCAGTAGACCAACATGGTGGGTAAATTAACATAGTACTGTTCTATCGGTCATGCAAGGAACGCCGGCACTCACATAAACACGAGACGAGTAGCAATGACAGTATTTCAAAGTGATAGTTATAATGTTTGCTGGCACGTTATACCTTATGCTTATTGGTGGCTTAGTGCCATTTCGTAACCACGTATCCCTCCAGTGCTGATCGAAAAGCAACAAACACTTGAAATATTAAGGGCAGTACAGGTAGCTGTAAAAAGGAGAGTAAAGGTAACATTTAGAGAGAGAAAAAGAAGGTGTATTAAGACGGTCATTTTTTTTTTATAGTGGGAAGCAAGAGGAGAAAATTAATTTGGGCGGATACACAACGCGAGAAACATAACCCACCATATGTCAAGGTACAATAATGCTGCTTAATCGGTAAATAAAATAATCGATAAATAGCCAAGACAAACGTCACCGGTGGAGGCAGGGAACCGAGTAAGGAGATACGGTAAGGGATTTAATCAGGCTAACGCGGGCGCAGCTGGAACGGAGTTGGCAGGTCTAATCGGCGGTAATTACAGGCCTTTTTTCCCTTTATAGACAGGATCTTGTCGACGACAGTGATCATCATGAAGAAAAATATATTTTTCTGACATCAGGGTGACCAAACAACGGGCCAGAAGAGTCGCCAGCAGGCGCCCAAGATATGACGAGAGCCTGCTGCGCATATTCCAGAAGCGAGGCATGGATGCGATCGATGGAATTCCGGATGGGATCCTCTTCAGATCGCCATGCGACGAAATATTCGCCTGACGAGACCTCTGCTTCATGGAGGCCCATGAGAAGAAATTTGTAGCAGGTATTTTTGAGATGGAGGGAGGGGGGGGGGGGGGGGGGGAGGGACTTTCGGAAGTCAGCTATAGCAGTGATTCCCACCATATTTCTCTAGCGAAGAAAAGCGCTCGACCTGACGTGAGGTGTACGTTGTTGGAGGCTCATTCCGCTTAAAGGGGTCCTGCAACGCTTGTCCGCTATGCTTTAAACGAATTATTTATGTCACGCAGGCACCAAATAAAAATAATTGCAGGAATAGGTGTAATATAGAACAGCAGTTATTAAGGAATGAATTTTCAAAATATAAGCAGACCAAAATTGCCCTCAATTCAATTTTCTCGGTCTTTCGCTTTCTCATTTCACTCTTCCCAGTGACGAAATGCGGTGGGACCAATCGACACATCCTACATGAACAAGTCACTACAACCTAGGAAAAAAGTGTCTCGTCCCTTCCTCCCACACTGCTTTTTTGCCAGAATGTCGTACCAACTTGCCCATCTGTCTCCGCTATTGCGTCACTACAACGTCGTGGAAAATAGCTTCTCATGGTTTACCGGTCCCTGTAGCTGCTGTAACACATTCCTTTGTCAACATGCACTCCCAATTATAATAGAGTCGAACGTTGAGCTGCTGCCTTCTTCCAAGAGACTCCCAACTATTGCGCTTTTCTCCTGAGCCTGCTCTTTGACCGCCACTTTCTCTTCATCAGCAGAGATCCTAGAATAACGAAGAGCGACTGGCTAGGTCGTTCAATTCTTCCCTGCCTAACTTTGGACGCAACGCAGTCTGATGCAACGTAGTAACTAGCGCCTCTGCTGGTGCTTTCTATGCCATTTACTTAGTGTAAAGCAAACATGTTGGATTCATTGACTTAATATAAAATACAATAACGCAACATAACATATTTTTTTTAGTGGTCACAATTTGCAGTGCATTTGCTGTTTATCCAAACGTTAAACGCTATGCGTATTACGAACGGTGGTAGTAGCATCGCCATAACTGAACAATTGCCACAAACAAGCAAAGTAATGCACTCAAATTATATTGCAAAGCTTTGCTATCACGTAAATTATGCGACTAAATGTCTCAGCATTTTTCCTACAGAATTTGTCACCCTTACCTACAATAGTAGGTTTAGCAAAAATAGCTCAGAGACTGTTCGTTAGCGCTGGTTCAAACACCTGTATCGTTTTGTACAGATACGGTAGGAAGGGCTCAACTGTAACCGCCCTGCATACGATACGTCTGTCAAAATGACCAATTGAACTAAACTATGTATATTGGGCAAAGTAGGATAAATAGAGAAAATTGAATAAACTCCTGATAGATTGGCTAGTTGAAGGTGGAAAATGTATTTACGAGATATGAAATGGCAAAATTCAAATTTTGTCTAGGCCAAAATTAGGCCCCCAGGTGCTACTGGTTTTCATTATTTTTCCATCTGCAATGTCCAAACGCGCCGGACAAGACAGTGGATCGAGTGAACAGGTGCTTGAGATTGGAAACCAGGAGTATTAGCATGACCTGAAAAAAAAAAGTAAAATCTCTGCTAAAAGTAAGCTCACCTGTAAAAATATTTGCCGGCCCGCATAAATACGCACGTAAGTGCACAGTAAGAAAGGAGTTTGTGCCAAGTTTTTAAGAAGTTGTTTAGAAGACAGACATGGCAATCGTCAACATGGCGGATTCTACGATGGCACTAAGCCAACCAAGGAGATTTGTTAACTTTGTTTTAAAATATAACATACATATGTTACGGTAAATTACCAAGCTTTTCGGTGTGTATGAGAAAAAAGCTACTTCAATAATCGCGATCCTCTACTTGGAGATTTCATTGGCACATTCTGACCTACGAATTGCAAGTTACTCGACAGTCTTGTAATGAACAACATAGACCTCCCTGCTTGGGACGCGCTAAATAGGAAGTTTATTAGATTCACCGAGGCGTTTTTAACAGCGGCCGCACCGGAAGCTATCTCACGATCGCTGATCAGGCTTGTATCACAAGAAGCCAGGATTTTTTCACCTTCTCTACACAGCATGCAATGTATATTTGTAAAAGCCTCAAATTTGTGCACGACATGGGGTTTTGTGCTGAGGTCTTTCTTACGCGTTTACAAATGGTTCCGCCTTCGGTGCAGCGAAGTGGACTCACCATCTCGATGCCTATGTAAGTGGTCATGTAGGGGGACAGGTACATCCCGTCCTCGTTGGGGTCCGGGCTCACCCCCCGCCTGTGCACCATTATGATCATGCCCATCTCACTGCTAGAGCGCAGGTACTCGTCTTTCTCTATGTCGAGCACCAGCGTCAACCCTAAAGATAAAAACAAAAAAGAATCAAGGCATAAAGGGAGAAGGAGTGCTATTCTCAAGCCAGACCAAGGTTCTTTAGATGCACCCCTAGCATCCCTGGTGTTAAATGCGGTATGAAAGAACACTGAACAAGGGCAGAGGGGGAAAGCCCCAGTTTGCAGGTTGAGCCAACGTCTCGATAAGTGGACTTGTCTTCGTCTGGGCAAGTCCACTTGTCGAAACGTTGGCTCGACCTGCGAACTGAGGCTTCCTCCCTCTACCCTTGTTCAGTGCTCTTTCATACCCTATTATCCATATTCTTCCTCTCGTTCTACCTTGATGTTGTATTTGTACTTTATCTATTTCCTTGGTCGACTATACCACAGCACGCAGTTCTCGCTCCTTAGCATTTCACTTATGCTCGCGATGTCTGCGCCCAGTAGTTTAACTCACCATGCAAAGCGCAGCTACATTTTTATGTAACCGTTGTCCTGAATAAACGCCTGAATTAATTGCGCACATCACACTGAATAAAACTCACATGCTTGCTAAGATGTGCAGGTGGCACGGGTGTCTAGAATACTACGTTCTATTGCATTAAATGGCCACTATGTGTTTGTCGCAATGCAGAATGTATTCAAATATTCAGTGATGATCCTGCCACGCTGTAAATGTCATCGTTGCCAGTGGTGGACAAAACAATGTGCATTTCACTGACGGCATGTGTGACGCTGCGCGTATTGTTTTCGTTACATTATTCCGGGCTCGAAGCTCAATTTTTTCTGAAAACAGTTTTACAACTACGATTTAGAAAACATAATTGCTTACCGTCAACGGGTAAGTTGCTTGCTTGGTAAGAGATCTTCGAAGCGTTAAAGTTTGAGCAGAATATGCAGTAACATAGGCCAAACGTGGGGCTCGTGCTCGGTTCGTACATGCTGTAAGTAGCAGGACAAAAAACAAGGCGCTTTGGTAAAGAAAAGGCACTGAGGAAGTTCGAACATGCGACAGCTAACAAGATGCTAAAAGCGTATGCCCCGAGTCATTCAGCTGGTCTGTAGAAGTGCGGACATAAGTAAACGGAGCACGCCTTTCCGTTAAAATTAAAATCACGCCTTCTGCACCAGAGATAAGAACGCAATAATTGTCCAAGTGAAAGGGCACTGGCGTCTACTACCGGTTCGCACATACCACGACTGTCAGTTTCAATCATGCAACGTGTGAAAAAGTTAGAAGGAAATAGCGTGCTCCGTTTACTTTTGCCCACTCCAGTACATGTTACTAAATCCAGAACTGCGCTTTCGTGAACAGTGCTTCAGTAACATGTATGGCAAGTCAAATTCAAAAGCATTTGGTTTGTTTTATGGGGTTTACCGTCCCAAAGTGACTCAGGCTATGAGAGACGCCATCGTGCAGGGCTCTGGAAATTTTTACCACCTGGGGTTCTTTGACGTGCACCTTTTCGTCTCCTTTGAAAAGCGGCCGCCACGGCCGGGCTTCGATTCCGCATCCTTGGGTACAGTAGTCGAGCGCCCTAAGCACTGCAACACCGCGGCGGGGTTCAAAAGCATCTGCAGTTAACCATAGAACATAGAAAGTTAATGTACGTTTTACCGAATATGAATTGTTTCTGATATGAACGTTTAAAAACAGGCATATATTTTTGTGCAAATACTTGTCGCAAATCTCAGATTTGAAGCCAGTTGCAAAGTAAAGTGGCCTTAGTTGTGAAAACACAAAAGAAGTGTATTTTTTTCTCCCATTGGGGTGGGGGGGGGATGTCCTCGCTGCTGCCTGCCGCGACAAACAGCGCGAGCGTGCGGATATCGCCTCTACCCTTGAAAAACTGCTATTCGCAGATGTCACTGTCTCTTGCTATTTTGACTCTCCCTTTTTTTTCCACTGCTACTTGCGCTGATAGCTGTCTTCTTGACCATCGCTCAATAGCTCCAATACACGCACTAAATATGCCACAGTTTCAACCTTGGGCTACAAATGCATCATTTCACTGAAGTGAAGCATAAAAAATAATTGTTTAGGGAAGCGAATTTCATGAGCATCTCGGATGAATCGAGTCAGTCCAAGTTAGCCGAAGCTGGCAACTATTTGTGTGGACTCTCATGATCTCAGTGGTTTTATTTTTAAACGCATTAGCGTTAGAGTGCCCATTATCGCAAATAGTGTCTGCTGATGGCGATAGCGCTGGCACATGATGCCTCGACCCGGCACCTTCAAGGGCCGGTTCATCTCCCACTTGCGAGCGTCCACCCACCACCCACGACATACCAGCCTCCACTGCCAAAGGCTCAACCCACCTGTATCAACCTACAAAATGGTCTATAACTACCACCCACAGTCTCGCAAAATCACAACCTGATGATGAAAGCAAATTAAAAGACGCAAATACACCATTTGGAAGCTGCAGCTGTGCATAGCAGACACAAACGGCAGGTATACTCTAATTTCAACGCACAAACCAACGGTGGTAGGTTCGAAATTTGCTGCCGGACAGGAATGAGTATAACCGTCCACAGACCCGGCGCCCGACTTTTAGGAGTAGGAGCTTGGAAGAGACTTTGCAATCCCGCTTTGCCCTTTCGGAGACAAACCTGGTTACAAAAACGCTAGCCTGCAAAGGTGGTTCGGTTATAGTGCTCACAGCGAAGTCCATGTTCATACGGTCTAATCAACCTCTCTAAACAGACGTAAAACCTGACTGTCATTTTGAGATAAGTTGTCTTCAGAGTATGCTACAGTACCAACCAAATCTGGATTCTCCTCAGGTTGCCTGAAAGCCCGATTTTGGGGTCAAAAAAATTAAAATAAGCCCGTAATAAATAATTTGCTGCTACAGAACAGCTAACTCTCCAGCACTCACATTACGCTGATAATCATCCCGTGAGATTTTTGTTTTCCTTCTGGAACCACAGCTGCGTGCTCTCTTCTGCTTCTGTGCTAATGGCTGTTTTGGTGAATGCCTTCTTACGTCTTAAAGGTCCACTTGGACGCTGATGAACGTGTACCGGATTAGTAACGTGGGATGTGGCTTTTGGTAACGAGAGCTGTGCATTACGACGTCTGTAATTGCTACAAAATTCTGTTTTCTTGATGTCACGTACATACTTCCTCATAACTGGTTTGAAGTCAGCCAGCCGAGGGAAAAGAAAAACGAAGGATTTCATGAGAAAGACATGGTTTGACGGAAGGTCGGACATATTCATTGCCCTATAATAGCGGTGTCATTGGCAAGCCGGCTGAGACCATGATCATCTTGGAAGTCCACAATAAAAGTAAATATTATGCGTCATTCTGTAACCCGCCATTGCGGCAGAGCAACCTCTATGGCTACTTACATAGTAAGCATAGCAGCATTTAATTTTTCCAATATACGCAAAGGCTTGGATGTGAAATGGGGCAGCTTCTAAAAAAAAACTGCGGAGTCTTAGTAAGGCTTGTATAATACCGAATTCATCCGTATTTAATGCATGAAGTTTCCTGCCTTGATTGGGTGTGTATATCACGATGACAAGAAAACAAGAGTTCGTGTTCATAAAAGCAAGCACACTTCGAACTGTGCTGGCGGGCAGCATGCTCTCCTGTCTTCGTCTAACAGCACCATCAATGTTTTTGTAAACTGTCATGGCCTTCATTTCGTCTCCGCCGTTTCTCCCTTCCAGCGAGCTAAAACAGCGTATTTACGTTCTTATTAAAGATTAACTATAATTAACTATTATAACGAGCTTTATTGTAGGGTAAGCTCACTTACTAGGGCCAGGTCATAATCCCTGTTACACTATAATTAATTTCAAAGGTGGCTTGCTTAATTAACGCTGTGGAGTGTCCTTGTGCAGAGTCTTCGTGTACTATGTGATTTTCAGTTTTTTCTATGCTTTATTGTCACAGTTTGTGAGGCACCATTTTTTGTTTTACTGCTTAATGTCTGTATCCACTGTTTCTATTACAATTTATTTATACAATGGCTACGGTCCATACATGGATTCTGCAAAGTGATTCTGGAGTCTGGAAAAAAAAAAACGAGCCGTTTCCTGTCCTTCCACAAGAAATGGCTGGCTGCGCTGCCTGGTTGGTCCCCAGGTCTCACCCCCAAGCTTATCGACACTCGGCGTTGCCTCACTCTCGTCGTCCTAGGCTGTTGCCGAGTGACGCAATTTTTCCTTCGTTCCGCTGCCCGGCGGTGCGCTAAGCGATTCCAGCCGACCCACTCTACCGCGTCTCGATGAGTCTTGTTCTTGTGCTGGCGCTACGCGTCCGGCTGCCGCTAATCGCTTCTTCCTGGTTGCGTCGTCCGCATCCGCCTCGTTCCTGTCTGTCTTGGCGCTGGCACTTTCGTGAGATGGCAGCCTCCATGCACTCATTCCCACGTATGCTGTTTGGTGGTGGTGGCTTTGGTGACCTAGTGTTTCGCAGTACGACGAGGGCCATTCTCGACAGATGCTGTCAGTCTGATGTCAATGTGGACCAGTCGCTACAGGTAGTAAGGGCCGATTCATTCATTCATTCATTCATTCATTCATTCATTCATTCATTCATTCATTCATTCATTCATTCATTCATTCATTCATTCTAATTAAGCCCTACTGTGGTGGCACAGTGGTTACGGCGCCCGACTATTGTACCGCCGTACCCAGGTTCGAACCCGACCGCTGGCGGCTGCGTTTCGATGGAGCCGAAACGGAGAGTCCGTGTGCTGTGCGATGTCAGTGCACGTTAAAGAACTCCAGGAGGTCGAAACTTACGCAGTCCTCCCCTACGACGTCTATCATACCCTGAGTTGCTTTGGGACGTTAAGCCCTACAAAATAAATAAATATACCAAACCGTTCAATTAAAATGAAATTGTTAGTCGCTGGCCTTTATAACTAATCAATGTTCGTTTGGTGCTTCCCACAGATACGAACTGATGACTATTACCAGCGGCAGTGATCGTTGCAGCCTCTGCACTCTGATTTTGAGTTCTAGTGCGGACAGCTCGATTCTAAGATGCGACTGCCGATTTTCTGAGTAATATGAATAAACTGGCAATGCAAGCTTACTCGGATGTCACACCAATGCTATGGCATATCCTACGTCTGAAGCTAACATTACGTGAGGATGGAGTATTTTATTTTGTTTTCTAGGAACGGTCTGTCTGACTAGATATGATTTAGGCGCACCTGGGATCGTGTAAGTACACGTAGCAGTGTCAACGTTGATCAAGCCCTGCACTTGGCGCGCATCACAGACTGACATCGTCGAAAACGCTTATGGTACTCTACAGCACGCTCGACCGTAAGGTGCGGCAGAAAGATCAGAACCTGTTTTAATTTTTTTTTGACAAGAACAACAACAAAAGTTTGTTTCCCTTTCGTCTTGATTTTGTGTTTCCACGGTTAGTCAGGCCGCCTTCAATACAATGTTCAGTAAACGGCACTGGTCGCGAATTGTATCAGCACACACGTCACCTGCAACATCTGCTGCAGTTATGAAAGAAAAACTGTGCAAATAAGTGAAACACAACACTTTAACTATAACGTGCAGGCTAGGCCCGAAACATGTCTCTGTAAGTTTGAATGTAAAGGGGAGGAGAAAAGTAGCACCCGAAACGACACTTCTGTATCGCTGCAATGTCAGCCAGACGGCGAATGGTTTTCGCTCTCGGTGAATAAATTTTTGAAAAAAAAAATGATTATTCGTAACCGATGCGAATTGAGGCTCCGAACGTCGAACATGTGCTAATATGTAGCTTACAGCAGCCGGTGCGCATGACAGCAGCACGACCTTGGACTCGTTCACCTATGTTTTTGCATCCTATAATCTTTTTCACGCTTGCTAAATACACCGCCGAAAATTTCGCTTCATTTTTGGTGGTAACATTTAGGGCAAATAACAGCTTACAGAATTAGTTCATTTCTCTTTTTCTTTTGTTGGTTGAGATTCGCACTTTTAGAGAACTCGAGAAGCAGAATACAAAATAACAGACTGTGCTTAAGTTTGCTGAAGAGCGGAAATGGCGAAAGCCACTTTACAGGATTGTTTTCACTAACTGCATATACATTGTCATTCCTATTATCATCATCCTTACTATTGCTATCATTATCAACTAAATGCTGTGTCATCGTCATGGCTACTACTATCATTATCGTTATCACTTACTGCAGTGTCCCTATCACCGCTATTATCATAATTATCACTATCTGCATCCTCATTGTCATCGCTACAATCATTATCGCTCTAGACAAGGAAAATTACAATCTTTTCTTACCAGCCTTGTATGATTAGTGGTTTGCGCTTTCTGCTGGTGATGGGAGGGATTGTTGTTCGATTCCCAAAACCACATTTTTTTTAAGTGTCAGTACGGCCTTCTCTTATAGCCACACATTGTTCTCTGGTTCTTTGATGGTCAATGGTCAAAAATCAATCGAAGAGTGACGGCATCGATTTGAGCGCTAGCACGAACCTGACAATTCATTTTAAAATAAATGTGGTACAATCAATTGATGGAAATGCTCAACTCAAAGCTGAATAACCTCATCTAAAGCACAAGTATGCATTATTGGACAGCATATGAACAGCCAGATACATTTCTTTTCATATCAGAATGTTAGCATAGTACTCAGATGGTAATTTTTGCGTCAGCATAAGTAGGGTGCTGCAATAAAAAGATTATCCCTGGGAAAGAAAACAGGCATGTATATGCCCATGTAAGATTACCCATACAGCCGCTTGCGGCATTACTGTGAGGGGCACGGTTATACAGAACAAATAAAATGTTAAAACATCAGAATTATGGCCAAATAAAACAAAAACTAGATACCTGGACAATAGATATAGCTTTTTTTATATTTATTATAGCCGCTTTTATTTTATTTTCCTTGCGTACAAATGAAGTTTCATGACAATAGCAGTGCACAAAGAATTAACTCAACAAGAATGCAAGAATCAGGACTTAAAGAGAACGTTTGCTACCCTGAGCTACAGCTTTGAAATTATGCTTGTAGCTTTACCTTGAAAGTACTGCGCATTATACTCGGCAGTCTTAGCCCAATTGGCGCTAAAAGGCTTCGGCGTTGTGCACGTCATAAGCTCACAGCAGCCAAAATCAAAATCAGTAATGCGCTCTCGCACGTCGGAAGCAAGCTGAATGCAATTGGAAAACTAACCTCGTAACTGCTTCAATGCAACCAGAGATACATATATTTTAGACTCATAACGACGATAGTGTATTTGACTGATGAATAAAGTACCAACAAAGGACATTTTTGTCTCCTGTCCACTTGCACAAAAGATGAGATTATAACCGCATTCCGATCTGTAGCAGGCTTTAACATGTAGCAAAGATCTGTAACCTAATTCGGGAGTAGCGGCGTTCGTTAACTGTGTTCGATATTTATGTATTCGTTTCTAAATACATTGATGTCGTCCAGCTATATGTGAACGCTGTTCCGCATACGCGCTATGCCGTTTGAGAGTCCTGTTTTACTGTGGCTTTTGAGGTGATGACAAAAATCGAAACTTTTTCAAGAAAGTTTCGGGATTCCTAAAGAGAAAGAGAGAAAAAAAAACGAAACAAAAAACAGCAGGGATGACCAGCCTTGTGTATAGAACGTCGTTGTTATTCTATACTTCTCGCTATTACACATTACTTTAATGGGTGTGTAATAAAATTCAATAAAAAATTTTCTTTCACAAGTCACTTAAAAACGCTGGTGCGGTCCATTCAGGTGGACTGTATGACGAGGCTGACATTATTTCCTTGGCAGGATGCAATTAAAATGCGAATAATTAAATACAATAAAACCGAATTTTAATTTTTCGATTTCGAGCCAACATGATACATTTTGATATTGCAGAGCTCCATTGTTGAATGTGAGTCTAGCTTATAAAATTGCTGAATCGGCATCGGAGCTTGAAACGTAAAACTTGACAAATATAAGCTGAGTGGTTTGTTGGACGAGTTGGCTGAAAATCATTTTAAAACAACGTTATAACACGGCCAGATAGAAAGAGACAAACACACATTGCGTAATGTGCGTTTTTCTCTTTCTGTATGTCTGTGTTATAGCGCTGTTCTAAATAATTGACAAATATGTGCATTTAATATGACGCAACTGTGGCTTCGCATGAGCGCAAAATTGCTAAAATGGCATTCCTGCACGTGATATCAGCGCTGAAATCACATAAACGGGATGTATGTAAGTCATAAATGGCGTAAACTGAGTCTGTACGTCACTCAAACAGAACCATTGTGCAAATCTGAAACGCGAGAAGGTCAACTTTAGAGGAGTTTCAAGAATTGATTAATTTGAGCCTTCTTGACCACGAACCTTGATACCAGCTCTGAATAAAATTAACTTGGCTCGCCTTTAATATTTACATCGTTCACCTATGCAATTTAAATATGTGTCCTAAAGCTAAAAATGAGAAAGCTCATTAGATGATTTTAGTTAAATAATAGTCCTTCTGTTGTATTCTGCCGCGTAAATATATAGTACACTCCGTTCTCTATAAACCTGCATAGAGTGCAGTGAAGTTTCTTGCACGGGTTTGAGAGCACAATTCTGTACCGATAAACTGAATCAGCAAGTAGAAAAACTGCCGACGCTATTAACGCAACCCTGATGCAGCGTGAATAAAGCTTGTATTCAAAGGCCGAACGATCTATACGCTCTATGCCATCCAAAAAATGAGACTTCTACGAGCAGCACATAGCAACGAACCCAATCACGGTCGCGAATGTATACTGCCCAAAGCATTACAAGCAGATAGCCAACTCAGCTGCTTTCAGCCCGTATTGGTGTGACTGCATACAAGTACAAAATTACATTCGGACGATATGTTAACGACACAGCGAGAAAGTTCTGGAGGCAATTCAACAGAAGCCTCGTTGCCCGCAAACTCATCCAGAGCTATCCATGCCGAAAAATGTTTGTTTTTCATCGAACATGAGGGGTTCCAATTATGCGGATGAATCTGCCAGTGCGCGCAGGTTGTCAACAGCAAATACGACAAAGTGAATATTACGCATCACTGATCGCTCTATAGTTGCCACGCGTCTCATTAAAAATGGAGAGCGAATCAATCGCTCCACCGTCCAAGAATCTGTCTGAATACATCAACTCGGTCGCTTTCCTCATTAAAACAAGGACACGGTATAAAAAGCAACAGACATGCAATTATGTCTGCAAACTTCGGCAAGAAGACGCTGTTAACACATAGAGGATCCCTAATCACCTTGAAACTACCCTCATAAGTTTGTTTCGTGCCTTTATATTTCTGGAAATCAATATGCAAAGAATTCGTGAAAGTCACGAAGGAATTCGGTCACTGTTTCATTCTAAGTAAGTTACGAAGGCAAACATCTGTACGGGTTTTTGCCTTATAAAACTCGTAGAAGAAGTTGTTCAGGATCTGACGCAGTTAAAAACTTATCCGTGCTAACTGAATTTCAGGATATCGGGTCCTGGCACAGTGTACGCAACGTTTTTTGAAACAATCAATTTCAGTTCACATTGCATGTTTCTTTCACAGTCGAAAATTTCAAGCACGGTATGTATTTGCTTTCTGTGGCTGTTCTAGTCCTTACCGCTTTCCGTGCACTGTACGAATTCAGCCAATACAGCACTGTGACGGACGCACATGTCTTGACCTGGGTCTTCATCATTGCTCTTACAAATACAGCTTTCTTAGATATCGCTTATAAGTGTTAGAGAACCGTGGAGCATGCATTATAAAATACTTTTACGAACATAGTAATGGTAATGGTCTAATGCTTAGCAACGTCTTGCACTTAAAGTATTTCGTGACCTCGTACCTGCAAAAGACAGGTATAGAAAACCGAGGAGATTCGACAATAACAGTGGACCAATTGGAGAAGGTTATAAAATGCTGCTATAGGTATGTTGGCGGGAATGGTTTCAACCTTTCATGCATAGTAAAAATTTTTTTTTAAATGATGCCCACCGCACGCTCTGAACAATTAGGACTGCATCAGAAAATCAACGGGACGCGCTTTTGACAACGAATAGAAGAAAACTAAAAATGTCACGAAAAAGAATCAGCGTATATATCAATTATGTGACATGTGAAAAAATTGCATTCATAAACAACATCCCATTGAAAAAATGCACTCGTCCATATTTTCTAGGCATGACTTGAACGGTTGTAGTCGTCCTGTCTTAGCCAGGCCAGGATGTGGGGACAGGGTGGTACGCTCTCAATCAACTGGGCGGGTATTACTGCCAAAAGAGGTGCAATATCTTTTCTCCTGTACAGTGTGCTGCTATATATTTTCACAAACAGACACTGAGTAGCAGAAATGCCCGTTGTCACAAAATTGCGACAAGCCAGGGATCAATCACCCGCGTTCATCACAAACGAGTGCTCCCTGCGTCTGGTTGCTCGTCATGCAAGCTTCAAAGGCGCAGCGAGCGAGGAATAGTCCTTCGTGCTGCAAATCTCGCTTCATTCTTGCAGCGACGATTTACACCAAGAGAGGACGGTGGTAAATCGTTGAAAACTGGCTGCCATTCCTATACATGCACACGTCCCTGTTTTTGTCGCGCCAGACACCATTTTTGTAGAGGACTAACAGTTGCGACAGGCGTCTTGCAGCGTCTTCCACAAAAAAGTGGCACAAAAGTACAAGCAAATGAGCATGCGAAGCACGTTAGGTACGTTGCAACCGCGGCGACAATGGACTTTGAAAGAGCGAATCAGCTCACTCTTGCGCGAAGGAGACTAAACAGCACGCTCGACAAGTACCGCAGTGAACTCGTTTATCCCCACCTGTCGTCGAGGCAACTTTCTCCCTTGACGGTGCAGTTTAGGACCATCCTTTGCTTTGTGTGCCCCAGGGCCAGCAGCGTGTGGCTGTTGTTGGACTTTCGTGCGATGTTCAGAAAAGGGTACAACTCCTCCGTCGTGAAGTTGTGAACTGCGTTGATGTCCTGAAAAGGCATGCAAGAAAGTTATGTAAGTGGGGCTACTGCATACGAAGTGCAGGACGAAGGACGTAAGAAAAGGAAAGAAAAAATTCTACAGAAAAGCTTAAGGTCGCTTGAGAGTATGAATGCGATTGAAAGTTTTTCGAGTGACGTTTTCGACTTTCTGCTGGTGCAGTATTTGGTGTATGTGTCTGCGTATTCTACTTAGACTGGCAATCTGGAATCCACAATCACCGAAATTCTGTTTTGAAGGCACACAAATAGAGGTGCATACGTCGTCGGTTCGAATCCCTGTCGCAAGCTCACCTCCAAGTTGACTAGGAGGTGTATGCTATATGAAACAAGAAATTGGATGATACCAGCCAGAATGCTGTAAGACAGACGATTGAATCAATGTTTATACAATGACGGGAGAACTGGAAGCCAGTCGGTGGAGAAGACATAGACGAACGATACGTATAGCATTGTGTAACCGTAACGTGACGGTGGCAACTGGTAGTAGATAGTCTTGGATGCTCAGTGATGCATCTTGGATGCTTGACTTGCTATATGCGTCATGCGGTCACGCGATGATGTCACCCCTTGCTTATCGCATTGCTGGGATTTTTATGACCACCTCGCGAACACGACGAACGAGAAATGAACGCCGCCAGCTTTTTTCGTGATGGGACATATAATGCTTTCTCATTAATAATGGGCTAGAAAAAAAAAAGCCAAGCACCACCTTTCCGCTATGAGTTCCTTTTCTTCTTGCGCAGCGTTTGTGGCTTCTTTTTATTACTGCGCCAGGACAATGAGCGAACGTTAACGTTAAAACTTTGAAGCTCAGATTTTGCTGGGCCTTTGTATTCTGAGATGCTGAAAGCTATAAAGCACATTGATCCATCATATTTTCAGCGTATATTTTATGCAGTTTCGTGGTGAGTTACACCACTTTGTTATGATTTGTGTTCCTCCTGTTTACGTCGACAGATCATTCCTTTCGCTTTTTCTTTGCTCACGTCGAAAATCACACCTAGCAAGCAACGCGATGTAAAAATATGGAGTAAGAAAAACTCTAAGGAGAGTTATGTAACAGCTTCAAAGTTTAGCATAACGTGGCAGGCCATGGAGCGTTTTATTGGCGAGTGCATGGTATTGCCTGTGACAATGAAGAGATGGACAGAGAGAGAGAGAGGCGTTAAAAGGACTTGACTAATGGATGCCGGTGGGATGGTATAAAGCCCTGCAGAGAGAGAGAGAGAGAGAGAGAGAGAGAGAGGCGTTAAAAGGACTTGACTTATGGATGCCGGCGGGATGGTATAAAGCCCTGCAGAGTTTCTTTCCTCCCAGCGGAAACAGGCTACTGCAACGTCGGCTTAAGCTTAAGAACTCATACGAACGGAATTCCAGTTAGAACGTTACAGAATCTCCTCCACATGACCCCGAATTGAAATGCATCTATTGTAGCAAAAATCTTTGTTCCACACTTGTTCACTTGCTGTTAAGAAACGCCAGAGTGTGAAAGCTTCCAATTCAACAAACCAGATAGAATTGGCAGATATATAAAAGCTAATCAATAAGCGCAAAGTGGCCGATATAAGGAAGCATAACATGGAGAAAATTGAGCATGCTGTAAAGAACGGGGGAAGCCTTAAAGCGCTGAAGAAGAAATTGGGCATAGGAAAAAATCAAATGTATGCGCTAAGGGATAAGGCGCGCAATGTCATCACGAATATGGACAAGACAGTCAAAGTAGCTGAGGAGTTCTATACTGATCTCTACAGTAGCCAAAGTAATCAGGACCGTAATGAGATTGGCGGTAGGGAAAAACAGTCAGACGTTCCACCAGTGACAAAGGACGAGGTGAAGAAAGCAACAGAACCTATGAAAAGTGGGAAAGCCGCTGGAGAGGATCAGATAACTATAGATTTGTTGAAGGACGGGATGGGGGGGGGGGGGGGGGGGCGGAGGGGTTATCGCGCTAGAAAAACTGGCTGCTCTTTATACGCAGTGCCTGGTGTCATCGACGGTACCGGAAACATGGAAGAACGCAAATATTATCCTCATTCATAAGAAAGGGGATGCTAAGGACCTTAAAACTTACAAACCAATCAGCTTACTGTCTGTTACGTATAAGGTACTAAGGTAATCTCTAATAGAATCAGGACAACCTTAGACTGCAATTAAGCAAAGGGTCAAGCAGGTTTTCGGAAAAAGTACTCTACTATCGATCATATCCATACCATCAACCAGGTGATAGAAAAATGCTCGGATTATAGCCAGCCCTTATACATAGCATTCATTGATTAAGGAAAAGGATTTGACGCAGTAGAAACCTCGGCGGTGATGCAGGCGTTGCGAAATCAGGGTGTAAACGAGCCCTACGTGAATGTTCTGGAAGATATATACACTGGCTGCACAGAAACCATAGTTCTGCGTAAAGAAAGTAACAAAATTTCCATAAATAAAGGCGTTAGGCAAGGAGACACAATCTCCCCAGTACTATTCACAGCTTGCTTAGAGGAAGTATTCAGAGACTTGGAATGGGAGCAGTTAGGGATAAGGGTAGATGGAGAATACCTCAGTAATCTGCAATTTGCTGATGACATTGCTTTGCTAAGTAACTCAGGGGATGAATTGCAAAGAATGATTAATGACCTAGACAGGAAAAGTAGAAAGGTAAGCTTGAAAATCTATACTGTAAAGTTCAACAGCCTCGGGAAAGAGCAGCAGTTTACGTTAGGTAGCGAAGCACTGGAAGTAGTAGGCAAATATATCTACTTAGGACAAGTAGTAACCGCCGATCCGGACCACGAAAAGGAAATAACAAAAAGAATAACATTGGGATGGGGCGTATTGGGCAAGCACTCGAAAG
Source organism: Amblyomma maculatum (assembly GCF_055883805.1). Classification (NCBI taxonomy): domain Eukaryota; kingdom Metazoa; phylum Arthropoda; class Arachnida; order Ixodida; family Ixodidae; genus Amblyomma; species Amblyomma maculatum. The sequence continues at coordinate 201,266,547 of NC_139347.1, read as the reverse complement.
ATTATGACTAGCAGTTTACTGGAATCGCTCAAGAGGAAAGTATACAACAGTTGAATCTTACCTGTACTCACCTATGGGGCTGAAATGTGGAGGCTAACCAAGAGGGTTTTACTTAAGTTGAGGACAACGCAGAGGGCAATGAAGCGAAAAATGTTACGGGTAACATTAAACGATAGGAAGCCGTGCAGAGGGGGTCAGAGAAATAACTCGTTACTGACATTCTAGTGGAAATCAAGAATAAATGGCATAGGCAGGACATTTAGTGCGGAGAGGATAACTGATGGTCGCTTAGGGTAACAAACTGGATTTCAAGGGAAGGAAAGCCTAGCAGGGGGCGGCAGAAAATTAGGTGAGTGGATCAGGTTAAGAAGTTCGCAGGGGTGAAGTGGACGCCGCTAGCACAGAGCCGGGTTAATTGGAGAAATATGGCAGAGGCGTTCGCCCTACAGTGGGTATAGTCAGGCTGATGATAATGATGATGATGTTCACGAAAGCGATTGCGCGAGGTGTATACATCATGCTGTTTTATAGTTTTCATGTGCTTGATTGCAAAGAGAAAAGGGGAAAGCGGAAGATATCGCGATTTGTTGTAAAAAGTAGCATCAAGCACAAAATAAATGTATTTGGTGCGTAGCGAAACTGAATCAGCGGTCTGTGGCTATTTGCACAACTTTTTTTTTTACCACGACGGTAGCTTACCATGGTACCCGTCTGATCACAGAGGATGTTCCTTATAGTGCCGTTTATCAGCTCGATCGTGTTCGGCGAGCAGACAGCCGACGCTCTGAGCGGGTTGAGGTTGCAGAACGTGACGGCGGGCAGCTGGAGGCTGTTTCCTTCCGTCATCGATATGGACACAATGTCGCGGTACTCGAAGTGATTCTGCAACGTTTTTCCTGCAATGCAGACACAAAATTTCAAGCGTAAAATACAAGATGCGAGCACTGCTGGAAAAATTTAAAATAAACAATGTGGCTTTAAGTAGATAATTTGTACACTGCCTAGTACAAGGAAGGGTATTTTATCCCGGTGGTCACGCCTATTAAGCCGACGCACCTCACCATGGGAGTCTGTGCAGCTTCTGGACTTGCAAGGCGAACATAAGAAAGTGAAATAAATAGCTTGTTTTATTTTTTTTTTTCATGTCACGTCTGTACCGATGTTATATCTGTGCTAGCAGTGCACAGATATCGCACAGTCAGCGGCTTTGTCAGCGCATAACGCCGATCGTGGATTCTGGATTCTTATCAGTGAGCGAGATAAGCGTCTGCTGTATGCTAGGTAAAACTACTACTCATTGCGAGCCCAGACAGCACGTTCAGATACCACTATTATCAGTGAGATCTTTCATAGAAAAAAGGGATGCATGGTTAGCGAGGAATTCCACTAATGCATGGTTGGGGATGGACACTTCTTTCTGTGTACAGAACCACTGGACATTGTACTACACGCCACCTTATTTTTCTGGAGGCCTCATCTTAATTCGTAACGTTCGTTTTTACACCGATGAGCCGCAAAAACCACTGCTGCTGCTCCTCTGTTTCCACTCCCCCCCCCCCCCCCATTCCTTCCAGCCGGTAAAGTTCAGATCTCCCTGTAATTTCAATTCTCAGAGAAACCTCTGGGTCTGGGGACCTTTAGAAACTGCAGCACAGCAGCAGCGCCCTGTGGAACGCAGCATATTTTTCTGGTGGGCGCAATAGAATCACACCAGGTGTTTTTTATGAGATAAGAGAAGTAAAGAAAGGAAGCAAACGCGAGAAAAGAGAAGCGAAAGAAAGAAAGAAAGAAACAAGGAAAGAAAGAAAGCAAGAAAGAAGGAGAGAGAGAAAGAAGAAAGAAAGAAAGAAAGATAAGAAAGAAAGAAAGGAAGAAAGAAAGAAAGATAGAAAGCAAGAAAGAAAGAGAGAGAGAAAGAAGAAAGAAAGAAAGAAAGAAAGAGAAAGAAGAAAGAAAGAAAGAAAGAGAAAGAAAGAAAGAAAGAAAGAAAGAAAGAAAGAAAGAAAGAAAGAAAGAAAGAAAGAAAGAAAGAAAGGAAGAAAGAGAAAATCGAAGCTTCGGAAATAGCGACAAAATTAAGCTGCGCAAGACAAATAAAATAATCGCGGTCACTTTCACGTTTTTGTGAAATGACTATGAAGGTAATCATGCGAAGTTAGCTGAAGTCGAATAGGCTTCACTTCCTGCTTCGTGAAGCGATCAGAAGGTGAGACAAATGCCACGTGAAAAATTATTGGAATAATGTGGTAAGAAAGAGGGAGAAAACACTTGGTGGGGCCGGCGAAGAGGGGGCGGGGGAAGCGAGGGGTGACGACGACGGCTAAACTATGGAACATACGTAAAAGAAAAGGCGCCTCACAAACCGGTACGTTACGCAGAATGTGTGCTACTTCCAGGAATGAGCTTGGGGAGGAAACGGCTCGGAGGAAGCTGGAACGGGCAGGGAGAAATGGATGGGAAGTTTGGGATGAAAAAGCAGAGCGCACTCGTAATGTATACATATAGCAGAGGACGAGCCTCAAGGGGGACACACGCTGCCGGCTCGTGCACAGACCGATGCTGATGACGGTGACGACGAAGAAGACGACGTAGACGGTGCAGAAGATCCAGAAGCGCCAGCGGTTCTCAATGACCACCAGGCGGTCGATGCCCGTCGTGGACTCGGCGAAGAGCTCCTTCAGCTTCTCCAGGGGCTGCTTTTCGTGCGCCTTGAGGCGGCACAAGCGCGCGGCCAGCCGGAACCGCAGGAGAAGCCGCCGACGGCGCTGCTGGGCCGCCTGGATCTGGCTGCTGCGGGTTTGCCGTCACATACCGTTACACAATTAGTTTCGTGTTGCCGTCGGTTCGTTTACGCCACGGCAGCTAAAGAGTAATGATAAATAACTGCAGCTGATTTAGCTAAGTTGACCAATGCGAAATGTGTTCAAGCACTCCACGTTTCATTTTTCTTTCAGCTCGAGTCTCTAGGGTTTCAAGGTCAAGCTTCAGGCAAAACTCGACGAGATCGGTGATTGTAGATCTTTGCAGTATAGAATTTTGGTACCGCATAATACACGTTAAGAGGGTGTGCGGTAAAGGTGTGTTTAAATCAATTGCGCTCAAACGGAAATTGCTGAAGACGACGAAACGCAATGCCCAAGGCAAGGGAGTGGCAGTTTGATATGCGTGATTTGGTGTGTGTGTGCGTGTGTTTGTGAGAGAGAGAGAAAGAGAGAGAGAGAGAGAGAGAGAGAGAGAGAGAGAGAGAGAGAGAGAGAGAGAGAGAAGTGGCCGAGGGCTCAACATACCTACTGGTTTTCCGATTTACCTCGTGAAGGAGCGCTTTCACACTAAAACAGGAAGGGAGCCTCAAGAGCCGTCCGAAGGAGCAAGCTTCCTTCTTACCTCGTGACGAAGTAAATCGAGTTTAAATGGAGAAAAACAACGTCACTCAGAGCTCGTGGAATTCTAATCTTGCATCAGTATCAAACATCCCGCCGTTCGCACATTTAATTACAAGGGGTTCATTCATGCAAATGGCAATAAAAGGCAATAAAAGAAAGGGCAAAACGAAGATGGTAATAGACGAACTCAAGGATGAAAAACGATCTTTTTCCTCCCAAAGGTAATTTGTCACGCTTATCAATGTTAGTGACTACCTTTCGTCCGCTCCTTTTTGTGCATCGGTCAGAGGGCGCTATGTGGTAGCGGATTATCGGGGACATCAGAAAAAAAAAAAAAAATGTTAGAAAACATCATTAGGATGTCTAGTGCAGGGTATGTTATTCTTGTTTCGAATTTTATGTTTATTAACCGCTTTCTTTTGATATGATGAATGAAGCAAGTTAGCGCACCGTACACAAAGTGCCGTACTGGGGTACGCTGACATATAGAAATACCATCCTTTCACTAGCCGATCGTTTAGGACGGTATGAAAAATGCAGCGAAATATGCGCACTACATCCATTCAAGTTTCGCAGAAATTATAAAAACAATTGAGAATATGCCCGTGAGTTCTCTGCAGCGCACTAATGGTCTGACATACGAGAACCCGGCCGTTCGGACAATATTACAGTCTGTGATACACGGGGCGCCTGACACTTGGTTTCGTGACAGGCGCCATGCAACAAGCACTTTATTCCTCCGCCATTTTGCCTGAGAATTCCGGCATCAGACCACCCGGTGAAACTGAAAGGTCGCTCAAGTGCGAAAATTAAATTCGTGTGATCATGCGCGGCTTGCTGTTCTTGCTTACAACATGGCTCACTGATAAATTTTTCTCGCACAAAATAAATAAAAAGCAACCAAACGCACAAACAAATTTATAACTTCATAACATCTCTTTTAGCATCTGTACCTACTTTTAACGTGACAGTGTTAAGGATCCGTTCACCGAAACTCTGACGATGGCGTCGGCGTTGTGAGCGAAAAATCACGAGCATGTCGCTGGAATGTGGCCTAACTAGAAGTAGGATTGCCTGACGTTACCTTTGGCAGGAGCTGCCAACTCGGGTCTCTGCTTTTATATGGGATGGTGATATGCTGCGACCTGCGCTTGTGTTTCAGCCACATTGGTCCACCACAGAAGGGATTCGCATAATCGGCTTGACTAACGGCGGAGAAAGAGCCCTGCCGTAACCTAACTAAACGCTGGCAGAAAAAACTGCAATTTCGATGTCACTATACCGAATGGAGGCATTTCTATTACAGCCAAAATTTAAATATACTAATGAATTCTGGTCTACGATTTCTCACACGGCAAAACCATATGGCCAAGGGTTTCGCTGCTAGTAATTAAAAGGGGTGACCGTAGTTGCACTCGCTCCCGATTTCTACCACGGACCATGGACGTAGCAAAGACAGCGTTGCTTTCGGCAGCGCATGTTCAAGCCTGGCGTGCTTCTTTGTCATACTACGCGATGCCCCCGAGTGGACGATGGAGCTTCGTTCGAATTTCTTGCTTTATTGTGCAGCAGCTGCCCAGCGTTCACTGCCGCCTAAAATAGGCATGCATATTTTGTCAGATAAGTCCTTCTGCACATCAGAAGTCAACTCCGTACAGTCACATTAATTTTCACCTGACAATTTCAGCTGGAATACACACAAAAGTAAAACTTTTTCATGAACGTAGGCCAGGTTTCAGCGAAATCGTTTTCTTGAACGGCAGGCTGCAGGCTCAGCCGACGAACGTTATATGCTATAAGTCGCGGCTAATTCTTTCACACTTGAAAATCATGCTGGAGAAACCTCCCCTGTAAAAGTTGTCATCACTGGATATCTACTTATTTCTGCTTACTGATCACAATATGTTTAGTTACGGTGTTTAAACATCTAAGATATACTCTGAGTTGTCGATAAAACAGAGATTTAATGTTGCAATAGGTAGTTTTAAAAGTACACTTATGCAAGGTCAATATTTGCTGTCCATAATAAAATTTTTTATTTCGTTCATGATCCCTCTGTGAACACTAATTACTTGCGTTAAAAATACAAGGTTAGAAAATTTCCTTGTCGAAAACTAAACATTAAAAATTAGCATTGAGGGCGAATAAAAGCGCGGCATTTTGCACGCAGACAGCAGCACTATTTGTACCCATGGCAACAAGCATCTCGCATGTGATGTGTGGTCAGCTGCGCGGTCAACGTGACTTCTAAGACCAAAAGTCGGACACAAGAAACAAGCCCGCCATGCCCGCTCCGAACGCAGAATTATTCTCGAACTTTAGTTATGCGGGCAGCAGCGAACGATTGATTAACGACCAACTTCGCTTTGAGACAGTAAACGATGATATTGTGTTGGCAACCAGCTTTGTCGCAATAACTCTTGCAACATACTGGTGGTTTTTCTTAACTTTGGCGATCAGTTTACTCGTAGCTCTAGATCAACCATTACATCAATGTCATCACCACTGTAATGATAAATATGGAGAGGGTGAGCCGAAAAACAAGGTCGTCTTAAATGAGGCTTTATTTTAAACGCCGTTACACGCTAGAAAATATGTGTTTTGACTTCTGAATGATAGCGCGGGCACACACCGATATGTACACATTTGTGTCGACGCAGTCGTTACACTGACCTATGCGTAAAAGCAGCGTGGTCGTATATAGGCATGCAGCCTCTCTTTTGTAAAAGGAAATATTAAGCGCATAATTGGAAGTAGTTCGTAACGCTACCAATTCCTTTAGAGAGAATAAATAACGCAAGATAAGGTGGTCCCGAATACAACCCCATTATGTGGAAAGCGAAATGAGAATGAAAGAAAGAGGGAAGGAGTGAAATGATAGGAGACCTGGGTAAAAAGCTCAGAGTGAGGCATTAGGCTACTCAGGATCAGCCGGTGTACAATGCGCGCTAGAAGGATTCTGTCATCATTTAGCCCCCCCCCCCCCCAACTGACAAGTACTACATCAATCATATAATCTGAATATTACAATGTGCATAATTTGTAGTGTTCGTTCCTCACCTCTGCGACGCCCAGACTTCATGGATACCCCTGCGGGGGCGAACGGAACCGTCGTAAAACCAATCCGCCTGCCCGCCGGGGTAAGCCATTCGTCCGCTGGGAAACAAGTTTGCACCTCCGTTTGCGACGTTCTCGCGCGCTTGTATCCGAGGCCGAACGAAATCGTTCGATATACTTTGTCACGTACCCAACTTCGCCAAAGGCGTGGCCGTGGGCGCGATTGCGGCCAGATCAATAGGCACACACACGCGCGCTGCAGCGCATTCAAAGCTTTGAACCGACGGTCCGCTTGCAGTCATTGATCTGACCCTGCGGTCGCGGAAGGAGCAGGTTAATGCGATTATGGATTCTCTTCGCTTACTCTGCTGCTGAATCTAGCAATAATATCGCGTGCTCGGTTGCGGAGAAAGTATGCATGCCGAGGTATATTTTAACTCAACTGACGCCGCCATCTGCAGTTGTGCGAGCATGGCAAAACAACTGCGGATGGCGGCGTCAGTTGAGTTAAAATATACCTCGGGATGTGTATGGCACACAAAAAAAAGTGCGCGTTTGTTACATGCGTATAACGTTTTTCGTTCCGCATAGACCGTGAATAGGCACGGAGCTCCATGCCGCCTAGTTTGGTGGTAGTATATTGACAGTAAAGTCTACTAATATCGGAAACTTTTACTACTTTGCAGCACCAAATTCGGTAGCCATTATAAATGATACCCTCTGTGAACTACTGGATTACGGAGAGGTTATTCATAAGAATGTAGTATTACAACGGAAGAAATCCTAAACGCCATGATTTCTGAAAGCTTTTCTTTAGAAACAACAATTTTCTGTGCTCTGGAAAGAGCACAGAAAAGCGGGACACGCTAGATAAAGAACGAACATCTTGAATAAGAACAGCTACCAGTGACTTAATGTCACAAATATAATAACTATATTATAGAGAAACCCTATTTCAAAGGAAAAAAAAAATAAAAAATCCGAGGAGAATGAATTATTCTCGCACGAGATACAATAGGCTTCCGGCCCAAGCTGTCCACGTAGCATGTCATGTTACCAATTAAACACCAATTACATAACACGATCACAAAGGACACGCGAGTGATCGTAGGATCGGACTTAGAGAAGGCGTTCGACAACGTTCATCAAGAGACTATTTTAGCAAACCTTCAGAATCTCGGGGTCGGAATACGAACACATAACTACGTAAGAGAATCTCTTACTGGTAGGATAGCTAAACTTTGCATTGAAGAGCACAAATGCGGAGACATCCGACTGGGAAGCAGGTGCATGCCCCAAGGCTCGGTTCTCTTTCCATTTCTTTTCAATGTGGCCCGGCTTCAGCTACCACTGAACCTCGAACGCATTCGAGGCATAAACGTTATCATCCTCATTTAATATCCCTTAAGGGCCCCTGTCGGGGTATTGCATAATGGGGGAGCGAAAACAAAACAAGGTGCTCAACAAAAGGTCATGATAAATATAACAAAATACCACAAAACTCATTGCACAAAGAGAAGTAAAGAACGCGCTAGTCCTGACTAAAGCTTATCAATATGCGAAGAACATCACACTCGCAGGCGAGAGCTTCGGGCAGCAGCGCGAGTACGCAGTAATTACAGAATAAAATATCAGTATAAGAAGAAAAAAATTGCATAGATAAGAACTAAAGCAAAATAAGCAAGTCAATCCAGAATATATACCAACAACATCTCCTTAAACCTAGCAGTGTCAAGCCTATAAGCAGGCGGATCGGGCAGCAGGTTCCGTTCTTCAACTGCGGTTGGGAAGAAGGACTTTTTAAAAGCGTCAGTGGAAGTCGTTGGCCGCTATTAGAATTAAACAAGCTGCGTGGCGTACGAAAAGGAAGAGTCATAAGGGAACCAAGGAGAAATTGAAATATAACACCTGAAACAATCACACGCGCGCAATTTCGCGTCTGAATGAGTGAGGCCAAGTGACGACTCGATTGCGCTTACGCTGGAGTGAAAGTCGTAAGCGTGCTACGTGGTTCTGAACTGATTCAAGCATGCTAATTAGGTAGGGCTGATAGGGACTCCAAGCCGTGGATGCACATTCAAATTTATTGCGAACAAACTTTTTCATATTCCACTTTTCGTATGCTAGGAGCGGAAGTGGAAAGTGACCTTCTGATAAAGGAAAGTGTACGTGAAGCTTGAATTGTTGTGATATGGTCGGCCCAAGTGAGTTTGTTATTGATAGTAACGTCAAGGTGACGATAAAAATCTACTTGCGATAACTCTTCAGAAAATCAACTTTAAGGGTAAGCTACGTTCGAGTGCTTCCGTGAAATTTGTATATAACTTAACTATTTGGTATTATCAAATCTTAGAGATATTAATGACACATTTTTAAATGCTACAGATATTGCCAACGCTTTTAATCGTATTTTCAGCGCTGAAACAGAAATCGTTGACTCACAGTCACCAGTGTGTACACACACCTCTCATTCCTTTTTTCTATACCCAACTTCTGCCAACGAAGTTCTTCAAACCGCTAGGCAATTAAAAAATACTGGTCATGGGCTAAATAGAATTGCTCCAGCTAAAATGAAACTCATTGCAGAGAACATTTCACCTGTTCTGGCTCACTTAATTAACTATGTTTAAAAGTGGCAGTTTTCCTAATCACTTGAAACATGGAAAAGTGGTACCGGTTTTCAAAAAAGGCGACCACAGTATAATAGCGAATTACCGTCCATTACTATACGACCGTTTTTCAGTAAACTGATTGAAAAATTAATCGTCATTTGTCTAACAAATTGTCTTCTCAAATTCGATCACTTAACTCCACACCAATTTGGATTCAGGCCGAATTACTCAACCGAACTTGCATTAATAGAATTCACTGACAAAATTAAGCTTACCCTTGATCGTGGTTTCTTTGTTGGCGCACTTTTTATTGATTTAACAAAAGCATTTAATACAATGACCCATAACATTCTCTTTCAAAAATTAGAATGCCTTGGTGTTTGTGGTCCTGCACTCAGCCTAATCCGTAGTTATCTCACTGACAGACTTCAAGTTGTTGAATTTAGTGGCATATTTTCTGATCCAAAGCTAATAAACCGCGCTGTATCACAGGGATCCATTTTAGGCCCTGTCCTCTTTTTTAGCTATATTAATGACTTGCCAGAATGCCTCAGCTACTCTAGTTCAATTCTTTACGCTTACGATACTACCATTTTTCCCCACGCTCGTGATATTTTTATGCTAACCGCCAATTTGAGCACACACCTTCTAAGTATTCATACCAGGTGCCCCCCCCCCCCCCCCCTAATAATTATCTACAAATAAATCCAAAAAGGACCACCTTTATGGTTTTTCATTCATGCAACAAGGAGGTAGTTCCTGCTCTTGAGGTGCATTTAGGCATGAACGTAATTTGCCCGTCAGAATCCACTATATTTCTTGGTGTCGCTTTAGATAATCAACTAAAGTTTCATCAGCATGCAAAATTCATTAAATCTAAAGCAGCCTTTGGTATTCACGTGATAATTAAAGCCCGGCATTGCTTCGACCTACCTACACTTCGCATGTTATATTTCTCCTTCGTACATAGCCACCTTTCGTATTGCATATCATCAGAACACTCACCTTCCATCTGTTCGCCACCTTCAAAATCAAGCACCCCAAGTGGTTACTTTCAGCCCTTACCGTGCATTCATTGTCAATTTTTATCGCACAGTTAACATACAGCCATTGTCGCTACAGCGTAATTTTAGGTTGGCATCAATTATCTTTAAACACGTAATAATCATGCCGTTCTTAGTGGTTTTGAGTCCTCCAAGTTTTTTAACAATAATAACATCAGCTTTTCTGAACATCGCAATCTACTATTGGCCAAAATCAGAACTAATTATGGCAAACAAACTGCATACTTTTCAGACATATCTGTGTGGAATTCACTGCCTTCCGAAATCAAATCACAGCGTGCTCTCCATTCATTTCATCATTCATTAAAGACTTACTTATTTGCTACCTTGTTTTGTTCCTCGAACTAAAGATGCTTCTCTGGACCATAAATTTCCGCATTCTTTTTTCAGCAAAATGTATTCTAAGATTTATGCAATCAGTGCACTTTGGTTTCCTGTTCTTGATTATTTATAATTTCTATACTGTTTGTGGTTTGCATTGTATTATGTATTATTGTTAGTATTATAAGTTGTTCTCTGGATGCCTATATATTCTTTTCTTATGACTGCCTAGTAAGTTACCCGCGAATTTTATTCATTTTGTCACAGGAGATCCCCCGGACAGTTTATACTTCGGGATCTCTTTCTGTAATGCTGTAAACCATGTACATGCATCTAGCAGTGAAAAATAAAGGTGATGATAATGTTTCATCATCCACAACATACATCAGTTTTCAGTGAGATTCAGATCATTTTGTAGGACATCTTGATCATCTTTAATGCAACCGTCGGCGAAGAGGCGAATGGTGGACGAACTTTTATAGGGGAAGTCGTTAATAAAAATTTTAAAACAAGAAGTGGACCCAACATAGACAGCTGTGGAACTCCGGAAGTACGCTAGTAGAGGGGGAAGGAAGACCGCCTTTATGGTGAGCTTTGAGCGAGCAGTGAGGAAGTTGTAAATCCAGTCTAGAACCAGTGGGTGAATGAGGGACAGGGTCGAACGCTTTGAAAAAATCTAAATAGATGACCTCGGCTGAAACAAAGAATCAAACTCAAATAATTGCGATTCTTATGAACAACCAAGACGAAAGCCATGCTGATTTTTTAAGAAAGAGGAGTTAGAATTCAGGTGGGACGTAACATGGGAGTATATAATATGCTCGAGAAATTTACACGGAATGAAGGTTAGCGAGATAAAACGGTAATTCGACGAGTCGCTCCGGTTTCCTGCCTTGAATACGCGAACAACTTTGTTCATTTTCATGTCACTAGGCAACGAGCCATTAGCAAGAGATTGATCAAATATTGTTTTAAGAAACTGACAATATATACCTTTTGTGGCTTTCAACATCTTCACAGTGATGTTATCTAGTCCCGCGGAACTAGATGAGTTTAGTTTGTCTACCAGAGCACAGATGCCAGATGTAGTGATGTTGATAGGTGCCATCTCAGGGAAGTCAAAACTTTGTAGGGTTGGTGTATTCGAGACAGGTTCATTAGGAAGATAGATGTAAAATAATATTTGATGATGTCGGATGTTCTGGAGCCACCTGTGAACCATCCGGATATAAAAGAATAATGCAGTGCGAGTTGCTTGATTTGGTTGACAACAGCCGCCAGAATTTCTTGGGATTGGATTTAGGGAGGCCATACAGGTCATCGGGGGAAAACTTTCTTTTCGCACATCTTAGAAGACGTGTGTATTCCTGTAAGCATGCAAAATATTGCTTCCATTTGCAAGTCAACGCAGTCCTTTTAGCTTGACGAAAAAGCCGCTTTTTCTTTTGAGAAAGCCTCGTTCAGGAGTTTGAATACCACGGTTTGTTAGAATCGCCGCGTATGCATATCAAAGGCGCATAGGTTTCCACCAGTTCGAAAATTTTATTCTTAAATGCTAGCCAGTTTCCTTCTACAGTCTTATCACATGCGGATTGCCTAATATCAAGAAAAAAGTTCTCAAGCTCTTGAGTTGATAAAAGCGAAGTCTCTCTTTTTATAATCTCGTATCGTATGTACTTTACAGAGTGCTGCCGTTGCGAAATCTGAAGTGATAAGTTGAATATCGCAGTGTTGTGGTCGCTGAAACCCGCACATGCACGATAGGGATTGGACGCGCTCTGGACTGGAACAAAGACTCAATTAAGAGTCCTAGTGCTGCGTGTATGAAAATTTACTGTTTCAGCTTGAACATCAGGACAGCTTCAAAGAAATATTTCGCTTGACGAGAAGATGAGCACATGTTTTCCCAGTCGATGTCGGGGAAATTAAAGTCACAGCAGAGGATGTAATTCGCACGAGGAAAACGAGTATTGAGATCGAGCAGAACGGAGTAAATATCAGTAATAAAAGAACTGTCGCTGTCGGGACGGCGATAACATGCAATGATTATGCAAGTGCTTGTGGAAAGGGTAAGTTTGATGCAAAGGATTTCGTGGCGGGTATAAATCACAAGAAGAGAATAATTAAGGCTGGTTTTATTAAAAGCTAAAACACTACTACTTCTGCATAAAGCTCTATCAAGTCCGTAGATTATAAATGACATGTTGTTATCAAGTAGCTCCTCGTTTAGATTATTACTTCATAGCCACGGTGCTGTAAATATAGCAATGTCAATGCTGTTATCATCAAGAAACGCTTCCACTGCCCTCTTCTCGGAAGAGATATGCTACTAAAGTTTACTACATAGTATGACAGACATGTGAGCACGATCGAGGCACAAGTGACTGATGGGGGGAGGAAGGTCTTGAAACGGATAGTGACCGCTATGCTGCATGCTCTACCGCGGTTCCGGTATCATCATTGTAGAAGAACTGCTTATCGCCTATGGTTAAGTTGTCACACCGAACTTTGTATTTTAAGCCACTTTCTTTTCCTTACGCACGAAGTTTCTTTTTTTTTTTTTTTTTTTTTTTTTGCTGTATGCACACGCGCGGAAAAACCTTCACGAAAAGGTTTAGTTTGTATGCAGACGACATCACTCTCTGGACAACAGTAGGACGTGATGCTCAGATAGAGGAGAGACTACAAGAAGCCATAGAGGCGGTTTAAGCGTACGTCGCTACCGAAGACTAAGATGCTCTCCTAAAAAGTTCGAATTTCTTATCTACCGGTTGATACGGTCAAGCAAGCAGGCTGAGCACAACATAATGCTGTCTGTCGGAGGAGTACCCATACCTCATGTTCCCAAAATCCGGATTTTAGGTCTCATACTCCAAGAAAATGGTTTCAATGGAGACGCAATTATCACCATCAGCACCATCATCACCATCATCATCATCATCATCATCATCATCATCAGCCTGATTATACCCACTGCAGGGCGAAGGCCTCTCCCATATTTCTCCACTTAACCCGGTTCTGTGCTAGCTGCATCCACTTGACCCCTGCGAACTTCTTAATCTCATCCGCCCACATAACTTTCTGCCGCCCCCTGCTACGCTTTCCTTCCCTTGGAATCCAGTTTGTTACCCTCAGCGACCATCGGTTATCCTCTCTTCGCACTACATGTCCTGCCCATGCCCATTTCTTTTTCTCAATTTCCTCTAGAATGTCGGCAACTTGAGTTATTTCTCTAACCCATTCCGCACGCTTCCTATCTCTTAATGTTACCCCTACCATTTTTCGTTCCATAGCCCTCTGGGGTGTCCTCAACTTAAGTAGAACTCTCTTGGTTAGCCTCCACGTTTCAGCCCCATAGGTGAGTACAGGTAAGATGCAACTGTTGTATACTTTCCTCTTGAGCGATACCGGTAAGCTGCTAGTCATAATCTGCGAGTGCTTGCTAAATGCGCTCCATCCCAATCTTATTCTTCTTGTTATTTCCTTTTCATGGTCCGGATCTGCGCTTACTACCTGTCCTAAGTAGACATATTCGCCTACTACTTCCAGTACTTTGCTACCTAATGTAAACTGCTGTTCCTTCCCGAGGCTGTTGAACACTACCTTAGTCTTCTGCATATTGATTTTCAAGCTTACCTTTCTACTTTTCCTGTCTATGTCATCAATCATTATTTGCAGTACACCCCCCGAATTGCTTAGCAAGGCAATGTCAACAGCAAATCGCAGATTACTGAGGTATTCTCCATCTACACTTATCCCTAACTGCTCCCATTCCAAGTCTCTGAATACTTCCTCTAAGCAAGCTGTGAATAGTACTGGGGAGATTGTGTCTCCTTGTCTAACACCTTTCTTTATGGGAATTTTGTTACTTTCTTTATGCAGAACTATGGTTGCTGTGCAGCTACTATATGTATTTTCCAGCACTTTCACGTACGGCTCGCCTACCCCCTTATTTCGCAATGCCTGCATCACCACCGATGTTTCAACTGAGTCAAATGCTTTTTCGTAATCAATGAATGCTATGTATAAGGGCTGGTTATATTCCCAGCATTTTTCTATCACCTGAGTGATGGTATGGATATGATCGATAGTAGAGTACCGTTTCCGAAAACCTGCTTGATGTTTTGCTTGATTGCAGTCTAAGGGTGTCCTGATTCTATTAGCGATTACCTTAGTAAATACCTTATAGGTAACAGACAGTAGGCTGATTGGTCTGTAATTTTTAAGATCCTTAGAGTCTCCTTTCTTATGAATGAGGATAATGTTTGCATTCTTCCATGATTCCGGTACCGTAGATGACACCAGGTACTGCGTATACAAAGGGGCCAGATTTTCTAGCACGATATCCCCCCCCCCCCCTCCCCCCCGTCCTTTAGCAAATCTGTAGTTATCTGATCCTCTCCTGCCGATTTCCCCCTTTTCATAGTTTCTAATGCTTTCTTGACCTCGTCCTTCGTCACTGGTGGAACGTCTGACTGTTTTTCCCTGCCACTAATCTCGTTACGGTCCTGAATATTTTGGCTACTGTAGAGATCTGTATAAAACTCCTCGGCTACTTTGACTATCTTGTCCATATTCGTAATGACGTTGCCCGCCTTGTCCCTTATCGCATACATCTGGCTTTTGCCTATGCCCAATTTCTTCTTTACCGCTTTAAGGCTTCCCCCGTTCTTTACAGCATGCTCAATTTTCTCCATGTTATACTTTCTTATATCGACCACCTTGCGCTTATTGATTAGCTTTGATATCTCGGCTAATTCGATTTGGTCTGTTGGATTGGAAGCTTTCATACTCTGGCGCTTCTTAATCAAATCTGTCGTCTCCTTAGACAGCTTACCGGTATCTGCTCTAACTATCCTACCGCCTACTTCTACCGCACACTCAGTAATGATATCTCTAAAATTATTGTTCATTGCTTGTAGGGTAATGTCGCCATCCTCGGTTAGAGCTGAATATCTATTCTGTAGCATAGATCCTGAATTCTTCTGCCCTCCCCCTCACGGCTAATTCGTTGATGCGTTTCTTTCTTAATAACCTGTTGCGCTCCTTCAGATTTAGGCTAATTCGAGACCTCCCCATCCTGTGGTCACTGCATCGCACATTCCCGATTACCTCTACATCTTGCACAATGGCGGGGGTTGAACACATTATGAAGTCAATTTCATTTTTAGTCTTTCTGTTAGGGCTTTTCCATGTCCATTTCCGGTTATTCTGTTTGCTGAAGAAGGTATTCATGATTCTTAAGTTATTGCGCTCTGCAAATTCAACTATTAACTTCCCCCCTGCTATTCCTAGAACCAATGCCACAGTCACCTACTGCCTGGTCTCCTGCCTGATTTTTCCCTACCTTGGCATTGATGTCGCCCATTAGTACAGTATACTGCGTCTTTACTTTTCGCATTGCCGATTCTACATCTTCGTAGAAGCTTTCAACTGCCTGGTCATCATAACTACATGTAGGTGCATAGGCCTGTACAACCTTCAGTTTATACCGCTTATTAAGCCTAATTACGATGACTGCCACCCTCTCATTAATACTATAGAATTCATCTATATTACCCGCTATATAATTATTGACAAGGAAACCTACTCCTAGTTGTTGCCTCTCTGGTAAGCCTCGATAACACAGTACATGCCCATCCTTCAGTACAGTATATGCCTCATTCGGCCTCCTAACCTCACTGAGCCCTATGACATCCCATTTCATACCCTCTAGTTTCTCTAACAGCTCTGCTAAACTAGCTTCACTAGCTAGGGTTCTGACGTTAAACGTTGCCAGGGTCAGTTTCCAATGGCGGCCTGTCAAGCGGAGCCAGGTATTCTTAGCACCCCCTGCTGCGTCACAGGTCTGACCGCCGCCGTGGTCAGTTGTTTCGCAGCCGCTGGTGACTGAGGGCTGGGGTTTTATGGAGCTTATCATGGGAGGTTGCGGCCAATTACTGCACCAGGGTGGCCAACTCCTGTTCTGGTGAAGTAGTGCGTTGCCGGAGGTGTCACCGGCATCAGGTCGCACCCCAAACCTGTTTATGCAATTCCATCGTCACGCGGATTTTTTTTTTAATCCGGTGGAGAATTGCGCGGTACCGGGATTTGAGCCCCGGTCCTCTTGCATGCGAGGCGGATGTTCTGCCGCTACGCCTCCGCTGCACCTTGGTGTAGCGGAGACGCAGTTAACGCCCTTCAAGCAAGTGATGCGATTCATTCTAAGAATTAGTAACAGGCACTCCGACATGAAGAAGCAAATCTCCTCAAGTTAGTGCAGGCCTTCGCGATTAGCAATATAGCCTACATTTGCCCATATCTCCGACTCAAAGTGGCTGGGAAAAAGAATATCGACATCATCATCAAAAAGTGTACCGCTATGGAGGTTAACAGGGAAGTCTATGGGGATGGAAATTCCTCTCCAGCCGCCCCTGATGTGCAGAGAAGGAAAAGGAAACGGGACATAAATGTGGGGTTCATAAGCATGCAAGGCGGTAGAAGTAGGATTAAATGGTAGGAAACACAGGAAAAACCGGAAAATAAAAACTTCGCGGTATATCGGGTGACAGAAGCACACCTAAGGGATAGGGAAGAACCTCCATATGTCGAAGGCTACACTTGTATAGGGTGCAACAGGCAGGGGAAAGACCGTAAAGAGGGAGGGCTCGGATCATTCCTAAAGGGGCAAGACTAGAAAAAGATAAAAGAGAACGGCAAGAATAATATTTCGCTGCAAAGTATAGTGGGATCGAGGTCGAGAGACAATGCTGGATTTATATGCCGCTGAACAAGGTGTGATTCGAGAGAAGAGAATGCCAAGCATCTCCAATGTATATACAAATAAATCAGGGAACTAGGCTCGAAACGGGAAGTTATTATTATGAGCGACATGGGGAGGGGGGGGGGAGGGAACGCCCATCTGGAAAACTTTGATGTAGCTACAGATGAAACAGGGAAGATGCTGGGAGCATTGTCGACGCTCAAGTTTTCGTAATAGTAAACGTAGAAGTTAAGTGCGAGCAGAAAATAACGTGGAAAGAAATAACTCACACTCCGCTATGTCGCGCAAACTCTACGACATGCTATAGAGAAAGGAAATTGATGAAGACGGTACGAAAAGATTGGGACGTGATCACAAAAGAATTAAAATCAGGTTTGAGAGGGCAACAGCAGCAATGGAAGGACAAGAGCAGAAAGGTAACCATAACCTTAACGGAGCACAGTTGCAGGAAGTGGTGAATCACATAGAAGACATAGTATCCAAACAACCAAATAGGGAGTGTACATATGATGACCTAGTAGGAGTCATAAAGAAAGAGCTAGAGAGGGGCCAACTCAAGCAGGGAAGGAAAAAGGAAAAACATAAACCGAAAAGCTGGTGGGACATAGAGGTTGAAGCTGCCATAGTGGGACGCCAAGGGTCATAAAGAGCACACGTGTCAGCAAAAAAAAAAAAGGGGCCCCTCAAGAAGTAGAAATAAAAGAAAGGAATACCTTGAGATAAAAAGGGAGGCCGCCACATTAATCCAGGATAAAATTAGAAAAGTCGGAGTCCAGTGTATGATGGAGGTTAATAAGGAAGATAAAAGCGCCTCAAAAAAGTATTGGGAGCACATAAAAGCACAGGCAAATAAGACAAAGGGGATGCTATGGTCACCGACGAAACAGGAAGACAAAATGGTAGAGGGCGAGGGAAGCCAAGGATTATATCAGGAGCACAACAGCGGCTACATTTGCAGAGCCTGGAGAGGACACACAAGGAAGATATGAAAATATTGAAGGCAACATGGCTAAGGAGGAGAAATGGAGAGAGACTATTGCAAAAGAATAGGACAGAATAGAAAGGAAGGTACTCGCAGGAACAGCGACAGGGCCTGATGGCATGCCTATGAGACTGATTAGCATGCTAGGGCAAAAAAGCAAATCGCAACTATGACACCTGATTGAGCAAATAATAGAGGGAGAATAGGTGCCAAAAGACTGGAAATTGAGAAGGATGAACCTATTTTATAAGGGTAAGGGAAGCAAGGGCAAGATTAAATCTTACACATGCCCAGCTTTCCGGGACACGGGTCTTTAGTTCGGCAAACTGGCACCACGCGGTGTACCACCGTGAACTCCTCCTTTCCATTTTCTTCTGCCCTTCCCTCTCTCGCCTAAGGAAGGACACGAGTAGCGGCCAGAGCTGCCGGGCTCAGCGGTGGGGCTTTTTTACGTCGCGAGACTCTGCACCACGCACTTATTTTTTTTTCGCGCCCCCTTTTTTTTCTTCTTTGGACGCTCGACCACCGACCACCAACACCACAGGGGGTGGTGGCACGGGGAGACGAAGCTCACGCGCGGGCACCAGTCCCTCGCTTTCTCGCCACTCGCATCGTCGCGCGGTTGCTCGCCGCCGCCGTCTCCACTGTCCGAGCGGAGCCGCGAGGAAGTCGAGTCGGCAAGAAGGCTGGCACAACGACGATCGCGTCAGCGCTGCACTGGCGCGTTGTATGTACAGTCCCAGCCATAATAATATGGAGCATGCCTCGGTGATAAAAACTCTCGCCACGCGTAACCTAGCGAATATTAGGAGGTATACAATTGCATATATTAGTACATGCCGCCGATGCATACACGGAAAAATTGCGTTTCAAAAGGAATAAAAAAAAAATACCAATTACGACTCAGAAAATTATTCACATTAAATTACAATTACTTCCGATATGTAATTCATTTAGTCTCAGATTACGTTCCAGTTATACATAAAAAAACCAAAACGAAAACTAAGTGAACGAAACTACAACAACTCTCCAAATCGCATTTATTACCACTTTATTTAAGAAAAGCACAGTAGAGGCTTTTAAAACGTGCGTGAGGTGTGTAAAACTGCAGTAAGATATTTTCCGTAACGGCAACGAGCCGCCGAATCCATACTGCGCCGCAATATTAAAAATGTAATGCCAATTCAATAATGCCGCTCGATGTCCCAAGAATTCGTCTAATTTCTACATCTAGCTTGAAATTTAGAGCTCACTGTTTCAAATTCCACAGCTTCCATACGTTCTTTTTTTTCTTCTTATTTATAATAAGTTTTCCAATGACGCTGCATTATTTATTCCGCATTGATGAACTCATCCCCCACCAAAACACACACACACACACACACACACACACACACACACACACACACACACACACACACACACACACACACACACACACACACACACACACACACACACACACACACACACACACACACACACACACACACACACACACACACACACACACACACACACACACACACACACACACACACACACACACACACACACACACACACACACACACACACACACACACACACACACACACACACACACACACACACACACACACACACACACACACACACACACACACACACACACACACACACACACACATCCCTTGTTTTCATTTGTGTGGGTAGTGGCTGTTGTCTCCTCTTTTATGTAGCTCATTGCGAGCCCCTCATTGTGCTTTAATTTTCATCGGCGCACCATTGCATACAAACCAACCGGCTCTGTCTGGAGCTCCACCTGGAACCGAACTGCCATGACACTTTTTGTTGGGATACTATAGGAGCAGTGGGTTCTCGTTTAATTTTGCTGCCCTTTATCGTGAACCGCTGGTATCTGAGCGCTGCGCACTACTTTTTTTTTTGCCAACTTTGAGCCATAGGCCTAGAGTGCTGCGGACCAGGCCGAGCACATAGGGGGCCTGTTTGGAGCACGACCTAGCGAACCAACAAACAAACGAAACAAGTTGAGTCGCGTACGCAGAACTCCTTGTCAGTACGCCCCGCGAAGATAACCGCAAGGCGAAAAGGGGGGGGGGGGGTAGAGAACGTAAGCAAACAAACGAAAAACAAACAAACAATTAAGCAAGGAAGAGAAGCGGACGCCACGCACGCGGAGTGCGCGTGGGAAAAAAAAAAAAGAAAAAGTACAGAAGAAACGAAACTGTTTGGGCGGCCATCAACACACGAAGGGCGCGCGGCGGATGTGTGTGCACACACATTCCTGCGGTGTTCATGGAGGCGATCATTAGGACACCTTTCAATTTGCTCTAGACACTTTTTCCACAATATATCGGTATGCTATATGCCTCTGTGACCTGAAACAAATTGTTGCGAGTTAGCGCTCGTGCGTGTATCCTGTCCTTCCTGGTCCTCACCTGGATGTGCGCTTATGATTCCATGTCATGTATTAAACGCAAGCCCAAACTGATAGTCTCAAGAAGGCACCGAGCCCATCCCGTAGCCCCTAACCATTTCATGCTTACATTTACTGTCGATTATGGGAGAGGCAGATAATTGTTGACGTCATCGTTCACATAATGATGATTTTATAAAGTCGAACCCCGTCATAAAAGGCATGGATATAACAGGTAGTCGGATATAAGAAACACCGTTCACCCAAATGAATGGTACCCATATGAAATTTATTAATTGGACCTTTGCTTTATTAGACATTCGATGTAGAAGACAGTCGGCTATAAAGGACAAGTTAGCCTTGAATTTTGGTATACTCAGTCTCGCTTGTAACAGACATTTTTACATTAGGTGCGGTACCATCGATCGCCAGGTTCAGTTACAGCTATAGTGAAAACAACAAAAAAAAGAGGGACACGCTTGCGTCATGACGATTAATTACAACTTCAGTAAAAAA
Organism: Amblyomma maculatum; assembly: GCF_055883805.1. NCBI lineage: Eukaryota > Metazoa > Arthropoda > Arachnida > Ixodida > Ixodidae > Amblyomma > Amblyomma maculatum. Next base: position 201,245,431 of record NC_139347.1, on the reverse strand, counting down.
AAAAAAAAAAAAAGCAAGTCAGTCGCCTGTCAAATGACTAAAAGAAGCACCTGCAGTGGGAATGCAACGTAGATGAGCTCCTCAAGCTTGCCGCAAGGAGCACAAGCGCGACTGCACGTGCGAGCTTCTGCGCGAGCTTACCGGGAGTGCCGTTGGGTTCTCCAATTATTGGAGCTTCCTATCAGGGATATACCGTAGATGTTGTGTCCGCTAGTTAGAAGAATACAGCGGGAATTGTCAATTACGTTGACTTTTAGTATAAACAACAATCTATCCGAAGAAGGATAGACAATTGGGTATTGGTTCCCATTGGAAATGTGCAGCGCAAAAAGACACAAGGCGAAAAGAAGACGGATAGACGTACGCTGACTCGCAACTAAATTTATTGCAAAGAAACACATTTTTATACGTCTTTCAAGCGATTACAAGAAGCCTATAGCACTTGCGCGAAGCCCATTGCAAGGGGTCAAAACATATCATACGTCATAAACACCGGATGATAGATTTTTGGGGGATGTTTTCCTCCCATCTCCCGTGAAAACTAAGGCCAAGATTATGAATTATCCAGAAACGACTCCTCCTTATCTACTAATATAACCGAAGGCTGGCTTAAACATTGCGACTGTATTTTTCGGATTAAATAGGCTTCCATCAGCTCTCTTGTTGTTTTATCTCGGTGTCGAAATAAAATCTTAGTGTTCGCAACTAAAGGTGGCAGTTTTTTTGTTTTCTTGCTCTTTTCATCTTTTACACAGCTGCGACAGTTCGTCTTGTGTCTTTTTGCGCTGTATTTTTCCAATATGAACAATCTATCCGGTAAATGCGAAGAAAGCGATCAGTGCCGCTGACGTAGACACACCATTGTGACTAGAAAGCAAGACATAGCCAAGCCAAATAAACAATAAATAAATAAACAAGACAAATAAACTGCTCTGGTTACTATTCCATCATGGTTTCAACTTCACTCAGAAATGTCCTGTTAGCTTTTTATTTATTTTTCATCTCAGTAGCGACATTCATAAGTTTGTTACTCACAGCCGATGTTACCCGTTGACAAACAAGTAAAACTTTCCGAGTGATATTTCTGCTGGTGATGTTTTATAGTTCTGGCTACTTCTAGCACCTTGGTGGTAAGCTGGCTACATTCACAATAACGTGGCGCTTTTTTTTTTACTTGAGTTCGTGTAGTGTTACGAGACACAGAACTTTTTCCAGAGTTGGGAATCGCTAGCTGCGGTGCCACGTCACATCGTGAAGGCACTTTGCAATCGCTGCAAACGCCGTTCGCAAATAATACAAGAAAGTTGCGAGGTGTGTTCACTGTTCAGTGTGTGGTGGTCCATCAGGGAAATGCAGTATGTAAATGAAAGCGATAATAACGCTTATGCTAAAGGATATATATTTCCTTTTTGCCATTTTACCCGTAGGATGCCTAGGTCGAAATAAGGTCTGGTTAGAAAATGGGATTGTATACCCTGCTTATAAGGCACCTCTGATATTGGAGATAAAAAACCTGCTCCCCAGTGCACGTATCTTATAAAAGGGTTCAACTGTAGTTGTAAGATTTGCAAAATGAGTCTCCGGGAGGTTGAGAAGTGATGCACCCCGGGAAAGAAGGGCGCAGTGACACACAGTGTGCCATGTCTCTCCACGTAGGGCCGTATATTTTCGTTGTGTAATACCAACTAGCCCAAAAGCGCCACTTTAGTAAACTCAGATTAACACCCGTGATCAGAAGCCAAATTAAAGTTTATTAAAAAAATTATGCAGTCAATGATGCTGAAAGCAGGGATACCGAGTGTTTGGGGAAGCATCTTTGGGTGAAGGAAATGAGGGCGTCTAACGGACCAAAATCAAAAATCATTCAGGGGAGCTGCAGGTTGCCGCCAATATTCTATAATTGCTTTCACCTGCCTTTGCTGTGGCTGAGTGAACTAGCTGTTTTATCGACGTAATGTTAGTACGGGTTTCGTGTCTGGAACTTATCTGATATGAACCAACCATGACGGATAGCTGCGCTCTTCACGAATTTTGTGACGGGGGTGAGACACTCCGGTACAAGCTGAAGAAACAACGTTTTGTTAGACGATGTCTCTCGCTTTGTGCACGCTGAGCGTTCGTGAAGTGAGCGGCCAGCAGTGACAAAAAACACTCTCGAAGTTTTTCGTGAACATTGGCTTTAGCGGACTGTGGTAGAAACACGATCTTTAAGTTTAAGAACTCAGGTTGCGGAATTGCCGACAGACCAGAGTAAGGATAATCCCCCCATAGACACCACCACCACTGCTCTCGCAAAAAGCTACACACAGCACGAGTAGGATTATTTCTTGGTTCTTTTACATAGTTGTCAAACAGACACATGTACTATTGCTTGAGTTCGATTGATCAATTTTAATTTATTTGCTCCAACGACAACATAAGCATGTAAACTTAATTCACTATTCCCGTACGACAGACATTACGTCATTACTCTGTTCCGCTGAAACAAAACATGTCGTCTGTTTAAAATATAAGCTGCACTTTTCATAACTCCAGTGCTGTGTAGTCTTCAATTTACAATACAATGTTTTTCTGAAGTTAACCGAAATGCTGCGTGGTGCTAGAAGTAATTTTGGCACTGTGTCGCCAAGTGCCGTCCGCGGATCCCTCGGTTGAGGGAAAAGGAGGGGAAACTTGGCGTCGGGGTACAAATGTCTTTCCTTCCGCGCGCGCCGTCTTTCTTCCCCTTCTCTGTGTTTATGAGCGCCTCATCCCTGCCGAGTCGGTCTGCAGATGTTACGGCCTTGAGCGCGAGAAGCATCCAACAAAGGGGGCGAACAGAAAAAAAACAAAAAAAAAAACACATAGACGGAAACCTGCGAGCAGTGTTTCGGAATGTACGCTCGCTGGCAAGTGCTAGTTTGTTTTCTCGCGGATCCTAACTGTTGGGCGTAAGCCTGGTGGGAGGAGGCGTAGTTTTATTTTTGTCCGTTTTTGTAAAGTGGAGTCTCACATTTCAGCGGGTTCGCAGTGGGCGGTGAATTGACTTCTATTTTCAATATTTAGAATCTTGTTCGAATATTATTTGTTATGGCTGTCGCTGGTCTCAGTGCCTGTTTGCCTCAGGCTTTGCGCACGTTCTCCGGGGTATGTATTGCGTTCTGGACGAGGTTGGTGCAATGGCTGTACTGCGTGGCCGAGAACGATTCCGTCAGATAGATAACGTAGCCCTGACGAACATTTCTTGAGCTTTGACGTTGGTCACCTTACATGAGCTTCTGGTTTTGCGCGAGTCTAACAATATACAAGCTTGAATTCGGCTTTGCATGCACGAGTTGGAATGTTTAGTTGCACATGGTCCTATTTTGAGTCATTCCTGTCATGTTATCGTTATGTTGACAATGTTGTACAGCTTGAAGTGATGGTTGCATAGTGTTTTGTGAATGTTAGTCGAAGTAACTGTCATGCGAGTGTCATTGAGAACGGAGGCAAGGCGGCAAGGCTCATTGCTGCATCTAGTGCAGTGAGTGTTGTGCTGGTCTTTAACGACCGTTGCTGTGCTTATTAACACACGAAGAATTTACGAAGTGGAGCATGAGATCATATTCTGCTTGACTGAGAGCGTAAGTGCGTGGTGAATTCTGAATGTGTGCCTTGAGCTTGCTCTCCGCCCTCAACTCTCGCGGTGTGGGTAAAAAGCACTTACACCTGCGTGCGCGCTCATTGCCATCAGGCCGGTGCATTCCCAATCTAAAGGGGTCTTATTCCTGACCAACGAGATTCATGTAGTCGCAAAGTGACGGATGCCCATGCTGCTTTCCGAGAATCAAACGGAAAAAATAATAGTGAAAAAGGAAAAAGTAAAGCTTTCTAGTGCGGTGCTGTGAGCTCGGCAGGCACAGGAAAGGCAAACTGAGGACTGCCGGCCTATTTTTGGTCGCCAAGTGAATGTTGGCCGTCTACGTGGATTTTTCGGTGTGGCGCTCAGGGACCGCTTCAGCGGGAAGCTTTCTTCCATTCTGTTCATTATTCGTTGCAGCCTGCCCTGCCAGACTCCCTTATACGATGGTTATCGCGCGTAATTTTTCAGGGCTGTCTTTCCTGACAATTACCACGGCGAAAAACCAGCCATTTTCAAGCATAAGCACCGTAATCTGAACGCAAATACCTCCATAATACAGCTCGTCAGAGTGCTGTTATTACTTAGTGAGCTCTACCGGTCTAGTAGATCTCATTACGCCTTAAAGGATGCTACATACAGTCTACCTCAGGGGTCTTTTCTGGCATCTTTATTTTTATTAATACATAGCAACACTATTGTTCATAAAGTTTCACGCAAAATTCGCTTGTACGCACAAGACTGCACCATGTGCAGCCCGACACTCAACGAATAAAACATTTGCGGCATACAGTAAACGATCTAGACAGCTTCCACCAATTGACGCGTTATGGGGAAATGGACATCCAATTGAAATAAATGCAAATATACTTAATTGACTAGAAAACGTATATCAAGAAGCTCAACATACGGTTTAAATTCCAATCCTTTGGAAAAAGCTTCCGAATCTAAATTAATGGGCGTGCATACTGAATTATGACATTTCATGGAGAACTAATGTCGAATATTTAACTAGCAAAGCATACAGGATATTGAATTTCTTGGCAAAACATTTCACACAGCCAGAGCTGTAAAAGAGCTGCTGTACCTCCCACTTATTACACCAATTCTTAATAGTGTCAGCACAGTGTAACATCCGCGTACGGTAACATTATCAGACTCTTAGAATGCACACAGAACCGTGTAGCCGTTTTTTTTTTTTGTTAATGGCTACAATTTTCTACACAACGTTTCAGCAGTGATGGAATCTTTTGGCTGGGAATTTTATAGCACTGCTATTAGTAGGCGGATTTGTTGTGTTTTGATAAAACTAGGATTGATAAAGCTGTGTAGGCTGCTACTAGATCTACCAAGAATTAAACTCCCAGCCAAGCTTCTGAAATGCTTTGCTGAACATTGTAGAACAAAGCCGGTTACGCGGTTTACGCGTTCTAAGATATCTGATAATGTAGCCATACATGAATCCCACACGGCGCTGACATATTTAACAATCGATGTAATATATGTGTGAGGTGCAGCCGATATTTTACATGTAAGGCGGTGTGAAATTTTCATTAAGGTATTCAATACCATGTGTGCTTTGCTAGTTGCATATTCTATATGAGTTCTCCATGAAATGTACTCTCTAATATACACTCTAGGGCATTTAAATTCGGAAGATTTTCCAAAACATTGGAATTTAAACAGTATGCCGAGCTTCTTGGATTACGTTTTTTAGTCAGTGGAACATATTTGCATTCATTTCAATTAAGCGACCATTTCTCCGTGATGCGTCATTGGTGATGCTTTCTAGATTGTATAGATCGGTAGAGCTCAGTAAATAACAATAGCACTCTGATGAGTTGTATTATGAAGGCATTTGTTTTCAGCTTACGTTGCTTACGCTTGAAAATGGCGTGGTTTTTCATTGTGGTAATTGTCAGGAAAGACAACTGTAGAAATGACGCACTGGGACCACCGTTTAAGCGAGTCACGCAGGAGAGGCTGTGAGTAATAATGACGAAAAAAAATGAAACAAAGCTTCCCGCTGAAGATGTCTCTGGGCGCCGCGCCAACAAATCCATGTGGACAGCCAACATCCACTTGAATACCAAAGATAGGTCGGCATGCAGTCCTCAGTTCGCCTCTTCTGTGCGGCCCGACTGCCAACCACAATGCACTAGAAAAGTTTGCTTCTTTCTTTTTTCGCCATTATTTTTTCCGTTTCTTGCTAGAAAAGTAGCACGGCCATCGGACACTTTCTTACTGCATGAACCTCACTGGTCAAGAACAATATACTATTATATTGAGAATACACCGTCTTGATGTTGATGATGAGCGCCTCGCAGGTGTAAGTGTTTTTTACTCACGCAGCGCAGGTTCGGGGTGGAGCATGCCCAAGGCACACAGTCAGAATTCTCCACGCACTTACGCTCTCAATCAAGCGGACAAAGTCCGCATGCTCCATGTTTTAATTTATCTGCGAGTTAGCAATCACAGCGACGGTCATTAAAAATAGCACGACAGTAGCTGCACTCGCTGCACATGGATGCAGCAATGAGTCTTGCCGCCTAGCCTATTACCTGTTCTCAATCACACCCTCTTGGCACTTATTTCGACTTAGTGCTAACATTTACAAAACACTCAGGCCTTACAACGCTGCCAACATGTTGATAACATGAGATGATTATTCAAAATAGAACCGCGTGGATCGAAAACGAGAACTAAACATTCTAACTGTATATGCAAAGCCGAAGTCAAGCTTTGACAGTGTCGGACTCGCGCAAGACCAGAAGCTCATGAAAGCTGACCAGCGTCAAACTTCAAGAAAAGTCCGTCGGGGCTACGTTATATATATGATGGAATCGTTCTCAGCCACGCAGTACCGCCATTGCACCAACCTCGTCCAGCACGCACTGCACACCATGCAAGGAGCACGTGCGCAAGCCCTGGGGCAAGAAGGTGAGACCAGCGACAGCCATCACAAACAAAATTCGAACAGTACTCTAGATATTTAAAGTAGCAGCCAACTGAACGCCTACTGTGCGCTTACTGAAGAGCAAGACTCTACAAAAAAGAACAAAAGTAAAATAACGAAAGCACCGACCCTCGCCCAACTATTTTACGCCCAACAGTAGGATTCGCTTGAAAACGTGCCCTTCCCAACATGCGCATATTCCGAACCGCTGCTCGCAGGTTTCCCTCTCTCTTTTTTTCGCCCCCTCTGGGGATGCCTCTCGCGCACAAAGCCTGAGCATCTGTAGACCGACCCGGCAGGAACAAGGCGCTAGCAAGCCAAGCCAAGCAAGCCAAGAGCAAGCCAAGACGCAGCTTTGGGATTAACTTCACTGTAACCTTGTATTGTAAATTTAGGACTACATACCACTGGAGTCATGAAAAGTGCAGCCTACATTTATACAAGCGACATGCTTTGATTCAGCGGAACATAGTAATGACGTAATGTCGTAGGGGAAAACTGAATTAAGTTTACATGCTTATGTTGTCATTGGAACCGTTAAATTAAAATTGATCAATTGAACGCAAGCAAGGGTACATGCATCTGCTTGAAACTCTGTAGAAGAACTAAGGAATAATCCTACTCGTGCTCTGTGCAGCTTTTTGCGAAAGCAGTGGTGGTGGTGTCTATGGGGTGGTGTCTTACTCTGGTGGTGGTGTCTTACTCTGGTGTGTCGGCTATTCCGCGACTTGAGTACTTAAACTTGAAGGTCGTGTTTCTACCACAGTCCGCTAAAGCCAAAGTTTCCGAAAAACTTCGAGAGTGTTTTTTGTCACTGCTGGCCGCTCATTTCAAGAACGCTCAGCGTGCACGAAGCGAGAGACGTCGCTTAACAAAACGTTGTTTCCTCAGCTTGTACCGGAGTGTCTCACTCCCGTCACAAAATTCGTGAAGAGCGTAGCTATCCGTGATGGTTGGTTCATATCAGAAAAGTTAAGTTCCGGACACAAACCTCGTACTAGCATTACGTCGATGAAACAGCTGGGTCACTCAGCCGGAGCAAAGGGAGGCGAAAGCAATTATAAAATCTTAGCGGCAGCCTGCAGCTCCCCTGAATGATTTTTGACATTGGTCCGTTAGACGCTTTAATTGCCTTCACGAAAAGATGCTTCTCCAAACACCCGGTATCCCTGCTTTCAGCATCATTGACTGCGTAAATCTTTTAATAAACTTTAATTTGGCTTCTGATCAGGGGTGTAAATCTGAGTTTACTAAGGTGGCGCTTTGGGCTAGTTTGTATTACACAACGAAAATATACAGCCCTACGCGGAGAGACATGTCACACTGTGTGTCACTGCGCCCTTTTTTCCCGGGGTGCATCACTTCTCAACCTCCTGGAGACTCATTTTGCAAATCTTACGACTACAGTTGAACCGTTTTATAAGATACGTGCACTGGGGAGCAGGTTTTTTATCTCCAATATCAGAGGGTCCCTTATAAGCAGAATATAGAATCCCATTTTCTAACCAGACATTATTTCGACCTAGACTTCCTACGGGTAAAATGCGCAAAAATGAAATGTATATAAGCGTTAGCATAAGCGTTATTATCGCTTTCATTCAGATACTGCATTTCCTTAATAGACCACCGCACACTGAACACACTTCGCAACTTTCGTATATATTTGCGAACTGCGTTTGCAGCGATTGCAAAGTGCCATCGCGATGTGACGTGGCACCGCAGCTAGCGATTCCTAACTACGGAAAAAGCTATGTGTCTCGTAACACTACACGAACTCAAGTAAAAAAAAAAGCGCCACGATATTGTGAATGTAGCCAGCTTACCACCAAGGTGCTAGAAGCAGCCGGAACTATAAAACATCACCAGAAGAAATATCACTCGGAAAGTTTTGCATTTTTGTCAAAAGGTAACATCGGCTTTGAGTAACAAACTTGTGAATATCGCTACTGAGACAAAAAATAAATAAAACGCCAACAGGGCATTTCTGAGTGAAGTTCAAACCATGTTTGTATAGCAATCAGAGAAGTTTATTTGTCTTGGCTAGAACAGAACCACTTCTGATATGTTGTTTGTTTTGGTCTTGGCTTTGCTATTTCTTGCTTTCTAGACCAATGGTTTGTTTACGTCAGCAGCACCAGCTGATCGCTTTCTTCGCATTTACCGGATAGATTGTAGTTTATACTGAAATGCAACGTATTTCATTCCCACTGTATTTGTTCTTCTATCTAGCGGACACAACATCTACAGTACGTCCTAATAGGCAGCTCCAATAAAAAAAAAGAAATGCGGTTTAGCTCTAGTTGACCCTAGTTGAATTGCGAAAGCAACGGCGGAAGCTTCTTTCTACATTATTTGCCTATCACGATCTGTAAGTGTAAGGTGCTACATTATTGGGGACGCTTAAGCTCATTCTTTAAGGGTATATGAATGAGCTCTGAGTGAGCTCTGAATATCACGTTCGAGGCAGAAATTATCGAATTCTTGGAAAATCAACATTTATGCACTCTGTGTACCGTCGTACAGATTCCATATCTGCTCTGATGGCGTCCAACAACATTCACGCGCTCCACTCAAGGCGGAAGTTCTTACGCCAAAAAATGTTTTGTACTTGCTATAGAATCAGGTAACAGCGCAAAAAAAAAAAAAAAAAAAAAACATAGACGGGACACAAGAGCAAGAACACACAACGAGATCTGCTGTGTGTTCTTGCTCTTGTGTTCCATCCATGTTTTTTGCGCTGTTACCTGAAGATGCGTTCCTGGCGGGCTCTGGCTTTCGGGTAAGTCCGAGCATGTGCAGTGCTCGAAACACCCCATCCGCGTGGAACAGGGATGCGAACACAGTGTGCGGGTGGCATTCTTCGCTTGTTCTTGTTTCTTGCACAAAGTTTTGAATAACGTAATTAGGGCATATATAGTTCTGCGCTTGCTTTTCTCAGTGTTATTCTCCTACTAACCTCTTCAGTCTCTTTTATTTACCATTGACCGCAGCTCAGGTGCTTGCGGAGTAAAACAGCAGCTTCTACGGTCGACAAACACATTTTTTTTTTTCGTGTTTATCCTTCTGTGTAACAGCCGCTTCAGAACCTGTAGCTGTTCCTGAGGCTTTCAGTGCCGTGAGTGAAGTGCCGGCGCAATGACTGTCAGTCACCAATTAAGCTCCTGTTCTAAACAAAGCTTTCCACTGAAAATGTACTCTGCTTTCCGCTTGTAAAAAGCGAACGTTCGGACCGGTCCTCTTTGGGTTGTCGCGACTGCTACTGAACAAACAGATTCTCTCATTGTTCAGCACAAGAGCAACGATGCAGGCCTTCCGCCCTCTCCAAACGGTCTTACCCTCTTTCTGCCTGACTATTCTTTGCTCTTGTGGGACCCCAGACCCCCGTCGCCCGCTTAGTGTGAAGAGGGGGACAGAAAGAGAAAGAAATGGGGAGTCTTCTTACTAAAGAAGCTTCGCTGCCTGTATTTTTTGTGCCCGTTGGCTCTGTGCGGGACCAAGCTTTCGCCACTGACTCCTTTCCGCTGGCCTGCGCCCCTCGTGTGTCCTACAAAGGAAGAAAGCATTTGCAGCCGAGACAGGCAATAAAACTGACATCTCTTGATTTAAAGCCCAGCTTATTGCTCGCCTGACGAGTCTGAAACATCGGAAGCCCAAGTAAAGAATGTGGGGCCGAAACGTCTGCGCTTGACCTGAGGCTACAGAACTGGTGTACAAACTTCCTCCTTGCAGCTACCAAGAATTCGAGCACGCGACCAGCTGCAGGAAGAGGTCGCCTGCATTTCCTTAAGTTCACGAAGGCTACATTAAAAAAAGACACAAAAAAACGGAGATGTCTGTCTCCGCAAAGTGGGGTTCGGACACTTGGGCCACTGCGGGCAAGGGAATTGCTTTTTTCTTGGAAGCGTGTATTCGCACATTGTGAGATTCCCTGCTGAACGCATGGTAAAGGGGCTTATCCTCGGGTCTTGGTTTATTCTTTTTTTTTTTTCGCTTTAAAACCCGGCTACGCCCGTCACAGGCACCAGAACAAAGAGCACCATACTGTCGCTTTTTTCTTCCCTGCATCGCCATTCGTTTTGTCAGTTCTATGTGACTGACATGGCTGCCTGACTTGGCCTTCCCGATGACATATTGATGTATGACACCAAGAGTCAGGACAAATGCGCGAAAAGAACGAAGAGTGCAGCGTTCGAGTGCTTTAAGTAGGCACGATTTACTGCCCAGTTTTTATGGGTGGAGAGGGGCGCTTCATGTACACATACGGAGAAACGAAATGGGACATGGGGCTGAATCGTGCTTTTGGGAGTAGCGAACGTGCAGTGTGTATATTTAGATCCTCTAAAGAAGCATTCTAAGCTACACACGCCTGCCCTCCTTGCTCATAGCGTAGCACAGGCGGCGCACTAAATTTGAGACCAAGAAGAAAACTCTCTCTCGTCTGTGCAGTGGATAAATAAACATATACATATATTAGGCTGCAGGGCCGCGCGACACACACACACACACACACACACACACACACACACACACACACACACACACACACACACACACACACACACACACACACACACACACACACACACACACACACACACACACACACACACACACACACACACACACACACACACACACACACACACACACACACACACACACACACACACACACACACACACACACACACACACACACACACACACACACACACACACACGCACGCACACACACACGCACGCACGCACGCACACACACACACACACACACACACACACACACACACACACACACACACACACACACACACACACACACACACACACACACACACACACACACACACACACACACACACACACGCGCGCGCGCGCGATGCCGAAAGCTAAATATCTAAAGTCAGTGTGACTGCGGAGACGTCTCCGGCGAGGGAAAATACACCAATCAGGTACAGCAGGACAGAAGATATATAGAAGAAAGCACTCCTGTCAGGCAAAAAAGGCGCCAAAACTACGCCCGAGGTTATTTAAGAGGGCCTGACTCCTTTGTCCGCTTATTCCTGCATGTGATAGTCTGCCGTTCTGTGCCGTTGTTTCTGCACCATCTGGGGAGCTCGAGCCACAACATTTGAAACTCTCAAGGATATTGCTACATTGTCCGACATAAGCTGCATTGGCTGTATAAACCGTGAGCATATTTATATTCAAATTACGTCAACTTTTGCTGACTGATATTCCTTGCTAACCGACGAGAAGTTTGCCTTCCTGTTTTTTCTTAAAGCATTGCTTCTTTTATGCGTCCTGTCTGTTGTGAAATGTTTATAGCTACATTCATATTATAGCGACATGTGTAGTGGACTGTTTAGGTTGTATATGTAACAGCAATACATTGTAATGACGCGGTGATTTTGACTGCACAAATTTTGTTTCGAATTGTTGCGTAGGACAGTGTGTATTATAATATTTTATGTTCGCACTATATTGCCCTTTTTAAAACGAACTGCCTTTTTTTAGTAAAGCTAGCAGCTAGCGTAACAGGGGCGATGCGGTTGACTGCGACGGCATGGACAGAGACCTATTCCACTGCTTCGAGTGCCTCCTCTAAAGGGTATACAGTAGAATGAAATGTAACTTTCAGAGCTTGAAATGTTTGTAAATCATAATTATGCGCGTTTTATTTACAATAAATAATCTATATGTGAACTCATTTTAAACATGTTTGTTTTATTTGCATGAAAAAGTTTAAAAGTTGTGCGTCAAGAACTTTAATTTTTACAAATTTGATTGTGCGGCTAGGTTTCGCTCCGTTTGCAAACGGCGGCCGCGTTGGAAAATTTTTTTCCGCTATAACAAGGCCAGGATAATATTCATCACAGCAATACAACAGGCCATAATTTATTAAAAAGAAATCGAAGATGGTCGAGTGCAATGTCTGGATGCGTTGGCTTGGAATGACCCCGTAGACTCTACAATCCGCATTGCGCGCTGAGCCTTGCGGAGGGACCTCATTAAAGAAGCCGTAACTATTAGTGCAATGGAATTACGCAATAAGTTTTTAGTGATTATGAAAGTTGATGTAGAGGATAATATGTGGACTAATTTTAAGAAATACAAAGTATTTTCATTGTTGTCCGAATTTTCCATTGCGCAGCGTTTTTTGAAGTTAGCCCGATTATAACGCTTAATCGGAAACGTTAGATAGGAGCGCTGGCAGTTTGATAGATAAGTTAACATGAAACATAATGCACATTTCTGTTGCTTTGTAGTAATCTTTTTCTTTTTAGATACGCAAAATAGCAAAAAAAAAAGTCGTTTCCTTGGGTTGACGTTTCGTTAAAAATTTCGCTATAAAAAACAAAAATAAAAATAATTGAACGGAAATAAAAACATTTTGATATGTAGTCAAACGATTTTATTTACATAACTCAAATGATTTTATTTACATAACTTTAACACTTTATGTCATTCATAAAAACTTAGCCAAACAGCAGAGCTAGACCTCGTGGCCATTAATTATACCCGGTGCTTATAGAAAACAAAAATGGATTAAAACCAGTTGCAGATATTTTTTTTAAACATCAGGAAACATCACATAAAAATTTCGACAAGCCACGCTTTGATCCATCTGATGTGGAATCACCCAACCATCTCTTCTGCGTAACTGCCCACTGCAGGCGCCGTGTTTCATATGCGAGGCGACATCAGGTTGCACATAAAATGGCACCAGGAAGCTGCATGATTAAATCTATGCAGATCGACGCAAACCATTTTAATCAGCATATGTTAGGGTACCTAAAACCGGGAATCATTTTCGATATCTATCCGCGTTACGACGCTATACAGTTTCAAAGTCTGAAAAAGAGGGAAATTTTGGTGCCTTGCCATAGGAAGCAATGCATAATATTCAGACGCGCTGGGAAGCTCGTGTAATAGGAGCACAGAGCTGAAACTTCGGCACAGTCTTCGGCTAACTCTATATTATATAAATCCCGGAATCATTTTGCGTACGTGCATTTGTTCACGTTTTAGGTATTTTTTTGTACCCGTTCCCATTAAGTAACGCGCTCTGTCGCCGCCACCTGCCGGTAGATGGCGTGAGTAGTACATGTCCCAAAAAGCTGGGCATGCCCAATTACAGTCACCCCAGTCCTATATAGACAGGCAATGCAACTTGTTAAAAGTAGACTAGAAGAATGGGCAGAGGATGAGGAGATACTAGGTGAGCTGCAGAACTGTTTCCGCAAAGACAGAGGACTAGATGATAACTTGTTTATAAAAACCCAGTGCATAGAGATTGCAGCAACAAGAGATCTCTATGGTTAGCCTTTTTGAGCATGTGACAATGAGAATCAGGGTAAGCTGTGGGGCCAATTAAGAAAATATGAATTGGATGGCGGCCTGGTCAGGTTCCTAGAAAAGTTATACACAGATAACGAGGCTATAATAACGTGGGAGGCACAAACAACAAAGCCAAACAAGTAAAAAGTGGACTCAAACAAAGCTGACCCTTCTCATCCCTGCTATTGATGACGTACGAGACAGATGGAAAAAAAGCCTTGAGAAGAGTGACGTAGGAGTAGACTTGGGATATATGCTGGGATGACATAAAATAAGCCAAGTGCTACCGGGATTGGCGTACGCACATGACATTGTCCTGCTGGCAGAAAAGCGGGATGGGTTTCAGGACCTAAAAAGAATCTCTGGGACATAGGGTGCTGAGTTGGGGCGGAAATTCAGAAGAAAGAAATCAGAGATGATGGTATATAATGATGACAAAGGCGACTCAATCAAAGTACAGAAAACAAAGATTGACCATGTAGAGAATTATAGATCTCTAGACATATGGCTGAACGAAGGCAAATGCTACCTGAAATGCGGATGTGGAGATGGCGTAGAGGTAGATCATCCGTCTCGCATCTAAGAGGACCGTGGTTCGAATTCCGGTGCCGCGAAATTCTCTACCAGAAAAAAAAAAAAGAATAGATAACACGCGTGTCGATGAAATTGAATAAAAACGACCTGATACCGGTGAACACCACCGGCAACGCACTCCCTCCCAAGAACAGGAGTTAGCCAACTTGGTGCAGTAATTGGCCACAACCTCCCATGATCAGTCCTACAAAAACCCGGCCCTCAGTCACCAGCGGCTGTGGAGCAACTGACCACGGTGGCGGTCAGACCTGTGACGCAGCGGGGGTTGCTAAACATTTTCTGGCTCCGGGGGGGGGGGGGGGGGGGGGGACAGACCGCCATTGGAAAACTGAGCCTGCCAAAGTTGAATGCTGGAACGCTAGCCGAGTTGAGTTTGAGTAAACTAGTTGAGTTTACTGAACGCAATAACTTACGAGTCATGAATATCTTCTTTAGCAAAACTAAAGAACCGGAAGTGGACATAAAAATTCCTAAAGGGGAGACTAAAAATGAAATTGATTTCATACTGAGTTCTAGCCCCGGCATTATGCAGGATGTAGAGGCAATCGAAAAGGTGCGATGCAGTGACCACAAGATGGTAAGGCCTCGAATTAATCTGGATTTGAAGAGGGAGTGGAACATATTAGTGAGGAAGAAGTCCATCAATAAATTAGGAGGTGAAATATATAGAAAGATGTGGGAGGCAAGAATGCAAGAAGAATCGACGCTAGGTGTGTATAGAAAGCGAAAACAGGAGATAAGGAGGCAAAATATATTTTGATAACTCACGAGGCAGCTGGCTATTATTCAAAGCACAGGGGTCCTGCGAACGAAAACGTACAGGGCAAAATTTGAGGAAGTAGATATATTATTCGTGGTTTGTGGGGTTGAAATAGAGACTAGACCTTGTAGTGCTGAAGTGCCCGAAACTCCAGCCGGTCATCCCAGACGAAAAGTGGCAGATCTGAAGAGGGCGCTAGTATTTTCCGAGAAAGATGAACAAATAGATAATGAACAAGTAAGTGTAACAAAGGGGAGGTTGGGAGACTGGTGGAGTAGGGCAAGGGAAAGGAGAAATTGCGAAACGACCGTCTGATTCTTAAGGGAGGGGAAATAATGGGGATTATAAGCCAGACAGGATCCCACACTGTGCACGCGTACTCTAAAATGAAGCGAACATTCGAAAAATAAGGTCTTTCTGTCAGAGAACGGGGAACGATTTGGAATTGCGATGCGGAAACCCAAGCATTTTTGCACTTTTCGATACTGTGTAACCAACGTGTTAGTTCCAAGATAAATTGGATGTAAGGATTACATCCAAGTACCTAAATTCATACTCTGTTTTCATCAACACATCGTCAATGGCGTAAGAAAAGTCAGGCATTTGAACACGTCTTGAAAAAGGCATGTGTGCGGTTTTCTTCAAGTTAATGTCCATTTTCCACATCCGGCACCAGTCGACAACTGAATCAACATCTTTTTGTAGAATCCTGGAATCATCGCTGTTTCGCACTGTTCTATACAAGACGCAATCATCCGCAAAAAGACACACAGTGCAGGCCACTCTGTCAATAATATTGTTACGCCGCGTAGCGGCTTACTGAGAAGAGCAGAAACAGAGGAGGCGAGGCGCGCGCAGACTGATCCAGGTTTCTGAGCCGTGTGCGTCTGTCCTTCATTCGACGTTCAGCTGTATTAAAACCATTTCATCCGTTACATTTGGTGCTAGGCGCTGGGTAAAAACGTTCTGGATCCGCCAGTACCTCGTCGCAGCCGTCGTGTAGCAGATTTGCCACCTTTATCTCCTCAACAGTACCTTTCAATGGCTACCACCCGCACGACGCAGACTCATGAACAGCGACCTGAAGAGACGACGACCTTTCCCTACCAGCGAGAGCCGCGTACGTTCCACGGTGAGCACGAAAATGACGTAGAAGAATGGCTCCAACATTACGAAAGATGCAGCAGGTACAACCGCCGGAACTCGGATCGCACGTCTGTACAATGTTGTTTTCATCCTCGCTGGCACGGCTCTGACTTGGTTCGACAACCACGAAGGAATCCTGACGACCTGGGATCGATTCGTTGAAGAAAGTCAAAGTCTTTTCCAATGCGAAGAAGGAACGCGCTGAGCATCAGCTTTCCCAGAGAGCCCAGCTGCCCGGTGAGACATGCACACGTTAAATCGAGGAAACTTTGTCGCATTGTAAACCGGCAGATGTCAGAAGAAGACAAGGTAGGGCATCCTCTCAAGGGGATTGCTGAGGATATGTGCAACTTCCTTATTTCGCGGGACACCCTTGCCACAGTAGCAGATGTCATCAAGCAGTGCCGGGCATTTGAGGCGTTAAAGGCACGTCCGATAGCGCCCAAATTTGGCTGTCTTTCTAATGTGACAACTGTTGCCGCTATCGAAATTCCGGAGTCTGAAGACATCGCTTCTATGGTCAGGAGGATTATACGCGAGGAGTTGAATATTCAGTGGCAAAGTATAAATTTTGATGTACCTTACCACCCGACATCGAGGTCCGTATCATCATGGGAACAGCGCATGCCATGGGATGCACAAAATAACAGCGAACCATCTTATAACAACGGCGTGGAGCGGACCCTGCAACCAACATTACACCCTTATTTACAGCAGCATCCACTCCATCTGGATGAAGTGCCTCGTGGTGCTCCTCGTCGTGCTTCTGTCGCCCCATCTCGGCCTCCAAGGGATCCTGAATGAACTACAAGAGCCGCCAGCCACGCTTCACGAATTGTGCCCAGTGGGAGCAGCAGCCACCCTCTACCTTCTATAGGCCCCCTTCCCCTCAACGGCGCGCAAGGAATGACTCCCCTGTGTCCGATCGCAGCATCACTCCCACGCCGCAGTGACAACCCCGTTCACCATCCCCACATCGCCGCTTTGTTTCTCCACCGCTGGGAAACTAGGTGGTGCGATCGATGGCGGTAAGGTGGCAAAACGGTCAATTTCACGCATACCTCTGCCTATCGTCATGTTAAAGAACAAAGTGTGAGTGTGTGTAGACAATGTTAAAACGGATGCTTTGGTTGACACTGGTGCCGCCGTGTCAGTTATGAGCATTTCATTTAAGAACCGCCTTCGACAGAAAGTTATGTTTGTGTGGGACAAAAACACTACGTTTTTTGGAGTGGGGGGTGAAACTTTATTTCCGGTTGGCCTGTGCTCAGATGCAGTTGTAATTGGTGACGAGTGCTATAAGACAGAATTCGTTGTATTGAGACGTGGCACGCATGGCGTGATCTTAGGTGTTGACTTTTTGCGCGAGTGTGGTGCGACTTTAGACTTTAATGCCTGTGAAATTTGTTGGCAGCCGAACGTTATACTCGCATTAGTAGATAACATGTCTCAGAGTCATCAAGGAGGTCTCGCACTGAAGCAAGATGTGCTGCTGCCGGCGATGACGGCGACGTTTCTCCCCATGAAGTCATCTGAATCGTTTATGGGTAAACATTCAATAGTCATCACGAAATAAATGCAGCGCGAAGAGACAGGACACAGGACACAGGAAGCAGACACATACAAGACAGGACTGACGCATATGTGTCTTCTTCCTGAGTCCTGTTTCTTCGCGCTGTGCTTATTTCGTGATAGTTATGAACCAACTAGCCCAGACCAAGATCCCAATTCAATAATCACCGAGCCAGATGTCTCGAATGGAGCAAAAAAAATATTTTGGTGCCACGCTCCGTCGTGGAGGCGGAGGATGGTCGCGCATATCTCTGGGCTGTGAGCGTGTCAGAACAGCCTGTTTGTCTTCCTTCTGGTTTGACATTCACCAAGATCCCAATTCAATAGTCATCGAGCCAGATGTCTCGAATGGAGCGAAAAAAAAAATATTTTGGTGCCACGCTCCGTCGTGGAAGCGGAGGATGGTCGCGCATACCTCTGGGCTGTGAGCGTGTCAGAACAGCCTGTTCGTCTTCCTTCTGGTTTGACACCCACCAAGATCCCAATTCAATAATCATCGAGCCAGATGTTTTGAATGGAGCGAAAAAAAATATTTTGGTGCCACGCTCTGTCGCGGAAGCGAAGGATGGTCGCGCATACCTCTGGGCTGTGAGCGTGTCAGAACAGCCTGTTCGTCTTCCTTCTGGTTTGACACCCACCAAGATCCCAATTCAATAGTCGTCGAGCCAGATGTCTCGAATGGAGCGAAAAAAAAATATTTTGGTGCCACGCTCCGTCGTGGAGGCGGAGGATGGTCGCGCATATCTCTGGGCCGTGAGCGTGTCAGAACAGCCTGTTCGTCTTCCTTCTGGTTTGACACTCACCAAGATCCCAATTCAATAATCGTCGAGCCAGATGTCTCGAATGGAGCGAAAAAAAATATTTTGGTGCCACGCTCCGTCGTGGAGGTGGAGGATGGTCGCGAATATCTCTGGGCTTTGAGCGTGTCAGAACAGCCTGTTCGTCTTCCTTCTGGTTTGACACTCACGCGAATTGAGAATTATGTGACTCATACCATTGGAATTATTTCCGATTGCAAAGGAGCCGCGAAAGACAAGTCTGAATATTGTGCCGAGTTTGAGGGCCCATGGTCAACAAATCGCTCTCATCTAGTGAACGTCATATTCTGCGACACATTTTGACAACTCATGCCCAAGTGTTTGACTTTGCTTCAAACGGATCGGGTAGCCATTTCCCAACTTCTCGGCTACGGCACAAAACTAATACAGGGGACGCACCCCCTATTCGCCAATTACCTTAGAGTCTCCCCGGCAGAGCGCAAGATAATTCAAGAACAGGTGGACGAAATGGTGCAGAAAGGAATCATCCGAGAATATTCCGTGAAGTTACAGAAGATTATGAAGTTTTAACACTGCAACATCGAAACCAAGTGATCTCTGTTGTATATCGCCCCCCAAATGGCAACATGAAAGCTTTTACAGATTATTTTGACCAGATTCTAGAATATGCGTCACTGAACAAATGCTCGCTTTTGTGCAGTGGTGATTTTAATATCAATATGCTTGACCAGAATGCTACTGTATGTTATTTGAACATGAAACTTATATCCTGCGGTTTTGTAAACTTAATAGAAACACCAACACGTGTCACGTACACTAGTGCGACTGCACTTGATTTATTAATTATGGATATTGAAACCAGTGTACTCTCTTGCGGTACAATTACTTCTGATGTCCAGTATTTGTCGTTTTTCGGAATGAGCATGTTAAGCGAAACATTGTGAAACAGTCCATACGTGTGCAGCGCATCAACGATAGCTCATTGGAAGCTTTTAAGCACGATATTATGAACTTTGACTGGTCCTGTGTGTTGCAGAAAACGAGCGTCAATGATGCGTACGACCTATTTTTTCACCATTCCTTTCGTCTTTATACGAAGCACTTTCCGCTGGAAGTACGCACCCCTGCCAAAAAGATAAGAAAACCATGAGTTACAAAACAATTGTTCAAAATGATAAAGGACAAAAATTGCCGGTATCTAATGTTCCTTCGAACACGCACAGAAGATGCGCTGCTTTCTTTCAAAAAGTTAAGGAACCGATTGAACGCGGAGCTGCGGAAAGCTAAAAATATCTATTATCAGCGGCTCTTTTCTAACGTCAGTTCAAGTAGATCTGATATTACCTGGAAAGATTTAAATGATGTCCTTGGTCGCCGTGCAAATAACCATGCTACGAAAACGATGCTTGTCAGTGGAGACGAAGTAAGGGGGAGAGCACTCGCACAACATTTCAACAAACATTTTCGTAATAGTGTTACTTCACCTCAAGATCCTACAGGCACCCTTATCGCCGGTTATCCTAGTCAGGTTAGCGAAACTATATCCTTCGAGCCAACTGATGCAAGTGAAGTTTATAACGCGTATATGAGAATTAGTAATAGCAAAGCCTTAGATATAAACGCCATGCAGATGACACCGTTGAAATATGTCATATCTATAATTTGTCCCATGTTTTCTCATATCTATAACCTGGCACTTGAATCCGGGGTTTTTCCCAAAGGAATGAAAACTGAAAAAGTGTCAGTAATTTACAAAGGGGCGACCGAAACCTACCAGGAAACTATAGGCCGATTTCGGTGCTCCCCGTGTTTTCTATGGGACTGGAAA
This sequence comes from Amblyomma maculatum, assembly GCF_055883805.1. Taxonomy (NCBI): domain Eukaryota; kingdom Metazoa; phylum Arthropoda; class Arachnida; order Ixodida; family Ixodidae; genus Amblyomma; species Amblyomma maculatum. Next base: position 201,224,861 of record NC_139347.1, on the reverse strand, counting down.
AGGTTATCTCTTCAAGAATAACGAAGTTTTTTGATAAACATAAGGTAATATCTGAGTCGCAATTTGGTTTCAGAACAGGCAAATCAACAGAAACAGCCTTATTAGCAATGAAAGAAATTATCTTGAACAATATTAATGACAACTTGTATACGGTGGGCCTTTTCCTTGATTTTAGTAAGGCATTTGACTGCTTAAATCATGCGATCCTTGCTTATAAACTTCAAATGTATGGAATCCGTGGTAAACCCCTCAGACTGCTTGAAGATTGCCTCCAAAACAGAAGCCAGTCAGTATCTGTAGATAATGAACTTTCATCCCCTTTACCTATTAGCTGTGGTGTCCCGCAAGGGAGCGTACTTGGACCCCTTTTGTTTAATACCTATATAAATGACATTATAACTAGAGTCTTCCATTCATTTTGTAATTTACGCCGATGATAGCACATTACTTTTTTCAGGCCTTAATCTCAATGATGAAATAACGAAAGGTAACGACCTAGTGGATAGATTAGCTAGGTGGTCATGATGAATAAATTAAAGGTAAATCCTACAAAGTCGAAGGTTGTAATGTTTCGCGCAAGAAACAAGCCGACACCACCAAACTGTGTACTGAAGTTTGAAAATCAACAAATAGAAATTGTTGAGGAACATAAATCCCGTGGTGTATATTTTTCATCTCATTTAAACTGGAATAGTCACTTTGAACTTATCTGCAAAAATACTCTCTTCTGTCTGTGGGGCCCTCTAGCGATGTCGTGCAACTCTACCTATGCAGTGTAAACTGCAAGTTTATTACGCATTATTTTTTTCTCACCTTAACTACTGTGTGGCCCACAATGACCAAGGCAAACATAAATAAGCTTCTCGTATTGCAAAAGGAAATTGTTCGAATAATAGCTAATGTTGATTATGCGACTACCTCCAAATATGCATTCCAAGCACATAACATTATCCGTGTTGATCAATTGTATGATTATTGGTTACTACAAATCATGTATTTTTCGAAGGCATCCGTTGCCGAATTTTATTCTTCCTTAGCATCTTTGGAGACGCATCGTGCTAACATGCACACAAGAAGTACTAATGCATGGAATGTACCACGTTTTCGCACTGATGATAAATTACAAATGCTATCTTACAACCTGCCCCATGTTTTAAACACTTAGCAAAATACAATAAGGTACATAAATGCCGAGCTGCGAAAATATTTTGTTCAAATGTGATTTGATGCTTCTGTTTGTAGATTGCCGAATGTTTGCCCAGTTGACATTTTTCCCTTAAATTACTGCGCATTTCAACTGTTTTTCTCTTTGTGTCATTTACTTTAAAGCTTATAAGTGAGTTTACATGTGTATTTAATTTTTTGTTATTGAATGTGACTACTCGTGCTATGGTCTTTCCAGTTGTGATGTATGGATGCGAGAGTTGGACTGTGAAAAAGGCTGACCGCCGAAGAATTGACGCGTTTGAATTGTGGTGCTGGCGAAGACTCTTGAGAGTTCCTTGGACTGCCAGAATGTCAAATCAGTCGATATTGTCGACCATAAACTCTGACTGCTCATTGGAGGGTCAAATTCTAAAGTTAAAGCGCAGTTACTTTGGTCATTTGATGAGAAGAGAGGAGTCGCTGGATAAAGATGTGATGTTGGGAAAGGTTGAGGGTCGCCGGAGAAAGGGTAGGCAGCGAACGCGATGGTTAGATGACATCCTCGAGGCACTGCAGATCAAGTTATGTGATGTTAGGAAGATAGTGAGAGACCGGAAAGCGTGGCGTGACATAGTCCATAGGGTCACGAAGAGTCGGACACGACTGAACTGAACTGAACTGAATTGAACTGTATGTACGACATATTTGGAGATTTCCTTCACCACTCGTCTGCTGCTGCTTGTATGGGTTTCCTGGACACTGTCAAGCTGCGAAGGCAGCTTTTATCCGGGGAACCCTCCAGTTGAACCTGGAAATAAACTTATTATTGTATTGTATTGTTTTAAATGCGGGATGTCTGACAGTTTTCGGGCGAGGCGGATTAGGGTGTCGCTAAGCAAAAAGGGGGAGAGGACGGACCCTTGAAAGGTGCCGACACTTTGAAGCGTGAAGGAGGAGGAAGAAAGAGGGCCGAAGTTTACCTCAGCCGTGCGGCCAGTGAGGAATGCTCGAATAGAAATGTACGTTCGCGCACCTACATTCAATGTGGATAGGGCAGTCATGATCGCCTCATGTTCGATGCGATCCAAAGCTTAGGAAAGATTCAAAGCTAAGGCTGCCTTGGTGTGACAAGGAAGGACTGGGCCGAAAATGTCGTGGGTGAGTTGCAGCATGGCGTCCTGTGCTGACAGATGGATCGGAATCCCACCATGCTGTGCGGATATAAATTGTTGTGTGCCATATGTGTTGTAAGTGTCGCTAACACAACATGTTCGGAAAGCTTCCCGAAGCAACAGGTTAGTGAAATCGGGCGAAGATTTTTGAGTGTAAGTAACTTAGGTGTGGGTATAAATATAACCTTCGCATGACGCCAGGACTGCGGGAGGACACCCTCCACCCAGCACTGGTTAAAGTATGCCGTAATTTTGGTGATCGACTGCTCTTCCAGATTACGGAGCATGGTGTTTGTGATTTGGTCCAGACCAGGTGCGGAGTTTGTTCGGAGACTGAGGAGGGCTGCTCTGACTTCCGTCTCCGTGGACTCTGTGTCCAGTGTCGAATTAGGCTGTGGCTCCCGGAGAGGTGTATGTGTTTTGAAGTGTGTCTAGGAGGGCGTCGGGATCTTCAATATGTTCTTGTATGAGGCGTGTCACGTGCTGTTGTGTTGTTGACATGGTGCGGGTAGGGTCAATGAGATGTCGGAGAAGTTGCCATGCGTGTTTGGTGGACAGGTTTCCGGCTATGCTATCACATACTTGTCCCTAATCGGATCTGCACAGCTCCTGAAAATATTGTTCTATTTGTATCTGAAGCGCGGCCAGCCGCTTTTTTAGTCGTCTATTGTATTTATTGTTTTTCCAACGTCCCAGGATGCCATGATAAGCCTCCCAGAGGTGGGCTAGGCGTGAGTCACGGGTAGGGGTTTCGGTTGTAGTTTCTATGCGTCGCGTGTTGTAGTGAACATCATCCATAAGTGATTGCACCCAAACGTTGATGTCTTTGATGGGAGCGTCTGAATTGGCGGTTCGCGAAGCGAGAAAGGTATCGCAGTCAATGAGTTTGTGTGCTGTGTACGTGTGACGGGGAGGTTTGTACGGGACAGTGATCTGATAAAGTAGTGGCCACTATCTAGTGTATGTTGTGTTCTGTTCCAGGTAACACTGAATAGATAGCGGCTCAGCGTCAGGGACTAGTGTCCATGCTGACACTGTTTCCAATCCTCGTGGGAGTATGGAACATGTTGTGCACATTGAGTTAGATGTTTTACAGGAGCAGCGAGAGCCTGCGACCTCAATGTGTGGTTTTTGTGTATCCCCAGTCAATATGCTGACTGTTGAAATCTCCGCCTATCAGCAGCGGGAGTTTCCCTGTTAGCTGATGCAGCTCTCGAAGAAGTGTTTCTAACGAGGCCATCGGCTTGGATGGTGGGTGGTATATATTTTGCTATGAAGATTGATGGGAGAGTATATGTGTGATTTAAAAGTTCTGTGACCACGCATAGCGTCTGTGACGTGATGTGATGAGTTTTGTACGTGATGTTGCGATGAATGAGTGTAGACGCCCTGGGTGTGTTGGTGCTGTCAGTGCGTGTCGATGTGTAGCCAGGAAGTGTTGCCTGGTGTGCAGTTTCTTGTAAAAGGAGTATGTTAGGGGTGAGGGTGGGGAGGAGAAGTTGCAGAGGCGCGCGTTTGCCCCGAAAGCACCGGCGATTCCAACTTAACATGGGAGGAAATTATTGGTCCGCCCCGCCATACTGGAGTGTAGGAGGTTGAAGGAGGGGAAGGAGACAGGAGTCTACTGGCATTTGTTCTTCGGGGGAAAAGGCCGGCTGAGCTTGCGGAGAGAGGGTGTGGGTAGAGGGAGGGGTTAGAAGTTGGGTGAAGCGATTTTCCATTACTTGGACCATTTTGTTGAGCATCGCATCCATACGCTGATCCAGCTTTTCGGTAAGGGCAGCGGGAAGGTGACTGTATTTAGCCTCAAGGCGGGCGTCTAGTTCTTTTAGTTTGTGGTCAAATTTGGCATCCATTGCGTCAAATCTAGCGTCTATTTCTGGGGACGTGAGGGTAGGTGTGGCATGTAAGGTGCGTTGTTTCTTTGTAGGGTACATACTCGAAGATTCTGTGGAGGAGGAGGTGGGATCAACGAGGGGTGGGTCGGATTGAGAGGCTGTGGAGGGGTACTTAGGAAGGAGGAAAGGCGGCTTATCTCGTCACGAGAGGCCCGGCGTTCCCGGTCCCTGGGATCTTCTTGCAAGGGCTGGGCTGGCTGGAGATGGCCGATGGCGTTGCCGGAAACGCGGTCGGCCCAGCTCAGTTGTGCATTCTTGCAGCTCTCTTGTCAGCGTCTGTAATTCGTTCTCAAAGTTGTGGAGCTGCTTCTGTTTGTTTTGCGCTCCGGCTGATCACTGCGGGACTGCTGCGGCGTCGACGCTGGTGAGATGGTGTTCCGGGGGGATGTTATTTTACGGCCCCGCGCTTTGCAGGTACAGTCCCAGTCATATGCGGGCCTACACAAAGAATGCATCTGGGGTGCATGTGGGGACATCTTCCCAGAGATGGGACGCTCCACATTAAACGTTTTTAATACAGCATGATAGGTTTGTATTGGGAAGCGGGATATAGATCCTTAACAGGCGCTCTGACAGCTCGGGTTTGTCTAATTTGGATAAGCTTCTCATACAGTTTAACGTACGGCCACGTGCGCTACACTGGCTCAATAGTACGGTCGTTGAAACTATACAGAGCCTAGAATGCTGCATAAAAATCAGTTTTCAGACAGCATGTAAGCGAACGAAAATAAACTGCCCAACCCGCCCGGTAGCCGTCAGGAATATGATCTTGTTAGCTTTTCATGTAATTTTCATCGCAGATGAATTTCTTGCTTTCTTAAAAGAACTTTAAAAGGCATGATTCTTGTTAGATGTGGTGTTTAGAGGTCAAGTCAGTATAATAATTTGTTTCCTTTGCGCGTGGCCTTTACCATCGGACTGCTGTGGCCGCCGCTACATCTTGTCACACATTTCTTCATGTAGTGGACGTGGCTGAATTTAAGAAACTGAAGAATTTAACGGCGTTTTCACTTAAAAACATAGTGGTGCGCGCAGACAGCAGAATCGGCAGGGGTATCGACTGCATACTCAATACAAACGTTCGCAGCCTCCCAATGGCAAAACCTTTCGCAAAGGTAAAATTGCCCGACTGGACAAAATTCCGACAAAGATACACCAAACTGACCCCCGTTCAAAAGCAAGGGTACCAAGCCTGGTCCCAGCAATAGATATCCAGCCTTCGCTCCTTATAAACTCAAATTCAACTCATTCTACTCTCAGAGGTGGCCCCTGAGGTGGACAATCACCTCCTTCACCTCTGTGAGGCCCAGCACAGCCTCTCCGTCGTTGGCAAAAACACAATCCGAAGCTCAACATTCGTATCGCCGATCTCACCAAACGAGCGGCAGATTATGCGGCCCAACTCGCCTACTCTAACTGGGTGCATCGATGCAACACGGCGGCGCGGCAAATGTTCAGCCGGAGTACGTGGCGCCTCTTCTGTGCCCTAATTATTGACCTACCCAAACCCGAGTGGTAAACGCAAAAACATCTAAAACGAGCAATTCGCATCTTCGATGGAGACATCTCAAAATTGGACTGCAAACACTGAGATCAATAGCTCTGTACACACCAGGATCCCCGAGGATTCGTATACAGGCTCCGATAACGCAGAGCTGGACCAACCGTTACAGCTACACGACCTGAAGCGGCGGCCCAATGAAAAATGAAGTGAGCACGCCTCCGAGACGAGATCAAATCATCGTGAAAGTACTTGCCAATCTACCCGATTCAGCATAGTCCACAGTTCTCGCTTACATAAACTCTATTAGGTGCCGGCGAAACACCACTCCCAATTGGTTGGAAGGCGGCGCTGGTCACCTTCATTCCCAAAGCTGGTATACCATTAACACAGACAACCTCCACTCAATCTCCTTTACTTCTTGTGTGGGAACATTAATGGATACGATGGTGCGCGAAAGGATGTCTTGCTTCGACTAGAACGGAAAATTCTCAACTCGATCGAATATCGCCTCAATGATAAAGTAGTACTCGCTTTGCATTTGAAGAGGCCTTTCACAACATCACTCTCAAAATTGCGACCAAAACAACTTTAACTATATTAGGCAATTTCTCACAGAGCAACAATCATATATCCGGATTCAGGACACCGCACACGGCCTATAGAGCTTATTCACGTGACGTCATTGCAGCTTTACTGGCAACCATGGCACGCACAATGCAACATCAGAGAGGGAGAAAAAAATTACCGACGATTACGTTACTTCCTAATGCGAAATTTGAGCGCAGCAAATAAGCTGTTTCACCTTTTCGATAGATTGAGGCAAAGAAATCGAGCAACACATGTATGCGCTATCACATAATTCTTTTTTATTTTTCACACGTATTCAGATAATTTCCCAGTGGCGAACGGCAGCGGCAATTTCGGCTCGGGCGGTGCACATATACAGATCCGCCGCCACCGATCTGGCTCCCTGATTGCCACCGCACAGGGGTTGCATTGGAGGAGGAGCGAAGAAAGGAATTAAGTTCGAGCCGGCGCTTTGACAACCGGAGACTCTCCGGAAGAGGGGGGAGGGGGGCGGCGTGTACACCCAGCGGCAAACGATGGGGGCAGAAGCGAGCGCAGCAAGCGGACAACGCGATAAAGGGAGGAGGGAAGAGATAGCAGCGACTGACTGATGCTGCTGACGCCGATAGTGAGTCAACCCCAGCTGCGGAGTTGGTTTCAGGGACAACGTCGCCGATGCCGACGCAAATAATATGATACCCTCGCTTCCGCAGCGCCAAGAACCAGGTCTAGCCGTGGGAAGGTGGTCACGTATTCGTCGTCGTGCCGGGGCCTACGTGAAATAACGGCGCGTCGACAACTGAAGAGCACCCTATCCGCCACACAGGAACAGGGGGGGGGGGGGGGACCCTTCCTTCCTCTTTCGGCATGGCGGCGACGGTGTTCTATGCAGTCACGTTATCTTGACTCTTTAGCGGCGTCAGCGGCATCCAGCGGTATCAGTCGGTCGCTGCTAGCGCTGGGGGGATGAAAGGGGGGCGGAGTTGGTTACGAGGCCGACGCCGACGCGAAACCCAGGAACGTACGCCAAAGAGCTGCGCTCTAAAAGAGAGAGAGAAGGTACACGGCGAATCAGAACACGGCGTCGGTGAAATCCGAGCTCTGGTTGGACGGCGTTGCAAACGGCGTTTCAAGTCCCTGACAAATGAGCGGTGCGTAACAGGGAGAACGCCGATAGACCGGCGCCGATACGTCAGAAGCGCTTTTGTGTGCTTTTAGTTTCGAACCGCCCAACGTTATGGTGTCCCCGCAATATAGGGTTGCCACAACTGCCGCCTGCTAAACTTGATAGTGAATAGGGTCTATACGAACTAGGCACGCGAGGGACTCCACAAGGAGCGGTCATTTCGCCCCTCCTGGTTTTCCGCTAGGGGGCCAGATGGAGCGGACGCGGTCCACATGACCTCCTGCTTCGACGCCGTATTTTACCCGGAAAACATCAACGTTACAGAAAGTGGAATACTCCATCGGCTTCCACTAATCAAGCTGAATCTGCTGATAACAGATTTTCATCTGTAAGTCCAGATTTCACCATCTTCTGGCCGTTCGCAGATCCGAAGCAGAGAACGCCGCGCTAAGCCTAGCAGCTTCGGGCCATCGGCCCGACGAAACGCTGCTCAAGCTCACGCGGGAGCTTCCAAGGATGGCTGCTGACAACGCAGCGGCATCGACCGGAGCCACGACACCGACTCAAGAGACAAAACACGAAGAGAACGCTACCAAAGAAGACACTCGACAGCGGAGGATGGTTCGTCGCAAAATACCACAAATCGAGGCTGACTGCCGTTCCGGAGACCGGGACCGAAGCGGCAGGCAAACCACCACCGAGCCAGCCCAAACAAAAGGAAAATCTTATTCGCAAGGGCAAACTACCTCCACTGCCGAAAGCAGACTTCAAAATCATTATTAGACCAAAGAATGGGCTCGACATCAGCCAGCTGAGCACGCATCAGATGGCCCGGGCTATAACTAAAGCATGTGGAAACCCAGACATCTGCAACGAAGGCAGCCTACTTATACGGCTGCACAACGGATCTAACATCGCCATAATCAGCACGCCAAGCAAGGAGACTGCCAACGTTGTACAGAACATTCCGAGACTACGCTTCGGTGCAAAAGACTACGCTGTGACGGCTTACGTTGCCGCGCCGGACAATTCACGCAAAGGAGTGATCCACGGACTGGATGTCGGTACAACACCTACCGAATTGCTGTCCCATCTTAGGGTACGCACCCAAGGAGTGAAAATCCTATATGCACGAATGCTTGGAAAATCTCAAAGCGCCGTCATAACATTCGAAGACAAGATCGTTCCCCGCTACGTTTATTACTACGGCGGTGAGACGCGTTGCTACCTCTACCGATCATCGCGCCAAGTTTGCTATATATGCTTCAAGCCTGGGCATAGGGCGGACGTATGCCCGACACTTGACGCCGTTGTGTGCTCGAACTGCGGTGAACCAGTCATCGAGGGCGGTCATTCGTGTGAGCCCAGGTGTGCGCTGTGCAAGGAAGCGCATCCCACAGGGGCAAAGGAGTGCAAGCAACGCCTAAGAAAACCGAGGAGTCCACGGACCAGAACGAAAGAGGAAACCGACACCGCAGCAAAGGGCGATGGCGGCACGGGCGGACGCGGCCGGGCTCGGAAACGCTGGTTCAGCTCAGATGCTACTTCGCCATCCAGGTCCAGGTCGGCGTCGCGCTCCAGGTCCAGGTCGGCGTCGCGCTCGAGATCAAGGACCAGGGAGCCACCAGAAACAAAAAAGGGGCAGCAGCAGAAGAAGATAAAAAAGGAGGAACAGAGTAAGTTGAGCTGGGCAGCGCAGCTTTTCTATACTTCTCCCACTGTTCCAAAGAACACGAACGCGCAGGCACAATTCAGTAAAAACACTAGTGGACAACTTCACGAAGTGCAAGAACTAAGACAAACCATTCAGACACTCAGGGCGGAAAATGCTGAACTGAGACAGAAACTTAACGACCTTATAGAAGAGCTCAAAGCCCAGAGAACAGGGCAGACCGACACGAACGCGCGAAGAGATGAAACTCAGCCAGCCACCATAGGGCGGCAAGAATTCGCAACTGCCATGACAGCCATGAACAATTCACTAGCTAATCTTAGTAATCTCATTTCTAACATCCAGGCAGAGGCGCAAAGAGATATAGAACGCCTAGTACAATTCACGAGCATGAAATCCAGAGGCAAACCCTATGATAGGCCATTGACCGAGCATGGCGAGGCACCGTAAGAGCTCGGTCAAGTTGGAAACCCTTGAAATATGGCAATGGAACTGCCGCGGGATCAGCAAAAAGCGGGGTCTTCTTAAACAACATATCACAAATTGTACAGTACCGCCAGACATAATCGCCCTACAGGAAACCGGCTGCTCACCCACTCTCCCGGGTTACTCAGCATATGAGGGGCAGGGGGAAAGCAAGGTCGCCACGCTGGTTGCCAAAACTATCACCGCAATCAGACACGACATCGAGGGAACGGACATTGACCACGTTCTTATCGAAGTCATTACCCAAAAGAGAAGCCAAGAAAGCATCTTCCTGCTTAACGTATACAGCCCGCCCAGCCAAAAGAACGCTAGCTTCAGCTACCTGCTGGGCAAGGCAGAACAAGCAGCAGGCAAGAGGGGTCTTCTAATCCTTGGGGACTTTAATGCCTGGCATAAAAGCTGGGGCTATGTCAGAGAAACTCCGAAAGGCAAGGATCTAGCCAGAGAGGCTGATCGCAGAAGCCTCAGCCTAATCACGGATCACATCCAGCCAACGCGAGTGGGAAATAGCATCAACCGCGATTCGTGCCCAGACTTAGCATTCGTCAAAGGAATAAGGCAGGCAAGATGGGAAAACGACGGGGAGACGCTAGGCAGTGACCACTGCATCTTGCGCATCCAGATAGAAACTCTTCCGATCAGGAAAAATTATGGTCAAGCTAGACTCACACAGTGGGAAGCCTATAGAAAGACCAGGGCGGAGTCTGAGGATACAGAGATCAAGGACATTAAGGATTGTGTAGTGGCTATCAAATCCGACTGGGAAAAAGTCACTAAGAAGGTCACTCTCACCAACAAAACGCCCAACATGGATAAACATCTCTTACACCTCTGGGATGCTAGACGGGGGTTGCTAAAGAGATGGAAAAGGCAGAAGCACAACAGAAAGCTCAAGCTAAAGATCGCCGAGGTCACAAAACAAGCCGAAGAATATGCGATGGAGCTCTCAAAACGTGACTGGGACCATAAATGCAACGATCTACAGGGGACTCTAGGTTTGGCCAAGACTTGGGCATTGCTAAGGGCTCTCATAGACCCAACTAAGACCAAGTGTGAAAACCATAAGACAATCCAAAGGATCGCGCACCAATTCCAAGGTACAGACCGCGAACTGCTAGAGAACATCAAGCAGCGATACATCGGTGACGAAACGGGCGCCGAATACAGCTCGCCATACACGGGAGTAGCAAATCCCACTCTTGACGAACCCATTACTATAGAAGAAGTCAGACACGCTGTTATGTCTGCCACAAACAACACCACCCCAGGCAAGGATGGCATTACCAACGCCATGATTAGGAACTTGGACGAGAATTCAATCCACAGATTTACTGAATTCATCAACACACACTGGGAGCAGGGGACCATCCCGAAAGACTGGTCTCATGCGGAAATAGTAATGATTCCTAAATCCGGAAAAACTCCCAGCCTGGAAAATCTACGACCCATTTCATTGACGTCATGTTTGGGAAAGGAAAACGAAAGAATTGTGCTTCAGAGGTTGCAGACCCACCTGGAGGACAATGACCTCATGCCGCACACTATGTTCGGATTCCGAAAACATCTATCAACACAGGACATCCTCCTGCAGATCAAGGAGGAGGTGCTTAACACGGTCCCGAAATACGGAGAAAACATCTTGCTCGCGCTCGACCTCAAAGCGGCATTCGACAATGTCAGTCACAGGGCAGTGCTAGACGGGCTCTGCAACTTAGATTGCGGGCAGAGAATACACAGCTACGTGAAAGCCTTCTTGAGCAACAGAACCGCCACCATTGGAATAGGCGGCATCAGGACAGACACCTTCCCGACCCCCAAAAGGGAACACCGCAAGGCTCAGTGATATCCCCTATGCTCTTTAACATTGTTATGATCGGATTAGCAAAAAAAACTTGAAGAAATTGAAGGAGCCAGACATGCTATCTATGCTGATGACATCACGATCTGGGTGACCAGGGGATCCTTAGGAGAAAAGCAAGACTGTCTGCAGAGAGCAGCAGACGCTGTGAACGCATGCGCTCGACATTGCGGCCTTGAATGTTCTCCGGAAAAATCTGAGGTGCTCAGAGTCCACAGAAGAGGGTACGATCTGCACAACTCCATAGACATCTACATAGGGGAAAAGAAGATCCCGGAAGTATCACAAATAAAAATCCTAGGCATGCGGATACAAAGCAATTGCCGTTTAGATCAAACAATCAGGCAGCTAGCAAGTACCACCGCGCAGGTCACGCGAATGATAGCAAGAATCTCCAACAGAAGACGAGGCATGTCCGAGGAGGACACATGTAGGCTAGTACAGGCCCTCGTTGTAAGCCGAATTATATATGGCGTCCCCTACGAAATTCCGCTCGAACAGGAAAAAGAACAACTGGAGGCAATCCTGAGGAAAGCCTACAAATGCGCTCTTGGACTACCGGTCAACACCTCGACCGAAAAATTCAATAAACTGGGCATAAACAACACAGTGCAAGAGCACATCGAGGCCCACCTTCTCGCGCAGAAAATAAGACTCATGCAGACGCAAACGGGAAGGAACGCGCTAAATATACTGGGCATGAGAGATGCTTGCAGAGAAATAAACAGCACGGGCAGCATACCGAAAGAAATAAGAGAGATCATTAAGGTCAACCCGATTCCGAAAAACATGCATCCGAAAATACACAAGGCCAGAAGAGAGGCAAGATCCGAGGCACACGAAAGAAGCCTCGCAGGGAAAAAAAAAACATATTGTACGTCGACGCGATCACATACAAAGAACGCGGAGCGGTAGCCAGTGTGGTTGATCACCAGCTCAAAGAAGTCAACTGCGCCTCGATCAAGAGCAACAACATTCTCGAGGCTGAGGAAGCGGCAATCGCTCTCGCTATCACCCACCAGGGTGAGGAGGCTACCACAAAAATAATTACGGACTCGCAAGAAGCATGCAGAAGGTATAGCAGCGGACGCATATCCACTGTGGCCATCCGCATACTCAAAGCAAGAAAAATCAGCTTTTCGAGATGCTTCATAACGTGGACACCAGGCCATGAGACTGTCAAAGGTAACCAACGTGCCGACGCCAATGCCCGAGCATACGCCAACCGGGGGGCGCACAACGACGGGGAACCGGACGCAGTCACTAGACGCTATGGAGCCATCCTTGAACATCAAAGAGCCTTAAGGAGGATCTATCCACCTCCCCACGAAGACCTCAATAGAGAGCAGTCGGTTGCCTGGAAACAGCTACAGACTAACACATACCCCAATCGGAGTCTACTCAGTAAAATCCACCCCACTACATATGAAAATAAATGCCCACTATGCGGAGAACCCCCTACACTATACCATGTTACATGGGCCTGTCAAAAAACACAGGTAGCACCAATAAACACCACACCAACACCGGAGCAGTGGGAGGCTGCGCTGTCCTGCTCGACGCCTGACGACCAGCTCAAGCTGATTGACAGAGCGCGCAAGACGGCAAAGGCCACTGGGGCCCCGGACTGAGGGCTCCACCAACGCCGGGAGAATTTCCTTTGTGTAAATAAAGTTTTTCATTCATTCATTCGCCCCTCCTATTCAATCTAGCTATGATGAGACTTCCCGCTCAGCTGGCGAGGGTCGACTGATACAGCACGCGCTGTATGCCGACGACATCACCATCTGGGCTAACCACGGCTCGGTAGGAGAAAGAGAGGCCAACCTACCGTAAGCGGCGGACATCGTAGACAACTACGCCCGTCGTTGCGGCCTTCAGTGCTCCCTGCCCAAATCTGAATTTGTGTACATACGTCACAATCATCATCATCAGCCGGACTATACTCACTGCAGGGCGAAGGCCTCTCCCATATTCCTCCAATTAATCTGGGCCTGTGCTAGCTACATTCACTTGACCTCTGCGAACTTCTTAACCTCATCCGCCCACCTTTCTGCCGCCTATTGCCAGCCCCTGGGGGTGTGCACATATGCTCTTCACGAAAGTGCACCACCAAAATCGACCTCATCCTTAACAGTGGACCCATACCCGAACACTATGAGATCCGAGTCCTGAGTCTCATTATTCACAAAAATCCCACAGCTGACACAACACTGCCGAAATGGCGTACAAGGTGGGGGACCAGGTGCGCCGCATGTTTCGCCGGGCTTCAAAAAAGCGCGGGGGTTAAGAAGCAAAAGTGCCTTGCGACAGGCGCATGCGTTTCTAACCAGTCGATTCCTATACTCGGCTCCATGCATCCACCTGCATAAATTTGACTAAAATGCACTAAAAAATCATTCTCCGTAAAATACACAAGCGTGCCTTCGACATCCCGATCAACCCCTCCGACCAGCGGTTACTAAATAAATAAATAAGTACCCCCCACCAACGCCTACTTGGTCTGAGAATGGTGAACACGTTTAATGAGCTGTGAGAACCCCACTTGATCAACCAATACACAAGACTGTCTAAAACGCTGTCGGGTCGCCGCCTCCTTGCCTGACTGATCAACCACCACTCAAGACGTTCGGAAGAGCGTGTACATATCCCAACACAGTAGTGATATGCCTTGGAGATAAGCCCTGTTCCGGCCAACATGACATGAGAGAATCATAGTGGCAGACGTCTCGCGCGGGCGGAAGCCTTGGCTCGACACAAAGGACAAAAACATGGAGTCTTCTACGTGGATGCCTCCGGCCCGCACCATGGGGGCTGGTACACGGCCGCAGTCGTCCACCAAAGCAATTTCATAAACGGACTCTCTTTATGCGCACACCACATTACACACTCGTTAGAGGTAATTGCCATCGCGCTAGCCGCCACAGGTCAGGACTCACGGGGTGCCTGCCGCAATATGGAGCAGGGTACATATCATACTCGCTAACAAAATTTTGCAAAACAGCGACTATCTCGGTGCCCCCGCGCATCGAATGATTATCTGGACTCCGGCGCATACTGGCCTCGAGGGAAACGAAAACGGCCGATGTCGCCGCCAGCGTGCTAACTTTCCGGGCACTAATCTCATCTCCCACCGATCTGGACTCCGAACCCAATCCCACCTACACTTTTGAAGAAATCAGTCAATTCTACCAATCCAGCCATTCAATATATCTTAAGCCATGCAATGGCTTCACAAAGGCGAATATGAGCGCATTCTCTTTCGCCTTTACACCAAAACTTCACCGTGCCCAGCAGTACTAATATACTTTGACCCCGCTTGCACGGAGAAATTCCCGCACTGTGAGGAAAATTCCTCGGACATTTTCCACATGGTGTGGGCATGTCAAAAAACCCCCAATCTATCCCCCCTACCCAATTCTTTCCGGGAGGACTGGGAGGCGGCTCTGCTCGGCTGCTCTGACCTAACGGCGCAACGAGCCTTGGTCGAGCGGATCCGGGCCGGGGCTGACGCCAACGGGCTCCCGTAAGAGGAAGCCCACCTAGTAATTGTAAGGGTCAGCCTATTAAGGACCGCTGCCGTACCCTCTCTGTATAAAAATAAAAATTTTTCATCGTTATCATTTTCTGCGCTCGCCGTCTGCAGCAGTGCGCAGTTTTTTTTTCGGTCGTTTGTCATTTCACAGCTGTTTTTCACCTACAGCGTTCTGAGCTGTCCAGTTCTACGTGGATGCCTCCGACCTGCACCATGGGGGTTGGTACACGGCCGCAGTCGTGCACCAAACCACTTTATTAACCGACTCTCTTTATGCGCACACAACATTACAAACGTAACGATCATACTGAACCTGCATACTGCACATTACACTATGTTGGATTACAGGAGAAGCTTTGCGCGATATGTAGAACAACCGGCAGAGCGCCATTTAGGGATATGTTCGCTTCGCAACACACACAATGATCATTCTGTGTCAAAAAATCTAGCATACTTGGCCGAAGTGTTCTTCAAAGCAGACGCCAGCTATGAACGAATGACTGCCTGCATGAGTACAATAAAACAGTGTTGGGCTAGTTGATGCAACGAGGTAGTCAGTACAACTGATGGTACCATGTCACCATGCTAACAAATGTCGTTTTCTTTCTAACTCACACGGCGACAACCTGGTTTGAGGATAACGAGGACACCTTTACGACTTGGGAACGGTTTTCCACCGAGCTAAAACAGCGTTTTGGCGATTATGTTCCGAGAAAAAAGCGGGCAGAGCAGAAACTTGCTCAACGAGCTTAATCACCCGACGAAATTTGTACCACCTATACAGAAGAGATCCTCAGATTATGCAAATGTGTCAATTCCAACATGCCCGAGGAAGACAGAGTAGGCCACATTTTGAAGGCAATCGCGGATGACGTGTACAACTTCTTAATTGCCAGACAACCTTAAAACTGTCTCCGATGTCATTAGACACATCCGCGCGTTTCAAGCTCTCGAAACACGTCGTATTGCGTCGAAATTTGGGCGGCTGGCCAACATGTCTACCGCAGCCAGCTTTGATGATCATGCCCAACCAGATCTTCCGTCGACTATCCAGCAAATCGTGCGGGAAGAACTTCTACTACTCAACCCACTTCCCCTGCATGCATCTGCTTAGGTCTCTGTTCAGAGGTTCTCTAGACGGCCGGCTTCACCACTGCAAGCAATTGCAGTGCAGCCTTTCTCCCTAGCTCCAGAAGTTGCAGCATCGATTGACCCGCCTATGTGTTTTGTTAGCCCGACTGCGTCGATGCTCGACGTTCCAAGGTATTTATTTATTTATTTTTATTTATTGGTGCCTCAAATTCCCACTAGGGCGTTACATGAGGGGTGGACTAACAAATCATAATTAATTTGGTGATGAACGTCTTGAAACATTTATGGTCAGGATGGGCAAAGGCTTCAGCTGGCAGGCCGTTCCAATCTTTTGCAGTCTAAAAGAATGATTTGAGATGTGAAGACGTGGATGCTCGAGGTGTGTGGACGGCATTCGGGTGACTGGTGCGAAGTGAAAAGCGGTGAGCAGGGCTGATAATGGAATGACTCAGAGGGGAATGATAAAACCTGTGGAAAAGTACACATCGCGACAAGTAATTTTGTTGAGGCGGCGATAATCAACACAAACTCGTATTGAGCCATCCTTCTTCTTAACTAGGACCACAGGAGACGACCATGGGCTACAGGAGTTTCTAATTACTCCATGTTGCAGCATGTCGTCGTCTTGTTCGGCAATAACACGGCGCTCAGTCGGGGACACACGATACGGCCGCTGATGGAGAGGTGGGTGAGCGCCGTGTCGATGAGGTGGGAAACGCTCGTCGTGCGACCCAAGGAAGATTGCGGGGTGTTGTAGGAGGAGTGGAAGTGGTGCAGAAGGTCAAGAAGTTTCTCACAGAGGTGCGGCTCTAGAGCACTGTCCACAGAATGGTCAAAAAGGTCCCGCTGCAGCGGATCGGATGCAACACGAGTTGGAGTCAAAGCGTCAACTGGACAAACAGGGAATGTCATCATCAAAAGCGAACAGAAGGTCCACGGGCTTGATGGGGCCGAGGCACTCCCCTTCAAAAAAACATAGCAGGAGACGCAAGAGGATTGGCTACCAGAAGTGTGCAAGCGCCGTTGTTCATGTCAAGGAAGGCAAATGGCAACGGTAAGTAGCGGCGGCGGCAGACAACGTTAAAGGGCATAAAGAGGACTGTGGCGTCGGTGGCAGAAGAGGCAGTGAGGGGAACAGAGCTAACGAGTGGTATGGTTGTGTCATGAGCTACGAGGAGTTTTGCCGCAGAATGAGGACACGGCTCGTGGAGCAGGGCATCAGACGGTGCAACACTTGGTTCAATGAGCCCTACTTGATGACTGGCGCACTCAATGATAGCTGGATGCTGCGACAGGAAATCCCAGCTGATAATGACGTCATGAGAACATGTGGGGAGAACGAAGAATTCTATTATGTACAAGGCTCCAGCAATGACGAAGCGAGCAGTGCAGACGGCTGTCGACTGTATACTGTGAGTGGATGCGGTACGAAGCGATAGTCCCATGAGAAGCGTAGTCACCTTTCGGAGAGAGCGGCATAGGTTTTGACTGATAACGGATACAGCGGCACCGGTGCCGACGAGCGCAAGAGCATGAACACCTTCAACGATGACAGCAATAACATTCCCGGGATTAACACGAGGACTGAAATTCTGTCGAATACGCAGTTCGTGCCTCGCGAACTGCGGCGGTTAGTTTTCCGGCTGGGTAGCGGGTCGTCGGCGCATTGGCGAAATGGAGCGGCGACGTGGTGAAGGCGAACGACGAGGGAGGAAGTCCGGAGTATCAGGGGCGCTGTTGGAGGGCCCGATGGGACTGGGAACTGGGGTGCCAAATAAGGTGGCGCAGGCCGTGCAACAACGGCCATAGATAAACGGCGCCGGCAGTAGCGTGTATAGTGTGCCCAGGGATGCCACAGTGATAGCAAATAGGCCTGTTGTCAGAAGTGCGCCATGGAGATGATGTCTGAGGCAAAGGGGGAGCAAAAGCTGTTGGTGCCTAATGTACAGGGGGCGAAGCATAGGCATATGCTGGCGCAGGAGGTGAACTAGAAGCGGCTTCGGCATACGTGCGATACAGTACCTGAACAGGAGCCGGCACGAATGCTGGATCGTAGCTCAGTGGCGCAACGCCGGAAGGTCGCATTGTGGGCGCAGAGAACGGTGCGACTGGAGCTGTTTGAGAACCAGAGTTAGGAACGACTCTGAGACATATTGCACGGAGCTGGATTGCACGGCGAAGCTCTGGAACAAGGGCAGTTGGTGACTTCTTAACATATAGCTGCAGAGAAACTTGTTGCGTGACCTCCTCAGATACAAAAGCCTTGGTGTCTTCGGAGAGGCTAGATAACTCCCACTCCGCGGCTAGGCCAGCGAGTGAAGCGTCAGGCGGGCGGCGAATCAAAACATGCTCCTAGCGGAGCTCGTCATAGCTTTAGCAGAGGTTGTAGATTTCCTTGACCGTAGTGGGGCCCATGGCGATGAGTATATTGAAGGCGCCGCCATCGATTCCCGTCAGGACCTGACGTATCTTAACGGCCTCGGTCATGGTCGGGTTAACGCGGCGACACAAATCAACAACGTCCTCAACATAACATGGTGAACGTTTCATCGGTCAGCTGCGCTCGCGACCAAAGACGCTGTTCCGTGAAGAGTTTGCGGACGGTGGGGTGGCCAAAGACCTCACAAAATTTAGTCTTGAAATTAGCCCAGGTGGTAATGTCCGACTCGTGGTAAAAGATGGCATTGTTGAGCTTACGATTGCCGTCCCAGTTATTGTGAAGGCTGACCCGTGCGTAAGCGGACAGCCAATCGTTAACGTCGTCATCGCTGATTTCACTAAGGTAGCGGGGTCCCATTGACGAAGGGCACCAGTGCAGGTGACGGGCGGAGCTGGGTGCAACGAGGTCGGCTCAGTCATTGGGGCAGTCAACGTTCTGCTGCGAAGTTCCAGGAGGAGATGGGTACCGAAAACCACGGATTGACCTCCACCAAGTGTAATGTAGGTTTAATAGCTTGGTCGAACATCTAGCGCTGCCAGTAGTTCGGGACAGCAGGATAGAATTGCCAGCCGCAGGGCACAGCTTCAACGCGAGAGATGGGCGCCGCAGACAAGCGATGGGAATGGCGATGCCGCGGCGCTGTTCGTTCTTTGACTTCCTTACATTAGGCTTTGGGTTGGTTGGGTTGGTAACCATTAATAAAAGCAGTCAAGGGCCGAAGGCCCAGATCTACGGGTCGGCCAAGACTTTTGGAATCTCGCAGCCTCTAGAGCGAGGCCGATGAGCGTTCGTTGGTCGTCGTCCAGGGTGGAGCTGCGTAGACGAGCCTCCCAGGCATGTTGAGTAGGTGTTGGCGTGTTTTGCCGTGGACAAATCCAGACCATAGAAGGAGATCTGCTGGGATATTGCTGTATTTACGCATCGGCATATACCGTTCAGAAAATATATTATGAAATCGTTAAGAGATTGGGGAAAGTGTCCATCTGGAGCTGGCGCCATATGTGCGCGCCGCTGTCTTTGTAAGTTCTTAGTGCGGACTTGGATAGAGTTGGTGAGAAAGACGATAGTGTTGGAGCAGGTCGCGCGAAGTGAAGTAGCGTTACAGGAGAATGCGCAGCTCAACACCATCGATGAACTGGTGCAGCTGCGCCGTGATACTGGCAGACTCAAGGCCACTTTGTCACATTCCACGCAAGCACTGAGGGCGTATGCAACGTCACACATTATTCTTCAGCCACCTGCGCCAGTTCTCCCTCCCTGGAAATTTATACAGTTAGGAGACAATAAGCCAACTGAAATCCGTAGACCAACGTCTGCCAACTCAGCATCATTGCTTCGCCAGAGGTTTGAAGAACAAGATACTCACCTGCCTCAAGATTCCATAGTAGTGTACGTAGATGGAAGCCTGCAAGGCTGTGAAGCCAAAACGGCAATCTACTGTCCACGGAGACCTAGCCTGAATCAGACAACTACGTTGTAGCTTTCGGAACCACTTACATCTTTCGGCGCTGAGCTCGTGGCAGTTCAGGAGGCACTCTGCTCCGTGGCGTCCATAACCATGCTCCAGCTACAGCCCACGTTGTCATCCCCACTGACGCACTTCAAGCAGTACATCTGCTCCGACGTGTCAGCCGCTGCCCTAAAATTTGCCAAGACATCCACCAGCTTGCAGCACGCATCCCTCAATCAATACGTATTGAGTGGGTCCCACGGGATCTGCTGCCTTCCCAAAGTCAAGCTGATTTAGCAACCCGCCTCGTTTACCAAGACGCATCCATCCCACGGCTCCTCGAAGTGGACGACGCTACCCTCCTTTTGTCAAGAAAGGAGCACCTCCGGCGCCGCACACGTGCACTTATCCCTCCGTGTACGATATCCCTTCCCCACGGTCTCACCCGTGGAGAGGAGGTTGCGCTTAGGAGCATCCGGGTCGGTGTTGCCCTGGCACCAGCTGTCACTAGGACGCGGTCACACTTCCAACACTTATATCCTCGCCCAGGATGCCCGATCTGTAAACACGAAGATGTGGAGGCCAATATCCACCACTTGGTGTGGGACTGCCCAGCATTCAAGCCAACACGAATCCGGCACCTGAGCATAGCTGGCCTTTCAGCAACCAATCCTGCCTCATACGTCACTTGGACGCAGGGACCTCATCATCGCGCACTTCTGGACTTCATAAAATCAGCCAACCTTTTTCCATTCATTTAATCATTCATTCATCCTTCATCTCATATCTTACTGATGCCCTGAGGCAATAAATATTGACTAAAAAAAGTGAGTATGGTGTCCTTTCTGACCAAGGCGGGCATGTAGGGGCAAGATGATAAGCTGCTCGGAAAGTGAGTCCTCGAGCTAGCTCATGTGCTACCTCATTACTCTTGAGACCCATGTGGGATAGAGCCATATCAGGAGCAGGACTTTTTGACGGGTTATTGGTACATGATCTTGATTTTTATAGCACTGAAGAAACGCCAAAAGAAGAAAGACACAAAAGGAGAGACGCGCAACTTCCAACTTTATTGAGCAGAAAAGAAACCTAGGAACTCTTTAAAAACATCTCTGATCTGCATCAACGTGCGATAACCACCACACTAAATCGGAAAACTAAAACAAAAAGAAAAAAGGAGAAAAAAACTAGGCGGGATTGAAGCAGTTCAATCATTGCGAATCACATGCGTGAAAGGCAGGTCGCATGGATAAAGACAAGATAAATATAAAGGCGGGCAGCCACAAGAGCTTGAAAATCGAAGACGACATGAGAGAGAAGTCAAAAATAAAAGTATAAAATTCAAAAGGTGTAAGGCAGCGTGTAGAAGGCGCCTAAAATAAATGAAAAAAAAAAAAAAATGAGATAAAAAAAACGCGTAGAAAAAAAAACGGTGAAATGAACTACACATTTACTTCCAAAAAGGAGAGTTCGTCTTTAGAAAGGAGTATAGAAGGCTTGCTAACGTACTTGTCTTTTCTTTGATGAATGTAAAATGCTTCAATAACTTCTTTTTCTATCTTGTCCTGTGCCTTGGCTAGAAACTTCGTTTCCTGAAACTTGGGACGGCAATTTTCAAAAGGGTTACAATGTTATCATCATCATCAGCCTGACTATACCCACTGCAGGGCAAAGGCCTCTCCCATATTTCTCCACTTGACACAGTTCTGTGCTAGCTGCATCCACTTGACCCCCGCGAACTTCTTAACCTCATCCGCCCACCTAAATTTTTGCCGCCCCCCGCTGTACGTTTTACTTCTCTTGGAATCCAGTTTGTTACCCTAAGCGACCATCGGTTATCCTCTCTTCGCACTACATGTCCTGCCCATGCCCATTTCTTCTTAATTTTCACTAGAATGTCGGTAACTTGAGTTATTTCTCTGACCCACTCTGCACGCTTCCTATCTCTTAATGTTACCCCTACCATTTTTCTTTCCATAGCCCTCTGGGTTGTCCTCAACTTAAGTAGAACGCTCTTGGTTAGCCTCCACGTTTCAGCCCCATAGGTGAGTACAGGTAAGATGCAACTGTCGTATACTTTCCCTTGAGCGATACCGGTAAGCTGCTGGTCATAATCTGCGAGTGCCTGCCAAATGCGCTCCATCCCAATCTTATTCTTCTTGTTGTTTCCTTTTCGTGGTCCGGATCTGCGGTTACTACCTGTCCTAAGTAGACATAATCGCTTACTACTTCCAGCACTTCGCTACCTAAAGTAAACTGCTGTTCCTTCCCGAGGCTGCTGAACATTACCTTAGTCTTCTGCATATTGAGTTTCAAGCCTACCTTTCTACTTTTCCTGTCTAAGTCATCAATCAATATTTCAAGTTCATCCTCCGAGTTGCTTAGCAAGACAATGTCATCAGCAAATCGCAGATTACTGAGGTATTCTCCATCTACTCTTATCCCTAACTGCTCCCATTCCAAGTCTCTGAATACTTCCTCTAAGCAAGCTGTGAATGGTACTGGGGAGATTGTGTCTCCTTGCTTAACACCTTTCTTTATGGGAATTTTGTTACTTTTTTATGCAGAACTATGATTGCTGTGCAGCCACTATATATATATATATATCTTCCAGCACTTTCACGTACGGCTCGTCTACCCCCTGATTTCGCAATGCCTGCATCACCGTCGATGTTTCAACTGAGTCAAATGCTTTTTCGTAATCAATGAATACTATGTATAAGGGCTGGTTATATTCCGAGCATTTTTCTATCACCTGATTGATGGTATGGATATGATCGATAGTAGACTACCGTTTCCTAAAGCCTGCTTGATCCTTTGCTTGACTGCAGTCTAGATTCTATTAGCGATTACCTTAGTAAATACCTTATACGTAACAGACAGTAAGCTGATTGGTCTGTAATTTTTAAGGTCCTTAGAGTCCCCTTTCTTATGAATGAGGATAATGTTTGCATTCTTCCATGGTTCCGGTACCGTCGATGACACCAGGCACTGCGTATACAGGGTGGCCAGTTTTTCTAGCACAATATCCCCCCCCCCCCCCCCGTCCTTTAGCAAATCTGTAGTTATCTGATCCTCTCCAGCTGATTTCCCCCTTTTCATAGTTTCTAATGCTTTCTTGACCTCGTCTTTCGTCATTGTTGGAACGTCTGACTTTTTCCCTGCCGCCAATCTCGTTACGGTCCTGACTTCTTTGGCTGCTGTAGAGATCTGTATAGAACTCCTCGGCTACTTTGACTATCTTGTCCATATTCGTGGTGATGTTGCCCGCCTTGTCCCTTATTGCATACATCTTGTTTTTGCCTATGCCCAATTTCTTCTTTACCGCTTTAAGGCTTCCCCCGTTCTTTACAGCATGCTGATTCGATCTGCTGTGTTGGATTGGAAGCTTTCGTACTATGGCGTTTCTTAATAAAATCTTTCGTCTCCTTAGACAGCTTACCGGTTTCCTCTCTAGCTATCCTACCGCCTACTTCTACCGCACACTCAATAATGATATCTCTGAAATTATTGCTCATTGCTTCTAGGTTAATGTCGCCATCCTCGGTTAGAGCTGAATATCTATTCTGTAGCGAGATTCTGAACTCTTCTGCCCTCCCCTTCACCGCTAATTCGTTTACGGGTTTCTTTCTTACTAATCTGTTGCGTTCCTTCTTCAGATTTAGGCTAATTCGGGACCTCACCCTCCTCTGGTCACTACATCGCACTTTCCCGATTACCTCTACATCTTGCACAATGGCAGGGGTTGAACACATTATGAAGTCAATTTCATTTTTAGTCTCCCCGATAGGACTTTTCCATGTCCATTTCCGGTTCTTCCGTTTGCTGAAGAAGGTATTCATGACTCTTAAGTTATTGCGCTCTGCAAACTCAACTAGTAACTCCCCCCTGCTATTCCTAGAACCAATGCCATAATCACCTGCTGCCTGGTCGCCTGCCTGCTTTTTCCCTACCTTGGCATTGAAGTCGCTTATTACTACAGTATACTGCGTCTTTACTTTTCGCATTGCTGATTTTAAATCTTCGTAGAAGCTTTCAACTGCCTGGTCATCATAACTACAAGTAGGTGCATAGGCCTGTTCAACGTTCAGTTTATACCGCTTATTAAGCCTAATTACGATGACTGCCACCCTCTCCTTATACTATAGAATTCGTCTATACTTCCTGCTATATACTTATTGACAAGGAAACCTACTCCTAGTTGTCGCCTCTCTGGTAAGCCTCGATAACACAGTACATGCCCGTCCTTCAGTACAGTATATGCCTCATTCGGCCTCCTAACCTCACTAAGCCCTATGACATCCCATTTCATACCTTCTAGTTCCTCTAACAGCACTGCTAAGCTAGCTTCACTAGCTACGGTTCTAACGTTAAACGTTGCCAGGGTCAGTTTTCAATGGCAGCCTGTCCAGCGGAGCCAGAAGTTCTTAGCACCCCCTGCGGCGTCACAGGTCTGACCGCTGCTGGGTCAGTTGTACCGCAGCCGCTGGTGACTGAGAGCCGGGGTTTTATGGAGCTTATCATGAGAGGTTGCGGCCAATTACTGCACCAGAGTGGCCAACTCCTGTTCTGGTGAGGGAGTGCGTTGCCGGAGGTGTTAACCAGCATCAGGTCGCACTCCAAACCTGTTTATGCAATGCCATCGACACGCGGATTTTCTTTTTTTTTTTTTAACCCGGTGGAGAATTGCACGGCACCGGGATTTGAACCACGGTCCTCTTGCATGCGAGGCGGATGTTACCTCATGTATAGCAAGGTTGCCTGTGCTTTCGAGCCCGCTCATTAAAACATTTCCCCGTCTGTCCCACATAAAACTTGCCACAGGTCAACGGAATCTCGTACACCACCTTGGCGGTGCACTGGGTGAACCTGTTTTGACGGCTTACAGTGCAGGCCTCTGACAAGTTTTCCTGACACCATCGGGGAAATACTTGCCAGCTTGCAGGGAGCTGAAAAGATTAGTTTTTACAGCGCGTAGCCGGACAAGGACGAAGACGGAGAAACAGTTAAGACGCACAGGCGCTTCGTCCTTGTCCGGCTACGCGCCGCAAAAACTATGGAAAACCAACTAGTCCGACAGCTTGTCCTCTTCATGAAGAGATTAGCTGGACACCGTGCCTGGAAGCCACGTTTTTCAAATTGTGCGAGAGACCGTGCAGATAGGGAATAACCTGCACGGCCTCTCGTTTGTTTCCTGGCTTCTTGATTCTTTGAAAGCTTTCGGACACGCTGGTGACCAGATGAGCTGGGTAGCCTGCAGAAAGGATTCTTCCAGTCTGATACTGGAAGCTTTCATCCATCATGTGCGGGCAAGATTTATCTAGGACAAATCTTAAGCAAAGTGAGACTATGCCACGCTTTACTATCTTTGAGTGGGAGCTATCATAAACTAAAAGAGCCTTGAGCGAGGTGATACATCCAACACGCGTGTGTGTTGGTAAAGGAAAATTTCAGGTATAGAAATAGAAGGCAACCATTATCTGCTGATTCATGCGTAGATTTCAATCCTGTCGAGATAGAATTAAAAAAACTCAGGGTCTGCACGATAAAAGTATCACTATGGGCGGCTACATTAAGAAGCACAAGATAGTCATCTACATATCTAAATATTCGAGAGACTGCATAGCTGCACTAACAAGCTTCTAGTCGCCGATCAGAAGAAGCCAGAAAAATTTCGCACAAGACCGGAGCGACTGAAGATCCAATGCAGATGCCTTGCCTCTGCACGAAAAATTTGTCTTAGAAATAAACAGCTGTGGAATTCAGATACAACAGTAACATGTCTAAGAAGTTCCCTATTGTGATCCCCACTTCATTTTGAAACCCGGCTTCCCCATAGTCTTCCAAATGCACTCGAACAGATGCAAACAGGCCCTCATGAGGCAC
The DNA here is from genome assembly GCF_055883805.1 of Amblyomma maculatum. NCBI lineage: Eukaryota > Metazoa > Arthropoda > Arachnida > Ixodida > Ixodidae > Amblyomma > Amblyomma maculatum. The sequence continues at coordinate 201,199,029 of NC_139347.1, read as the reverse complement.
AGAGTAAAAAAGGTCCTCTCTGTCAATGGAAAACCCGGTGCTGGCTGCGAAGCCGCCTTTTTCTGAGACCTGCACCACCTCTCTTGAGCTACGGACACGGTAGGGATCCCGGCCTGCTATTCTATACAGATTGCGTCGCAGAAAATCACTTATAGCTTTCTGCCAGGTATCCCTTTCGGACACAATGGCTCGTAGGGGCCATGCAGGCTTGTGCGTCCCGCCTGAAAAGAAAATATCCAGGCTTCCTGTCTTGTCCTCCTTGACAACACTGGCCAATGAATCGAGGTTCATCCGGGGAAGTAGCTTTTGTGCAGCACGTTTTTTCCTAGCAGGTTGAAAGTTGATAGGTCTGAAATTTTTCTTGATCGCTTCGGTAGCCTTTTCCTTAAAGACAGCGTTTGTCATGACAACAAAGCCGCCTTCTTTGTCGGCCTCCAGAATTGTAAGGTCGGACGCTTTCATGAAATCGACAATCCTTTTCAGCGGTTGTTTCTTGGAAGCCAGGGAACTTAACTTTTTTTTTTCTACCCTGGACATAGTGCTTTAAACAATCAACGCCTTCCGAAATAACTACCGCCATTTCCTCTTGTTCAGCGCAACTAGCTATTCTTCTAACAATCGATAACAACTCGACAGGATTCTGCGAAGGTTCATCACAAAACCTCGGTCCACAGCTCAACACAGCCTCTACATCGCGAGGAAGTTCGGCGCCATCCAAACGTTTTACCTCCTTGCGGTTCACTTCGATTCTTTCCGCATTCCTCTTCCAGGTACACAGGTGTCCAGGGTAGCAGAAAAAAATGTTGATTCGGCGGTCAGTAAGGCCATTTTCTTTTTACGGCAGAATGACCTAGCCCTATTAAAAGAAGATAAGGAAGGTGGGTTTGCTGTGATGACAACGAAACTATATGAAGAAAATGCCAGGTAAGCTATAGATAAGAACTTCAGAATAGTGAAGCAACTTTCAAGAAGTTTAAAAAGGAAAGCCTTAGGTCTTTGCGATACTTTAATGCTTAGTTGCTTACGCAAGAATTTGGCGGCAGCAAAGTTGAAGGACGGACTGAGTGTTTTCTTCTCAGCCAAAACACATAAGCAAGATATTCCCTTGAGGGCAATCGTGTCAGAGAAAGGATCCTGGCAAGGTGTTTTGTCGCGATTTTTGCAGAAACGTTTGAGCGTCCTCTGTGTTGACGACCCCTTTCGTGTCAGGAATTCGCGGGGCGTGATCGAGTTTTTCAGCAGTGGGAGCTCTCCTAACAAATCAATTTCCGCCTTTTCTATTGACATGGAGTAGTTGTTTTACTCCCTTTCTCAGGATCAATTGTTGTGGGCTGTGCGGGAAATAATAGAGGAGTCGGACCCATTAAAATTTCAGAATGCCTCGGGGGTTTCAGTTGACAACTTTGTGGCTCTGTTAAAGTGTTACCTCGAGTCTACTTATGTACGCTTTAATGATGGTATGTACGTGCAGAATGATGGAGTGTCTTGTATAGCTCCTCTTCTGAGTAAAATTTTTCTAGCTCAGTGTGACAAACGCATTGCAACGTATTTGGAAAATTAAAAAATGCTGAACTTCATTAAGGTATTTCGGTACGCTGATGATTTCCTTGTGTTGTACTGCTCTACTCAAGGTCAAGTTGAAATGGAAGCAGTGGAGTGTGTTATTAATGTGTTTCGAAAAGGCGCGGATGGGCTGAGATTCACGCATGAGCTTGCTTCCTACCAATAATTGCTTGCAGTTCCTGGATATGTGTCTAATCCTTGGTGAGTCTCACCTGTGCTGGAAGTATCGGCCCCGATCTAAGGAAGAAATTTTACCCTATAATTCGGCCCATTCTAAGTTGGTGAAAAGAAGCATCGTGCTGAACTGCATGCGAGGTGCTATCTGCAAGTCTTGTCCTCACGTGATTCTTGACAGTCTCAGTGAGCACGGTGGCACGGATGAGGAAATCGGGCTATCCGATGGAAGTCGTAGCGTCCGTAGCCGAGGGCCTCGTAAAAGAGGTCTATAAGGGTGTTCGCCCCAAGAACCTGGCAAGAGCAAGCCTAACAGCCGGCGGGTAGCCATTCCGTACCTGCACGGCGTGTCACATCGCCTCAAAAAAGTCGGGGAAAAAACGGCATCTCCGTTGTCTTAACAGCGCCGATGAAGTTGAGCAGGCTTTGCAGTATCGTCAACGACGGCCTGAAGAACAATGCCTGCACTAAGAAACACCAGAGAAAAGCCATGAAATGTCAGAAGGGTGTGGTTTACAACATTCCCCTGCCCTGCGGCAAACGCTACCTCGGACAAACAGGCCGTTGTCTTAACGAAAGATTGCAGGAGCACCAGCTAAAGGTTTCAGGCGTTGCGATGGATGGCCACTTGGCCGAACATTCCAAAAAGTGCCTGCACCAACCGGACTGTACTCCACAATAGGAGGAGACCGCAGCCATATGGAAGATGATTACCAGGGAGAGCAGGGAAATCCTTGAGGCCCTCTATATAAAACAGGCAGGAGGTGAATGCGTGAGTAAGCCCTCTGTAGCGCTTAGTAATAAAGAGTGCGAATATCTAGAAAGGTATGGTGGCTATAAAAAATTATGAAGGTTTTTCATCCCCAGTAGCTGATGATACGTCGTGGCCTTGGTGCTATCTGGCGGGCAAATTGTTTTCTCCCATCACTCCTTCCTCTGCCCTAAGACTTCTGCCTGGAGTTGCACCAAAGGTGTTTTTGGTTCTTCTTTACTTGTGCTGGAGCTCCTGCTCGTTTTGTTGCACGGACTGTCGCGGTGTAGTTTTACCAATTCATGGTAGTTTTGTCTGTCTCATCTAATTGTTGCTGTTTCTATTGTTGGTGGGGTTATCGCGGTGTGCTTTTTTATCATTTTATGGTTGTTTTGTCTCTTTCATCTAACGTCACCTCGGCTTGCCTTTACACATGTCCGTTTTAGCTTTCACGTCACCTTTTGAAGATTTCTTTCGCCACAACGGTTTTATTTTGTGTTTATATTTTGGTTCTGTAAGGTCTTTTCGTACCGTATTCCTCATGCTCTTCGTCCCATTTGCATTTAAGCTTTATCGAATTTAATCTTCTCAGTGCATTATGTAAACGTGGCATTTTTAAGTCACTTTTATCACTTCTGATGCTACTGCAATTGAAGGCGGCACCAGCGGAGCATGTTAAGGAGGAGGGAAAAAGAAAAAATAGAGGGAAAAAAAGTATAAATGTGTCTTTTTCAGAATAAACTTCAGTTGTAAGTCTAGCGTTTGTCCTGTGCGCCTACCCGCCGTGTGTGTCCTCCTTGTGCGCTAGCACCATGCCTGAATTCGTTCACCAACTAGCCCAGTTAAGAGCATTGATAGATGTACTTCACCGAGGGTAGTGACAGGGTTCATACACTTACTTGGCCGTTCTTTTGGTGGAAGCGACAGCCTCGCAGTCTGCCACAAAAATTCGGTAGCTTGGGCTGCCTGCCTCTTGTAGCCTTTGAAGAGGGAGTCGGCCAGGACGCTGTCTGTCCCTTCATATAACAAGATGCGAAGCCAATCGTAGTAGTATTGTACTTGTCGCCAGGCTTCGGACTTCAGAACTTTGCAGATCCGACCCCATGAAGGCTGAACAGCACCAAAGAGCAATTGGATTTCCCAAGGCCTTTGTTTTTGCTTCATTACAAAGACAAAATCCGAGAGCGGCAAGCTGTGGTGGCCATTAAGTTCACACAGACATGAGCAGCAGCTTACCTGGATTGAAGAGGGAGTAAAAAACCCGTAGTAGAAGAAATGTGCTGCAGCAGGACTTTCTGACGGGTTATTGGTACATGATATTGATTTTTATAGCGCTGAAGAAGCACCACAGGAAGAAAGACACAAAAGGACAGAAGCGCAACTTCTAACTTTATTGAGCAGAAAAGGAACCCAGGCACTGTTTTAAAATCTCTGATCTGCATGAACCTGTGATAACCACCACACTAAATCAAAAAACTAAAACAAAAAGAAAAAAGGGGAAAAAAAACTAGGCGGGATTGAAGCTGTTCAATCTTGGCAAATCACATAGGTGAAAGGTAGGCCGCATGAATAAAGACAAGATAAAGATAAAGGCGGGCATCCACAAGAGCTTACAAATCGAAGAAGACATAAGAGAGAAGTCAAAGATAAAAGCATAAAATTCAAAAGGTGGAAGGCAGCGTGTAAAAGGCGCCTAAAATCATTGAAAAAAAATTTGGAGATTAGAAAAAAAAAAAAACGGTGAGAAGAACTACACATATCCTTCCAAAAAGGAGAGTTCGTCTTTAGAAAGGAGTATAGAAGGCGTGCTAACGCATATGTCTCATTTGGAAATTGCGCTCTCTCCTTTTGTGCCGCTATTCCTGTTTTGTTTCTTCAGCGCTATAAAAATCAAGACCACATCAGGAGGGTCAGGTGTTTAGGAGGATTTGATATGAGTACGCAAAACGCTTCGACTGAAATGCGGCCATGAGTAAAATTAATAATGGGGAGGAAGGGTCTTGATGATGGCCCTGATGGCAGGTGGGAGAGTGACCACTGAGAATGGCGGACAGAGGGGAGCGATACGAAATTGTTCGAGGATAGAGCGCCCTGCGGAAGTTAGTGAGAGCCGGTGGCGCTGGGCTATGATGGCCGCCTCAATGATCTTGTCAGCCGTGTTGGAGACACCAAGGGCGAGGAGCTTGTCGTTGGGAGTAGAGAGAGGAAGACCAAGGGCTGTTTTGACGCCGCTACGGATAATGCAGTTTAGGCGGTGCTTCTCCGTGAGCGTGAGATATAAATATGGAGCAGTTTAAGCAATACGACTTAAGACGAATGCTTGGAAGAGATGAAGGAGATTGTCCTCCTTCATGCCTGCCCACTTGCTGGCATGCAACGCGCCGTATAAGACGGGTTGTCTGCTGTGTGTATTGATGCAAGCGTTGTAGAATGTTGGTATTGGCTCCGTTTGCCTGGAGGTGGAGGCCAATAATAGTGAGGCGGATATCTGGTGATGTGTGGGGCTTCCGGGTGCCGGGATAACGCACAAAGAAGAGCTTAGATTTTGCTGCTGAGCACTTAAATCCTTTGTCCTATAAGTCTAGTCTTCGATTGTGTTGATCGCAGCCTGTAGAGTCTCTTCAATGTGTCCGTCACTGCCGCCAGTCATCCAGGGGGTGACGTCATCCGCGTAAATGCTATGATGAAGGCCCTCGTGGCGGGCGAGCCGAGTCGGAAGGCCCATCATAGTGATGTTGAAAAGTAGCGGATAGAGGACGGAGCCCTGCGGCGTGCTCTTCTAACCCAGGGAGATATCCTCGAGGGAGTGGGGATCGACAACGAGCGTGGCAGTGCGATCCGTAAGGAAAGCACGGATATAGTTATACAGAGTTTTGCCAACCTGCAGATTCAATAGCAATGTGTTGAACGTTGTCAAAAGCTTTAGCGACGTCGAGGCCCAGGATGACCTGAGTGTCTCGAGTCTTGTGGTCTAGAAGTTCATGCTTGTGTTAGAGCATAACATCACACGCGGATAGATGGGGCCGAAAGGCGATCATGCTTTGCGGCAAAGGATCGAGATTCTGTATGTTGTCGAGAGCTGCGCCAATATAACGTGCTCCATGGCCTATCCACGCAGGACGTGAGTGAGATCGGACGGGCTTGGGGGCTTACCTAGCTTGGGGATAAGAACGATTTTTGCATGTTTCCCATTCGAGCTGTGCAATGCGCCTGCCACATTTGAACGATTTATAGACACAGTTCTGCGCGGCTTAAAATGGGATATTTGCCTTTGCTATCTGGACGATGTCGTCATATTTGGGAAGTCCTTCCAAGAACACAATGACCGTCTAGTACGCGTCTTGAATTGTCTGCACAATGACGCCCTAATTCTAAATTCGAGTGCCGCTGTGGAGAGCGCCAAGCGCTGGTGCTATGACACCTTGTCAATGGTGATGGTGTAATGCCGGATCCCCAGAAAACTACTGCTGTTGAGTCTTTTAAACCCCCGCAGGCAGTGAAAACGTTGCGCAGTTTTCTAGGGTTGTGTTCGTATTTTAGACGCTTTATACATCGCTTTGCTGACGTTGTTATCTATTAACGTGCCTTCTCAACAAAAACTCCACTTTTGACTCGACTGCGATGCGTCATTCCATCAACTGAAGTTTCTTCTAATATCGAAACCCATCCTATGTCCATTCGATCCTGCTGGAGTAACAGAAGTTCCCGCGGACGCTAGTGGAATCGGTCTCGGTGCAGTCCTTGGCCAACAGCACGACGAACGAAAGCATGTTATCGCGTACGCAAGTCGTACCCTGAGCGAGCCAAAGCGAAGAAACACAGTCACCGAACAGGAATGCCTGGCCGTCGTTTTCGCTGCGCAGCGTTTCCGTTCATATTTGTACGGACGTTCGTTTACTATCGTAATTTCGAGACCTATGTGGCCGCCTCGCACGCTGGACCCTCCGGTTACAGGAATGTGACTTTGCCATGCTGTACAAAAGCGGGAGGCGTCATGCAGACGCAGGTTGTCTTTCAAGGATGCCAGTGACCCTGACCGGATCTGACAGCGACGACTTCAGCAATTATATATCGACCCTAGAGCAGGCGTTCCCCGACGCGAATGTTTTCAAAACGGAACAGCAAAGGGATAGCCGTATGCAGCTTCTCTTTGCCGCCGCCCAAGCCAGCGTAGCTACAGCCGTTTTTGTGTGCGTGATGGCCTCCTATGGAAAAATAGTTATTCGCGTGTCGGCCAGCGATACCTACTCGTAGTTCCCAAGACGCTGTGCAGGGACGTATTGCGCATTATGCATGATGATCCAACTTCTGGGCATTTGGGATCGGTTCGAACACTCCACCGTGCTCAAGAAAGATTTTACTGGCCCAGAATGCGCTCCACGATTGAACAATACATTGCCAGTTGCAAGAAATGTCAACGCCACAAACGTCTCACTGCAACTCCATCTGGCTTGTTGCACCCTGTGAAGACCCCGACAGCTCTGTTTGATCAAGTAGGCATTGACCTCGTAGGTCCGTTTCCGAAGGCCTTGGATGGAAATCGCTGGATTGTAATGTGCGTGGACTATCTGACACGTTACTGTGAAACCGCCGCTCTTACATCTGCTATGGCGCATCAAGTGTCGCTTTTCCTGCTGCACTCAGTCATCTTGCGACACTAGATGACACGAATTGCCATCACTGATCGGGGCTGACAATTCACCGCTGATGTTGTTGAAGAGCTCATGCTTTATGCGCTGTAACTTCCCGACACTCAACGCCATACCATCCCCAGACAAATAGATTGACTGAGGGCGTGAACAGAACGCTTAAACATGCTAGCCATGTATGTGGATGTAGGGCATAAAAACTCGGACACTATGCTACCCTTCATAACATATGCGTTTAATACCGCCACTCATGAGACGACTGTGTACAGCCCATTCTTCCTGCTGTATGTCAGACCACCACGCTACTCCCTGGATACCATCCTGTCCTTTTCCAGTAGTGAGGACCCCTGCCTGGCTGAGACCCTCTGGCTCGCCAAAGAAGCTAGGAGAATCGCCCGCTTACGGTCTGGTGCTTCACAAGAACGTTCCAAAGTACAATATGATGCCATTCACTATCGTGTCATGTACTCTATAGGCGATTAAGTATGGCTGTGGCGTCCAATACGGCGCCGCAGCCTACATCAAAAACTATTGGCCCACTATGACGGCCCATATGTGGTTGTCAAACTCATCAGTGATTTAACATTCATTTTATAATCCTGAAGGCCCAAGTGGGCATTATATAGAGGGGGAAAAGTCATAAAAACATTGTCAAAACGTCACATAGTGTCATCACGCGTTACAAAAAAAAAAAAATAAAAAAAGTGATATACAGAACTAACAAACAATTACAAACAATATTACATACGCAGATCAATGGCAACACGAGCACAAATCAGAGAAGAAAAAAAATAAACGAGCGTAAAAACTTAAAAGAGGCGCAGTTCTCAGTTTGTTAAGCGTTTTTGACTAAGCAGGAAACATCGTTTTCAAGGCTTCTCTAAATTTTTCATCGTTCGTGAGGCAAACAATGTTTTTATTTAGATCGTTCCATTCACTAATTGACAGATGAAGGAATGAAAACTGTAACAAACTTGTTCGCGCAAAAGAAGGTTCCACTTTGTGATCATGGTCGCGGCGAGGAAAGATTTGAGTGGCCGGTTTTATTTTCTCGATGCTGTAATTTGAAGGGTCATAGTAAAGCTTGTGGAAAAATATTAGGCGATTAATTTGTCGCCTAATCTCTAAAAGTCGGAGACCTAACTCTCGCTTAATTAAAGAAATGCTAGAATACTAGGAATAACTGCATTCAATAAAACGCGCAGCTTTGTTTAGCAGAGATTCAAGTTTAGTTATTAGGTATGATTGATGAGGATTCCAGATAATCGAGGCATATTCGAGTTTCTGAAGATAGGGCATGCTCTATTTTAACGGCCTGTCGCCTATTGCTTAAGTATTCCTCAACCCAATTACCCTGTGCTATTAATGTTATCGTGCCTCATTTTAAGAAATAATCGTTTATATGCTACGCAATCAAAGACTTTTTCAAAATCAATAAATATGGCATCTATCTGTTCTAAATTGTGTACACTGTAGTGGATGTCTGTGGTTAGCTCAAAGAGCTGGGTTTCACACGACCGCCCACGCTGAAACCCATGCTGGTTAGCAAAAAGTATGTCCTCACAATGAGAAACTTTATCATTTGGGAAGATAGAATATGCTCAAGTAACTTGCACGCTATAGATGTAAGAGATATGAGCCTATAATTAGTTTTATTATTCCTATCACTGGCAGTGATGCAGTCGTGACGTTCGCTGATGGGAGAGAAGCAGGCCTTGTTAGAATCTCCGTGGTGTCGGCTCGCCGCTACTTGCACCGTCACGTGGGCCGGCTGTCTGACGCGGGCGAAGAAGCCATTGCAGGCATATCGGCCTGCCGCTTTAACGGGGCCGAGACACGGCCGCAGCTGATTTCGTTCGCTCAAACCACGACTGAGAGCACCACAATCGCGGCGCTCAAATGCGCTAGTCACGTGGTATTATTTGTATTTCGCGGGCTTTCTTTTGAGCCCGGAAAAAAAAAAAAATACACGTGAGACTTTCTTTATCGCAATTAATGGAATGGGGGTTTCTGAAGGGGCTCTACAAGTTTCCAATTCACATGTTTGGTCTAAAGTCGATATTTATTAAATTAGAAAAAATAACATAATTAGCCAATTAAGTAATTGCGAAACAAAAAATTGCCTGTAGTGCGCAAGCAGGCTGGTAATTTTATGCAACTGATTTCACTGACCTACCTCAAATATAATATTTTGTAACCCTTGGTTCAAGTTAGCTGGGACACCCGGTATATATATATATATATATATATATATATATATATATATATATATATATATATATATATATATATATATATATATATATATATATATATATATATATATATATATGTATGTATATATATGGTGAACAAGATGAGTCCTTTTTGCTGGACTGTGACGACTGGCTTGCAATTCATACGAGCGAGTGAGTTCGTACAATAAGTGGGACGACGTAACAAAGTTAACGAACGTTATCGTTTATTTGACCGGAGTTGTTAACCTGTGGTGTCGTAACCACGAAGCCGAAATCACGAATGGGGCTCATTTAAGGCGAACCTTACCACCGTGTTTGTTCGTCCAACCAACAACGCTTGCACGATCGAACGCAGCGGCTCGGCGAGACGTTTAGCAGTTACACTGAAGATGTGCTCGACCTATGCAGTCGCGTAAATGCCCAGATGCCTGAGGCAAAAATCAAGCACATCCTGAAGGGCATCGAATATGACACCTTTCTCTTGTTAACATCCCGAGATTTGACAACTGTTGCACAAGTTATCACTTTGTCAAAGCTACGATGAGTTGCGCAAGCAGCGACTCCTCCCTCGACAGCCTTCCGCGCCTGTGGAATCACGTTCTGGCCTCTCCGCTACATTTGAGACCTCATGGCTGCTGCAGCAGCTGAAATATTTCAACCGAGAGGAAGTTGCTCGCCAAGTATCACTATTGCCCACAAACTGCAAGCTTTCCCGCAATTTGGCGCCCCTTCGACAGGTCATCGCCGACCGCGTGGTGGACGTCCTTTCCCCTGTCCATCCGCCAGCACCCATTTCTCAGCCCGCACAAGCCGTTGAGACCCTCGCATACGCCGACGTCCCTGTCGCTCCACCAATGACATGCGCCCCCGCTCCTGTCGCACCGCTGACGTACACTGCGGTCGCTGCCCGACCACGGCCACCTAGCTACCCTGTGGTGTATGCGCCTGTACAGGATTTTCTTCAGGCACCACAACATTTCATTCCGCCTCCTCCGCAGCGCCGCAATCCATGGCGAACAAGTGATAACCGTCCCATTTGTCATTCTTGTGGATGTACCACTACGGCCCGGTACTGCCGATGATCGCACTCCCAATGATTTTCTATCGCGCCGAACGTCAGCTTCCTGACAGCCAACCCGGAATCAGTACGCAGCCGCCGATTCATCTGCAGGTTCCGTTGCGAATGACCGTACTACCTTTTCTCCTCGCCGCTCAACCTCGCCGCGTCGCCGCTCTCTATCTCCTCTGCGCCGGCGTCCCAATCTTGCGCAAGAGGAGAACTGAATGCCGCAGTTCTTCAGGCGAGAACTGCGCAACGAGTGAACTGTAAAAAGCCTCACGTATCTCCTGCAAATCTGCTTAAAGTTTCTGTTGAGGGTGTTATAGTACTGGCTCTGGTCGACACCGGCGCTGCTGTTTCTGCCATGGCTGCAAGTCTTTGCCGTTCACTGTGTTAAGTGACGACACCTATTTCAGGATTCTCGCTATGCACGGCAAGTGCCCAGCCTGTAGAGCCGATAGCTGCGTGTACCGCTCGAGTCATCATTCAAGAAGTTGTGTACGCAACAGAGTTCATAGTTTTGCCTTCCTGCTCTCATGATCTTATCTTGGGTTGGGATTTTCTGTCGCGTCATAATGCGGTGATCAACTGTACTCGTGCCGAACTGGAGTTTTTTACGCTAGACGAACCATCGCCGGACGTTCCTTTTCCCAAAGTCCTCGTTGCCGAAGATACTGATCTCCCTGCGTGCTCTTTCGTTCTTGTGCCCACCGCTTGTGCTTTTTCCGCCGTACTGATGTATTTTTCATCCCATCGCCTATCTGTCTAAGCCGCAAAAATATCTCCTACCTTACGCCGTACTTTCTGTGCCAGCTGGCCTCACCGCGCTCTGTATTTGTAATCCGTTCTCATTTCCCGTATTCCTGAGTCGCGGTGAATGCTTCGGCCCTATCCAGCTCAGTGATTCTATTCTCCCTGGTGACGCAACACCCGCTTCACAGCCCGCTGACTTGGCTGCACTCACACCGCCTGTCCTTGCACTGGACCAGTCTTCTGCCGACGTTTTCCTCCGCTCCATCGATGCCAGTCTTTCTGAACCTCAAAGCCCTCGACTTCTCGCGCTTTTTCATCAGTTCCGTTCTTCATTCGACTCTCACCAGCCTGCTTTGAGCCGCACATAAACTGTTGCCCACCACATTGACACCGATTCTCATGCTCCTTTGCGTCAGCGTCCCTATCGAGTGTCTGCCACCGAGCGCCGAGTTATTGAAGGCCAAGTTCACACAATGCTTCAGAATGGAGTAATTGAACTTCTAACAGTTCCTGGTCCTCCCCTGTTGTCCTAGTGCGGAATAAAGACGGTTCTATTCGATTCTACGTTGACTACCATCGCCTAAACAAAATTACGAGGAACGACGTCTACCCTTTCCCGCATATAGATGATGCATTGGACTGCTTACAAGGTGCTGAACTCTTTTCTTCGCTTGATTTACGATCCGGTTACTGGCAGGTGCCCATAGCTGCGGAAGATCACCCTAAAACCGCGTTTGTCACCCCCGATGGCCTCTTTGAATTTACCGTCATGCCGTTCGGTCTCTGTAATGCTCCTGCTACATTCGAGCGTATGATGAATACAATTCTGCTTGGCCTGAAGTGGAAGACGTGCCTCTGTTACCTTGACAACATCGTGGTGTTCTCGCCGGACTTTGCGACCCACCTCTCTCGACTGAAGCAGGTCATGACATGTCTTGCGAACGCCTGTCTGCAGCTCAACTTGATGAAGTGTCGTTTCGCTGCTCGTGAGCTGACCATTTTGGGTCACGTTGTGTCCAAGGATGGTCCGTCCTGATCCCGCCAAACTTCGAGCTGTGAATGCATTCCCGAAACATACTATCATCAAGCAACTAAGGTGTTTTTTGGGTTTGTGCTCATACTTTCGGCGTTTTATACGGAACTTTGCTTCCATTGTCGCCTCGCTGACTGAGCTCCTCGGCAATAACTCAGACATTTCGCTGTGGTCACCAGCATGCGACGACGCCTACAACACCTTGCGCCGCCTCCTCACAGCCCCGTCTATCCGGCGCCATTTTGACCCTAAGGTGCCAACCGAAGTGCACGCAGACGCGAGTGGTGTAAGCCTCGGAGCTGTGCTTGGTCAGCGCCCCTCTGTCTTCGGTGAATACGTAGTCGCTTACGCCAGCCGTACTCTCACGAAAGCCGAAGCGAACTACTCTGTAACGGAAAAGGAGTGCTTGGCCATTGTCTGGGCAATCACAAAGTTTCGACCTGACCTTTACGGCCGTTCTTTTGACGTAGTCACGGACCATCATGCCCTATGCTGGCTTTCATCGCTCAAGGACACACCCGGCCGCTTGGCACGGTGGGCTCTGCGTCTACAAGAATACGATATCCGTGTTATTTACCGATCTGGTCGCAAACATAAAGACGCCGACGCTTTGTCTCGCTCACCGCTTCCAGCCAACCTTGTCAAGCCTCTCCGTCTTAGACTCCGTGGCATCTTCGATCGACGTCAGTGAAATGCCTGCCGAACAACGGAAGGATCCATGGATCGCCTCTCTTATCGACTACATTTCCAACCACTCAGCGATTACCCCTTCACGCGCCCTTCGCCGCCAAGCTGCCCACTATGAGATTGAAGATTACCTCCTTTACCGGCGTAACTACCAACTCAAGTGGACAGAAATAGCTCCTCATGATTCCGCGCCATTTATGGACTCAAATATGTACAGCTTTTCATGCCGATCCGCAGTTCGGCCACGCCGGAGTTTTCAAGACGTACACACGAATCCGTCTTCGTTACTATTGGCGCGGTATGTACAACTCGGTTCTCAGGTACGTTCGATCGTGCCTGACGTGCCAATGCCGCAAACCTGCCTCTCCCCGTTCGGCTGGTGAGTTACAGCCTCTCATATGCCCGCTTAGACCCTTCGACCGCGTTGGAATTGACCTATATGGCCCTCTTCCGTACACACCCAATGGCAATCGCTGGGTCATTGTCGCCGTCGACCACCTGACGCGATATGCCGAAACCGCCGCGCTTCCAGCTGCAACAGCTCGAGATGTGGCCGGTTTCTTATTGAAGAACTTCATTCTCCGTCACGGTGCTCCTCGTGAATTGCTCAGCGACAGAGGCCGTGCTTTCTTAGCCGAAGTCTTTCAAGCCCTGCTCCCTCAGTGCAAAATCATTCACCGGACTTGCACCGCTTACCACCCGCAAACAACTGGCCTTGCTGAACGATTTAATCTCACCCTCGGCGGCATGCTCGCGAAGTAAGTCGTATCCAACCACACGAACTGGGACATTGTCCTTCCTTACATCACCTATGCGTACAATACTGCTACGCAATCTAACACGGGTTTCTCTCCGTTCTTTTTGCTTTACGGTCGGCATCCATCTGCTCCCCTTGATACTGTCCTCCCATACAACCCTGACGCATCAGTATGTACTGACAGAAGTGACAATGGCAGTGACAGAAGCTGCACAGTATGCCGAAGAATGCCGCCAGATTGCCCGCACATTCACGACAGACTCTTAGCGGCGCCAAAAATATCGCCATGACACCGATCAGAAGAATGCATCACGCACACTTCGAGCCCGGCTCACTCGTGTGGCTATGGGTTCCATCAAGCAGAGCTGGTCTCTCAACAAACCTAATCTCCAAGTATCATGGGCCCTACCGTATTCCTCATGTGAGCCTTTCCCTCGAAAACTGGTGCACATCATATCAAGAGGTAATAGCAGTTGCTGCGAAATTTCTGCAAGGAACCGTTGTTCTTGTTTCATATTACGTTCGACCAGCTGGAGGCGCCCCTTACCGTATTAATCTAGGCTGGTTATTAAGTGTCCGTCGACAATACCCCGGGTGTCCAATTTTATTCGGAGGCGACTTTAACGCCCCTCACCCGCATTGGGGCTATCCGACTGCAAGCCCTCGTGGCAGGCGTGTGCGGGACGCCTTCACTGATGCCCTGTTTGTTCCGCTCATTCACCCTGGGACAGTAACACGGCCTGTGCGTCACATACGTAGTGCTGCCTCTGCTCCAGACATGACGTGGTGGTTAGGCGCGAGAACTCCCTCATGGCACATGGAGCCAGACTGCTGGGGAAGTGATCACCACCTTATCATCATCGGTCTACATCCCTCCCGTCTCCGCCCTTTACGCCGCAAATGTTCTCTGATCAACTGGGACAGCTTTCGCTCACGTTTTGACACTATGTCGTCAGATTCGCCGTCACTCCCCGTTGACCGTATAAAAAGAGCACTAAACAGCGCTACGACTACTACCTGGATTGATATAGGTCGACCGGCACCAGATCTCGGCCTGTTTAACTTGTAGGCAGCTCGCCGTCAAGCTGAGCTGGCTGCTACGCGAGACCCTACTTCGGGGCAGGCACGTACATACACGACTGAATTATCTTACTGTCAAGGCTCGGAAGTATGAACGCGATCTCTCGCGACGCCAGTGGCATGCATGGTGTGAACAAGTTTCTGATAAATCCTCGAATGCCTCACTCTGGCGAACGTTTCGTGCAATGGAACACGGTCGTTATTCTACTGACGCAGCTGCAACAGTATACTTCGCGGCTAATCTGTCGCCGGACGATTTCGCCAAAGAAGCGGCTCGAAAAATTTTCCCAAAACACGATATACTGCCTGCCTTCAGCTGCAAATCTTAATTTGGCAGGTATCCCTGCAGCCGCATGGAAACTACCATCTGCCGCCGACGCAGGTGGAATTGCGAGCCCCTTTTCGATGTCTGAGCTGCTGGCTGCAATTGACGATGCGCAACGGAAAACAGCGCCCGGCCTGGACAAACTTCAGTATGAGGTTTACAAGAACCTTAGTACTGCTGCACTCCCTCAACTACTAGACACCATAAACAAAGTGTCGCTTGATGGTGTCAAACCCGAGAGCTAGAAAACCACTGTCGTAATCCGTAGTCCTAAACCTAGGAAGCCTCCAACAGACCTCGCCAACTTACGACCAATCTCCTTAACATCAATGATTTGCAAGCTTGCCAAGAAAATTCTAGCCACACGGCTTTTTTTGTGGCTTGAACAGCATGGTTTTTATCACCCTGCTCAAATTGGATTTCGTCCATACATATACATAAGTACAGAGGACGGGTTGGCGGCCTTGGCATCAGCAGTTCTATCATCTACCCGCAGCCGCAATGTACGTACCATATTAGCAATGGACGTTGAAAAGGCATATGACAACATGAGTCATGCTGCAATCCTGAATGCCATTGACATGCTTCATGTCCCTCCAAGAGTACGCACTTTTGGCACATCATTTTTGGACGAAGAAAATTTGCAATACGCCTCAGTGGTGACACAGTTGGTTCATTCGTTTCACTACCTGGCGTGCCCCAGGGATCAGTATTGTTTCCGAAGTTGTTCAATATTACTTTCATCCTACTGGCGTGGCGCTTACATGATATCCCTGAAATCAAGTTTTTGCAATATGCAGGTGATACCACGGTATGGAGCACTCACCATGATCTTCTCACTCAAGACGCCGCCCTTCAGTCAGCATTATATGTAACCTCTGAATACGCATCCTCCATTGGCCTTCAACTTTCTGTGTGTAAAACTTTATACACGTCAGTCGCCAACCGCTGGGGACGCCGTAAACTTACCTCAAATCCAATTCGTCTCTCTCTATAAGCAGCCCACTACAAGAAAGTTCGAGCCTGTAAATTCTGGGCTTAACAATTCACCAATCAGGATAAGCGATTGCTTGGCTTTCTCAGGCAAAAAAGCAAGCACATCAAACTATGGGTTTAATAAGAATTGCACCTAAAACGGGTGGCGCTGGCTCGTCTGTTGCACGCCAGTTAGTGAGAGCGGTTCTGCAGCCACGTATTGTTTATCAGGCCAGGTTCCATCATCTTACAAGAGCACAATGGGAACGCCTTGAAGCCGTAAATCGAGAAGCTATGAGGACCATAACATACCTTCCACGACTCACAGCGGTCGAAGCGTTACAGGAGAATGCGCAGCTCAACACCATCGATGAACTAGTGCAGCAGCGCCGTGATGCTTGTAGATTCAAGACCACTTTGTCACACTCCACGCAAGCACTGAGGGCGTATGCAACGTCACACATTATTCTTCAGCCACCTGCGCTAGTTCTCCCTGGAAATTTGTGCAGTTAGGAGACAATAAGCCAACTGATATCCGCAGACCAACGTCTGCCAACTCAGCATCATTTCTTCGCCAGAGGTTTGAAGAACAAGATACTCACCTGCCTCAAGATTCCATAGTAGTGTACGTAGATGGAAGCCTGCAAGGCTGTGAAGCCAAAACGGCAATCTACTGTCCACGGAGACCTACCCTGAATCAGACAACTACGTTGTAGCTTTCGGAACCACTTACATCTTTCTGCGCTGAGCTCGTGGTAGTTGAGGAGGCACTCTGCTCCGTGGCTTCCATAACCATGCTCCCTACAGCCCACGTTGTCATCCGCACTGACGCGCTTCAAGCAGTACGTCTGCTCCGACATGTCAACCACTGCCCTAAAACTTGCCAAGACATCCACCAGCTTGCGGCGCGCATCCCACAGTCAGTACGCATTGCGTGGGTCCCACAGGATCTGCTGCCTTCCCAAAGTTAAGCTGATTTAGCAACCCGCCTCGTGAACCAAGACGCATCAATCCCACGGCTCCTCAAAGCGGACGACGCTACCCTCCTTTTGTCAAGAAAGGAACACGTCCGGCGCCGAACACGTGCACTTATCCCTCCGTGTGCGATACTCTTTCTCCGCGGTCTCACCCGTGCAGAGGAGGTTGCGCTTAGGAGGATACGGGTCGGTGTTGCCCTTAAACCAGCTGTCACTAGCACATGGTCATATTTCCAACACTTATATCCCCGCCCAGGGTGCCCGATCTGTAAAAACGAAGATGTTGAGGCCGACATCCACCACTTGCTGTGGGACTGCCCAGCACTCGAACAAACACGAATCCGGCACATGAGCATAGCTGGTCTTTCAGCAACGAATCCTGCCTCATAAGTCACTTGGATGCAGGGTTCTCACCATCACTCACTTCTGGACTTCATAAAATCAGCCAACCTTTTTCCATTCATGTAATCTTTTATTCATCCTTCATCTCATACCCTACGGATGCCATGAGGCAATAAATATCGATAAAAAACTATATTGTTGGGCCGCTTACGCCATCTTCCGATTTGCGACGCCGTGGCTGCAAGACTGTACATGTGCAGCGTCTTAAGCCGTTCTACAATCAAATTGTATCTTCGTCCCCTTAAGTCGTCTGGATGGCTCCTTTTTTTCTGGGGGCATTGTGAAGAAGATGAGCCCTTTATGCTGGACGCTGACGAAGAGGAAGCAGTCCGTGGAATTGTGATCGCGCAGATCATCGTCCGCTCCCTTGCCGACCTCGACGCCGTCCTCGATGTATAGATTAAACCTTCTCTTATATATATATATATATATATATATATATATATATATATATATATATATATATATATATATATATATATATATATATATATATATATATATATATATATATATATATACATATATATATATATATATATATATATATATATATATATATATATTGAAGAGGGATTTATTGGGGGTTATTCGGAGGACTGGAGACAACGACCGGTGACACAAGACGATCGTATATAGAGAGAAGCGCCAGCTGATCGGCGTCTTCATCGTCGTTATTGTCGGCGCTGTATCATCTTCTTCTTTACATTTGCCCCGGCAGAAAGAGGGAGCCATCCTGGCGACTTAAGGCGAGGGTATGACAAAGGGATCGTAGTATGGCTTATATCGACTGACGTGAACAACTCATCGCCCGTGGCAACGGCGGTCTGTAGAAGGCGTTGCCGGCTCCACGACGTAGTTAACTGGTGATGTACGCTCTAATACACGATAAGGGCCATTATACTTTGCAGAGAATTCGGAATCAGCCGGAACACAGAGCCAAACGAAGATGTTGGTAGGAAAGTCAGCAGCGAGCTTGCCGTGATCGCTCTTATAGCGGCGAAGATCCTGAATGTCCGACGTGAATGAGCGAGCTAGCTGACGACACTGCCCAGCATTACGGGCAACAGCAGAAAGAGAAGTGTACTCTGAAGTGTCGGGGTGGTAAGGCAGTATGGTGTCCAGTAGACAGGAAGGCTCACGGCCGTATAGGAGAAAGAATGGGGAAATCCAGTCGTTGCCTGAGACGCTGTGTTAAAGGCATAGGTGACGTAAGGAAGCACCTGACCCCAATTAGACGCGTCAGAAGAAACGTACATGGCGCGCATGTTACCAAGAGTTCGGTTAAACCTTTCTGTGAGTCCGTTGGTTTCAGAACGGTAAGCTGTGGTGGTTCGATGTATTGTTTGGCAAGCTTCCAACAGCTCGTTGACCACTTGTGATAGGAAGACGCGGCCGCGGTCACTGAGACGTTCACGTGGAGTCCCGTGACGTAGAACGAAGTGACGCAGGATGAAGAAGGCGACGTCACGAGCACTAGCCGTAGGCAGGGCTGCAGTCTCCGCGTAGCGAGTGAGGTGATCCATGGCGACTATTATCCAGCGGTTGCCTGATGTCGAAGATGGAAGGGAGCCATAGAGGCCGATGCCGACACGATCAAAGGGTCGAGCTGGACAAGGCAATGGCTGTAATGGGCCGGCGGAGGGGCGCGGAGACGACTTCCGCTGCTAACAAGCAGTTCAGTTCAGTTCAGTCGTGTCCGACTCTTCGTGACCCTATGGACCATATCACGCCACGCTTTCCGGTCTCTCACTATCTTCCTAACATCACATAACTTGATCGGCAGCGCCTCGTGGAGTACAGGAGCGAATACAGCGGCGGACAAAGTTGTACATCCCGCACCAGTAGTACCGCCGGCAGAGATACTCGTATGTCTTCAACAGACCAGCATGTGCGCTTTGCGGGTCGGCATGGTGATGGGCACAAATTTCTATGCGAAGCTGGCGAGGAATGACCAAGAGCCATTTGCGACCACCCGGACGATAGCTTTTGCGATACAGCAGACCACCCCGGATCGTAAAATGGGAGGCATGACGACGAAGGGCTCGCGGGAATGAAGGCTTTGAGGACGCTGTGAGGACGTCTAGAAGCGAAGATATTCAGATATCCCGGCGTTGTTCAAAAGGCAGGTCGTCGGAAGTGAGGGCTGCAACGGAGGGTTCGGATATCGAATCCGAGGGTCAGGAGAAGGAAGCGGCGAGCGCGACAAGGCGTCAGCGTCGGAGTGCTTGTGTCCCGATCGATATATCACGTCAAAGTCAGAGTCTTGAAGGCGAAGAGCCCAGCGGCCGAGGCGTCCAGAAGGGTCTTTCAGGGAAGCCAACCAGCAGAGGGCATAGTGGTCGGTGATGAGGTTGAAGCGGCGGCCATATAAGTAAGGGCGAAACTTTGTTAAGGCCCACAGGATTGCAAGACACTCCTTTTCTGTGACGGTGTAGTTAGATTCAGCTTTCGTTAGCGCTCGGCTAGCGTAAGCAACCACATATTCGGAAAAGCCTTGTTTGCTTTGAGCGAGGACAGCAGCCAGGCCGATGCCGCTGGCGTCAGTGTGCACCTCTGTAGGAGCGGATGGGTCGTAAATGCGGAGAATATGTCGTGAAGTTAGTAGACGTCGGAGCGTAGTGAAAGCATCGTCGCAGAATGGGGTCCATATATACAAGTCGGCGGGACCATTAAGCAATTTTGTAAGTGGTGCAATGATGGTAGCGAAATTGCGGACAAAACGGCGAACATATGAGCATAGGCCAACGAAGTTCCGCAGCTCCTTAACAGAAGTCGGTTTCGGGAATTCAGCGACCGCACGTAGTTTGTGCGGATCGGGCAGGAGGCCATCTTTGGACACGACATGACCCAGTATTGTCAGCTTGAGGGCGCCAAAACGACATTTCTTCAGGTTAAGTTCGTGGGGCCCTGCGCCACATATCCGTAAGGCCCGTGGCGCGCCGCGCATTCGAAGGCCGCGCCACTATCCCAATGCTCCCTGCGCGGTGCCTGTTTCCCTCTCCCCGCCCGTTCGGGGATAACCGGTCCCGCTCGAGGGGGCTATAAAGGAAGCCACGCGCCGCCGTCTCGCTCTCTTCGTTCCTGCTTCTTCGCTCCTGGCGCTTCTCCACGGAAGACGACCCGCAGGCTGCAGCTCCCCGGACGACGACCCCGCATCGCCTTCAACGACCCCTGTGAGATTAAAGATGTTTGTTACACGGCCCGCTGTGTATTTGTCGTGCGCATCCTTCGGGCAGAGGAATCGCCCACAACTGGCACCCAACTGGGGCTGAATTAGCACCCATGTGGACGATTTCTCTGCCGACGTGGCAGCGCACGGCAACACGACGGGCCGGTTCTTTGTATGATAGGCGCGACGCCATTTTGTGTTTAGGGCTATCGTGTGTGCAGATGACGCGGAGTGTAGTATAGTAGTGTTTGTACAGTGTTTTAATTTTGTTCAGGGTTATGTATGCTTTTTAATGTCGGGCGATTTGTGTTTTAGTTTTTTTTTGTTGTTGCATATGTTAGTTTTATGAAGGGTTGTCGCTGCGATTGGCCTTTGTGACTAGCCTCTTGATGCGGGTTAGGTGGTAGTCGTGCGCGTGCACTTGTTCTGTGCTCCTGGCCGGCCTTAGTTGTTCAGTGCAATTCCTCCGAGAAAAGACGTGCCAGATAGGGCCGCCGCTTCGGATGCCAGTGCGTCCGGAAGTGAGGTAAGGGACGCGGTAGAGTCTGCGCAGGTTACCGATGCGGCCGCCCTGATGAGGCAGATGAACGAAATATTGTCTGTGTTCACCCGTCAGCTCGGTTCGGTGGCTAGCGCCAACCAAACCACAGCTGCGGCGACAGTCTCGCGTCCGCGGATAAATGTAGAGGTTCCCTCCTTTTCCGGCTACACGGACGTGAAGCCAGTCCACGAGTTCTTGCAAGAACTCGAGTATTATCAGACGGCACTGGGTTCCTCAGACGACGTGGTGCTAGCGCAGGTAATCCCCGTGACACTTGTTGAGAGCGCGGCGCGGTGGAGACGCTGTCAGCAGGCTTTCCAGTCGATGGCAGACTTCACAGATCGCTTCCGCGCCGAGTTCTTGCCGTCCGATTACGAACGCCGGATGCTTGAGGAGCTAGCGTTGCGCACACAGCACCCAGAGGAGAGCCTCCTCGAGTATATACGCGCAATGCAGGAGCTCTACAAGAGGGCAGATCCCACGGCAACCGATCTTGAACAGGTCGCGCGCGTGATCAGGCAATGCCATCCGCGCTTCAAGCCGCATTTGCGGGGACGTGGTTTTGCAAACCTCGAGGCCCTAGCACAGGAAGTGAAGGTAGTGCAGGCGGATTTACTCGCTGAATTGTGCTACCAGCCACCCCCAGGCCAGCCGAATCGCTAGAGTCGCGATGCGCCTGGGCCGGAGGCCAAGTCTCCGCGCCGCGCACCAGTGGCGCAGACGTAATGACGGTAGGGCAGGAAAGGCCAGCGGAAGGCTCCGCGATTCCTCGCGCTCTTGACCCGTGCGCGTTCGAGCAGCGGCGTTGAGCTGGGCTCGCCAGCGATGTCCGCACAGGCGCGGAGAGAGGGGAAAGACGTCCCCAACCGCTTCGTGGAACGCGGCATCCCCGACCGCGCGGCAGGTGAACGATCGGCTTTGCTGGAATTGCAACCAGCCGGGCCACGTGGCACCAGAGTGTCAAGCAAGGCGTATGCAGGGAAACGCGGACCGCCGGCGGCCATAATTGGTAACACCAGCCTGTCGCCGTCGGCGGGAGAATTTCGTGGTAGCCACGGCGGAAAATGGGAAATGTACTCCCACGCCGCGTCACCGGGCGACCGCCCCGGGGGCACAGAGGCTTTTGTCCCCCTCGCCTGTAGAGCGCAAGGAATGTTGTCACGCTCGAGCCCTTTTCTGCTAGTGCGGTTAGCTGGTCAAAGCTACTCGGCACTCGTTGACACGGGCTCAACTCTGTCACTGGTCGGTGATGATGTGTTCGAGGCCTGCCGTAGATGTAATATTAGCAGCAGGGACGACAAAAGCGGAGGGAGCGGTACGTCTAGTCCTGCGTTTTGACGGCAGGAAGCGGAAGCATCGCTTAGTCTATCTGCCCGGCTTATCCATACCAGTTATTCTTGGAAGAGATTTTGTTCCCAGAAGGCATTGTGCTTGACATGAGGGAGAACGGCTATCGCTACAGCCCCTTCACCCCCCTCATTCCCTTTTTTAGCGCACCCAAACAGGAAATCTTCGCCCAGCGGGTGAGCGTCCACGCTTCTGTGGCAGACCGCTCCCCCGCGACACTGAATGGTAGCCCATTAGAAGCAATTATCGCGTCCTTCTCAAGAACCGGTAGACAGCGCCGAAGGCTCGTGGAAACTTTACTCCCGTTTTCGAATTGCTTCACAGAGAAACCAGGAAGAACCGACTTGCTTCAGCACGAGATCGAAACGGGTGATGCGCGCCCTTTCAGATGTAACCTGTGGCCGTTAAGCGCGCATAAGAGACAGCTTCTCGACAGGGCCCTTGACGAGATGATTGATACCGGCGCCGTGAGACCCTCACAAAGTCCCTGGGCGTCCCCAGTGGTTCTAGTGCCAAAGATGGTTCGGCCAAGCTGTGTGTTGATTATCGAAAGCTCAACTCACTGACGCCTACGGTTGCTTACCCTTCCCAGTCGATCGAGGCTGTGATGTACGCGTTAGGGAAAGCAAGGTTCTTCAGAGTTCTGGATGCAAGCAGAGGGTACCTGCAGATTGAGGTGGCGGAAGGGGACATTCAGAAAACCGCAGTCACCTGTCACCGCGGGCTCTTCGAATTTACTCGACTCCCGTTTGGTTTGTCTAATGCACCGAGCACGTCCATGCGATTGACGGACATCGTGCTGGGCGATGCAGGGTTCAACTACGCGATGGCGTACCTCGACGACGTCGTGATATTCTCACAGTCATTCGAAGAGCATCTCATTCACCTGAATTCCGTTCTTGAAAGAATGAGACGTGCGGGTATAACGATCAACCCAAAGAAAGTGCAGTTGGCATCAAAGAGAATGAACCTCTTGGGATTTGTGGTTGATGATGGCACTTTGAGACCGAACGATGACAACCTGCAGGCAACTCTGAACTACCCCTGCCCGACGGACGTGAAAAGCTTGCAGAGGTTTTTGGGTATGGTTGCCTTCTACAGACAATTCATCCCTAGTTGTTCAGAGCTGGCTAGGCCATTGAACCAGCTGTTGCGGAAAGGCTCGAAGTGGGTCTGGGCAAGGAACAGAACGACGCTTTTGTTGTCTTGGCTCGCGCGATAGCGAATACCGCTAGTTTGCGCCTTCCCGACCTGAACAAGCAGTTCGTCTTGCAGACAGATGCTAGTGATGCTGGTGTAGGAGCTGTTTTGTTGCAGGAACACGAGGGCAAGCTGCGCCCTGTCGCGTTCGCTAGCCGCACGCTCACATCGGCGGAGCGGAATTACTCCGCGACCGAAAAAGAATGCCTAGCGATAATGTTCGCATTGTCAAAGTTTGGCATGTACCTAGACGGAGCGGTTTTCACCGTGCAGACAGATCACCAGGCACTTTCATGGTTAAAGAGGCTGAAAAACCCCGCAGGCAGACTCGCGAGATGGGCGCTGACGTTGCAACGTTACGCGTACGCCATTGAGTACCGCCGCGGAAGCATGAATAAGGTGGCCGATGCTTTATCGAGCGCACCGTTGAAGGATAGCAGGAGCGCAGAAGAGGCGCAGACCAGCATTGCTGAAAGCGGCGTCGCCGCTAGTAGAGAGGAGGAAAGGGCGGACGCGAGTGTCGCGCCCTGCGTAGTAAAAGAAAGAAAGGAGGCGGACAGAGGCTCCGCGCTGTGCTGCGAGAGAGAGAAGGCGCAGCAGCTGGCGGCGGCGACTACTCGCCTGCCAAGAAGCGAAGCAGAGAGAAATCTGTCTTGGGGAGTAGCGGTCAGTAGGAAAGAGCTTGCCAAGAAGCGAAGCAGAGAGAAATCTGTCTTGGGGAGTAGCGGTCAGTAGGAAAGAGCTATTTGAGGCCCAGAAAGCAGACGGTTTATGCCAGCGGGTGCTGACAGAGCTTGCGAGTAGTGCAGATTGCACCGGAAACGCTGAGGGCAAGTACGACGCGTATCTGCTGGGGGCGATGATGGCTTACTGCTCCGCTACATCCCCCAACTAAACCGGAACAGGCGATTGTATCCCCCTTCCGAGTCGTGGTCCTGAGGAAGTTACGGAAACGATTCCTCCAGTACTTCCATGACTCAGCGCTGGCAGGCCATGGCAGCGGCAGTAAGACTTATGACAAGTTATGCCGTGTCGCGACCTGGCCAGGTATAAGAAAGGATGTGCTGGGTTACGCCCGTACATGTCCTGTTTGCCAGGTAGCCAAGCCTCGGGCGGGGAAACCCGCTGGCATGATGAAGCCGGTAGTTAGCAACTATCCGTGGCAAGTGGTCGCGTGCGATATCATGGGACCCCTCCCTCGCTCCGCGCGCGGACACCAATATATCCTGGTAATAACGGACCACTGTTCCAAGTGGGTTGAAATTTTCCCTCTTAGGAAGCTTGTGTCAGAACGGATTTGGGAGAAACTGTTGGAGACATTCACTTGTTTCGGTTTACCTTCCGACCTCATTACAGGCAATGCTTCGTATTTCACAAGCAGTCTTTGTTGATTCCTTTTGGGCGCTTCAAATCCGCCACAGGAAAACGAGTCCCTACCACGCTCAGAGCAACATAACCGAGAGAGTGAATCGGAATGTTAAGAGTATGCTGGTCGCGACGACCGAGCAGCACAGAGATTGGGACGCACGGCTGTCCAAACTGGCTTTCGCCAATAGAGCAACCGTGAACAGGTCGGTGGGTATGACACCTGCTTACTTGAATTTTGGGAAAGAGATCGCTTTTCCGCTAGAGAACGCCCTACTTGACGCGGCGGGGCCCGCGCCCCCTCCACTTACGCAGTACGCGGCAAAGCTCCGCGAGCGCCTTGAGGCAGTGCAGCGCGCGACTCGTGAAAACCTCGATGTCGCGCGCATGGAGCAAGCGGATCAGTACAACAAAGGTCGTCGTCACGTCGTTTTCAACACGGGCGACTTGGTACTGAAAAAAACGCACCCGCTTAGTAACGCAGCGCGTGGTTTCGCCGCGTCACTAGCGCACAAGTGGATTGGACCGTTCGAAGTTACGGCACGGACTACGCCACTCACCTACCAGCTGCGGTTGTTGGCTAGCGGTGAAACCGCTGGTCCGGTGCACGTCGCAGACCTGAAAGCTTACCACCTTCGCAAGGACGATAACTGCGAAGCGGGGGAAGCTCAAAGTGATGCAGCGATCTCCCCCCAAGTAAGGCATACAGGTAGCAACCCGGTTCGCAACCGACGCTATAACCTAAGGCCAAGGTAGTGCACTACTTTGTCTAACGTCTTTGCTTCTTTCAGAATGCATTCTGATAAGATTTTGCAGCAGCCAGATGAACCACCGTCGCTGGGGCGGGAAACCGCACCCAGCGCATGTTTCAAGGAGGGGCCACTTAAACAGGGGGTACCCCCTTAGTTTGTCGTGGTTTGTGGCCCATCATTGTGACTAGCGCGCAATGCTGGCCGTCTTCAACGAGTCTGGAATGGAGCCCGCTGCCCAGGCCTGGAGTACGGGCCTCAGGAAGCCAGGTGTGCCCGGGGCGGAAACGCCTGCTGCAAAGGGGTCCCAGTGCATCCAGCACGGCGCCACGTGGAAAGGGGTAAGCGATGTAGAGTAGCAGCTCAGGGCCGCTGCCAGGCTTATCCGTGGCCGAGCCCAGCTGCGCTGTGACCCCGAGGATGTGGCCGCTTCCGGAGAGGGACCAGCCGGAACAGTCCCGCCATGCCTGCTGCTTCTCCCGTCACACGGACCAGCTGAGAGGGCATCCAGCCAGAGCCAGGCGACCAGCCTCCCTATTTTACGCCGACCCGGGCTCGGACATGGACATGGCCCGGCTGTTGGCGTAGCCCTGGTCGGACGCTGAGGGGGGGGGGGGGGAGATGTGGGGCCCTGCGCCACATATCCGTAAGGCCCGTGGCGCGCCGCGCATTCGAAGGCCGCGCCACTATCCCAATGCTCCCAGCGCGGTGCCTGTTTCCCTCTCCCCGCTCGTTCGGGGATAACCGGTCCCGCGCGAGGGGGCTATAAAGGGAGCCACGCGCCGCCGTCTCGCTCTCTTCGCTCCTCTCTTCGTTCCTGCTTCTTCGCTCCTGGCGCTTCTCCACGGAAGACGACCCGCCGGCTGCAGCTCCCTGGACGACGACCCCGCATCGCCTTCAATGACCCCTGTGAGATTAAAGATGTTTGTTACACGGCCCGCTGTGTATTTGTCGTGCGCATTCCTCGGGTAGAGGAACCGCCCACAAGTTGGAGACCGGCGCCAGTGAGACAGCTCAGGATTTGGTGCAAGCGCACGAGGTGCGTCGGAACATCGAGAGAGAAAACGACGATGTCATCCAAATAACAAAGACAAATGTTCACCTTGAGACCACATACGATGTTGTCCATCATTCGCTCAAGCGTAGCAGGAGCGTAGTAAAGACCAAACGGCATCACAGTGAACACATATAGTCCATCAGGGGTAACAAAGGCTGTCTTGGGTCGGTCAGACTCAGCCATAGGGACTTGCCAATAGCCAGAACGCAGGTCCAGGGACGAAAAGAACTTGGCTCCTTGTAAACAATCGATGGCGTCGTCAATGCGGGGTAGTGGGTATACGTCTTTACGTGTAATTTTGTTAAGAGGGCGGTAGTCAACACAAAATCTTATGGAGCCATCCTTCTTTCTCACAAGTACCACGGGAGACGACCACGGAGTAGATGAAGGCTGAATTACACCACGTTGTAGCATGTCGTCGACTTGCTCAGACACGGCGCTCCGTAGGCGCAACCCGGTAAGGGCACTGGCGAAGAGGGGTATGTGTCGATGTGGTGAACAACCTCGGTCCCACGGCCTAAGGAAGTCGTCTGAGCGTCAAACGAAGAACGGAACTGGTTGAGGAGAGCAAACAGGTGCTCACGGTGAGTCGGGTCGAGGTCACTGGCCACAGACGATTGAAAAAGGTCCCAACTCGGTATATCGGAAGACAATAATCGGCGTTAGGGAGGCTACGTGGGCACTCTGTGGTAAATACCCGTCAACCTCAAACTGCGATATAAGGTCAGCAACTTCATTATGACCAAGGCATTTTCCACGAAGTAGCGAGACCACAGCAGTGAAGGCATTCGCAACAACGTCAGCGGCACCGCAGTTAATATCGATGATAGCAAAGGGAAGAAGGAAGTGACGGCGAGAGGCGAACATGGGAGAAGGCGCAAAAAGAACAGTCGCATCGAAAGAAAAGGGTGCACACACGGGAACAATCACAGCACAGTTGGGCGGAATGTCGGTGTCGTCGGCGACAACAAGTTAGGCGCAAGAAAAAGACGGCGAATGGTCCACAACCGCATCACAGAGCGTAAAGAAGGCAACGTGGGCGCGGGCGCAGTCAATAACAGCATTGTGGCGGGAAAGGAAATTACAGCCAAGAATTACGTCATGCGAGCATGATGAAAGCCCTAAAATCTCGACGATGTATAAGACATCCGCGATAACTACACGCGCTGTGCAAGCAGCAGACGGACGAACGGAATCGGCGCTGGCGGTGCGAAGAGAGAGTCCTCAAGGCGCAGTGGTGACTTTATGAAGCGAGCGGCAGAAACTTTCGCTAATGACGGAGAGAGTGGCCCCTGTATCGACGAATGCAAGGACACGAACACCGTCAACAAAAACTTCGAGAACGTTTGGCGGAGACAGGCGAGGACTACTGGTAGGCAAAATGTGCGCAGTTCGTGCCCCAGGAACTGCGGCTGGTAGTTTTCCAAGTCTTGTGTCACGCTGAGACGCCGCATTGGCGACAAGGACCGACGGCCAGGGGACGGCGAACGGTGCAATGAAATGTTGTGGCGGCCCGATGAGCTGTGCGGCTGCCCTGGAGACGTCCCCGAAGGTAAGCTCAAGGTCTCGTACTGATAATTGCTGTCAGCCATAGTGCGTGCAGGGGCAGAACGCAGAGTACGACGGCACAGGTGGGCGACGTGGCCTGGAACATCGCATGCATAGCAGATAGGCCGGTTGTCATTCGTGCGCCAAGGATTGTAGGAAGGCGCCATTGATATGTACCGTGGAGCGACAGTCGGTGGCGCCATAGTCGGCACGTACGCAAAGGACTGTGGCGGCGGAGAGCGGGCGGTAACTTCTGCATATGTGGGAGGCATTTGTACTGGTACAGGTAGAGGCGGCACGACAACAGGGGGGTTGTAACTCAGTGGTGCAGCAAGAGGTGTGGGCGGCAGTGGAACAGGGTCGTAACAGGCGCTGGCTGGCCAAAACTGGGAAGTGCATCGGCAACTTCCTGCGTGATAGTGTGTCGGATCGCAGGGGTAAGTAGCTGGGCTGTAGACGACGGGCGTGGGCCAGACAAAAGCCCAAGCTGTCGGGAGACCTCATCTCGAACGAACAAAATCTGATGTGAGCCAAAAGGTCGCTGCTCACAGCCAGGCCAGAGATGGACGCAGCAGGTGCGGGAGAGCGACGAGTGCAGACACGTTGCTTGAGCATTTCGTCGAAACTTTGGCAAAGGTTGTATACTGAGGCCACTGTGGTTGGGCTCTTTGCCCACAGCATGTGAACTGCATCGACATCAATGCCCTTCATTATGTACTTTATCTTGGCAGCCTCATTCATAGACGGGTCGACACGCTTGCATAAATCCACGACGTCTTCAATGTAGCTTGTAGCTCCATGCTGAAATCGCACCCGCAAGGCTTCTTCAGAGCGTAGTTTCCGCACTGTGCGCGGACCGAAAACGTCCGTGAACTTTGCCTTGAAGTAACCCAAGTTGGCATGTCGGCCTCATGATTTCGATACCATAAGTTAGCAACGTCACTCAGGTAGAAGATGACGTTGTTGATCTTCATGCGGTCATCTCAGTTGTTATGACGACTCACCCGCTCGTACGAGGCCAACCAATCTTCCACTTCCTGGTCGCCCTGCCCGCTAAAAACTGCGGGGTCTCGCTGCCGAATGGTACCGGAGCATGAGATGGACTGCGAAGGGGCTGCCACTGGCTGTTGGCCTACCTCGTTTGTCGCCATAGTTATCGTACGGCTGCGGAGCTCCACTGTGATCGTGTAAGGAAGAGGGGTTTATTGGGGGTATTCGGAGAACTGGAAACGACGACCGGTGGCACAAGACGATCGTAGAGCGAAGCACAATATCGTCCGAACAAGACGCTCCGAGCTCTCAGTGCGCGCGCCAGCTGATCGGCGTCTTCATAGCTTCGTTAGTGTCGGCGTTGTCTCATCTTCCTCCTTACTTTATATATATATATATATATATATATAAAGTAAGGAGGAAGATGAGACAACGCCGACACTAACGAAGCTATGAAGACGCCGATCAGATATATATATATATATATATATATATATATATATATATATATATATATATATATATATATATATATATATATATAATATATATATATATATATTGTTAAGGTTTATTTACAGAGTGTGCTAACAGATGGTGAGCTTCCTCTTCTTTTTCCTCTATTCCGGAGAGCCTCTTTTCGCACTTCCTTCTCCTCTTCTGTGCGCATGCCTGACATTTACCCCTTCGCAGATGAAGCCCCTGGGCTGTCAGTCAGAGTCCCGAGCGAGAGTGGCAGCGCTCCATTCTTGCGACATGAACTGCCTGTGTTTTCCGAGAGGGGCCACCGTGGGAACATTAGCGAGACACGACGTAATTCAACTCATTTGATGCATTTGAGCACAATAAATGGGCCTGCGTAGTGCGACAACAGCTTCTGGGACAAACCACGCTTGCGGAGAGGTGTCCAGAGCCACACTAAGTCGCCGGGAAGGTAGGAGATATCCTGATGCCGACGATCGTAGCGCTGCTTAGAGCGGTCGTGCGAGGCCAGAGTGCGTAATCGGTCGACCCGACGAACCTCTTCAGCGCGGCAGAGGGTGCTCCAAACAGACGGCTCGGTGTCGAGAGAGAACGGCAAAGTAGTGTCAAGAGAACATCGAGGCGGACGGGCTTAGAGGAGGAAAAATGGACTATAAGAAGTTCTCATGCTTCGATGTATTATAGGCGTAAGTAATGAAAGGAAGCAGTTCTTGTGCCGCGAGTCAACATACATCGCAAGCATGTTCGTCAGTGTCCGGTTTGTACGTTCGACTAGGCCAATTGTCGGGGGATGGTACGGCGTAGAGGGACGCAACTGGCAAGTACAATAGCGCAGAAGCTGTTCCACAACATCTGCCGTAAACTGGCGGCCTCGGGCACTGATAATTACACGAGGAGGCCCATGACGGAGGACGACAGCGTGAAGAAGAAAGAACGAGACGTCAGCGGCGGTGGCGGAAGGCATGGCGGCAGTTTCACAGTAACGCGTGAGATGATCAACGCACACGATGACCCAGCGATTGCCTTTGGACGAGCGGGGAAACGGGCCTATGAGGTCAACACCCACTTGCGCATATGGTGTGGTCGGTGGTGTCACCGGATGTAAATGGCCCGGCGGAGAAGTCGCGGGGAGCTTGAACCGCTGGCACTGCACGCAGGAGTTCACGTAACCCTGAGTCGTTCGACGCATATTTGGCCAGTAGAAACGTTCCTTAATGCGCGTAAGAGTCCTGGCAAACCCCAAGTGCCCAGCCGTAACGTCATCGTGCATAGAGTGTAGAACAGAGGAGTAGAGGCTAGCCGGAACGACTAGCATAAAGCGTGCACCGCCAGACGAATGCAGAAAGGGTTCGCAGATGCCGGAGCACGAGCTTTTTCAAAAAGTGATACCAAGTCTCAATCTTTTCGTTGTTCTCGCTGGAAAGTGGCAAGATCCGGAAATGGTACGGAAACGGCGGCAAGATAGTCGTTAAAGTTGTCATCGCAGAGTGTAGTTGCGAGAGGCAGCCGCGAGAGGCAGTCAGCGTCAGCGTGTTGGCGGCCACTTTTGTACGACACTGTAAAGTTGAACTCCTGAAGGCGAAATGCCCAGCGGGCCAACCGACCGCAGGGATCGCGTAGATTCACCAGCCAGCAAAGCGAATGATGATGGGTGATGACTGTAAAGGAACGTCCATAAAGGTACGAGCGAAACCGCTGTACGCCAAAAACGACGGAGGCACTCTTGCTCCGTCACGGTATAGTTGGGTTCAGACTTGCTAAGGGTGCGACTTGCGTAAGCGACAACGTGTTGGTTTCCATCATGCCGTTGTATGAGCACAGCACCCACGCTGATGCCACTTGCGTCAGTGTGGAGTTCAGTGGGAGCTGTCGGGCTGAAATGATATGGGCCGCGAGGTAAGAAGAAACTTGAACTGGCGAAACGCAAAATCACATTCAGGAGTCCATTTGAAAGGAATATCTTTCTGCAAGAGGCATGTGATGGGTTAGGCTACGTCAGCAAACTTAGGGATGAAGCGTCGAAAGTAAGAGCAAAGTCCCAGGAAGCTCCTGAGTTCTTTCACAGACTTGGGCTCTTTGACGCAGCTGACTGCTTCAATCTTCTGTGGGTCAGGCCTAACACCGTCTTTGTCAACCAAATACCCAAGCACAATGATCTGGCGTTCACCGAAGCGGCACTTCTTAGAGTTCAGCACGAGACCCGCTTTCTCCATGCAGTTAAGGACCACAGCTAAACGGCTGTTATGCTCGGCGAAGGCCCTCCCAAAAATCACTACGTCATCTAGGTAACACATGCAAATTTGCCACTTCAGTCCACGCAAAAGAGTGTCCATAAATCTTTCAAAGGTAGCCGGAGCGTTGCATAGGCCGAAAGGCATCACGTTACATTCATATAACCCATCGGGAGTCACGAATGCCGTCTTCTCCTTGTCTTTCGGATGCATCGGTATCTGCCAGTATCCGGACCGTAAATTAAGAGTTGAAATGTAGGAAGCTGAATGGAGGCAGTCAATGGCATCATCAACACGCGGGAGCGGGTATAATCCTTCTTGGTGACAGTATTGAGGCGGCGATAGTCGACACAAAATCGCCAGGTGCCACCTTTCTTTTTCACGAGAATCACAGGAGCGGCCCATGGGCTAGATGATTCCTGAATGATTTCTATTTGCATCATATCACGGACCTGTTCGTCAATTATCTTACGTTCTGAAGGTGAAACACGGTATGGTGTCTGTCTAATCGGGTGTGTAGATCCAGTGTCGATCATGTGATGGTTGCGGGAAGGCGGAATCGGTGGGCTAATCTCTAGCAACGTCGAACACGTCCGCATGTTTCATAAGAACCTCCATCAATATTCGGAGGTCGTTGGTGGGTAGCGATTCATTTATCATAAACTGAAACTGGGAATCAGCATGATCGGGACGTCTAGTTGAACGAGCAACGCCGTCACTGGACGCGGCGATGTGCATAGAAAGGCGTTCTTCAAAGTCGGCGAGTTTTAAACCACGCGGCAATACGGCAGGTTCATTGGTATGGTTGACAGTCCAAAGCGTGGCACTGCCCTCGTTCACTCGAACAACGCTGCGGGGCACCAACACAATTTTTATTGGAACCGGAAAGGGTAGCGGGTTCCACCAGAGCGTCCAAGGTGTATCGTGTAGATAAGCTGAACGCGATGCGAGCCTGCGTGCAGCATCATCGGCGCATGCTCGCCACTTGTGTGCCCTTTCCCGGAGCCTGTATAAAACGAGCGCTAACAAACGCTGAGGCGGCTTTCGTTTGCTCGGAACTGGTCTCGGCGGTTACTTGGACGACACAACGAACGATACATGGTGTCGGAAGTGGTTGGAAGCTACGGCCATGAAGCTCATCCACGGTAAAGAAGCATGGAACTTGTCAAGACACCGGAGCCGCTGCACTTCATCGGAGAGATTAGTAAGCAATGGAAACTTTTCAAACGAAAGTTTGAATTTTTCTTGGCTGCTTCCGAGCCCAGCAATCAACCTCGAAAGGATGCCGCGAAGGTTGCTTTACTGCTAACTGTGGCAGGCGACGAAGCACTGGAAATTTACAACTTCACCTTCAGTGACGAAGAGAGCCGGGAAAGTTACGCGACTGTGATCGCCAAGTTCGACACCCACTGCGAAGAGCAGCTAAATGAAGTGCATGAGCGCTACCTGTTTCGGCAACGCGTACAAGCTCAAGGTGAGCCCGTAGAACAGTTTGTCAGAGAGCTTAGGAAGATGTCTCGCTCCTGCAACTTTGGAACTATGGCAGAGTCGTTCATACGTGGCCAGATAGTTTTTGGAACGAATGATGATAAGTAAGACAAAAGCTGCTGCAGGATAAGAAGTTGACGTTGGCTAAAGCGGAAGAGGTATGCAGGGCTGCGGAAATGACTGCCGCGCAAAACGAAATCTGGTCTCGAGAACACAGACAGATTCACGCTGTCAAATGACGGGAGCAGCAGCAGCAGCTGCGCGACGAACAGCCCGCAACGTTCAAGTGCCGCAGCTGTGGGCGTACACATGGCCCGCGAAGCTGTCCTGCTTTTGGCAAAACTTGCAGGAAATGCCAAGGGCAGAACCATTTTGCTGCACGTTGCAAGGTTTATCGACAAGTTCTGGAAGTGAAGAGCGCCCATGACAGCGATGCTGAATTTGACATCCTTGACGTATCTGTCAACAGCGTTGGAAGAGCGCATGACCGTGACTGGATGGTCCAGGCTCAAGTTGCGCACACGACACTAACCTTGAAAGTTGACACGGGATCGCAAGCCAACCTCTTGCCATTCTCAATCTACAAAAAGCTGCAGCCGCGAATACCCTTGACTAGAAGCAACTGTATCCTACGAGCTTACAACGGAGGAGTCATCAAGCACCATGGCGTCATAACTACCACGGTGACTGTCGGAAGAAAGAAGGCCGAGATTGATTGTTTCGTCGTAAAGAGGGAACGACAGGCCATACTTGGACTGCGATCCAGCGAACTACTTGAACTGTTCTCGCGCACCGTAAACGACGTCGGGGTAAGCAGCAGCGAGGAAGTTGTTCAGCAATTTCGACAGCTTTTTTCGGGGACTGGATGTATTCAGCGACCATACCGCATGGTTCTTCGAGAGGACGCTGTCCCAGCTGTCCAGACACTCCGCCGGGTGCCCCTTTCTTTGCGGGAGCCTCTGCGCGAAGAACTTGCCCGCATGGTCAAGGCCGGTATTATAGCCAAGCAAGACCAGCCGACAGACTGGGTAAGTCCTCTGGTTATTGTCAGAAAAAAGGACAGCAAACTAAGATTGTGCATGGATCCGAGGAAAATTAACGACAGTCTAAAGCGCGAGCACTACGAGATGTCGCGTAGAGAAGATATTGAATCTGAACTAGCTGGAGCACGCATTTTTACCCGCCTTGACGCCAACTCTGGGTTTCACCAAATACCGTTGCATGATGAAACGTGAAGGATGTGTACGTTCGCAACTCCCTTTGGCCGTTACCGCTTCTTGAGACTACCCTTCGGTATAGCCTCCGCCACAGACGTGTTTCGAAAGGCTCTTAGTTAAATCTTCGAGACACTGCCAGGAGTGCGAGTGTACGTTGATGACGTCATCGTGTGGGGTGTCACAAGGAAAGAGCACGACGAGAGGTTACGAGCGGTACTAGAAGCGGCACAGAAAGCTGGCTTGACATTCAATGCAGACAAATGCAGCATTGGCGTGCGCAAGATTTTTTTTCTTGGTGACGTTATCCCGGCTGACAAGCAAGCAGTGCAGCGCATGCTCGGTGTTGTAAACTACTTGTCGAAGTTCCTGCCATCAATTACAGAGCGAACGACGTTGCTTCGCGACTTGATAAAGAAGGATCGGGTCTTTGAGTGGACGGAAAACCCCGCTAAAGAATGGAAACTGATCTGTGATAGTCTGAGCAAAGATCCTGTGCTGGCGATCTTCGGTCCTAAAAGGATCCTTTTAGGATCGTGATCCTAAAAGGATCCGATGCTTCGCAAAATGGAATAGGCTCGGCTCTCTGGCAGCGTTACGAGGGTTTGTGGAAGCCCATTGCTTATGCATCACGGGTCCTAACCGAATCGCAGCGGAGATACTCTCAGATAGAAAAAGAGGCTATGGCTGTCGTCTTCGGGTGCGAAAAGTTTCATCATTTTGTGTACGGACGCAACGTTATCCTCGAGACAGATCACCGTCCCTTAATAGCAATATCTGAAAAGCCGATTGGAGAAATGCCGCCCAGACTGCAGCGATTTTTTCTTCGTTTGCTTAGATACCACTACAAGCTCCAATTTGTTCCAGGGAAATGCTTGGTGGTCGCAGACATGCTGTCTCGGGCATCCGTTGAAGACCCAGAGAAAGAAAGCACCGACGACGACGTGGAAGTTCATGATGTAAGTGTTCTTTCATCACTCGTCAGAGAGGCAATGTTGAAGCGTTTGGCAGAAGAAACTAGCAAGGACGATTACTTGAGTCAAGTCATTCATTGTTTGGCAAACAATCGTCCAGTCCAGGGAACACTGAAGCCCTTTGAAAGCGAACTAGTCGTCGTGAGTGGCGTGTTGCTTAAGGGATGCAAGGCTATTATACCGTCAACCATGCGCCCTGAGCTACTTCGAAGAATTCATGAAGGCCACTTGGGGATAAATAAATGCAAATCACGTGCGCGTAAGTTGATTTTTTGGCCTGGTATTAATGCGGACATTGGAGCCCTCATCAAGAGATGCGCAGTGTGTCAGAAGTACACCTACCGACAACAAAGTGAACCAATTTTGGACCGCCCAGTGCCTGAACATGCCTGGTACCGAGTGGGTGTCGATATTTTTCAGTGGGCTGGAAAATCGTACCTTTGCGTTTTTGATGCGCTATCCAACTTTCCAGAGGTAGAACTGCTATGCAACACAACGACGGCCACAGTTGTGAATAAACTCAGCGCAGTGTTCGCGCGGTATGGATTGCCTATTGAAGTCTGCACGGACAATGGTCCGCAGTTTGCGAGTCACGAGTTTGCATTGTTTGCGAAGAAGTAAGATTTCAAACACAACTTCCAGCCCGCGGTTTCCCCGCTCGAATGGTCTCGCGGAAAACGGCGTCCAAATTGTAAAGAGAATTTTGAAGAAGACGTCTGAGGTGAACGATGACTTTTGGCTTAGATTGCCCACTTACAGGAGCAGTCCGTTAGAAGACGGTCAGTCGCCTGGAGAGTTACTTCAGGGTAGACGACTTCGGACACCTCTCCCCAACTTCAGCGAAGCTCCAAGCAAATCTGTAAGGAAACATAAACAATGCCGACCCCCAAGACGTAGTCTTCCACCGCTACAGAAAGGACAGGTTGTCAGAGCACGCGGAGACTGTTGGTCCCCGAAAGCCAAGGTTCTTAATGCACAGGCTCAATCAAGGTCCTACCAGGTTGCCACCGAAGACGGTAGAGTATTGCGACGCAACCGACAACACCTCATGGCGACGGCTGAGACTTTCAGCATGTTGCACAGCGATGACGACATGCCAGATGACAGCCAAGAGAACGGACCCTCCTGCCAGGTCCAACCAAACGATGACAACGGGCCCATCACTACACCCTCCCCACCGACACCAGCACCAAGAAGATCCCAGCGCGAGAGAAGGCAGCCACAGCGGTTGGGATATGGTCACAACTTTATGCAGGTTCCGTGAGGAAACTTTGAACCTCCAGAACTGTGTTTTGTTATGAGTGTGAACTGAACTGTGAGTGTGATTATTTTCTGTCACAATTTCAAATGGGTTTAGATTGTTCTTTTTCTGTGCAAGCAAAGGAAGATGTATCGTGTAGATAAGCTGAATGCGATGCGAGCCTGCGTGCAGCATCATCGGCACATGCTCGCCACTTGTGTGCCCTTTCCCGGAGCCTGTATAAAATGAGCGCTAATAAACGCTTAGGCGGCTTTCGTTTGCTCGGAACTGGTCTCGGCGGTTACTTGGACGACACAACGAACGATACAGAAGGCATTGGGAACCGCACCCGAAGACACAACTGGGACGAAGATGGCGGACATCGCCGGAACGACGGTATCATCGAAGACAGAAAACACTTGGACCGCCCGCGGCGATTCTTCTATGGGAGCCGATCGAAGGCTGATGCTTATTGATATCTCGCCACTGTTGAAGTCGAGAGTTGCGCCACACTTCTGTAAAAAGTCAACTCCTAGAATAACGTCGTGCGTAGAGCGAGGGAGCACCGTAAATTCAGTTCTAAACTCGTGTCCAGCCATCGCTACATTTACATAACAAATACCGAGCGGAACCAACGATTCTCCCCCTACACCTCAAAATATGACAGTTCTATCCCAACCAAACATAATTTTGCGGCCGAGACGGTTCTTAAAATCTAAGCTCATCACGAAAACTGTAGCACCCGTATCCACTAAGGCCATAAACAAACACCATCCACTAACACTTCCAAGCGGTTCTTCAGCGTAACGACCGGTAGAGGAATTGGCAATATCGATGACCTGGCGACCGCACCTTCATCGGACGCACACGCTAGTTTCGCGGTGGCGGAGAAGAACGGCGGGGAGAAGGCGAACGTCGGGAGCGGCGGGCAGAAGGAGTCAGGCTGCGATCAGAAACTGGTGAGTCGTTGCGTGGTGGTACGCAGCGGTAGGAGCCCGAAGGAGGGGGATAGGTCGGGTCACGGACTTCTGGACTCACGGTAGAACGGCGATTTGTCCATTAGCGCTGGTAGCGTGGTGCCGGGTTCCGGCGGCGGCAGAATCTGGATATGTGGCCAAGCATAAAAACTGTCACGAAGACAGGGATTTAGGGGTATCGGCAACAGGGGCGGATACACACAGTCAAGAGAGAGGTTTCCGAGAAACGGTAGCACGAAGACACAAGCTCAAGAGTCCACAAGGGTTAACTAGCCGAAGCGCGCGAGAGTCTCCAACTTCTTTGTCGTTCAAGCGCTACCTCGAACTGTCAGGTGGCATTATTCCCCCCCGTCGAAAAAAAAAAACCGCAAGCTCACAGAAAAAAAACTGCTCCGGATGGCAAATATGACTTTCAGCGGGTAAAATACGGCTTCATGCGAAGCACATGCACCAGGTCAGGCGAGCACTGACGACTAGAACTCGGTACAGTTCCGTCTGGAATAACCTCGTACGTAACTTCTGAGAGGCGACGCAACACTGTAGGGTCCGAAGTAACGATTGAGAAGTTTTTCTGACAGGCCTGGGCGCCGGACAGGTGTCCACACCCAGACTTTGTCACCAGGCTGGAACACGACATAGCGATGGCGGTCGTTATATCGGCGTGCATCTGTTGCTTGCTGTTTTGTAATGTGATTACGGGCGAGTTGGTGAATTCTTCTGCGTCAGCGGTAAGCAGCTGGTCGTCAGCCGCACATGGCAGCATAGCGTCGAGCATGGTCTGTACATCGCGTCCGTATACTAGGCGAAACGGAGTGAATCGAGTTGTTTCTTGGACGGCCGTGTTATATGCAAATGTGACATAAGGCAATATCTCGTCCCATGTTTTATGCCGGACATCGACATACATGGCGAGCATGTCCGCTATTGTTTTGTTTAGTCGCTCAGTAAGGCCATTAGACTGAGGATGGTAAGCAGTAGTCTTTCGGTGATGTGTCTGGCTTAGTTGGAAAACTTCTTCAAGAAGACGCGCTGTAAATGCCTTGCCACGATCAGTAATGACGTATGAAGGGGCGCCATGGCGGAGGACAATCTGCGTCATGAAAAATTGTGCCACTTCGGAGGATGTTGCACGTGGCACCGCCATTGTTTCCGCGTAACGTGTCAGATAATCTGTAGCCACGATAATCCACAGCCGTAACAGACGGGTGGTTCACGAGCACGGTCCAAATAATAGCCCTCGGTAACAGGATCGCAGCGATCAGCAAAGTCCAGCCACTGGGGTTGTTGCGGAGGGGTGGCGCCTTGTAGTGGGAACGAGCTAGGGGAGCAGGGCCATATGAGTCGTTTCGGTGGTAGCGGACGGGAGGAGGAGCGGTAGAACACCAAGAAGAGCGCTGGATGGGAGCTGCCTGCAGGGAGCAGCTATCACAGGGGTTTGCACTGCGGTTCACATCTTGATGGCGGGAGAGCTCATCACGGACAATTTGGCGAATCATGTCGGCCAAATGCGGAGGCTCATGTGAATGCTCGTGAGAATCCACGCTTGCAACAGTGGTCACGTTAGGCAGACGGCCGAATTTCGGGGTTATGCGACGCAGCTTTAAAGTTTCGAACGTACGACAGTGCTTGATCACGGCCGCGGGAGAATCTAAGTTTTATTTTGTAATTAAAAAGTTATATACGTCCACCGCGATGCCCTTTAAGAGATGACCAACTCTGTCTTCGTCAGACATGCTCGGATTCACCGCTTTGCAGAGTTTTAGGACCTCTTCTGTGTACATTGTGCATGTTTCACTAGGCCCTTGGGCTCGCTGGAATGAAGTCTGCTCAGCGCATTTCCGTTTTGCCGTGATATCCCCGAAACAATTTCGAATCTCCTTTTCAAAACAATCCCAGCTCGTTAGGGACTCTTTATGGTTCTCAAACCATGTCAGGGCTGTGGAGGTCAAGAAAAAAACAACATTTGCCAGCATTACAGTGGCATCCCAGCGATTGTACTTGCTCACCCGCTGGTAATTGGTGAGCCACTCATCCACGTCTTCGCCAGCCTTGCCAGAAGAGGTCCGCGGCTCACGGTAATGCTGTCGTGTGGGTGCCGCTGGACCTGGCTGCAGTGCGTCGCCGTCTTGGATCATTGTGGTGGTCTAAGGGGGAAGCCCAGCGAGTCGTCGGCTCGAACGAGGTACAGAGGAATCCGTGGTGATCGTTGCAGCACCTTCCACCACACTGTTAAGGTTTATTTACAGAGTGATTCTGCACCTTAGCCTGATGTGCTAACAGATGGTGAGCTTCCTCTTCTTTTTCCTCTATTCCGGAGAGCCTCTTTTCGCACTTCCTTCTCCTCTTATATATATATATATATATATATATATTGTTACGATGAAATAGCTAAGGGGTGTTTATTTACAGTGATATGGCAGTGGGATAAGGTGAAGCCTACTAGCCCCAGGCACCAACGCTTCTTCTTCTTCTGCCTCACCATCACCATCCCTCATCGTCGTCATTAGCGTGACATTTCCCCCCTACTCAGACGAAGCCCTCTGGGCGTGTTCGTGAGTCGTGCGAGGCTGACACGGCTTCAAGCGGGCAACATGACACAGTTCGGTTTTGGCAGACCGGCGACCCGATGCTGTCAGGCGGGCTATCCCATAAGTTAAATCACTAAGGCGTTTGATAACCACATATGGGCCGTCATAATGGGCCAAGAGTTTTTGATGTAGGCCACGGCGCCGAATTGGACGCCATAGCCAGACTAAATCACCTACAGAGTACGTGACCCGCCGGTGACTGGAATCGTATCGCACTTTGGAACGTTCTTGTGAAGCACCAGACCGTAATCGGGCGATTCTCCGAGCTTCTTCGGCGAGACAGAGGGTCTCAGCCAGGCAGGGGTCTTCACGGCTTGTGAAGGGCAGGATAGTATCCAGAGAGTAGCGTGGTGGTCTGGCGTAAAGCAGAAAAAATGGACTGTATCCAGTCGTCTCATGCGTGGCGGTATTAAACGCATACGTGATGAAGGGCAGTATGGTGTCCCAGTTCTTATGCCCTGCGTCCACATACATGGCTAGCATGTTGATAAGCGTTCTGTTGACGCGCTCAGTCAAGCCATTTGTCTGGGGATGGTATGGCGTCGAGTGTCGGAAAGTTACGGCGCATAAACGCATGAGCTCTTCAACAACATCAGCAGTGAATTGTCGGCCCCGGTCAGTGATGACAATTCGTGGCGGCCCGTGTCGTAAGATGACTGAGTGCAGCAAGAAAAGCGACACCTGATGCGCCGTAGCAGATGGAAGAGCGGCGGTTTCACAGTAACGTGTGAGATAGTCCACGCAGATTACAATCCAGCGATTTCCATCCACGGACTTCGGAAACGGACCTACGAGGTCAATGCCTACTTGATCAAACGGTGCTGTCGGGGTCTTCACAGGGTGCAGCAAGCCAGACGGAGTTGCAGTTGGACGTTTGTGGCGTTGACATTGCTTGCAACTGGCAACGTATTGTTCAACCGTCGAGCGCATTCTGGGCCAGTAAAATCTTTCTTGAGCACGGTGGAGTGTTCTAACCGATCCCAAATGCCCAGAAGTTGGATTATCATGCATAACACGCAATACGTCCGTGCACAACGTCTTGGGAACTACGAGTAGGTATCGCTGGCCGACAGGCGAATAACTCTTTTTCCATAGGAGGCCATCATGCACACAAAAACGGCTTGTAGGTACGTTGGCTTGGGCAAAGAGAGGCTGCAGACTGGTATCATTTTGCTGTTCCGTTTTGAAAACATTCGTGTCGGGGAACGCTGGCTCGAGGGTCGATATATAATTGTCGAAATCGTCGCTTTCAGGTCCAGTCGTGGCCATTGGCATCCTAGAAAGACAATCTGCGTCTGCATGACGCCTCCCGCTTTTGTAAACCACGGCAAAGTCATATTCCTGTAACCGGAGGGCCCAGCGTGCGAGGCGACCACATGGGTCTCGAAGGTTCCGCAACCAACAGAGTGAATGATGGTCAGTTACGATAGTAAACGAACGTCCGTACAAATATGAACGGAAACGCTGCACAGCGAAAACTACAGTTAGGCATTCCTGTTCGGTGACTGTGTAGTTTCGCTCCGGCTTGCTCAGGGTACGACTTGCGTACGCGATAACATGCTCTCGTTCATTGTGCCGTTGGACAAGGACTGCACCAAGACCGATTCCACTAGCGTCCGTGTGTACTTCTGTCATTGCAGTAGGATCGAAGTGAAGTAAGATGGGTTTCGATATTAAAAGAAACTTCAGTTGACGGAATGACGCGTCGCAGTCTGGTGTCCAGTTAAAAGTAGAGTTTTTGTGGAGAAGGCACGTCAATGGGTAAGCAACGTCAGCAAAGCGATGTATAAAGCGTCTAAAATACGAGCACAACCCTAGAAAACTGCGCAACTCCTTCACTGTCTGCGGGGGTTTAAAAGACTCAACAGCGGCAGTTTTCTGGGGATCCGGCATTACACCATCACCATTGACAAGGTGTCCTAGCACCAGCGCTTGGCGCTTTCCAAAGCGGCACTTTTTGGAGTTCAGAATTAGGGCGGCGTTGTGCAGGCAATTCAAGACACGTACTAGACGGTCATTGTGTTCTTGGAAGGATTTCCCAAATATCACGACATCGTCCAGATAGCAAAGACAAATGTCCCATTTTAAGCCGCGCAAAACTGTGTCCATAAAGCGTTCGAATGTAGCTGGCGCATTACACAGCCCGAATGGCATAACATTAAACTCATAAAGGCCATCTGGCGTTACGAAGGCTGTTTTTTTCTTATCTGCAGGGTCCATTGGAATTTGCCAGTAGCCAGATCTGAGATCAAGACAAGAAAAATAGGACGCACCAGAGAGGCAGTCGAGGGCATCGTCTATGCGAGGAAGAGGATAGACGTCCTTTTTCGTAACAGAATTTAAACGCCGATAATCGACGCAGAATCACCACGAACCGTCTTTCTTGCGTACAAGAATAACAGGGGCAGCCCAGGGGCTAGATGACTCCTGTATCACCTTTTTCTGTAGCATGTCCTCCACTTGCTCATGAATGACTTTGCGCTCAGATGGGGACACGCGATATGGCTTTTGACGAATGGGACGAGCCGAACCAGTGTCGATGCTATGATGGGTCCGATGTGCAGGGCGAGAGGTTGGTCCATCTGTTTCAGAAAAGTCAAACATAGGCGAAAAAGGTAGAAGAATATCCACAAGAGTACGGCGTTGAGGTGAGCTGAGATCGGCGCTGATCATGCGGGAGATTGAAGTTTCATCAGCAGGCAAAGGTACGATGGCACTCGTAGCATCTGTGACCAAAGCAACGACGTGGGGCGCATCGGGTCCACAAGAGGCAAGCTTCAATCCCGTTGGTAAAACTGCGGGCTCGGACGATGGGTTGATGGTCCATAACGAGGCACTACCATGATGCACGGATATCATACAGTGAGGGATAATTACATTTTTCTTCAGGCATGCTGAGTGAACTGGGTGCACCATGGCCTGGAATGAAACCTTCTCAAGAAGTGGAACGGACACGGGGACGAACATGGCAGACAAGGGTGGAACTACTGTGTCTTCGGTAATACTAAAAACTGTTTCTTCATCACGGCCACTTTCAAAAAGTGTCGGCAGATGCGAGCCATCAAAATGAACCTCTTGACTTCGGCAGTCCACGGTAGCGCCACAAAACTTCAAGAAGTCCATTCCTAAAATGATGTCATGCGTAGAGTGGGGTAAGACTACGAATTCGGCTTGAAAAATTGCACCACCCACAGACACTTGCGCACTACACACACCCAGTGGCCGCAACGCCTCTCCACTCACACCACAAAACGTTGAAGCACGGTCATATTCAAACATCACTTTGCGTCCCAACAAGCGCCTAAACTGATTACTCATCACAGACACAGTCGCACCCGTATCCACCAAAGCTAATGTATACACACCATCAATAAACACACGAATTTTGTTTTTGAGCATTATAGTTGGAGGGATGTTGGCACACAGCACATTTCCAGCGGCCTCACCCCCATTGGTCGCGCTGGTTAGTTTTCCTGCTGATGATGCTGAGGCGACATGGGGCGCCGTCGTGGTGATGGAGAACGACGCGCCCGGAAGGCGGGTGGTGGAGTAACACTTCTATCAGATGCAGGGGAGTGGTCGCGGATATTCTGGTTATGGATGTTGCGGTAATACCCACGCTGAGTATTTGATTGTTGAAAAACGGGATTGTATTGCCGATTGTTGGGTACTGTTGGAAGCGCCGGACGGTTATAGCGAGGTGGGAACCTACTGCGGCAGTATCTGGCGATGTGACCTTCGACGCCGCAGCGGTAGCATATCGGCGGAGAAGGTAGAAAATGCTGTTGCGAATAAGAGCAGGGAACAGCTGGGTGCGTCGTAGGTCTGTCTGAATGCTCATACTGCTCAGGAATCCTGGTAGATCGAATGGAAGATCTATGGGCACTTGAGGCGACGTCATACCTTGGGGCGTCAGGCACCGACGCATTCCGGTTGGCGAAATGCATGGGAGGATAGTCAATGGAAGCTGCAACTTCAGGAGCTTGTGGGAAAGGCTGAACGGTAATCGCTTGTGGTGGTGAAGCCGGCCGTCTAGATACCCTCTGGACAGAGACCTCAGCAGATTCGTGCAGGGGAAGTGGGTTGAGCCGCAGGAGTTCTTCCCGCACGATTTGCCGGATCGTCGACGGAAGATCTAGTTGGGCGTGGTCATCAAGGCTGGCCACGGTAGGCACGTTGGCCAGCCGCCCAAATTTTGGCACAATACGACGCGTTCTCAGAGCTTGAAAAGCGCGGATGTGTTTAATGACATCGGAGACGGTTTCAAGGCTGTCTTTGGCGATTAAAAAGTTGTATACGTCAGCCGCGATACCCTTCAAAATGTGGCCGACTCTATCTTCTTCGGGCATGTTGGAATTGACACATCTG
The DNA here is from genome assembly GCF_055883805.1 of Amblyomma maculatum. NCBI lineage: Eukaryota > Metazoa > Arthropoda > Arachnida > Ixodida > Ixodidae > Amblyomma > Amblyomma maculatum. Next base: position 201,154,074 of record NC_139347.1, on the reverse strand, counting down.
CACAATCGGAGGATCTCTTCTGTATAAGTGGTACAAGTTTCATCCGGCAACTGAGCTCTTTGGGCAAGGGTCTGCTCAGCCCGTTTTTTGCTCGGTACAGAGTCACCAAAACGCTGTTTGATCTCGGTGGCAAACCGTTCCCAAGTTGTCAAATTGTCCTCGTTATTCTCGAACCATGTCATCGCCGTGTGAGTTAGAAAGAAGACGACATTTGTGAGCATGGTGATAGGGTCCCACCGGTTGTACCGACTAACTCGTTCATAATGAAGTAGCCACTTCTCAACGTCCTCACCTTCCTCTCCTGCAAAAGGTCGTGGTTCCCGGTAAGGCTGGCAGGGAATAGAGCTGGAGGGGGCAGGCCTGTCACCAGCCTGGCTTGCAGCGTCGCGGCCGGCGCGGTTAGAATCGCTGTGGTCCATGATGTTTGGAAGCGGTGGCAGTCCAGCAAGGCGGCGACTACGTCGAAACTCCAGTGGTTCTTGCTGCGCCGTATTTGGGGATCGAACGGAGCACCTTCCACCAAGTTGTTACGATGAAATAGCAAAGGGGTGTTTATTTACAGTGATATGGCAGTGGGATAAGGTGAAGCCTACTAGCCCCAGGCACCAACGCTTCTTCTTCTTCTTCTGCCTCACCATCACCATCCCTCATCGTCGTCATTAGCGTGACAATATATATATATATATATATATATATATATATATATATATATATATATATATATATATATATATATATATATATATATATATATATATATATATATATATGCATGGATGTCTATATGTGTGTGTATATTAAAAGGAACACACGTTCTTTTCTTAGGCCACAACGTGGACGTAAAAGTGGAAAGTTTTCACACCCCGAGCCAATTATTCTGCACAGAAAATACCATATACATATTTTATAGCATATCATATACATAACGCTTTCAAATTCGTTACATGATTTTTGTTACTCATTTCTTAAATAATAGAATAGCATTTTTTTTTCAGGTATTATGCATGACATTTTTCTTTCATGTGTTGTTCATATTTTATATGAAGTCAACTGTTATATATGTCTATTTCCTATTGTATCGTTTTTTTTTACGTTGTAAAGGAGGTATACCGCTCTCTAGTCAAGTTGCTTGGTTCTAAAGCGACTTTTACCCGCAGTTTCTTCCATCATTGATGGAAATTAGAATATAATTACTATTCTTATATTTAAGGCTTAATAGGTCATGTTGTGTCGGCAAAAACTGAAGCCAAAATGTGTTGGTGGTAGCGGTTGAGATAAAATAATGAAAATGGAAACACAAGTAGTGCTAACATGATTAATAATGATATATTTAAATAAACCAGCGAAAAAAATTGGTGACGAGGAAATCAGTGATAAAGAAATGAGATGAAAATTAGCGATAAGGATGCTTCTGCTTTCGCGTTTCTGCAATGCGGGTTACCGCAGTGAACTTTTTTTTTTTTTTTTATCCAGGAAAGGCACGCATCCACACACAACGCCGCCGTATTACCATGATGAGGAAACGGTATTTAGAGAGGCCGTTACAACAGCTGGGTCTTAATTTGAGCAACCAGATTTTATTATCGTTCGGTGCCATCATGCTTGGGCACAGCCACAGGCCTGTTTTTAACGCCATTCAAAACTTCTTAATAGAAACAAAACGTCTACCTTGCTAATATGCTTTGAATTTTTAACCTGTACATGTAAATCTTAGTAATCTCCTACTGCGTGCGTTATTACTTACTCTTTTTTATTTTGGTTTTTCACATTTACATTTCCTTCTCTATTCCCTAGCATTTATTTCTATTTATTTTTGCGATGTAGTTATACATCCCAAAATCTTATATCTCTGCACCCCAATTCTTGGCCGATCCCCCTGTGTGGGTATGTGCCATCAAATTAGAGGAGAACAACAACAACAACAACAACACCTTGCATTGTAAATGTGGACTACTGGCAGTGAATGTCTTTTCGCCCCCGGTACGAAGTGAAGGGTGAGTGCCTCGATCAGCGCCTGCATTCTTGTGCTGCGGAGCAAAAAGGCAGTTCGTGAAACCACAAAGGAAAAAATAGTGCTTCGCTAGGTACCCATGCGGCCGTTGCGGAGCTACGTTATGTGAGGTGGACGTGAAATTACGAATAAAAAATATGCAGGCTATCGTTTACAGGTGAAATTCAGTGGAAGGCAGACGGGGCACATTCTAAGCTGCCTTATTAAACAGCTTATTTCTCGCGAGATCAACATTTTGCCAATTTGGCTAAATTCACGCTTCAGGGTGTTTGAGGGCGCTAGACATGGCTGGTGCCTCGGCTCTCCTGTACTGCGTGAGCTAAGATTAATGGCTTAACGCGTCAGTAAATTAAGCGGATAGAGCCTGCACGCTGCTCTGCTGCCTGGCCGCGCATCTACGCCCGGCGATGCAACTCGCGACGACGCGACGCAAAGTACAAGTCGGGAGACCAAGTCTGTGTATGGACGCCGATTTGACGTCGCGGACATAGGTTGTTGCGTCGATACTTCGGCCCATACAAACTCCTTCGCCGCGTTGGACAACTAGGTTATGAAGTCATTCCCGACAGCCTCCCAACAGCGACGCCCAGAAGTCGTACATGTACTGTGATGTTTATGTTATTGGCGGAGTAATGTTGCACGCCATTCAAATCTTTTTCAAGTAATACTCTTGTTTGGGCGAGTTGGTTGATCTTTGAAAGGTTATATATACTTGCGCAAAAAACGGGACACATGTCGTTTATCTGCCTTTTTGTGTCCCGTTTTTTTTGCGCAAGTATATATAACCTTTCATTCAAATCTGTACAGCCGCAGGCATGCAGCCTTATCAGTGTGATTGTAGCGCACATATCGATTCTGTATTCTTTGTCCATGCTCGTTGGCGCGACGTGCAGCTTTGTCATTTTCTTTGTCGCGCAACATATTTGCCCCCCCCCCCCCCCCCCCCCCCCCCCCATCTCTTTTGGAAGGGCTTCAGCTCTATTTCTTTTTGCCTCATTGGCTGTCTCTGCAGATCCCATTGAAACTAAAGGCCGGTTGACATGCAAGCGATTCGGCGAGCTCACGAGACAGATCGAAAAATTTCCAACGTGTTGGAACTACGTCGCTCTCACCTCCGCGACAGCTGAAAACAGGCTTTTGCGCCGCCGCAGCAAAAGTCTCTATTGCCGATATTCCAGAACCCAGCCACAAGAAGTGCACAAAGCCCCGTCAAGAAACGACGGCGCACTCTCTTCGGAAGCCGCCATTCGGAATTGCATGCGCGCTTTCCGCCTAAAATCAAAGGATAACGAAACAGCGAGGCGACACATTTTCAGCGCGACAGCGTTTGAAGGCTCAGCGTAGCTGGCGAAAAATTCCAAGCATGGCTCTGCCTAGGGGCACGCGACAGTGCAATGCACTGACTCTCCGGTGAGTTGCGTGAGACCACGCGCTGCTGAGATGGCAGCAACAGCCAACTCACCTGGATGAAAGAGTGAGATAAAAATCGAACCCTCGGATCCATAGTCACACTCCAGACCAACTGTGTCACACTACTCGGGCCACGCCGATGCTCTTGCTTAAAGTGGGGGCGGCCGAAGGGAGCTAACAATGAGGCAGCCCAGAGGCATGTAGATGCCGTGTATGTTGCTGCCGCTGTTACTTTTGCGTTCGCGTTTTTTATCCCATGGAGTGCGATTTACCCATTTAGTGGCTTCAGTGGTCTCGTGCGATACTTCGACTACTACGGATGCGAACAAGAATAAAAATAAGCGCAGGGGTGGCGATAAAGACTGTCACAATCACGAAGGGAACCAAAGCGTACTGCTGCTGAGGAGAAAATGGGAACAAATGATGAAGAAGAGGATAGTGGCCGTGAGAGAGCAATTTAACTGAAATTAGTTTTCTTATGGATCAGTGGCGTACAGACGTCAAGGGATTAAAATAAGACGATTGCCTGTTGAACGGAGTAAACGGTATAAACTTATCTGACTCGGGGGCGCCACACGCTGGTTGCAGCGCTCTCCTTAGTACGCGCTCCGCACTGTAAAATTTGGCGTGTACTGGTATAAGCTGTGCAGGATCGACTTGTATTGTCCTTCTTTAAGAGGAGGTAACGTCCAGAAAAGCAACATAGTCGTGCAGCCGCAGCATCGAATTCCAGCCGCATTTCATCGGAGGCGAAATAAAAAAAAAATGCTCTTGGGCTCTCTGAACCGGACTTCCAAATCGGTGTCTTTTAGGAACCTTAAAGCCAAAGTACTTTCAAAACTTTCAATTACAGACATAGATAAGCATAATTATAGTTCTTAAGGTGCTGAAAAAATCGAATGGAGGCCCGTCATACCACGTACGCGGAGCAGGAACTTTGTTGTATAGTTCCGTGCCAAACACTTCTTGCGCCGACTGCTCAAGCTGCTCAAGAGTTTCTTGCACCAGACGATAGACCGTTCCATCATTAGTAATAACAGTCAAAGATCAAAACTCGTAACGATCTCACTTACGGAAGCGTTGCCGCTGAGTGCCAGCGTACCCGCCGGCTTTCCCCACGCTTGATGTACGGAGGTACAAAATAATGCCCGTTTTCTTCGATGACGCTCGCTATACAACCGCACAGTGCTTGCAATCGCCACGACATCCGTATCAGGAACCTCCGCGGCCCTGTAGAAAACTGCGCGTACCACGAAAAAAGGTGTTCATAATGGCATTAAACAGTAAAGCGCTACCGCGGGGGAAATTATTATGCTTCTGCAATCAAACAACAGCGAGAACAAAAAAAAAAAAAAAAAAAAGGAAAGAAACAAGCGCTCAGTCTCTTCTCAGGTTCTTTCTGCCCTCTCAGTGTTTGGGTTTCAGGTGTGAACGTAGTCAATTAAAAGCTCAGTTTAATCAGCCACCATTTTCCATGCATTTAATCATTTCTTAATCCTTCATCACATATCCCACTGATGCCCGAGGCAATAAATATCGTTAAAAAAAAAAGAGCTCCGTTTACTTACGCGGAATTCAACGTTGTGGGCGCGGTTGTTGCGCCGCCTGGCCACGGCAGGTTGCTGTAAAGTATGTGCATGCATGAGAGAATAGGCACAAAAATTAAGGGATCAGCGATTAAGCGAAGATCCCTAAAGGGAACAGCAGTTCTGCCAAAGCCATTAGCGCTGTCGCGTCGTAATCTTAATAAGTGTCCCTCTAAATCCCCCCACCCCCCGCCCCACATTTATAAGTGGACACCTTGCCAAGATTAGTAGAATGCTGCACGCCATTTGCGAAATCGAAAAAAAATCGTTCATAGGTAACGTGACCAGGCACTCAGAAAGGATGATGATGATGATGAAAACTTTATTGAAAGCCACATTGGAAGGCTCATCGGGTCCCTAGTCCGGGACACCGTTGGCAAAAGCCGCTGCCCGTGCTCTTTCGATGAGGGCTCGTTGTTCCTTGAGGTCCGAGCTGGACAGGGCCGCCTCCCAGCCTTCCCACGTTGGCTGATTTATTATGTGAATACTGGTAATTTGTTGACAAGCCCGTACCATATGGTATAAGTTTGCCTTCTGGCCACAAAATTTGCACTGCGCCGAAAAGGACTCAGGCTCAATGGCGTGAGGTGTTCCTGGATTAACAAATGACATAGTTTGTAACCTTCGAAGGTGACACTCTTCTGATTTACTAGGGACCTTAGCGGGCTTCGGGAATGTCTGCCTTTCAAGGCGCAAATGCTGTAAGTTGTCAACGGAGAGGGGGAGCCTAAATCAGCAAGAGAGGACGCGTGGAAGGATTTCGAGGAAGAAAAGCTGGGACCGAAGCGTGTGTGTGCTCGTTTCATTCAACTCCCTGGTGACCTGGTACCCATATTAGCTCCTTGACGCGTGCAGCTGAAGTCCTACATTGACACAAAATTTTGCAGGCTAGCGGCGTGATTCTGCCACGCAATGCTATCGCCACTTCCTCCATAACCTGCGTATCCCCGTTACAAACTGAAAGCACGTCCACGACCTGCATTTGGTGCACCACTGATATTGTTGATATCCCTGCTACAGAACCCGCAGCGTCCACGAAGAAGGCTCCTTCTTCTCTTGAATAAGTAAGATTCGTCTATCTTCTTGCTTCTCGCCACTCGTCTAGCATGATGCTCTGTGTGCAAGTTTTGGGGAGCGGAAGCGTAAGGAATTTGCTCTTCCACTCTTGAGGTATATCTTGTCTCCCAGTCGCTTGTTGTGGAAAGCAAATGTTTAAATTTTCTAAGACCCTGCGACCAGTCTTGGTTGTGGCTAGTCGCATTACCTGGCTTGTAAGATGGGCACTAATCAGTTCATCAGCCGTATTGTGTACCCCCTGTTGTAGCAGACGCCGCGTAGATGCTTCCATGGGTAACCCGAGCGCCTTCTTATAAGCAGTTCGAATGATAACGTCCAAGTGGTTTAGATCGGCTTTCCTATTATGCCTCACGTGATGTTTGGGTTTAGGGCACACGTGTCAACCTAGGACGTGTTACTGCAGCTGAAGATGGAGGTTATAGATCCCCCGTGCAAATGCAAAAGTAGGGCCATACTTGCGCTGGATCTTAAGGGAGCTTTCGACAATGTGAAGCACTCCAAGGTTCTGGAAAACCTACAGGTCACTCACTGCGGAAAGCGTACCTTTCATTACATCAAGGTTTTCTTTCAAGACAGGCAAGCACATATCAAGATTGGCCACGCAATATCCAAGCCACCCATGGGCACCAGGGGGACGCCTCAGGGAGCAATCCTTTCTCCGCTGCTCTTCAACGTTGCCCTCATGCACCTGCCAGAACAACTTAATGCCATAAAGGGAATCCACCACGCCCTCTACGCGGATGACATAACCATATGAACAACGGAGGGCAACTTGGGATAGATGGAGGAGACCTTCCAAGAGGCTGCAACTACGGTCCAAAAGTATGCAGAAGGATGCGGACTGCGCTGTTCCCCGGACAAGTCGGAGCTCCTCGTCCTGCGCGGGAAGGGGGATACTGCACCGTTGGAAATCTCGGTCCATGATACACGTATTCCCGAGGTGGAGGCAATGCGGGTTTTGGAGCTGCTTATTAACAAGGGTGTGAAAGCAGCTGCGATCACCAAGCTCCGAACAGTGTGCGAACAGGTCATCGTATGCGATCTCGGATCGCAACCAAGAAGAACGGTATGCAAGAAGATACCCTTAGTCTAATACAGGCCTTTATCATCTGCAGGGTAGTGTACGTGGCACTCAGAAATGAGAACATTTTCGCACGTCAGCAGATCACTACTGCGTGCTGTTAAGAATGCGGTACTCAGAAAATCCTCCAGCGACTCCAGAATGCATTGTTGGTTTACGGGGCGGGGCTTAACGTCCCTAAGCGACTCAGGTGAGGGTGTGTAGTGGTGGGCTTCAAATTCGACTGCCCTGCAGAGACTCCAGAACTAAATACGCGCGGTGGGGTGGGGGACCAGAGCACCCCCTCCCTCCTCCAGTATTTTCACATGGAGGCAAAGCCCACTCCTCCTATCTGACTTCCTGCCCTATACATTTTGTGCGTGTTGTAACCTAACTTCGGAACATTTCGCTTCCGTAAGAATGGCTTCTACCGCGAAGCCGTAACAGGAAATTTTACATTGATGACACCCACAAAACACAAAAACTGGCAAGGATTAGAGGGGCTCGGCATCATTTTGGTTATAACACAATTTTAACGGAGGAGTGTACCACGTACGCTGAGCGCAACTTGCTCGCTCGTATCGTTCTGGTGAAAAATGCGAGAAGAGAGGACGTGGATTGGGGGGAGCGAGTACTTTGGAAGTACGCAAGTAATAAATAAAAAGAACCAAGAAAGCTTTTCTCAGCACCCCCACCCTCTCTGAAAAGTATTAAGATTTCAACGTGCACATTGACATCGGCACACTACGGGATGCCTTGCGCAAGTTTTGCCTCCATTGAATCGCGGGCCAATTCTAATCCGGCTCTCTGCAATACCCCTTGGCTGCTGGAAGTTCAACTGCCTTCGCCGATTGTTCTTCGAACTGGCCCTAATGTCGATCGATGCTTGACGTGCTGCAGCTTTCAGGCATTTCTCTTACGGCCTCGCCGAGGAGGAAAAAAACTATTTCACGAAGGATTCGAGGTACGCAAGCCTCCTGGGTCTCCGCACGACCCCATTCGCGATCTAAACGTTCATGTGATGTTGACCCATGACGTATATGCGGCCAGACTAACGACGATCTTCTGCCTGGCCGGGTTCACTTACCGCAGTGAGAGGCACCGGCCCGGAGGAGACGCCGGGCAGGATAAAAGAATGTGGGTAAGGGTGGCCTTGGGGTGGGAGCACAAAGTGTATATGGGGGATACCGGCTTAAATTTGGAAAGCAGAGCTGGTGTCGACAGCGTTCGTATCTGCAGGCGACGCCAGATTGATTGTTCTCTGGTAGTGGGGGATGGGTGGGGTGACGGATAGATGAGGCGCTCAGCGCGGGAATTTGCAGTGAACTCAGCAAATGAGTGCATACGCTCCTTCGAGAAATCCCCACAAGGTCCGCCTGTGCCCGATTTCTAGACCCTCGAGCTAAGGAGTCGGCGGCCTCGTTGCCGGGATTTCCCGAGAGCGCAGGCACCCAGATGAGCCCAACCCGTCGGGGGAGGTGGGCATGTGCAACAGGTGGTGCGCCGGGGGATGAACCCGGGCCCTGGCATAATTTGGAATGGCAGTTTTAGAATCACTAGGTACATAACTGGCATGTGCGTATGCCAGAGCAATAACTATAGCGGTCTCCTCGGCCGAGCTGGTCCGCTATCTGGTTTTCGCTTTCGATCGTGTGACCACAAAGCTTGTTTCATTCCGAGCAGCTGCTAGGCATTTGGAAACAAATAATGAGCGGATGGAGGAAGGCGGCAACGATCTATGCCCTTCCGATCTGTGTCAATGCCATGGTAGGGTGACTTGCATAACTAGAAGCACGACCCGTGGTGCTATCTGTTACAAACATGCAGTAGCCAGCAAGTATCACACACAAATTACAACACAAATGTATTTCCGTATTCTTCGGCTTATAAGGTGCACCTTTGTATAAGACGCGTCCCTCATGTTTAGATGCTTTCAACCAACAATAACAAAAATTGGTATATAAGACATACCTCAATTTATTCAGGTTAGGGCACTAGGACTTGACTATATATGCTTGCTCGACCAGCCTGTGCTACGAGTCTGAAAGAAAACTTGTTTCATCTGCGTCCCAATGATAAAAAAAGTGGCAACACTTATGCGCGGGAAAACTCTCGCTCAGTGAGAGCAGCAACTTTATTATTACACAAAGCTTTGGAAGGCTTCACACATGCTTTGATGCCTGCGGCAAACAGTGTTAGAAATCGTAACTGAAAAAGAGTCGGCTCGATCTGGCTTGTCTTGGCAGCGGAGAAAGGGCGAGGAGCATGGACGTCGCCACCTTTTGGCATTGTGCCAGCGAGACGGCTGCACAATTCTAGAACACTTCGACAACTGTAAATATTGTAATCGCAGGCGTCGATACCATTACCGCTTCACGACAAAGTCGCCGATGAACATTGCGCAAAATGAAAAAAAAAAAAAAAAAAAACGCACACATTTTTCACCATTGTATAAGACGCACTCCCGAAAATTTTGTCAAAAAACCGCGTCTTATACTTCGGAAAATACATATGTAGCACTGAAAAATCGACATGAATCCAATGCAGTTCACTCCTACAGCAGCTCCGGCAGTTCTAAGTTCACCTTCGAGCCTTCCCGAGTACCCTGGATTAACTGACAATTATATAATATCAGAACGCATTTTGTGAGCCCTAACATTAGTAACCTTTTTGTTTTACAGAACACAGGACAGTTCTGCATCTGGGTTTGTCAAATGCCATTATATCAAATGTTAAGCTCTGTTTTGGCTTCAGCTGAGTAGCTGCACATGAATTTGATATGCCAATGATCGAACTACAGGGACGACAATGCTATAAATGCAAAGTAACAACAGGCTACACAAGTGGTGCTTGTACCAGAAAAAAATTTATTGACACAGTTTACTATAAGAAGTATAGGAACACAGATTCGAGTGCAGAAACAATGCTGAGTAACATGAGTTCCCGACTTTTAATGGCTCTGCAGGGCAGATGAAGGCACTTATACTTAGTACATGATTACAGCTAAAATGTTTCATATTAGAGCACAGTAAATTTTTAGTACAACAGGAAGTGATAATTCAACACAGGAAGTTTGGTGAACACCATAATGCAGCGAAGAAACTATAATAGAAAAAGAAATGAAGTTCCATGGAAACTTGGTAAACTCGGTGAAATTGGTGACCTTGCATGCAATATAATCTGACGGTGGAAGCAAAGTTTCCGATGCAGACTCCCAGTTAATCTAAGGAATTCACACACTGCATAGTGCTAATGCTACTTATCACTTAACTGCGTTGGGACAAGACCAAATTTTCTTACATGTGCACAGAACAGTCGAGCACAGCAGACTCACTGAGAGAGCAGTGGTTAAACATATCCATTTTTAAGAAGTCGCTCCACCATACACAGAGATAAAAGATGCACTGCCACTGATACCAGAAAGGCTCTATTCATAGCAGTCTCAGCAAAATGCAGAGCAGAGTACTAAGCTTAGTGTGCAAGAGTAAAGCACTTGACTTAAAAGCACAGCTTTGGTGAGAACTTCTCGGCATGCTAGTGCAACCAACCGTGAATATGCCATCAGTGCGGAACACAAAGAAACGTGCCACACAACATACATGGATGACTACATACCGAACAGTAATGTCGGCACAATTTTTTATACACAGTTGCAATAAAACGAAAATAAGCAGCATTAAACTGCAATAGTATATAGCTTATTTGGGATTCAGCTTTAATACTACAAGGGAAGGAGGAATGAAACATTAGTTGTACAAGAAAGTTGCCTCAGTTGCCAAAGCACAAGTAAACATTTATGAACTATAATGCGAGTGAGTCAATGTTAAAAAAAGGGGGGGGGGGGGGGGGAGGCAGAAGAAGTGAGTAGCAAAGATTAAAAAAGGCAGAAGATCATTTTCATTATCAGAAGAGCGTTGTATTGACAGGAGGTGTAGAGACGACTCAATGAGCAAAGTCGGAAGTCACCTGATGGCTTTTGTAGAAAAATAGACTTTTGTACAATATCATACTCCTTGAAGCCAGCCACAGTATATCTCGTGAAACCCACAAGACACAAGAACAAACAAGTGAAAGAAAATCAGCAAGTAATCCTATGCGATGTTGTATCAGCAATGATTTGTAAAGTGTAAAAAGGGAACCTCAGTGGCATCTGTCTAGGAAAGACACATTGCAGACAATAGTGAGACAGAAAATGACTGCGAATGAATAAAAAATGTCGCTGCATATTAACAATTATATTAAGTTTTGCTACCTGTACTGTACACAGCTCTCTCCACATTTCTGGTTGTCTTCAAGCTGAACATGACTCAATGAAGCAATACATAATTCTCTAGGCCTCAATATTTTGTAAACGGCACGTCAACACTTATCTAAATACAAAGCTCTTCTCAGTCCTGTGATCCCACATTTGCACAGAAGGAAGACACCAGGCACAATGATCAATGCCACTTGTACCTGACAGCATTCAAGTGGTACCAGTGCGTGCTCTCCCTTGTAAGGTCCATGCGTGACAGGTCTATGATGGCAGCTCCCAGGAACTCATTCTCCTGGACTCTGTCATGGTCCCAAGCTGACACCTCCAGGACCCGTTGTGCCACCAATGCAATTGGGTAGTTGTACCCAAGCAACTCCATAAATGTGGGGTGACTATTTTTGAACACCACCTTGGTCTTCCTTTTGGTCACCTTGTCAGGGTCCGGGTGAAGGTAGGTCTTGATATAGCAGTCTGGCAGCGACTTGCGTTCACAGGCCAGGTTCTCCGCATGCATCACCATGATGGAGAGGCTTCCAGCCTTGTACACAATGGAAAGCTTTATTCGGCCGACAATGCCTCGTGACAGGTTAACCCGCTGACTGATCTGGCGCATGTGGTCCATCTCGTTTTCGTCTTCGGCCATGCCCTCTTGGTCTCGAAGTAGCGGGTGGAAAAAGGTATATATCAAGCTGCAGTGGGACACCTCTTCGGCCATCTTGGTTAGGGATGAAAGGAACACATCCAGCTCCTGCATTCTTCGCTGCGCCACCTCTCGTGTGTTGCTGCGACCCACGAGTGAGCCCTTTGGCAGGGGATAAAACTTGGCCAAAGGAAACACACGGACCAGCTTTTGGTACAACTCCAGGAATTCAGGGTAAGTTCGAACAACGTGCATGGGCTCTGCTTGACATTCCCGGCCAACTCGAACAACGTATGTGTAGTGCTTCTCAGGCTCGTAGCACTTTCGGCAGCAGACCACTTTGAGGGAGACAATTTTCCCGTCTGTGTCCTTGGTGAAGGTTCGGGGGACAAAAGAAAGCAGCAGCCCGTCGTTGTGGTCCCCAGTGAACCGAAGTTGGGCTATGTTGTGGATAAAAAAGTTGAGCTGAGTGAACCGAGAGCGCAGGCTTTCCTCGATGAGCCTGGTGAAGTGTGCGGTTGCTTCGCCCTCCGAGCTTCCCAACAACAAGGACTTCTGAACAAAGTTGACAGCGTCCGCTGTCACTCCTGGCACCCCGGAATTAACCATCAACTCAAACAGAGTGATGAAAATGTTGCTGTTGCGGCGAACAATATTGAAGGCTTCACAGCACAAGTCGATGAAGTGCTGGAATTTCTTAGTGGGCTTTTCACCACCGTTGATGACGTATACCATGTCAGAGGTGAGCACGAATGGTGCCCTGTCTCGCCTGAAGTTGCCAAACATTTGAGAGTCGCCCAGGAACTTCCCAAAATCAATGTGAAACATGTGGCCGGATGCCTTCAGCATGATGTTGTCATTGTGCCGGTCACAAATGCCAAGGATGTAGGTGGCAACGCAGTAGCCAGCACAAGAGAAGGTGAAGTTTTCCACCGCTTGCTGGTACTCCAGTTCGGAAGTGTTATGTCTCTGCAGCCACTCGGCAATAGGCCTGTCCTTGAATGAACCCGTCAATCCATGCTCGGTTTGGATCCTTCGAAGGGTCTCGGCGTCAGTCACCATTTCAACCATGCCTTTTCTGTTGCCAGTGGCAACACAGTTAAAGGTTATGATCTTCAGGTCCAAGCCCTCTTTCAGCCAGAACTTGTCCATGATCCGTATCATCTGGAGCGTTAACATGTCCTGCCGCAGGTCATCCCCTACCTTGTAGATTACATCAATGGGCTTCGCTCCTTGCTCTGCGCTCTTGTAGACAATTTTGAGTGGCAATGTATTTGAAGTAAAGTAGGAGCAAGACTTGACATCCACACCACATACTTCCATTGCAGGGTTCAATGGAAGACAAGATGGGTTATCTTCTATCATGCTGTGTATTTGAGCCAGCTCTTGCAACAGCTTGTCTAAGCGCAGAGATTCGCGGGTATCTTTTATGCCTTCTGCAATGATACATAGCTCATTCAGGTGCTCTTCTTGCTTCCCTATTATTTCTTTGAAAGACCTGCCAACAATGACTAGCAATGTGTTAATCACAAGCTTCACCCGCTTCAGCGTGAGTGGATTGTCCATGTTTTGTCGGAGCAACCAAAACATCTGGTGCGCCACACGGACGCTGGTCAAAGAACGCTCCAAGAGGAACCACGTGATGGGTGCATCTTCCCATGTCTCAGAACGAAGCGCCTGGATCAGCTGCGGCAAGTGATCGCAGAGCTCGTCACTGCCAATGTTCTTGATCCACTTGACGGCTGTCTTGCGCACTTCATAGTCAGGAAACAGTGGCAGCAACAGTGTCAGTGCATTGATGGGAGAAGCAGGACGCCACTCAGTCAGAAGGAAGTAAAGGTCCGGTAGGAATGGCCAACTCCAGCTATGGGCAGACAGCAGCACTTTTGGTAGGAGGTGTGGGACTTCGAGGATGTAGTGACGGTGGTCCCAGAAAAACTTCTTTTCTTCGAGGCTTGGTACAGTGAGCGGGTCTTTCTCGAGCACGTCGGTGAGTTCCTGGATCACCACACTGTCCAGAGGGTAAGTGGTCGCCTTGCAAGTAGTGATGCTGTCCCTCGGTACCTCAGGAAACACTACGCAGCAGTCAAACTCTGGAAACTGTAGACGGAGGACTGGACACGAAAACGCATCATTGCTCTGCGGCGGACCACTGTTCTCATCCACTTCTGGCGACCAGAACCCAAGAAAAATACTTCCCTGAAGTAGCTCACGCTGGCTATTAAACAGTGCCTGTCCAGTCCATGCTAAGAGTACACGCTCGGATGCTGGCGTCTCTGGTGGCCTGTTCTCGGCAGACGGCTTGACACCGAAAAGGGCAAAGTATATAGCAGCCTCACGTGGAAGGTTTCTCATAAATATACTCAGCTCAATCCATTCATCGAAAACGATGAGTTCAAAGAAGTTACGACTTGCTTTCACACTGCGCGTTTCTCCTTGGCACAAAATATGCGATCCGTAGCGGAGCTCACAAGATATGATGAACTGTTCATAGTCGGAAACCCAATGTGGCTTCAGCTGATGAACGCTGCCTACATTCACAAGAAAAGTGTCATGGAAAGTTGTTACAGGCCGCACTTCATTTCGTGGTTGAGGTTCGTTCACAGGCGCCAAAGTGAAGTCCACACGAAAGCTGCGACAATAGATTTTGACAAGGGTGCGCAGGGCAGACTGCAGCTGCAAAAGAGAGTAAAAGACAACTTCTGCCACACGATCACAATTTCTAGGTGTGGAGCAAGTAGTTTCATCTGCCTCCACGTAGCTGTCGTGAAACCCGTTCATTTCTGGCATCTGACTACATATGTGCTTCAAGCCTTCCACAGCATGCACAACTTCCACGACCTCAATCCTTGACAGTGTAGAGCAGATGGCCTTCACTGCCTGTATGGCTCCATTCGGCTGCAGGCAACCAGCTGATGCAGACAGCTGAACTTTCTTAGCTTCTTTGAGGAATGTTTCTAGCACGATAGAGACTGAATCGTACGAGACTTGGCCAGAAGGGTGGGGGAGGAGGCTGGAAACCTTAACTTCAAAGAACTCACTGTCGTCCTTTAAGGTTCGGGCCCACGGTTTTTTGAGGTCTCGAACGTCCATCAGAGTAAGACAAACCGGTTTCGTGAACTTGCAACACTGGTGAACATACTCATACTCTTTGAGTGTGGAGTCAGGGGTAAGGTATTCTGCGAGCCCCTTAACTTTGAGCACAAAACTTTCCAGCACTATATCAGCTAAGTCATCTTTCAAAGAGCATATCGTATTGCTGATAACATGCTCTACGCTGGTGCCCACATCACACGTGAAGCAGAATGGCCTCTCTGAAAAACTTGTTGTAACCTCTAGTTTTATGCTAAGGTTCTTGCCCCATTTGTTTTCCAAAGTGGGACTGACCACAAGGCCGGCATTGGTGTGGTGGTCATCAAATGTGAATTCTGACCTCAGCTGTTTGGCCTTAGCCCAAAATGTCTCGATCTCCTCTCCTTGTGAAATGTCGAGACGGACCACCTTCAATGTGCCCAGGCTCATACTTGGCCCATCACCCTGAGGCTGGGAAACCTGTGCCGAGGCATGCTTTTCAGCGACCGTGGGTTTTCTGCTATCTGGCATAGTTGGTGGTGGTGGCTTTGGCATCTGCCCTCCTTGCTTGGGCGGTATCTGGGGTGGTGATTCCACCATGTCTGCCTTCTCCTCCACAGGTTTTTTGGTCCCAGGATCCTCAGGACGTAGAAAGTCTTCCAACTCATTTTCTCGCAGGGGATCAAACAGGTCGAGCAAGTCGTCCAACGAATTGCCAGATTTCCTGAGGCTTTCGCGCTTTCTTGCCAGTTCAGCATCCCCACTCAAGTCGATGAGGTTGTTGTCTTGTTTCTTTCGAAGCATGCTGAACATGCTTCTTTCAATCTCTGTCCGAGAGAACGTAGCTGAGGCGTGGCTCGCTGCGTGGATGGGTGAAGGATTGCAGCTGGAAGACAGGTTGTTAAAGTTGGGGGCCGAGTTGCTGTGGCTCATCTCAGTGGCAAGGCCAAGGTGACTTGTACGCTGACCAGCAGCTCCGAACAAAAATGGCTGACAGGCAAACTGAGTGGATGCAAGTGCTGTTGTGAGTGAATGGTGCCTCAGTGTGGTACTTCTAGACGTGGCACCTTCGAGGAAGAGGGCTTCTATCGACTTTATGCTCGTTTTGGCATCTCCCCCGCCGTCCTGGTGGTGCATGAGCTTGAGGTAATCTGAGCTGGTCCAAGTGGATGTGGATGATGGTGCCGGAGGTACACTCGACAGGTCAGCAGCACCATTGCATTTCCCCAAAAAGACGCTCCTACGTGGCGGCAAAGGAGGTGCCCCTGAAATAAGAACATAAAAAGGGGGTTGAAATAACAAAAATTACACTGCACCATGATCAAACTGCTACTGCCGTAATGTACAAATGAGATACAAATACTATTGACTTGTACTTAGCCCTCTATACAAATGGTAAATCCAGGTGAATAATAGTAATAATAGTACTGTATACTGCAAACAAAGTGGGAATCAATGCAAAACAGAGCTGCCAGGTTTATCTTCAACAATCACAGTTGCCAATCCACCTTTTTCAGAAAATGGGGTGCCCCCTGGGAGTGGTTGAAAATGTCCCTGGGAAATGCAGCAGCCAGCGAAATGACGGTGTGTGTTCTTGACAGCTACTGCCATCTATCGCATACGCCTGTCACGAATATTAACTACACATGGCCTCCAAGATCGGTTACGGCAGCTCCGATCGCAGAGGCCAGGAACTGCGCATGTGCAGCTCGGGTTGGCGGTTCGTTTTCAACCAGGGGAGAGGCGCGCATGAGCAGAGTGGCCTTGTGAAAAAGGCGGATTAAGCGTATCTGAAATAGAAAAAAAACATCTCCCATGTTGCACAGGTATGTATACCTTCACTGCGCATATCTAGGCACTTATACAATCATGTCAATTTCTCGTAAATCTTTGGACGCACAAATGCCTTCAATTCATCTGCACTCCCTCATGCTATATCACTCTGGAATCAGCTCCCCGAATCAATTGTTTTATTAATTAATCATGTAGCATTCTGTAAGCACGTGCTCGGCTTGTACCGTTAGGTAACCCATCCACATTATTGCACAATCCTGGCCTTTTGTAATTTTTTTACATTCTGTATGCATTTCATGCATTTTGCTTCATATACCCATGCATATATTCTGCAATTTGTTAAATTTGTGTTACAATAACATTATGCATTGCTTGTTGTTTCACCAGTTATTGAGTTTTTTTTTTTATTGTAACCCCCTTACACAATGCCCATTGGGGCCTGTAAGATACAATAAGTAAATAAATAGTAATAAATGATTCACATGGACACCTGACCATGCCATAAGGGAAGGGAGGAAGGTGGGAGAGAATGTAGAAAGAAAGAAGTGCCGTAGTGGAGGGCTACGGAGTAATTTCGACCACCTGGTGATATTTAACATGCACTGACCATCTCACAGTACACGGACACCTCTCTGTTTCACCTCCACTGAAAGGTAGCCGCCGCCGGTGGTTGGGTTCTAACCTGAGTGCCCCAGTAGCCGGTCATCTTAGCCACTGTGTATCGCGGCAGTGAAATCCAGGTGGGTAGGTCTAAAATTTCATGAAAGGTTTCATGAGTAGAAAACTGCATTGTTCTATTGTAATGTTTTAGTTCCAGCAAATATCAGGTAGGGTGAGTGCCCGGAAGCCCTTATAATGAAGTACACGACTGCTACACAATAAAATATTGAATATCGAACAATCACAAAGTTTGCTAATGAAACTTGGCTCCAATATTGCAGAGAAATTGTACTTACAATTTTCCTGGAAAGTTTAACATTTTATTTAGGTTTTCATTTTACTTTTTTTTTTCAGGAATGCTTAAAACAGCCCTGAAATTAGCAGTGCAGGAAGTCAAATTTATGTTACAGGAGGCAGTGGAGGAACTGGCAACTGGCTTCTTGTAGCAGCTTTTCTAGCAGAAGAAATTGCAGTTTGAAGCAGAAATTTCAAGTTTTGTAGCAGGAAAAATAGCATTTTGTAGCAAGTATTTGAGCTTTTGTAGCAGATAAAAAAAATGCTTAGCGGCGAAATTTAAAATCTTGAGGTGTTTAAATAAAGAAGGCTTGTTTTATTTCTGGAACTTGCTCAGGTGTTTATAATGACAATAGCCATGCAAAAACAAGCTTCAAGCTCAAATGCAGTCTAAATTTCTTTAAAAAGCTCCAAATTAAGCAAACAGTGGGCTTTGCTAAAAACAAAGCAGTTTTTTCCCCCGCTAAAGGCGCACTGCTGGCACTGCTCAGTCAAACGGCGCAATGCTGCGGGGAGCGCCGATTTCATGCGTTCACAATCTTTGCTTTCATTCTTTTTCTTCTGGTGGTTTGGCAGGTTGGCTGGTTAATCAAAGCGACGCAGGGACTCGGAGTCGTGAGTCTGCTTCTTCGCAGCGCACCGCAGGGATTGTGCGTATGCTTTCCTCATTGTAATGAAGACGTCCAAGGGTACTTACTGACCGTTTGCGGGGCGGCAAATATATTGAGTACCTGCGCAGTTGAGGACAACAGCCAATTAAGGAACACTGGAGCTCTGTATAAGACAATCAAAGATATCAAAGGAAGCTTCTGTGCGAAGCTGGGCGTGATAAAGGACAAACAAGGCAAGGACCTCACTGAAGCCTCAGAGATAAAGAAGAGGTGGCAGGAATACACAGAAGAACTGTACAAGAAGGACCCGAATGTGCAAACCCAACATAAGACGGTTGTGATTACTGATCTCGAGCCGGGCATCCTGAAGAGTGAAGTTGAATGGGCCTTAGCCAGCCTTGCTAAGAACAAAGCTAGCGGAATTGATGGCATTCCAGCTGAGTTGCTTCAAAAACTCAACCATGACGCTGTTAACATTCTGCATACATTATGTCAGAAGATTTGGACAACCCTGCAGTGGCCACAGGATTGGAGGAGGTCAGTTTATATCCCCATTCCAAAGAAAGGCAGTGCCAAAGATTGTTCCAACTACCGCACGATCGCGCTTATTTCGCATGCTAGCAAGGTGATGTTGAAAATCCTCCAAGGTAGGCTGCAGCAGTATGTGGATCGGGAGCTTCCGGACGTGCAAGCTGGGTTTCGCAAGGGCAGAGGAACTAGAGACCAAATTGCCAACCTTCGCTGGATCATGGAAAAAGCAAGAGAGTTCCAGAAACCCAGCTACTTCTGCTTTATTGATTACGCGAAAGCGTTTGACTGCGTAGATCACAGCAGATTGTGGCAAGCTCTCCAAGAGATTGGAGTTCCAATTCACCTCATCTGTCTCCTCAGGAACCTTTATGAAGGGCAAGAGGCCACAGTCAGTACTGGGCATGGTCTTACTGATTGGTTTCCGATCGAGAAAGGAGTGAGGCAAGGCTGCATACTGTCGCCCTGCCTATTCAACCTATATGCAGAGTGCATCATGAGGAAGGCCGGTCTGGACGAGTCTTCAGCTGGAGTGAAGATTGCTGGAAAACGTATCAACAACCTTAGATATGCGGATGATACCACTTTAATGGCAGAAAGTGAAGTGGAACTCAAGAGACTTCTGATCCGCGTACGAGAAGAGAGTGAGAAGTTTGGGCTTAAACTGAACATTAAAAAGACAAAGATCATGGCGTCTTGCCCTATCAAGTCCTGGAGCATCAATGGACAAGAAGTGGAAGCTGTGACAGATTTTCTGTTCTTGGGCTCCAAGATTACCTCGGAAGGAGACTGCAGCCATGAAATTAGGAGACGCCTGCTTCTGGGAAAGAGAGCAATGGTTAGCCTTGACCGCCTAGTAAAGAGCAGAGACATTAGTCTGCCAACCAAGATCCGTATAACTCGTGCTATGGTCTTTCCAGTTGTGATGTATGGATGCGAGAGTTGGACTGTGAAAAAGGCTGACCGCCGAAGAATTGACGCGTTTGAATTGTGGTGCTGGCGAAGACTCTTGAGAGTTCCTTGGACTGCCAGAAGATCAAATCAGTCGATATTGTCGACCATAAACCCTGACTGCTCATTGGAGGGTCAAATTTTAAAGTTAAAGCTCAGCTACTTTGGTCATCTGATGAGAAGAGAGGAGTTGCTGGAGAAAGATTTGATGTTGGGAAAGGTTGAGGGTCGCCGGAGAAGAGGTAGGCAGCGAACGCGTTGGTTAGATGGCATCCTCGAGGCACTGCAGATGAAGTCATGTGATGTTAGGAATATAGTGAGAGACCGGAAAGCGTGGCGTGACATGGTCCATAGGGTCACGAAGAGTCGGACACGACTGAACGACTAAACTGAACTGAACTGAACTGACCTGCGCATGAGTTATTTTCACACGGGCGCCCACACACATGCAGTCTAGTGGAGGAAAAAAAACTGTCAAGACTGAGATAATCTTCCAAATGGCGCGTAAACGCTGACGTTTGGAATTAAGCTGTGAAATTGTACAAAATGTCCCACATAAGGTGTTGAACATACAAAAGTGGCTAACAGATTGCAGTGCGCACACACAGAAACAGACAAATCCTTAGCACTCCCGCCGCTGCTACTCAGGTCATTGCAGCCCATACCTCACTTGTACGAAGAAGGAAGCAAGCGTGCATACTGCCCCAGCTGTGCTTTGCCGATGGCAGTTCCATACCGTCACTCGTTTGAAACTGCGCCGTCACCATTGGCCAGCCTGCTCGCACATTCTTTGCACACACACACACACACACACAAATTAAGCAAGCACCCAGGGCAGCTCGAAGCCCTTACGCATTTTAACGTGCTTCGACCCTTCAATGGCCAGCCTGCCAGCTGCCCCCTTCACCCTTCCCGCGCATTGGACTTGACATCTTGCAGCCTCCTCTCCCTTCCTCCAAGAAGATGATAAAAAAAAAAAAGAAAAACCCGACAGGAGATGCAGAAGTGACGTAGAAAAACGTCAATTTTGTGTCACGTGACTGTCCAACCAGGACCTGAAAAAATATGGCGAGCACGTGTTGCCAGCAGATGTCAGTTTTGGTTTTGCGACAGTTCGGTTTTGCTGTCGACAGAGTTATTCGCGTCTTTTCGCACAGGCGTTTTGGTGCAATTGGCACAGCAGTTCCACCACTGTAAGGGAGGAGAATTAAAATTACAAGCCGAAAAAAAGAAAGAAAACAACTTAATTTTATAGAGTTTACTCTGTAGCCCGTTATATTTAGTGGTACGGGCAGAGGCATTTTATTTCCCTTTACTTTTGGGCTGCCTCACCATAATATATGTATCTCAGCTGAGCGATTTTGCTCAACGAAAAATAGAAAAATGGCATGAAATGCCTTCTTTCTAGGCTTATAATTCTAGTTCCCTTTCTAAAAGATGCTATTGGCAAAATGCGATTCGGTGTAATTTTTAGAGTTAAAATTTACAACCTGCATCATTAAAACATTGACTTAGAAACATTCTGGTGCTTTGGAGCCTGACACTTTGAGCTTCCAAACTCTCTTAGGTTGGCAAACGATGCTGCAAAAGTTAGTGTACAATCCACACAGTTTTGCATAATTAAATATGTCATTACTGATACAGACACATTGTGCAAATATGGCACATAATGTGCACTTGAGTAGCACATAGTTTGCAGATACCCGCGAGCACATTAGCTCAAATGTGTGGTTCTCCACTTTCCTTCACAAAGCTTAGCCTTTATTACATTTTTGCCAAGTTAAAACCCCTCTGATATTTCCCTTATGCATTTTATGCATACTTATTCTTCCCTCACACAGGTGAAATTAATCCTACTCAGTCACCTTCTAAGCTATGGCAGCCTTGATCAGACCTTTGCGTTAGCTGTGGCCTGGACTGTGCACACGATGGCACTAACCCATGGTTCTCCTCCCGGCTGGTTTTGTCACCCACCAGAGGCTCTCGTTCAAGCTATACCCGGGAATCTTTTTTAGCTTTGGTGGCCAGTTCCGCTGTTTCAGACATTGCAGTGTGCGTTACTGGCCTTTTAGTTTTATTTCAGGATGGAGTCATCCCCTTCTAATGCCAACTCACAATTTTGTTTCTTGCATCCACATGCTGCTTCTGCTCTTCGAGCACACTGAACCACTTCAGTTTGAGGATGCTTTACTGCACGGGTCATGTTCTGGGCAGTGAGGCATCCTCAAAATGCAATGGGGCCGTTTGTAACAATATACTGCTGCTACTGCATCGAGCTGCAAAAAAGGTCGTGGTGGCACTACTTGCGATTTTGGAGCCATTCTTCAACACTTCCGACAATGTGTGCACTTGGCAAACCCATTAGGCTAAGGTTTCATCTTAAATGCATAGACAACCATATTCCAGATGTACATTAAATAAAATTGCTGCCATGCAAAAAAATTTCAGCAGAGTTTCAGGGCCATTTGATTCTTCAAATCTTCAGATACTTTTAACATTTTTCCTGAAGTCCAAATTACAGAGATTTTACTGTATTTAAAATCTGGCCACCACTTTCTTCTTTTACTTGATTTCAATATTGTTTGTTTCTGGAAAGTTACATGTTCCTTTTCGTAGAATGCTACCATTATTACAGCACATGCTTGTAGCGCCTGCGAGGCGTTGAGACGCAAACAAAGCCAGCAAAGAATTTGGAATCGTGTCATACACTGGAGATATGGCCAAAGAAAAACTGCCCAGCCATCAGTGCTGTGTTGTTTATTCTATATGCCTGCTGCTCAATATTTGGTTTATACTGCAGCCCCCCTTCCCCCCAAGTCAAAGAGGCGTGCTGAACCTGACTTAACCATACAAGTCCGTGTTGATGCAAGACTGTCATGTTCATTACAAAAAAGAAAGCTTTAATGGACGTCAGTATTTGAAAACAATGGCGACAACCAAGGTGCGTGTCCCTGAGCAGCTGATGCAAGAAACTAATTTAAAAGCGGGGAGTCGGAGCGCTTTGGCACAATTTTTATCACGATGGCATAACTTGTCAGGTTTGGCAGAATTTGGTGTAAGGATGGGGTCTCAGACTTATGTAAAATGGATGTGCCTTCTTGCACTGCTAATTTCAGCGCTGTGCTTCACCATTAAGAAAAAAGTATTTGTGAGTGTGACTTTTTTTTTGCATGCCACTCCTGCTTGGGCAACAAGGCCTGCAGCATCTTGAAATTAATAAAAAACATCTTGGGAAAATTCCAATGTTTTTGGTAATGAAAGTTACTCTGCAATATTTGTGGCAGTTTCATTACCTTGGTTCGATAACACTATAGTTATAGCATTGTGAATATTACTTGTAAAGCCTAAAGCCTAGCCTGATCTGGAAAGAGCAGGTAAAGAATAAGACAAAGGACTACGTTAAAATTACACTGGTTTCCTAAGTGTAGCTCTTGCATCCCTTAAGCAGCCACTGCAAGGGCACTGATTTTCTTGCCATTTACGAATAAAACTCTTTTCACTCTTCAGCTTCAGGTTAGTGAGATCTTCAAAGTGTGTCACCGTCCTTAGACCGGGGCCCCAACTTGCAGAACTGTGAGATTGAAGTGTAGAAAAAAAGAGATTCTTCAAAACATATTGGAACGACAAAGTATGAACAGAATTTAGTGTGCCATGAGTTATTTTTTTTTTTAAGTCGATATTTATTGCCTCAGGGCATTAGTTGCACTGAAAGAGAAGCAACAAATACGACTTCAGTTTCATGTGCATTAAGACCAATGAGAGCACTTTCAATCTACACTGGAAATGAAATTGTCAGTGTCTTTCTAATCCTTCAGCTCTCAGGTCATCAGCTAGCAAATGAATGACAGCACTTCATTTATCGAGTACAGCTGACGACTAATTTTTCGGACATGCTTGATTATTCGACTTCTTTCTGGACCAGAACATACCTTATAAAGTCAATGTATTATGCGGCTCGAAATTTCGGACACTCTAGGGAGGGCTATTCGATTTTTTGGACATTCCAAGCGTCAGCCGGGCCAACTGCCACACATTTTGAGTGGTGTCGTGGCCATCTTGTTTGTTTACTTTTTCCTTTGATAGCGAAACCGGTGCCGGCCTTGCGTGCCACTCCTTAGGTGCTGCTAAACTGATGCTAGATCAAGGCTATATTATTTGCCTAGGATTTTCCGCTTTTGAAACAACGCTGCTGCTCGCTGCCGGAGTGCCTTTTCCTTCTTCTTTTAGCTTCATCACTTCGACTGCCTGTTCCTCTGTGTGTTTGCCGTGTGTTTCATGTGCGCTGCCGAGCATAGCGAGTAGGCCGTGGTCGTGCTGATGTGAGATACGTCGCTACTGTGGCTCGCATTTAATTGAATCGGCTTCAGTTCTTCAAGAAGCTGTTTCCGGATTTTATAAGGAGCTTTTCATTGTTTTTTGCATGCACTGCGGCAGCGAGAAGGCACTCAACGGAGTTGGTGTTGTAATCCAGTGGTTCATACTGGAGAAGTGTCACAGAATAGGCGGCATCCATTAATTTGGCCATGTTGCATTTATACACACGCGGAATTGTTGTTCTGTAAACCCCATATGTTCACTGGACCTGTATATGTGACCATCGGTCGGGCGCGCAAGAATGCGCACGTGCACGTTGCCTCGGAACGGTATAGCTTTCCCTGTGTTAGCTACAACTCTCTCCATGCTCGAGCAGAAGAGTATGTGCTGCTGTGTCGTATGATCCCCACTCAAAGTCACCCCCGTATATTCTTTTTCCCCTGGCAATGTGACCCCCAAAAGAACCGAAGTTAGGGGCGTACGTGACTGATGTTTTTGTTGTGCGTTATGTTTTTCAAACCTAAGATGGCGGCCACGCAGTGCTGACGTTGGGTGTGTCTACGTGCACCTTCCTCTGTGAGTGAACTACTTTGTGCGCTCTATGTGTCAGTTTTGTTTCGGACCCCGACCCTGCGCACAAGGCATCGTCGAAGAGGGTTTAAAAAGGAGCCGCCGAGACTGACCGCTCCCGAAGAATGAAACCCGAGCTGCCGCGTGCTCCCGGGGGGTACCGCCGCCGCCGGCACCGCATTCTCAGGCCGCAAGCTGCACCGGGAGGACCGTTGCCTTCGAGTGTTGTCCGTCTGCGTCGTCTCAGTAATGGACTGGACTGCCGCCGCACTCCCCGGTCAATTGTATGTTCGAAACTGCTATGAACTTTCTTTCCCTTATTGTTACTTGAATTGTTACTTCCATCCCGGAAAAGCATGGCTCTGTATATGTAATTGGAAGCATTTAATTAGGTTGTTTCTTCACTCGTGTAGTTGCCTTTTATAATGTTAATTGCTACCCTCTAAATGTTGTGTGTATTTCTCGTTCTGAGCCTATAAACCTCTTCTTATTGTTGTTTCAAGTCAACGCGTCGTCGTCACATTCTCCGCGTTTGCTTACCGGCTACACCGGGCATCGAACGACCACCCCCCCTTTTGTCATGTCTCGGTGATGACCTCCGGTGATTACCGAGCGCGTGACAAGAAGCAATCGATGTTGTCGTCTGCCTCGAAGGCATGGATGAAGCGAGGCAAGTACCTCACCATGACGATGATGAAGAAAGCGGCTATTGTGAAGCTCGAGGAAGGTGGCCGATCCCAGGCAGACATCGCAAAAGAGTTCCAGGTTTCGGGACAAACTATTTTGGACTACATAAAGAAAAAGCAGAAGATTTTGGAGACGGCGGAGAAGTCGACGGGGTGTCATCAGAAGAATGTAGGCAAAGGCACCTACCCAAAGCTCGAGGCGGCCCTCATTGTATGGCTCAAGTCCCCAGTGGCCAGCAAGGTTCCTGCCTCCGGTGGCCTCCTCAAACAAAACGCTGAGACGAAGGCGCTTCAAATGAGCACTGAAGATTTTAAGGTCAGCGACGGCTGGCTACGAAATTTCAAGAAGCGTTTTGACCTCAGTTTTAAAAAACTGTGCAGCGAAAGTGCAGCTGTTGATCTGAATGTTGTTGCGGACTACCACTCTGAGAAGCTGCAGTCACTCTTACACGAGTAATCGCCGAACGACACGTTCAACTGCAACGAGACCGGAATTTTTTTTAAGCTTATGCTGGAGAAGACTGTTGCCTTTGCTGGTGACCTCTGCCATGGTGAGAACATAGTAAGGAGCGGATTACAGCTTTGGTCGGCAGCAACATGTCGAGGACAGAAAAACTGCCGATGCTCGTCATTGGCAAGTCGAAAGCCACAAGGTGCTTCTTAAGGCGTAAAGACCCTGCCTGTCTTGTATGAGGCTAACAAAAAGGTGTGGATAACGAAGCAGCTTTTTGAAAGCTATGCGAGAAAACTGGATCGTACGTTTGACCAAAGGCCGCCGAGTTTTGTTGTTCGTTGACAACTGCGCTGCACACGGGCACATTCAAAACTTGAAGGCTGTGCGCGTCTGGTTTTTGCCACCGAACACGACAAATGTCCTGCAGCCGATGGACCAAGATGTGATCCGAAACCTCAAGGTCAACTATCGGTCACACTTGCTTTCACGTGTGGTGGTGTGCCTCTACTCTGTCGATTGCAAGGAGCAGTTAGTACGCTCGCCGATGCGTGGAAGTCGATGGCACCCACAACACTGCACAATTACTTCCGCCATGCGGGATTTGTGCTGAATGACGAGTTGGCTGCTTTGGACGAGGAGAGCGTCGTCGAGTTGCTGTCGGGCAGTGAGCAGCTCATTGACGACCTTCGCACCGCAGGTGTTGAAATACCATAGACCGTATCGTTTTCAGAGCTCACAGACGTGGACCACGAGTTGGAACTGCGTGCTGGGCTCACAGATGCAGAAATTATTCGCCAAGTGCTTGCGGAGTCTGAGAGCGACGACTACAATGACTCATCTGCAGCAGCGCAGCCACACAAGCAAGCGGTCGCAACCCTTTCGCCAGATTACGGTGACACTACGACTCTTGCCGAAATTCAGGCGGACCTGTTAGCACGAAAGCGGAGCGTGATGCAGAAAAGCATTCATGACTTTTTCAGGCCTCAGAGTCAATAATAGGCAATAAATTAGGTTTTGTGCACATTTGTTTTTTTCGGATATTTTCACGGTCCCCTGAGAGCCCAAAAAATATACAAAACTTTTGATGTGCACCACAGCACCCTCATCACCAAACTTTGTCTTGAATTGATCTTATTTATTAAGTGGCACCCATGTACCCCGACAACCGTGTATTCACATGGACCCCTTCCCAAGAATTTCCCACAAATGGAATTACAGTAAAACCTTGTTACAAGAGACACTCAAGGGACCCGAAAAAGATGTCTCTTGTAACCAAGGTCTCTTATAACAAAAAATTCTAAAAGCACTGTGTTAATCAGTTGCTGTGTTGCACATCAGCATATGAATGCATTCACACACATTAACAAAAAATTGTTCAGGAAAGCTTAATGAAGTCCTTCATACTAGTATGTCTTTTTGTGAGTGCAGAGTGTATTCCTTCCCAAATTCTGGATGTAAAGCATTTTGCTTTGCAAGCCTTCCCGTTGCTTACAATACCTTTGAAGCACTCTTGCATGCTCGTTACACTCGGATGCTGGCACTTTTTTCTTTGAAATGTCCTCGTAGTCATCCTCTGAATTGCAGTCTGTAAGCTTTTCAGGAGTACACAAGATCCACATCTGCAGATATGAATTCCTCATAAGATTCTGGTACCTCAGCAGTCTCTTGCATGCTCGCCTAAGCTTCATCATCAAGCAACCTTTCTACAGTATCCATATATGGGCCCTCTTACATCATGTCACCATATTTAAAGCCTGCTTGTCTGAAGCAGTTTTTCACAGTTTCGCTTCTCAGGCCATTGCAGACACCGGATATCACCTGAACAGCAAACTTCGCATCAGTTACTATTGTACCGCCTTGCTGCCTGTCGCACCTTCATGTATTATAATGAGCACCCTCATTTCCCCCTTCATAACCTGCTTGTAGCTTACGGGGTCTCAGCTCTAGCAGTCTTGAAGCCATAGGTAGCATAAGAGGGTTCTAGCACAGCTTTCGCCCTCCCTCTTGATCACGTTCTATGTGACGCTGGCGGTAACACAGGACGTTCCATGTCCGCCATTACGGTTGAGGGTGGCGCTGGTGAAGACTCTCAAGGTTTGTATACAGGGAACATTAATACCCAAGAAAGTAGCAGGTGGGACAGCGGCCGATGTAGCTCAGTTGGAAGAGCATCGGACGTGATATTCGGAGGTCGTGGGTTCGGTTCCCACCATCGGCACGTTGTTTTTTCTTCTACTTTGTGTTTAATTATCTTTCCGCTAATCAGATTACATTAATCATTTTTTGTGATTATCCAAGTAAACATTAAAAAAAAGACATAAATGTACCATCCCCAACGCTTTCCTTCCTCGGCCAACACACACACACACACACACACACACACACACACACACACACACACACACACACACACACACACACACACACACGCATGCACACGCACACACACACACACAGATATATATATATACCGGGTGTCCCAGCTAACTTGAACCAAGGGTTAGAAAATAAAATATGTGGGGTAGGTCAGTGAAGCCAATGGCATACAACTGTCAGCTGCCTTGCGCACTACAGACAATTTTTTGTTTTGCAATTGCTTAATTAACTAATTATGTTAATTTTTCTATCTTACTAAATATTCACCTTAGACCAAAAATGTGAATTGGGAAGTTGTAGAGCACCTTCAGAAACCCATATTCCATTATATGCGATAAAGAGTCTCACGTATATCTTTTTTTCCAGGCACAAAAGAAAGCCCGTGAAATACAAATAATACCACGTGACTAGCGCATTTGAGCGCCACGATTGTGGTGCTCTCAGTCATGGTTTGAGCGAACGAAATCAGCTGCGGCCATGAGCCGATGGTCCCGTTGCAGCGGCAGGCCGAAATGTTAGCGATGGTTGGAGCGAGCTCGAGCTCGCCCGTCGCCACCGAGATCTTGGCAAGGCCTGCGCATCCCAGCGGCCTACATCACGACAGGCGGATGGCGACAAAGTACCAGCAAAGGAAGGTGCGAGCGCGAATCTAAGTCAAGTCACATACATGATGTCACCTTGCGCCTTTACCCAAGTCTGTACGTGCAGATTCAGTGGCTGATACCTTATCGCTCATTCGCTTGCCGTGACGTTCGCTGCTGGGAGAGAAATTGATATAAGCTCGCCGTGCTCGCTGCTACTTGCACCGTCACATGGGCTGGCTGTCTGACGCGGGCGAAGAAGCCATCGCAGGCATATCGGCCTGCTGCTTTTACGGGGCCGAGAAGACACGGCCGCAGCTGATTTTGTTCACTCAAACCACGACTGAGAGCACCACAATCATGTCGTGCAAATGAGCTAGTAACGTGGTTTTATATGTATTTCGCGGGCTTTCTTCTGAGCCCAGAAAAAAAGATATGCGTGATGCTTTCGTTATCGCAATGACTGGAATGGGGGTTTCTGAAGGCACTCTCCAAATTTCATTTTCCCATTTTTGGTCTAAAGTCAATATTTAATAAATTAGAAAAATTAACTTAATTAGCCAATTAGGTAATTGTGAAACAAAAAATTGCCTGTAGTGCGCAAAGAGGCTGGCAGTTGTATGCAACTGGTTTCACTGGCCTACCTTAAATATATTATTTTCTAACCCTTGGTTAAAGTTAGCTGGGACAACCGGTGTGTGTGTATATATATATATATATATGCACATGCTTTGTTAATACAGCCCTCATTATTATGGGTGACCGAAATTGAGTATTAAACTTTTCAATGTGTTTCAATATCATTCAAAATGGAAACTTGCTGCTCATACAGTGGATGAGGTGAAAATGCAGAGAGCCCACTGAAGCCCATGGATGATTTTTGCTTTGGTTTGGTTTATGGGTTTAACGTCCCAAAGCGACACAGGCGACACAGGCTATGAGAAACACTGCCGTGGAGGTCTCCAGAATTTCGACCACCTGGGGTTTTTTAATGCGCACTGATATCGCACAGCACATGGGCACCTTGCGTTTCGCCTCCATCAAAAAGTGGCCACCTCGGCTGGGCTTCGATTCCGCGTCCTTGGGCACAGAAGTCGAGCGCTGTAACCATTGTGCAACAGCAGCGGGTTCCATGGGCAATTTTTGTTCAGTTAATAGAGATAGCAATCGGATCAGAGCTAGCCTACCCCAACCAGATGTTCCCTTTCTTGCATTTTGAGTGCAGGACAAAAGTTAAGTGACGGGTAGTAAGACGAGGGCAAAAGAAAATGCCTCTGAATGCCGATGCGCCTTTCAATTCCTGGCACTGCATGAATGGCTCCGAATGAAGCTCTCTTATGCTAAGCTAAATGCCACAATCAGCAGCTGTCAAATGAGCGGCTGGTGGTTCTTGGGATGTGCAGACTCGTAACAGGAGAGAAGATGTCACACCATTCCTCCCGCACTGCCATGTGCTTCAAACTGCCCTACATGCTTTAAGATCATGGAAGTAGAGCTAATGCACTTGGAACTCCCTAAATATTGCCAAACTTTTTATTTATAATATATGGCTAAGCACATAAGCAAACCTTATTCACCATGCTGTTATTTCTGAATTTTCCTTTGATACAGTTCGTTACTGCGGGTGACTCACTTTATGGACAGTTGTGTGCGGAAACTTAAGGGCCCGCATTAATGAGGCATGACTGTACTTTGGAAGATGTACTAGGCCTCTTGCTAACAAATGTGCCTAACCTTGTTTCAAACACCAATTTCTTGCCAGGGATAAGTGATCATTCTCTAGTTGCGATAATATTGAATTTACAAGTTTCCAAATCCCTAAATGAGCAGAAAATTGTCTACAATTATGAAAAGCTGAGGGGATTTGCGTTCTGCTCCGCTCAAAGTTCCAAGCGGAACCCCAGTGGAGCATAGCGCATAAACAGTTTTAGCCCAGCATTTGCTCGCCTACTTGAGCATAAGGTATCAGTCAAGCCACTTATCGATCAGATGTGGAGTTATAGTAAAAAGGTTAAGAATCAAAACCGCATTTTTTTTTTTTTGTAGTAGAGCTGCTAAATAAAGTCATATTTTGTGGTTTCACTACATTATTCGATAGCAATGGGGCTGTAACCTTAGAGTGAGGTTGACAAGAGACCAGAATGCTTTGCGAGGCCCGCTCGCCGCGCTGCTCCGGGCTCCGCTTGGCTCGCTAGCGGGAGCAGGAACGAGGAGATGTTCCGCTAGCGCACTCCCATCTGAGCATTCCGCGCATGCGCAGTAGCGCTCCCGGTAGCTCGCCGAGCGAAGCGGACGCGAAATCCCGCTCAGCTACAACTCTCTAATGACACGCTTGAGCATCTCCACGACACAAATTGGCGTTTATTTAGGGAACAGCATGGACTTATAGAACTGTACATCCCCCCCAGACCGATCAGCTAGCCGTGCTCCTATTAATCAATTCTGACTGGCAGACCTGTCGACCAATAGGAGTAGAATAGAGGCAGAGTGTCAGGTTTGTGAAAGTTTTTGTGATGTGATTGGAGTGTAATTCGGCCCTTGCCAGGTGTACACAAACGTTCCGTCAGCAGACCCAACACATTCCGGAGGGCTTTTGCT
This sequence comes from Amblyomma maculatum, assembly GCF_055883805.1. Lineage (NCBI taxonomy): Eukaryota > Metazoa > Arthropoda > Arachnida > Ixodida > Ixodidae > Amblyomma > Amblyomma maculatum. The sequence continues at coordinate 201,122,546 of NC_139347.1, read as the reverse complement.
TGGTAGGAACTCTAGTGCCACAATCTCATTACTCAAACAATTGATGATCAGTTCAGAGACAGGGTATAGGCGACGTGAAAATGACAGCCACTCAGGGGCACAAAATAGGCTTCCAAGCAGTCTACAATTCACCTCTTAAAGGTCAATGAGCACTGATGAATGGCACTCGCATAAAATGCTCTTCGTTGCTCAATGTTACTGCAGATGCACCTAAATATCACTCTTCCCATTCCGTAAAGTGTTCTGCAATTCAGAACAACCAAACTCATGTCTGTGAAAAAGTCCCTCACACTCATAAGCATTGACTCTAGGCAACAACTCAAACAAGGGTAAATCAAATGTCGTTTTTCCCCCTATAATAAGCATCTAGTGAAGTTAGGAACTATAATAGAATCAGTGGCACAGAGAAAGCATAAGTCAGCGTTCCCAGCAGACTAGTGCAAAGTTACATAAAAAATGGCTCTTCTGTGAAAACAATAAACATGTTGGAATCAAAAAGCAACAGCAAAAACAAAAGCCAGTGTAGCACGACCTTTGCAATGACACACATGAAAAAATGCCAACGCCCTCATATGACCTCTACACACTCTTACGTTCACATACAACCACCACACTATTAGCAGCTGCAGTCTGGAGCAATATTGTCAGGGCTTCATGTACTTGATGCAATGAGACGAACACAAACGTTGTCATGCTAGTGAAGGCCTGCTGTTTACTTTCCTCAACATTCCAGACTATTTACAGTTTTGGGTCCTGTGAAAGCGCCGTGCGTGGCACTCCGTTCCCTAAAAAAATAAATTGAAATATGTTCTCTTACCTCATTTGCTCACCTATTTTATCTGGCATCAATGTGATTTTCTGTGCAGCAAACTCATGACAATTTGTGCAAACAACAGTGTTGGTATACAATGTCAGCGTTGATCTTTGGAGGTTATTTGTCTAATGTGGCCACAAACAAGTGCTGGTTATCAATGCGGCATTCTTTACCTGTGCATATTAACTATGACATTGTTATGCCATCAAACCTGGGCACAAGTAATCTGGCGAACAGCATGAACCTGATTACTGAGCTCAGCCTATTTTGGCTGCAAATTTTGAAGACATGCAACAAATATCTATGCAACATTTGCAGAAGAATCAAGAGGCCAAAATACAAATGTCCAGCTTACGTTAGGAAAGTATGAAGACTGAGCAAAAACTTTCCCAGGTCCAGTTTGTCTGTTTGTTTATTTTCCACCTCGCCGCGGTGGTGCAGTGATTAGGGCGCTCAACTGCTGTGCCCAAGGATGCGGGATCGAATCCCGGCCACCGCGGCTGCGTTCCGATGGAGGCGAAACGGAGTGGTGTTCGTGTGCTGTACGATGTCAGAGCCCGTTAAAGAACCCCAGGTTGTGGAAATTTCCGACCTCCACTACGCCGTCTCTCACAGCCTGAGTCGCTTTGGGTCGTTATACCCCATAAACCAAACCAAACCCATTTTTTCAACCATGGTTTACAGAATTTAGTACAACTCTGTTTATCACCTGCAGTTTCAGTTCCTACAGGCTCAAGCAAAGGTTGCACATTTGCCCCGCTTCATCGTCAATTACACCTGGCACATGCTTTATCCCAAAAGCTTGTTTCCATCATCTACTGAAGGCGGTTGTTGACCCTCGAGCGATTGGCCCTTCTGGTGAAAGTTCTGTAAGGCACAGGTATGCCGTGTCCTCAGCAAAGTCCTGTCAGTTAAATCCTTGCTTACTTCAACCTATAATTCACAGGCCCAATGCTAGCAGAAGGCATTTATTTTTTTCTTTTGCATGTTCAATTCGTTGTTCTCTTGCTGGCATACCTTCTAAAGCAACATCAGTTTTGCTATTCTCTCATACTGCTCTTATGGCTGTTAAACAGGGCTCAGTCTCTGAAGCAGGGTCCGCAATATCTTTCAGATAATGAAACAAACAATGCAATGCCCTTTCTAACAGCAATTTAGAAACAGAGTGAGTGAATAGTAGAAGCGAGTCTATATCTTCATCAGTCTCACCTTTACTAAATGTGTCACTAATTTTTGTCCGGTTTTTTAAGAGTTAGTGAAAGGCAGAAAGAGGTCACCGTCGGTGCCACCTTAAAGTGTCCTTTACAGGTTTGAAGCTCATTTTGTTGCTACTATCACAGCAAGTAAGGAGGTGAATTTTAAATTTCATTCTTGGAAATTTAAAATTTAGGCATATATGTGCATGCATCCAGACATACTGGAACAAATTAATACCTTTTTGAAGAACAAACTATACAAGGAATTGTACTCAATTACCTATTCCGGTCATGACAATTTGTTTCAGACAATGTGAACAGTTAACGTTGTGAACTCAAAATAACAATGGCTGCTATGACCAGGATAATTTGCAGTCATTAAATAGGTTTAGTTTGCTTAGTAAAGTTTTAACATCCCAAAGTGACTCAGGCTTTGAGGGACATTGTACTGGGAGGCTCCGGAAATTTCGATCCCCTGGTGTTCTTTAACGTGCACTGATACCACACAGTACAACAGTACACGAGTGCCTTGGTTTTTGTCACCATCAAAAAGTGAGCACTGTGGCCGAGATCTGATGCCGCATCCTCGGATTAGGTAGTTAAGCACCATAACCACTAAGCCACCACTGAGGGGAAATCGTGAAATGAAATAGCTGAATGCAGTCACAGTAATCCAACTTGTAAACCAAAGTCTGCAATATCTGAACTTGAACCTCTTATTATGATTGTTTGCATATGTCACTCATGCCAGTTATTTTCTTTAACCCTTTGACTGTCAAATATTCCGAAAAAGATTAACCACCAGTGACAAATTTTTTTTAAACGCTATGGGTTTCTCGCAGTACCCGTACGGCAAAAACAGTCAAAGGGCTACTATCTTTTTTTTTCCCACTCTGAGCCCACATGGCTACTCACTGTGGGGGCCAATTGATAAATCAGGAGTGTCTGTACCCACAGAATACGAAGCAAAGGTAAGCCTTAGCAGCTTAATTGCTCCTACTGCCACTAATACCAGCCATCCAGACAAGACCAATACCACAGGAAATAGTGATGAAATTTCAGTACAAGTAGAAGAAATACCAAAGGGAGCATGGGCAAAGCAGGCCCATTTGGTACTTGCGGCTCTCATAAATATTGGAGGTATGCCTCATCAGGCTTACAAGTGCTGTGTGGCAGCTATGCATATATGTTTTGTATACGTACCAGTTTTAAAGGAACTTGGAGTACATGTAAGCTCTGCCTTGAAGGGTATGACGTGAAAGCGTTAATGGCTTCCATCTGTGGCTCCCTTTAGATCCTCGTTTGTGCACATGCATTTAGCTACTTGCTTAATCAGCAATCCCTCAATCTGTGCCTCTACTATCTAATACACAATCATCAGCATACAGTCCTAAGCTATCACATTACGTGAAGGCCACCGAACTGATACAAAGCTCCGCTTTAACTAAGCCACACAAACGTGCCAGCATGGCCTAGAACAGTATGACTAACCAGAGATCCAAAAGTCTCAGGTTTGACTTCTGCCCCAAGGAGCTATCTGAGTCAGCAGCTCCTGGCAGCTCGACTGTGTCATGTGGTTTCATGACACCACACGTCTTGCTAACTACTCAGTGCCCTTTCTTACAACATGCAAATTACAATCTGCCAGAAGAATGCTCACGATTCTTCGCTCAAAACGCTGATAATGCAGACACAGGATTTTCTAGAGACCGGGGCCTTTAACTAACAGACTTGCTACTATTCTTGAAGTTTTTGTCGTGTTGCATTGCACTTGCAAGATGGCATGCCTCAAATGTCCAAACCAGCCAAAGGCATGTGACTGGCCCACATCACCAGGGGTCCAGGTGTTCCCTATTCATATTCCCTGTAGCCGAAGGAAATGGGCTCACAAAACATTGCCATGGAAACTTTAAGCTATGAAGCACATATAACCGTCCCAATAGAGCAAATATAAAGTAAAATGTGCTGACAGCACTATTGCACACGGCAATAGCCATGTATTTGTGATGGAAGCCCACCTTCATTAAATATCCCAAGAAATAAACCACATATGCATACTTGTACATGCACACTTGTTCACATTCACTGCACACTAAAAGCATTTGCAAAGATAGCACTCACTATAAAACAAGCCAGCATAATATGCAGCACACATATGAAGCTTTTGACATTGCATGCACACTGTCACACCACCTGCAACATAAATAATAAGTAATGTATGCACTCAACCAATGGCTTCCAGCATCAGCCAGAGATAGTCACAAAAGGAGTCAGCAGCCAAACCAGGAAAAAGGATGCAAAGCTACCAAACGCTCACCATCAAACAGCAGGAAAGTTAACATCTCTCAGGACACCAGCCAGCAAGCACACAAATACAGGTTTGTGCATTTTCAAAGCAGGAAGTTCATGCTCTACCTCTGTTCATGGTTGGTTATCCCAATCCCCTTTGGTTCAAAAGGCAATAAACTCTCCTCGCTGCTTGTTTATTTCTACGTACTGAGGTATTGAGCTGGCCTATTTTACCAGCACTTCAGAGTGCAGATATACGGACAATCAATGCCTACTTCCAACTGTGTTTTCCTGCTTGTATTTTACTTTCGTTTACACTTTTTAGAAGTCGAAATTACAAGTGCAATGTACACGTTTATTTCGTAACTGTTTACAAAATGCGATTAAGGTTTAAGGCACGCAAATATGTTTGTGTGCGAGCCGAGATACGGGAACATAGGTAAGAGTACCTGATGGGTACAATGCGGCACCGACAATGCCAGCGGTCGTACCCAAGTGGTTGTTGACATGTGAGCACACATGTTGCCACAGCTGCCACATTACTTGCACAGTGAACAGCGGACTCACCCGCTAGCGAAAACATCGCCGACGTCCCCGGCCCTCCGACATTCGCGGAGAACGCCTTCGGTGGGAGGTTCGGCGGAGGAAAGTCTCGGCCCCCGTCAGCCATAGCATCGGCCACTCACATAGCGAACGCCATGGCTCACCTCTGCCTACAAAGCAAAGCACAGCGAAATCAGCGAAAGCTTTCATGAAACCTGCTCCCCACAAACTTAAGCCAGGCTTGACTACTACCAGATTTTAATTCATCTCCCTTTTCGCGCGCACTAAGTGTAAAGACGAAAAGGACGAACGACATCAGTGAACAAAGAGCCGCAAGTGACCGGGGTGCTAAGGTGCAGATAAGCTCAAATTCCTGGATAATGTTTCGCAGTTCCCGGCGAGTTGACCGTGAGGGCAGAGTTTCATGCGATACGAACAGCTGAATGAATTATGCATACGCAATGGACCGCGGCAGCACCAAGCGGCATCTCACATGACGCACAACAGGCTACGCAAGCGCACATGGGCAGCGAATTCACTGTGACGATATAAGCAGTGGTCACGCAGTGGCCAGGCGATGCGGCGGCAGTAATCAAATGAAAAGTATCGCTGCAGCTTAATGCGCAAGTGCATTTTGAACTTTGAAAAGCTAGGCTTACATCTTGCCAGACACGGTCCTCCGCTGAGCGAAGATCCTAGTTCGCAGCGTAAGTGCGAAGGAGTGTCAGCCAAACTCCGTCTTCATCACGGCCGCATCACACGTATGTTAAACTTCCAACCACGCTTCAATCAGATGGTGCTCAAAAGCGTTTAAACACATCAATGAGCCGAGTGCGACCACAACACTCCCCACAATAGCAAATGTAGCTGGCGGAAAACTTGCAAAAACAACAAAAGAAACGTGGTGCTCATAGTGGCCAACAAGGGCTGTGATATCGGCTAAACTAATCAAAGTTTCAGTTCCGCACGTTGTATTTCGCAGTGTAATAAAAGAAGATTCCTCGCCCATAATTTAAGCATGTTGATACACCGGACTGTATAAATAACCTGCGCCATATTTGCATTCACAGCTCGAAAAAAATTTATTCAAAATAATGAATGAAATCTATGAAGTGATATTTTTTTTTTTGTTCTGCTAGTTTAAGAACTGATTTTTATTTCAAAAAAAAGAAGCACAGTACGGGTTGTTTTTCACTGAAATCAACACGTGGAATTTATTTAAAAATTAGCATAAAACAGTATACTTATATTTTTCTACTCCAGTTTCGGTTTTGTTTTCAGTAGTTTACCTTCGGGTACATTTACCTCAACACTTTTTGCCCCAAACTTTTGTACCAAATGAATGTACCAGGATATGCAGTGTGCCTTTGAAAGCTGTAAGTAGGTGCAGGGCGACCTAACGCAAGTGCATGGCAAACTGATGGGTGGAGATTTTCTCAACCGCTGCCGTTTTCGTTCAGAGCAAAAGAGGACAGGCGAAAATTCATGGCGCGTCTCAGATTCAGAGTAAGGAACAAAACTTTGCGCATATAGTTAAAATTTCAGTTGTCTGGAGGAGAGGGTTGTTCTAGCTTCGTTAAAAACATATCAGTCGGTTGAAAGACCGAAGATGTATATGTAGTCTCGGGAGTCGCACATGTATGACAGACGTATGTTTAATACATAGATAAAAAACAACTTTTATTCGAGGAAATGAGCATAAACAGTTATGTATAATTGAAAAGATCGGCAAACACTAAAATAGGGTCCTTCAAAGTTCACATTGTACTGCATATCAATTCATCAAAATGCGACCTGCGGCTAGAAAATTCAGTCTCAAAATCTTCCTGCACTGCTTGTGCACATAAGGAGTTCGCATCTCGTTCCAGCCTGTCACTTTCTTGGGATAATTAATTGGCAAGAAAGACTCGGAGAAATTTTTCAAATATCAAAGAAGCGGCCTTAATTATAACATTGATGTTCTCAATTGCTTCCGGGCCACTCAGTGGTGAATTCTCAAGTGCTGATTGAATCAGGATCTTACGTACTTCGAGAACATTTGTGTGTAGTAGGTACACGGCAGCTTTTTCAAAACAAATAAAAATAAAACATGTCCAATAGGGCAACAATTAGGCTCTGGTTTCGGATAATGTAGTCCACTGGAATATTGTCCTCGTAGAAGAATGTACGTATATGGGACTGCTTAATTGAGCGTTGGTTCTGAGGTCATTGGTCACGTTAGCGATCAAAGTGCATCAAGGTCAAGGAGTGCATATATGGAATGTTTTATTGCACCGTTCTTTCAATTCATCTCGTGAATATTCGGCTGAAGTCGTACAAGTCAACTTTGTTCTTCTTTGACAACGACGTCGATGGATTCTGCCGCCACCAACGTTACTATATAGAACAAACTCTTTGCTTCTACTTTTTTTTTTTCAAATGGTATTCCAGAAAATAATGTACCAGGATCACGTCTTGGTATTCTCCTGTGACGGCCGGCTAATTTCTTATTGATAATCTTCCGGTTTCAACTGGACGCTGGTTGTTTTATGAAACAGTTATGTAGGTTATGTGAGGAAATAACTCTTATATAGTCCCTGTTGTGTAGCTTCAATTCATTGAACACCGAAGTCAGTCTCGCCCAAAAGCTGGAATCGTAACAGACAGTGCACGAGTGGTAAATCGTGGTTTTTCATGTACATGGACTAAACATTTTTCATATCACTGACAGCATACAGTAAAACAGAAACTTTATGAAAGAAATGCAGAAATAAATTATTTACATGATCGTAGGCGAGTATCACCCCCATAGTGATTTCATGCATATTCAAATGTGTTATGCATCACCTCAGAGGAGAAAACGTAACAAAATTTGATTATGTACTGCTTCAAAACAAGCGACTTAATTGTGTAAATTACAACCCCTAGGAAACTACATTCTCCAGCTCAAGATTTGGTCTGATTGTTAGTTTTTATTTAAATAACTAGAATATCCACAACACCGAACTGCTATCTGCTACAGAAAAATTGTGTATGGTTGTTACCGGGAACTTGAGTTGTGTCCAGGTTGCATTTCCTTTTATTCGTTCACGCGAATAATCTCTCACCTTGCAGACAGGGGGAGGGAGGCATGGCATGATGGTTTCAGGTCAACCAGGCAGTCCACGTGTAGGACGAGGGGGAGAGAAAGGGAAAGACTGTGTGGCAGCTGGGCTTAAAATGCTTTACATTCGCGCAGTAGTAGTAATAATAGTAGCAGTAGTAGGAGCAGTAGTTGTGGCATCACTAGGCGCAACTTGGCACCCCCTCATCATTCTGCTGGCACTATTTTTGCTAAGTCCGAAGCTCTTAGCACCCTCGAGAGAAAATAACGTTCTGGCAACATGCCATATAGCGCCAGTTAGAGAGAAAATTTTCGCTGGCGGTACTGCCACGGTTAAGTCACAGAGGAAGGGACAGCTCAGGAAAGACGACAGTCTCTCCTAGGACCTGATTGGCGTAAAGAGGAGCAAATTTTTCTCCAGAATTTTCCTTTGGGATGAGAACTGAAATTTCCTGCCAATCATCATGGCCGGCTGCCCCCTGATGATGATAGAGCTGAAAACATTTATTGACATTGGATTAGATTAAGGGTAGGCTGGTCGGGTACCTAGTCCGGGACACCGTTGGTAAAAGCCCCTGCCCGGTGCTCTTTCGACGAGGGCTCGTTGTTGCTTGAGGTCCGAACTGGACAGGGCCGCCTCCCAGCCTTCCCACGTTGGTTAATTTATTATATCAATACTGGTATTTTGTTGACAAGCCCATACCATATGGTATAAGTTTGCCTAATTCTGTCCACAAAATTTGCTACAGCTCATGTATGAGAAAAAGCACAAAATAGAAAACAGTTCTGGTCCAGACTTGAGAATATACGCTCCCACACCAACCATAAAAGATATGTATGTAGGGCCACACGCGTTATAATGACCATTTATTTACTTTTGATTAGTTTATACTCTAGATATACATAATGTGCTATTTCTCATTCTGGCTGTGTTAAAGAATTGATGATTCGTTTTACTTCGGCGAGGTAAGACAAGGATAGCCAATCTTCAATTTCGTACATGTCAACGAACATTTACCGTGCCTCAGTAGTACATTCGTACAGAAAATTGCACCTAAATGACACAATTGCTTGCCCGGACACAAGCACGTACGTGTGCAAGCATAATTTCTTCACATTAATGTGGTTGTAAAATGTTTTAATTTGCTTTAAAAACAGAAATAAGTTTATGACAGTACAGTTAAAAAGCGTGCGATAAAACAAGTACGACTATAACAAAGGTTGCACAGGAGCAAAACTAGCTAACCGAGCAACAAATAAAAGGGTCTACGAACGGTTAACGTTGAACACCAATGCAATCAAAAGCAGGCGATCCAGTGGGGAAAAGCCGCGGACGCTGTCGTTTTATGCAGGTTATTTCTTAATTCCCCAGCAGACTTCAGGAACAGCCGCATTGCCACTAATCATTTATATTCCAGGAATATTAAACACAAATGTAAAGGAACAACAAACTGTGTACAATATTTAACCTCATTTCTAGAATTAAACTCCTCCTAAGGCTTGAAGTGAACTATGTCCAGCTGTACAGATATGAACAAGCTAATACCGATGAACAGGAACACAAATATTACAGTGCGTTTCGTTATCGGGAGGGCGCAGAGCTTGGCTTGCATCCTCAACGACGACGTGAAGAGGAGAAACGTGTCCAGCTCGGACTGAGGTACGTTACCGTACCCGAAGGGCCGCGCCATCAGCTCGAGGCCAACTTCCCTGACGTGATTACACGTCGAGCTGAGTCGGCTGGCTTGTACTAGCGGAATGAGGACAAGCGAGAGCCAAACGATGACGTTGAGCCAACCAGCCAGGAAGCGAGGCCACTGCTTCCATGGCGTACCCAACAGGGCGTAGAAACAGAGCACCGTTCTGGAGGCGACCCAGGTCAACTGTAGCGTGACACCCAGCGCTTGGCGCTGGTTGAGGTACCTGACACTCTTGCGGGCCTCTTCGACACCCCTAAAAAACTCGAGGAACGTCATCCTTTTCTCGCGTATGGCCTGGCACATGTTCTGGAGGTAAACGAGCACGAGCTGGCAGTGAATAGCATAGCTCGTAGCGATGGTCATGCTGACGATGTCATGGAATAGCAGCATCACCACGAGCGACATGAGCAGGAAGTAGTGTACTGTGCGCTCGCTTTCAGACACGTAAATCCACTCGAAGTTGAGCGTACCGCCGGCGTAAATATTGAGTACCTGCGACGCCACGGACGCGACGATCCAGAGGACGCCGGCGGCGTAGACGGCGTGCAGACGACGCGTTATGCGCTTCTTGGCTACGTTCCAGACGTCGGTGACGGTCAGTTGCAGGAAGACCTTTTCCATGAGCGCCTGGAACTGTTCGCTTTCGTGGGAACGCATGTGCAGGAAAGCAACGATGTACGCCCCAATCTGCATCGCCGCCGGCAGAAGGTACACTGCAAACCAGCTCCCGCCGCACGTCTGCACATTAGTATCACGAGCATTGAGTATACGTAAGGCACACAGCTTTTGAAAAACAGAGAACAGTAGGCATTACTTTGGTATAGTGTTGTTCACCGCCTTCAGGCAGTTGAACGACTTGACGTGCTACTTATCAAGTGCCGCCACTAAGCTGGCTGACTGCGAAGAGCCCCACAGTAATCGAGAGGAGGAAAGTATATGCCGGACGCCTAATAACATATGTGTAACAGCACAACGGAAGACAGTGCAATGCAATTCATACAATATTAACATGTTTGTCGTTATGGTTAAAGTTTCCGATGGCAAATTTATACATTGGCCAGAGCGAGGTTTACCGCTGACTACTAGTAAAAATATGAGCCATGTTTCCCTCTTATATGCTCTGGCTTAGTTACTGAAAACCTACTGCATGCTGAACCCTCCGGCAGTTTAGAAAAAAAGTGTTATGTTGCACACTTATTACACTGATACTATGTTTTAAATATTGAATTAGTTCCATTGGGTTGACTCTGCATGTACGGGACCTCGCGCACAGCACATTTAAAGAAAGCACGAGAGTATTACCGCATCATTGCCCCATCCGTAGTTCTTGATGGACGAGAAGTGGCTCTCCCAGGACGTGATGCCGTCCCTTCGGAAGCAGGATGCGTACTGGAGAATGTGTCCCAGGATTAGAACGACGAAGATGACCACGTTGTACATCACGTTGAGCGTCTGCAGCGCGGGCTGACATCGCTCGCGTTCGCTGGTCTCCACCAGGGGCCTCCATCCGACCATGGCGAGGAGCCGGAAGTAATGGCGGAGCACGCTCTTGCGGCAGAAGCTGAGCACCACCGACGTAGACACTTCCATGGGGCTGTGCATGTCCAGGAACACGCTCGAGCGAATTCCCACGTAACTACTGTTGCTGCACACGGTGGGCGGCGGAGAATTGCTCGAATCGGACGAGTGCCGGCTCTCGTCGCGCTTTTCCCTGACCAAGGGCGCGTCTTCTGCCGGAGTCACGATGATCTCCATTACGCTGACCTGCGCGAGAAAAAACAAAAAAAACAAAACATTCAGCAGTTGAGTCCCTCGGTACACGGTTGGCACCAGATTACTCCTAGAGAATTTTAAAACCAAGCTTTTTTTTTAAAAAAAAGAAGTGTCCCTAGCCCATTGAAACTAAATGAGGGTTATTGAGAACTGTATGACCATATACGCTGCACGTTTCTGTCTCCCATGTTAATTAGTGAAGCCAAATTTCGTACATTTTAATTACTGACTTGACGAACAAAATGTCAGTTCAAAATTTTTATGCCATCTTGAAAAACAGGTCTACAATATTTGCATCAAGTTCTCGTTTGCGCACTGTAGGTTTATTTGCAGATACGTTATTACGTGACCATCTGCTGACTCACGTCTCATGCTCAATGCGTGCGTAAGGCTCTACCGGTGATAAAGCTCCAGAGAGAAGCTACCTTTGTTCTCTAAGGCCCATCTTAACTGGGGCGCAGTAGTAGTCCCGTTGTAAAGTGGAATATTTTTTTTATTGTTTGAGTTGCTTTTTAAGGCGGCTAAAAAAGAACTGCTTTACGTAAAATGTAGGTTGGCACAAAATTTCTGACAGCTGTTTTTCAAGCGGTTCTACAACTTTTATATCGACATTTAGTTCCTGTACGAATCATTGAAAAGTTCAACAATTAGACTTTGAATAATAAGGTTTCATGAAAAATAATGCTGACTTGGCCACATGGCTCAAAACAACATTCAGCTTGTTTAACAAGACTGGTACACATCGGGTTTTTAAAGCACTGATCACTAAATATAATCAATTCCTTTGAGACCGTGTGGGACACCCGCTATCTGACCAACACGTAACGGCTTCGCCGAAATAGTTTATTCTAAGCACACTACCTTGGCGTGCAAAAATTTCTGGGCTGGTCTCAGTGAGGTCAAGTGATTATCGAGATAATTTGGGGTAAGAGACATTTTCCCTACGCGAGGGTGTTGTCGAAATGCTTCCTCTCTAGACTGTCGTGAACTGGTTCCGCGGCCATATTGTTTGCTGAACTGTCGTATGCGCCTCGCGCATACGACAGTCCAGCAAACGGAAGCGACCAGGGAGACTTCATAGCAAAATTCTATGGCAAGTGGGAAGGTGTGTAGAGAAATAAAGGTTAGAACTCCTGGACATACGAAGCGGCAATGTTCAGGCAGTGTTTCAGAGTTTACAGCTTGTGGTATCAAGCCGGTTATGAAATGTATCGAGTTTCTAGGACTCATAAAATAATTTTTTAAAATGTCGGCCAAATTTATTTAAAACCGCTTAATGAACACCGATGCCAATAGTGTGTTCGTGCGTTCGTGCAGTGTGCAAGAATGTGCCAGTTTTTGCCCCTTCCATGTTCGAACACCGTCAGATTAAGACCCATACCTTATATGTATATAATATTTGAACTGAATAGCTTACGAACGAATATTTGATTATGCTGTTAACTGCAGCCTGATTCACAGAGCTCTTTTGTTCGCCAGGCTGCTCATTAAGCTCCTTAGCTGGTTCCCGTTTTCTTCAATTTAATTGGTTATTTACCAAACGACCAAATACCTAAAACAGTATTGACATAATAAATCAGCCAACGTGGGAAGGCTGGGAGGCGGCCCTGTCCAGCTCGGACCTCAAGCAACAACAAGCCCTCGTCGAAAGAGCACGGGCAGCGGCTTTTACCAGCGGTGTCCGGGACTAGGGACACCGCCGATGAGCCTTCCAATGTGGCTTTCAATAAACATTTTAATAATCATCATCATCATTCAACGACACGCGGTTAAAGTTTGCTCCACATCGAACTCCGAATGCTTTCCTGATTTTACGTTGTACATTTTTTACGCAAATATGCTGCCTCGCAATGGCTTCATTCACAGTCATCATGCATGTTTGATAAACAAAAATTAGTTTAAGAAAGAAACTATTACAGCGATGTTTCTTGAAAAGGGAAAATTTGCAGGCGGAGAATAGTAATTATTACACCGTAATGACGCAGACTACGGAAGGGTGCGAATAATTCTCTCTTGCGCGAGGGAACCCAAATCAAATAACTTGGAGCTTGGAAACGTATATTGAAGCAAAACAGGCCGTCTTGCTTTGACTTGTCTATTAAAATATACGCACTGAACATATTCGTTGAAGCATTGCATACTGGGATATTGCACCATCATCGATATAAAGAGACTTTACGAAAAACTTGGACTCACTTCTGGCGTGCAGGAAGTATTTATAGACCTGAATAGGTGACTCTTGTGCGTTTAGAAGGCACAGGATGTGTACCGGATGCTATAACAGCTTCCTTCTGTGTATCACGCTGCAATCATATTTCCTGCCTTATGGAGTATTCTTTCTTCGCTAGAGTGGTGCGAGTACATATATTCTTTTACAATCGGGGCGACTAAACGAAATCAAAAACACGGAGCTTCCGCTATGTTTCTCGGCTCATGCTTCGGGCAAAATCGCGATAAGCGAAAAAATAATAGATTCTCGTTATACCGCACATTTGTATCGGCGAAGTAAATTTTGTATTCGGATTATATTTCTATAATGCTAAGCGTATTAACCCAGTGAACTGTTCTAGCACAAAGGAGGGGAGGGAAAACGGATAAATGGGAGAAAAAGTTTGTAGGTTTATCCAGTAGAATTATGCTTTCGGCCTGTACCTGTGATACCGGTCAGTGCGCATATATACCTTTCCATGATCCTTGCGGCAACAGGATGTGTTTTAACGCGATTGCGTTAGGTGCCCCGCTCTCAAAAAAAAAAAAAAAAAGGAAAAAAAAAGGGAAGAAAACTAACGACGTCGGCATTGGAAGGTAAAAATCACGGGCATGGCTCTGGAAGCTGATATGGCCTTGCACTGATTGGTTGTCGGATTATGTGACGTCATGTAGGGCCACCTTACATGGAGTATTTGTCAGGAGCTGCCCCCTCGGGTTTGTCAATTTAGAAGGGAGGATGAGGTAGAAATTGCTTAAAACCTGTTGCTTAGCGTGATGCTACATCAGGCTTCCATACACCAGCGCATTAACGGAGAACACGGACAAATGGTGCACGCACCACAAAGGGCTGCCTTGAACAAAGCTTTATTGCTTCACGCGAAGGAACATATACAGTACAGCGCCCATGCACCGCGCTAAAAAAAAAGAAAGTAGAAAGTATCGCTTAATCTGGCAGCAGCCCCACATTGCATAACGGCACAACCTCCATCGATATGGCAAGAAAAGAAAGCTGAAAATCCAGAACGCAAGATATCAGGAGACATAACATGACAACTACAACATTACTACCCATCGCTAGTTGGAAGTAAAAAAAAACGGCGCTCCTTTTCAGTCACGAACACCGATGGCGGGCTGAGACAGTCGATTGCTTTATCTCAGCTATCTGGCTGATTTGTTAGCATACTTATGAAGAACTGCGGTCGTACCCTAAAGGGGACAATGTTCTTTACACTATTTGCTGTAACTGGAGTGGATGCCGAGATGCCCATATCGAAATTCCGCCTGCTAGAACCCTTGCATTCCGAGCCAGAAATTCTACCCATATAGGCCCCGAAGGCTGGTTCGCACGGCCTGGTTATAAGTGCACATTTAAACAGCCAAGTCATATGATCTTTGACATAATGTGGCATCTTACAACTCTATGCTAATCAGTATACGTGAGATTAGGATCAATGATCTAGACTCGCAAAGCAGAGTTTTGATTCCAGTATTTAATATGCAGACAACTAAATTAAAAAAATCGGAAAAGTACCGTAGTTAACGATAGGCAGCGAACAGCTTGAGATATATGGAAATGCATTTACTTAGAGTTGGTAACGACCATAGATTGGCATCACGGGAGTGGAATGGTAGAGAGTATTTGGCAGGTACCCCGAAGTTACCGGTATCCGTCGAGAAGAAAGTATACTACACTTGTACCTTACCAGTTTTAGAAAAAAACTGGATGAACAGTAGAGGCTATCGAAAAGGGTTGGGTTCAGATTGCGGAAAACACAGTGAGGCATGACCGGAAGTTGATTGAAAGAAAGGAAGACAGCGGAGTGGGGACATAACCAAGGTGCATTAATGGCATCCTATTAGAAACCAAGAAGAAAACATTGACATGTGTATGTGATGCGAAGGGAAGAGAGCTGATGGTCACCAACTGAAACGGATTGAATTTCAGGAGAATGAGAGCATATCATGGCGCGGCTGAAAGTTAGGTGGGCGGAAGTTTGCGAGAATAAGGTGGATGCAGCTGGTTCGGCACAAGGCTGCTCGAGGAAAGTCATTTGTCCAGAAGGGGACGTAGTCAGGTGGTGATGACGTGTACTTTTGCCGTACAGCTGCAGCACTGCAAATACTGTCAACAGAAATGTGCCATAGCGGAGTACATCACTTTTCGGCTGCGAAGACCAACAGTGGCGAACATAATTCGTTGCTTTTCTCTTTGTGACCTTGGTGTAACATAGATGCAACAGGGACGCTCGCATATCGACGCACGCGACAAGTGGCTTGTTGTAAAACACCTGGGCGTTGAGATTTATCGTTACAGCTCTGCATATTGACGTCGCACTATACTATCCGTACAGAGATCTCTATAGCGCGGTTTCTCCCTCAGCGCGTCCCGTACAGGTGCGGACGAAGCACGCTTTTCTCATCATCATCATCATCATCATCATCATCATCATCATCATCATCATCATCATCATCATCCTGACTATACTCACTGCAAGGCGAAGGCCTCTCCCATTTTTCTCCACTTAACCCGGTTCTGTGCTAGCTGCATCCACTTGATCCCTGCGAACTTAACCTCATCCGCCCACCTAACTTTCTGCCGCCCCCTGCTACGCTTTCCCTCCCTTGGAATCCAGTTTGTTACCCTAAGCGACCATCGGTTATCCTCTCTTCGCACTACATATCCTGCCCATGTCCATTTCTTCTTAATTTCCACTAGAATGTCGGTAACTTGAGTTATTTCTCTGACCCCCTCTGCACGCTTTCTATCTCTTAATGTTACCCCTACAATTTTTCGTTCCGTAGCCCTCTGGGTTCTCCCCAACTTAAGTAGAACTTTCTTGGTTAGCCTCCACGTTTCAGCCCCATAGGTGAGTACAGGCAAGATGCAACTGTTGTATACTTTCCTCTTTAGCGATACCGGTAAGCTGCTAGTCATAATCTGTGAGTGCTTGCCAAATGCGCTCCATCCCAATCTTATTCTTCTTGTTATTTCTTTTTCATGGTCTGGATCTGCGGTTATTACTTGTCCTAAGTAGACATATTCGCCTACTACTTCCAGTACTTCGCTACCTAATGTAAACTGCTGTTCCTTCCCGAGGCTGTTAAACATTACTTTGTCTTCTGCATATTGAGTTTCAAGCCTACCTTTCTACTTTTACTGTCTAGGTCACCAATCATTATTTGCAGTTCATCCTCCGAGTTGCTTAGCAAGTCAATGTCATCAGCAAATCGCAGATTACTGAGGTATTCTCCATCTACCCTTATCCCTAACTGCTCCCATTCCAGGTCTCTGAATACTTCCTCTAAGCAAGCTGTGAATAGTACTGGGGAGATTGTGTCTCCTTGCCTAACACCTTTCTTTATGGGAATTTTGTTACTTTCTTTATGCAGAACTATGGTTGCTGTGGTCGCTTAGGGTAACAAACTGGATTCCAAGGGAAGGAAAGCGTAGCAGGGGGCGGCAGAAAGTTAGGTGGGCGGATGAGGTTAAGAACTTCGCAGGGGTTAAGTGGATGCAGCTAGCACAGAACCGGGTAAGTGGAGAAATATGGGAGAGGCCTTCGCCCTGCAGTGGGTATAGTCAGGCTGATGATGATGATGATGATGATGGTTGCTGTGCAGCCACTATATATATATATCTTCCAGCACCTTCACGTACGGCTCGTCTACCCCCTGATTTCGCAATGCCTGCATCACCGCCGAGGTTTGAACTAGGTCAAATGCTTTTTCGTAATCAATAAATGATATGTATAAGGGCTGGTTATATTCCGAGCATTTTTCTATCACCTGATCGATGGTATTGATATGTGTCGGGTTCAGGGGGCGAGCTTCACCGCAGCGGGCTCAAGAGGCGACGATGCATCGAGGCGGAAGACAGCCAGGGAGGAGAGGCAAAAAGTAAAGTTTATATACACTTTTTACATACTGAAGAAGGTACAAGCCATGAGAGAAAAACGGAGCTTTCTGTCCAAATAAACTCCGTCAGTTAAATATGGTTTGGTGTCCCCAGTTCCCTAGCTGGGGAAACAAAGTTCATCGATGCTATCCAATCAGTGGGGGCAAGGGATCACTTGGTGAACCTCCTTGCACATCTTCCGGTGGCGAGGGCAAATCTTCTGATGTCGATGACGATTTTGTGCGGGCGATGGAGTTTCGGTACCAGGGCAAAATGGTCCGAGAAGTCGCCTATTGACGGTGGTCATTCACCCCGCAAAAATTCCAAGGGGGCCACCTGCTTGCCTCGAGAATTCGGCGAGCGGGGTCAATGCTGCTCGGCGACGCGTCTCGTGCCCATTAAGCACAAGAATAGGTGCCCTGTTGTCGCCGTCGCTTCGCTGCTTTTGTTCGCAGTCGCTCGCCGGCGTCGGCTAAGTACGCTTCCATTGTGAGCTGCTGAAGCCTGGCCGGAACTCCGGTTACAACAGCCTCCATTGTCAGCTACTGAAGTCTGGCGGGAACGCCGGTCACAACAGCCCGTCCGCCGCCCGAAGAGGTCTCGTAGTGTTAGCAGCCAACGCTGCACCCCGTAGAGACCTGGAGTTGGTTCAGCCTGGTCGGTCTGGCCACGTCAAACGAACCAGCCATCTGGTTCCTGCTTCCTTGTTGAACAGCGCTAGCAGACTCAGCCACTCAAAGCCCAAAACACAGCTAGCAGCGGAGCAAAACAAACTCTGAGAAGTGCCAGGCTGCCTTCATCACAATGATTGCCATTTCAAAGTAAAGAAAACAAAATAAAATTCGTCCAGAGAATTTTAAGTTTTCTTCCAAAAGTGACCATGTCTGAGAGACAAGGAAAAAAAAAACAAGATTTTTTTTTGGCAAATATGCTAGCTAAAATTTTGATCCATGTCGTAACATGAAAGATGCCATAGAAGGCCACTTCTTGTGAGAATATATCCCAAGGTGGAGCGGTAGGTAAACGATAGTAAGAACAGCATCAGCAACAACAACAACAAAAAAAACGACTACGCAAGAAAAAAAGAGAAAAATATATGCGTAGCCAGTTAACATCTAGGAGCCCAACCAGAAAGCTTTACCCAGGGAAACTTCGGCTGAGGCCATCAGCGTTAGCATTATCGCGCCCCTTTCTATAACGCACGTCAAATGCGTGCTCCTGCAAGGCTAGACTCCAGCGAAGCAGCCTGCCATTTTTGGCTGACATATTACGAAGCCAAGTCAAAGGACAAAGGTCAGTCTCTACAAGAAACGGAAACCTACCAAATAACACTGCAGCTTCTGAATCGCCCACACGAGACAGGCGCATTCCTTTTCTGATGCACTATAGGCCTGCTCGCGTAGGGTGAGCTTCCTACTTACAAATACAACAGGGTGCTCCTCCCCATTGTCATCTTGCTGGCTGAGGACGGCCCCCATACCGCGGTCACTCGCGTTGCATTGTAGCACAAACTGACGCGTGTAGTCTGGAGTTCTCAAAACAGGCTGACTGGCCAGAACCGCTTTCAGGGCCAGAAAAGAGCGTTTGTTGTCCGAATTCCATTCTACTTTGACAGGTTCATTCTTTCGCAAACTGTCGTTAAGGGAGCTGGCGATTTCGGAAAAATTGCGGATATAATGTTGATAGTATCCGGTTAGTCCGAGGAATGAACGAATATCTGTCTTGGTGACTGGCCTGGGGACTTCGGATATTGCCGCTACTCTTAGTTCTAGCGGGTGCCGATAACCGCGTCCGACAATGTGACCCAAGTAAGTCACTTGAGCTTTTCCCAACTGACATTTCTCCGCTCTCACAGTCAAGTCTGCCTCACGTAACCGTGTCAGTACATCCCTCAAATGACAGAGGTGTTCCTCCCAGCTCTTAGAAAAGACAGCTATGTCATCTAAATATGGAAGAGCGTAGTCCCCCATACCGTGCAGCACACGGTCCATGAGGCGGGAAAAACAAAAGGGCGCGTTTTTGAGCCCAAAAGTAAGGACGAGAGGACGAAACGTTCCTAGAGGGGAAATAAAAGTGGCGATTCGGCTCGCTTTCTCGGTCAGAGGCACCTGCCAATATCCCCTTGTGAGGTCCAGCGTGGATATACAATGAGCACCACTTATGGCCTCAACCCTTTCCTCAAGATTCGGAATCGGGTAGCTCTGATCACGTGTGATCTCATTCAGACGGCGGTAGTCGATACATGGACTAGGGTCTTTACCTGGCGCCTCAACCAATATGATGGCGGACGTGTATTCACTCTCGGATGGTACAATCAGCCCCATGTCTAACATCCGCTGAATCTCAGTTGCCAATATTTCCTCCTGCCGGGGTGAAACACGGTAAGGCCTGCACCGGATGGGCTTGTCGCAAATTAGCTCTATATCATGTGCGATCAAGTTAGTCCAGCCGGGCCGGTCAACGAAGCAATCTCTGAACTCTCGCAGAAGCGTTCCTAGCTCTTCTTTCTGTTTATCTTCCAGTTTGGCGTCGCATTCAATTTTCTGGCGAAGGTTTTCGAGTGCGGAATCTAGTTGTACTTCTGGGAAAAAAAAAAATCATTTTCCATCTCTTCAGGAACATTTAGAGCGAGCTTCACAACGGCTTCCCTCTGTATGTACGGTTTCATTAAATTGGTGTGGTAGATCCTCACCTCTTTGCATTATTGATATAAACAGCGCGAACACGAAAACAAGGGACAAGAAACACGAAAGCCACAGTACATGCGCTTGTACTGTCCCTTGTTTTTGTGTTCGCGCTGTTTATATCAATAATGAATAAGTACCAACTCGCCCAACAAAGTATCTTGGTAAACCTCTTTGCGTCTTCCCGGCATTCTAATAACATAGTGTCCGAAATCTGCTGTACAACCTCTGCGGGACCCTCCCATAAAACATCTAGTTTGTTCTTCCGCGACGCAGTCAGTAAGAGCACTTTGTCTCCAACAGCAAAAGGTCGTTTTCGGGCGTTCCGGTCGTAATATAGTTTCGCCTTGCCCTGAGCTGATTTCATGTTAGCCTCCACTAGTTCGCGACACGACTGAAGACGTTCTAGTAGCTGCAACACATACTCAATCACTGTGGGGTCCTCTCCGCGCCCTTCCCAAGCCTCGCGCAGCATCTGAAGTGGGGACCTCATAGAACGGCCGTACACTAGTTCTGCTGGGCTGAAGCCGGTGGCCTCATGTGGCACGGACCTCAACGCAAACATGGTAGCTGGCAAGGAAGCCTCCCAATCTGTTTTGTTTTCATGGCCCAAAGCCCTTAGTACTCTTTTCAACACGGAGTGCCAGGCCTCTACACTGTTGCTCTGTGGGTGCCGCACGGAACTGTGTATAGTGCGAATACCGCATCTCTCAAAGAAGGTAGTTGTCAGAGCGCTGGTAGAGACGCTGCCCTGATCACTCTGCACTTCGGCCGGAAAACCCACTCGAGAAAACACAGAAAGCAGCGCTTCGACCACCTCTACCGAGCTTACTTTCTTAAGTGGGACGGCTTCCGGGAATTCGGTGGCCGGACATATTATAGTCAAAATATATCTGCAACCTGACGTAGTTACAGGCAACGGTCCCACTACATCTACAACAACACGCCAGAAGGGCTCTGTGATTAGTTCAGTTCAGTCGTTCAGTCGTGTCCGACTCTTCGTGACCCTATTGACCATGTCACGCCACGCTTTCCGGTCTCTCACTATCTTCCTAACATCACATAACTTCATCTGCAGTGCCTCGAGGATGCCATCTAACCATCGCGTTCGCTGCCTACCCCTTCTCCGGCGACCCTCAACCTTTCCCAACATCAAATCTTTCTCCAGCGACTCCTCTCTTCTCATCAGATGACCAAAGTAGCTGAGCTTTAACTTTATAATTTGACCCTGCAATGAGCAGTCAGGGTTTATGGTGGACAATATTGACTGATTTGATCTTCTGGCATTCCAAGGAACTCTCAAGAGTCTTCGCCAGCACTAATTTCATCGGTGCCTTTCTTGTCTCGTGTGGTTTGCCAATTCTCTGGCAAGTGTCGCATGTCTGAAGAAATTTTTCGACGTCTTTAAAACATCCGGGCCAGTAGAATTCTCTCAGCAGCCTATCTTTAGTTTTTTTTTTTATACCCAAGTGACAGGCCGAACCTTTCCCATGCGAGAGGGCGAGAACTTCAGCCCTATACTTAGACGGGACAACAAGCTTGTCGTGTTCCACTCCTTTCCTGTCCTTATGCTGGGGATACCATAGGCCAGACCGGCGCTGGAAAGCGATGTTTTTGCGTGACACATCCGTTTCGCTTTGGTCGCTCAAGTTTTTCAGAGACTGATCTCTCTCTTGCTCAGCGGCAAACATTTCGCGGTCCACACGAAGGAGCTCGAGAAATCCCTCTGAATGCGGCAGCACCAGATTCGTAGTGACTTCCTCTCCTGGCACAGATTGAGCAGCTGCACATAATTCGGGACAGTCAGTGTAGCCAGCACCGCTATCGGTGCTTTCTAGATCAGCGCTATTAGTGAGTAAATCCTGTTGCTGCTCGCCACCGTGATCCTACACTTGGCTTATAGTTTCATGCTTACCCTTTTCCTCTAGCTTCGTCTGCGTTGCGATTTCTCGCGCCTTCGCACGTGTGAGAGCCTGGACAGCATGGTCTCCAAAACGCAGCCCCTTTTCCCTGAGCAGCATGTCCGAGCGACTGGAAAATATGTAGGGATACTGCTCGGGTAGGTTTTGAGAGACGGCTGCCTCAGTGTGAAGCACCCCGAACGGTCCCTCGATCTCGACACGGGCAATCGGCAGAGATACGCTATTCTCCTCAACCACCTGCAGTATCCAGGCGCATTCACCCGTGAATTCTCCAGCCCTAACGTATTCAGGGTGGATGACGTCCATTGTAGCAGCGGAGTCATGGTGAACTTTGCGTGGTTTGTCATTTACGGTCAGATCCCTAAAATAAGGCTGCAACAATCGCAAGTTGTCGTCCTCGTTATCCAGAAACGAAAACACCACTTTTGGATTACGGCAGCCGGCCGCTACGTGCCCAGGCTGCTGGAAGCGGAAGCAGACGACCGGCTTCTTAGATTTGAAAACCTTTTCTTTCCTCGCGTGTTCCTTCGAGCTGCTTACTGCACCTTTTTGTTGTGCAACAGGGATATTAGACGACGCAATTCCCACTTTTCCCTGTGTGTGAGAGTGCGCCCGATTATCCCTACCGACTTTCGCACTGGATCTGATGCGTGCTTTCTCCGATTCTTGATGGGTCGCGAACTCGCCAGCTAATTCTGCCGCGCGTTCCAAAGTCTTTCTGCAGGGCCTATCCTGCACCCATTGGCGCATTTCCTCTCCCAGGCTACCGTAAAACTGTTCAAGGCAGATTACCCCAATGACGCTATCGCGACTGTCA
This sequence comes from Amblyomma maculatum, assembly GCF_055883805.1. NCBI lineage: Eukaryota > Metazoa > Arthropoda > Arachnida > Ixodida > Ixodidae > Amblyomma > Amblyomma maculatum. The sequence continues at coordinate 201,099,620 of NC_139347.1, read as the reverse complement.
TAAGCCTCTTCACCTTTCAGCCATTCGATCAGATCTGCTTTCAATTTGTACGAAAAGTCCTGAAACGTCTCGCCTTGCTTCCGTGCTGCCTCTCGAAAGCGGCGTCGGAATGCATCAGCTGATAGCCGGTACTTTTTAAGGAGAGCTGCCTTAACTTTATCGTACCTTTCGGCATCCTCTTTCGACAATCTGGCAATTGCTTCAGCCGCTTCACAAGAAAGTACGTTTAATATTTTCTGGGGCCAGATGTCCCGCTGAATTCCCTCCTTTTCACAGATCCTTTCAAAATTTACGAGGAACAGCCCAATGTCCTCGTTTGTCTTGTAGGGCTGCAGGAGATCTTTCATTTTTATTGTTGCGCCCGTCGGAATAACCTGATTGTTAGAATTATTTCCAGCGCACGTTGCCTCAGCAATTTGAAGATCTAACTGCCTGAGTGCAATTTTCCTCTCTGCTTTTTTAGCCTCAAGTCTGATGGCCTCTTCTTTAGCCTCCCTGGATTTCTCCTGAATGACATCCCAAGGCTCCGAAATTTCATTGCCATCCGCCCCACACTCCTGAATAGCCTCAATAAGCTGTGGCTTTCTATGGCTTTTCCCCACCTCAATACCAAGCTCTTCGCAAAGCAAAATCAACTCCTATTTCTTAACTTGCTGATGTCCATGGCCACTTTTGAACGATGACTTTCGTAAAACACTGCTGCTTCAAAAGCACAAAATGAAATCTACTAGTTTTGATAAAGTCCCTGAGTTATCAAACCTGGCAAATTCTCAGAGAAAGTCAAGCGCTCACCATATCTGATGCCAGGACCAAGCGTGGACGATTCCACCGCAGCCAACCAGTTGAAGTGAGTCGGGTTTAGGGGGCGAGCTTCACCGCAGCGGGCTCAGGAGGCGACGATGCATCGAGGTGGAAGACAGCCAGGGAGGAGAAGCAAAAAGTAAAGTTTATACACAGTTTTTACATACTGAAGAAGGTACAAGCCATGAGAGGAAAACGGAGCTCTCTGTCCAAACAAAATCCGTCAGTTAAATATGGTTTGGTATCCCGAGTTTCCTAGCTGGGGAAACAAAGTTCATCGATGCTATCCAATCAGTGGGGTCAAGGGATCACTCGAGGTGCCGCCCACTGCCGAGGGTGAACCTCTTTGCACATCTTCCGGTGGCGAGGGCAAATCTTCTGATGTCGATGACGATTCTGGGCGGGCGATGGAGTTTCGGTACCAGGGCAAAATGGTCCGAGAAGTCACCAATTGACGGTGGTCATTCACCCCGCGACATTCCATGGGGGCCACCTGCTTGCCTTGAAAATTCGGCTAGCGGGGCCAATGCTGTTCGGCGAAGCGTCTCGTGCAAGAATAGGTGCCCTGTTGTCGCCGTCGCTTCGCTGCTTTTGTTCGCAGTCGCTCGCCGGCGTCCGCTAAGTACGCCTCCATTTTGAGCTGCTGAAGCCTGGCCGGAACTCCGGTTACAACAGCCTCCATTGTCAGCTACTGAAGTCTGGCGGGAACGCCGGTCACAACAGTATGGATATGATCGATAGTAGAGTACCGTTTCCGAAAACCGGCTTGATCCTTTGCTTGATTGCAGCTAAGGTTGTCCTGATTCTGTTAGCGATTACCTTAGTAAATACCTTATACGTAACAGAGAGTAAGCTGATTGGTCGGTAATTTTTAAGGTCCTCAGAATCCCCTTTCTTATGAATGAGGATGATGTTTGCATTCTTCCATGATTCCGGTACCGTCGATGACACCAGGCACTGCGTATAAAGAGCAGCCAGTTTTTCTAGCGCGATAACCCCTCCGCCCCCCCCCCCCCCCAACCCGTCCTTCAACAAATCTATAGTTATCTGATCCTCTCCAGCGGCTTTCCCACTTTTCATAGTTTCTGTTGCTTTCTTCACCTCGTCCTTTGTCACTGGTGGAACGTCTGACTGTTTTTCCCTACCGCCAATCTCATTACGGTCCTGATTACTTTGGCTACTGCAGATGTCTGTATAGAACTGCTCGGCTACTTTGACTATCTTGTCCATATTCGTGATGGCGTTGCCCGCCTTGTCCCTTATCGCATACATCTGGTTTTTGCCTATGCCCAATTTCTTCTTTACCTCTAAGGATTCCCCCGTTCTTTACAGCATGCTCAATTTTCTCCATGTTATGCTTCCTTATATCGGCCGCCTTGCGCTTATTGATTAGCATTGATATCTCGGCCAATTGGTCTGTTGGATAGGAAGCTTTCATACTCTGGCGTTTCTTAATCAAATCTTTCGTCTCCTTAGACAGCTTACCGGTATCCTCTCTAACTATCCTACTGCCTACTTCTACCGCGCATTCAGTAATGATATCTCTGAAATTATTGTTGATTGCTTTTAGGGTAATGTCGCCATGCTCGTTTAGAGCTGAATGTCTATTCTGTAGCGGGATCCTGAACTCTTCTGCCCTTTGCCTCAGCGCTAATTCGTTGATGGGCTTCATTCTTACTAATTTGTTGCGTTCCTTCTTCAGATTTAGGCTAATTCGGGACCTCACCATCCTGTGGTCACTACATCGCCCTTTCCCGATTACCTCTACATATTGCACAATGGCGGGGGTTGAACACATTATGATGTCAATTTCATTTTTAGTCTCCCCGTTAGGTCTTTTCCATTTCCATTTCCGGTTCTTCAGTTTGCTGAAGAAGGTATTCATGATTCTTAAGTTATTGCGCTCGGCAAACTCAACTAGTAACTCCCCCCTGCTATTCCTAGAACCAATGCCATAGTTCCCTTCTGCCTGGTCTCCTGCCTGCTTTTTTCCTACCTTGGCATTGAAGTCGCCCATTAGTACAGTATACTGCGTCTTTACTTTTTATGATTGCCGATTCTACATCTTCGTAGAAGTTTTCAACTGTCTGGTCATCATAACTACATGTGGGTGCATGGGCCTGTACAACGTTCAGTTTATATCGCTTATTAAGCCTAATTACGATGCCTGCCACCCTCTCATTAATACTATAGAATTCATCTATATTGCCCGCTATATACTTATTGACAAGGAAACCTGCTCCTAGTTGTCGCCTCTCTGGTAAACCTCGATAGCATAGTACATGGCCATCCTTCAGTACAGTATATGCCTCATTCGGCCTCCTAACCTCACTAAGCCCTGTGATATCCCATTTCATACCTTCTAGTTCCTCTAACAGCACTGCTAAACTAGCTTCACTAGCTAGGGTTCTAGCGTTAAACGTTGCCAGGGTCAGTTTCCAATGGCGGCCTGTCCAACAGAGCCAGGTATTCTTAGCACCCCCTGCTGAGTCACAGGTCTGACCGCCGCCGTGGTCAGTTGTTCCGCAGCCGCTGGTGACTGAGGGCCGGGGTTTTATGGAGTTTATCATAGGAGGTTGCGGCCAATTACTGCACCAGGGTGGCCAACTCCTGTTCTGGTGAGGGAGTGCGTTGCTGGATGTGTTCACCGGCATCAGGTCGCATCCAAAACCTGTTTATGCAATTCGTGCCTGTGAACTATATCCTATAAAGCTGTTTCTAGCAAACACCTGTTCAAAAGGTTTAAATGTCTAACATTCTAGGAGTGGTGAAAGCCACTGGCTTTAGGAACGGCACCTTAAGTAGCGCTACAAGCACTTTGCTGGCAGTTGGCGTTTGTTAGGGGACCGATATGAGGCCTCGAATCTATAGCTCGTTCAAGCTGCTTGGGCTCGACCAAAGCTTAAGGCTCACCGGACATACCACCCCGGCGATTATAACACAGAGGCTTCATCACACTATCTTCACCGCTCTTCCTCTGCCAACAAGCCTTTGCGCCGTTCGAGGGCTCACACCGGCCTGCACTGTTGAGATATGCACCTGCTGACGAAACTATACTGCTTTGATAGGTTGCAAAGTTCTTGAGCTTCAACATTATGGCATTGCATTATGGCAGCCGCGATGGCATTCGACCCGACCCTGACAAGCTTGCTGCAGTTTTGAACTTTGCACGCCCTCAGCGGACTAAGGAACTACGCAGTTTCCTTGGCCTGTCTTCGTACTTTCGCCGTTTCATTCGAAATTTCGCTACCATTGCTGCACCGCTCCACCGCCTCCTTACAGACCGTACTACTTTCAATTGGTCCGAAGAATGCGAAAAAGCTTTCCAAACCCTAAAGAATGCCCTCACTTCGGACCCTGTTCTCGCTCACTTCGACGACACTGCTGCCACCATTCTTCACACCGATGCCAGCAGCCTCGGTATCGGCGCCATACTTCTGCAACGTGATACCGCTTCTCGGGAAAAGGTAATTGCGTTTGCCAGTCGAACTCTAACACTAGCGGAACGCAACTACACCATCACTGAGCAAGAGTGCCTAGCCGTCGTTTGGGCAGTTCAGAAATTCCGCCCCTACCTCTACGGCCGCCATTTCAAGATCGTTACCGATCACCACGCTCTGTGCTGGTTATCAACCCTCAAAAATTTGACTGGACGCCTGGGCCGTTGGATTCTGCGTTTGCAGGAGTACCACTTTGATGTCATATTCAAATCGGGACGCAAACATCGAGATGCCGATGCTCTTTCCCGCTGCCCGCTATCAGAATCGCCACCTAGTGCTTCCTCGAGCCTTCCTGCGTGCACCCTCGACGTCCCAATGTCGTCCAGAGCCCCAACCTTAACCTGTGCTACTCTTGCCGCTGCTCCAGATCGCTACGCCATTATTTCAAACCAGCGAGCAGATCCCTACTGTATTTCCCTAATCAACCTTCTCACCGGTGCTTCTCACCCTCCTACCGCTAGGATGCGCAGGCAACTCCAAAAGTTCAAACTTGACAACGGCGTGCTCTCCCGTTATATTTATTGCTCCGAAGGCACCCGTTGGGTCCCCGTTATTCCGAGAGCGCTTCGCACCCGTATCCTGGCGGCTTTCCACGATGATGCTACAGCCGGTCACTTAGGCTTTCATAAAACTTACCACCGCGTGAAAGCCCGTTTCTTCTGGCCAGGCCTCGCCTCAAGTGTGGCAAAATACGTCGCCTCTTGTCTGCCATGTCAGCGCCGCAAACGGCCCACTTCTCCTCCTGCTGGCCTACTACAGCCGCTACCTTGCCCTGCTACTCCTTTTGCCGTTGTTGGCATAGACTTATACGGGCCACTTCCATTGTCCGCACGAGGTAATCGCTGGATCGTCACCGCCGTCGACCACCTAACACGCTACGCTGAGACCACTTCCCTGCCTAATGGCTCAGCACATGAGGTCGCGACCTTCTTTTTGGAATCGCTCGTACTGCGCCATGGGGCCCCTCAAGTGCTTCTCAGCGATCGTGGTCGGACATTTCTGTCGAAGATTGTAGCCGAAGTTATTGAAGCCTCAACCACACATCACAAATTGACCTCCAGCTATCACCCGCAGACCAATGGGTTGACTGAGCGGTTCCACCGCACGCTTTCTGACATGTTGTCTATGTATGTCGACCAGGACCACCGAAACTGGGACGTAATACTTCCTTTTGTTACGTTCGCCTACAATACGGCTGTACAGCGGACCACAGGTTACACCCCGTTTTTCCTCGTTTACGGCCGTTCTCCCGCTACCTTTCTTGACGCCTCTTTTCTTTCTACACATGCCAGTTCCTCATCCTCTCTTCCTGACCAGTTCCTTTCCCGAGTGGCCAAATCACGCCGGCTTGCTCGCCTCAACACGGAAGCTAGCCAGGAAGACCGCAAGTACCGCTATGATGCAACCCATCGCCAAGTTTCGTTCCGTCCCGGCGACGAGGTGTTACTTTGGACCCCATTACGCACTCCTGGCCTTTGTGACAAGTTACAGCACCGTTACATTGGTCCTTACACAGTTCTTGCAAAAACCTCCCCGGTCAACTATCGCGTCTCCCCTGTTTACCCTCCTCCGGACTGTCGTTACCGTGGCACTGAAGTTGTCCACGTTTCACGTATGAAACCTTTTGTTCGGCGCATTCCTGCGGACTAATTGCGGCCAGGCTGGCCGATTGAACTGCGCGGGCGAAATAGTGTGAGCACTGTGTGGCGCTTCATCTTCCACACTGCTGAACGTGCTGCTTCATCTTTATCCTGCTCCCTCTTGTAGATACCCATCGTCATCGCGGAGTGTGTTTGGCTGCAGTGTGCGACCAAGGCTTCAGGTCTGTAATAAAGCCTGATTCCCCAAGTCCGACCTTCGCGTTACCTTACAATATATTGAAGAGGGGTTTATTGGGAGTTATTCGGAGGACTGGAGACGGTGACCGGTGACACAAGGCGATTGTAGAGCGAGGCACAATCTCGTCCGAACAAGACGGTCCGAGCTCTCAGTGCGCGCGCCAGCTGATCGGCGTCTTCATCGTCGTTAGTGTCGGCGCTGTATCATCTTCTTTACAATTGCCCCGGCGGAAAGAGGGAGACATCCTGGCGACTTAAGGCGAGGGTATGACAAGGGGATCGTAGTATGGCTTAAGTCGACTGACGTGAAAAACTTTTCGCCCGCGGCGACGGTGGTCTGAAGAAGGCGTTGCCGGCTCCACGACGTAGTCAACTGGTGATGTACGCTCTAATACACGATAAGGGCCATGATACTTTGCAGATAATGTGAAATCAGCAGGAACACAGAGCCAGACGAGGGTGTTGATAGGAAAGTCAGCAGCGGCTTTGACGTGATCGCTCTCATTTCGGCGAAGATCTTGAATGTCCGACGTGAATGAGCGCGCCAGCTGACGGCACTGCTCAGCATTACTGGCAACAGCAGAAAGAGAAGTGTACTCTGAAGTGTCGGGGTGGTAAGGCAGTATGGTGTCCAGTAGACAGGAAGGCTCACGGCCGTATAGGAGAAAGAATGGGGAAATCCAGTCGTTGCCTGAGACGCTGTGTTATAGGCATAGGTGATGTATGGAAGCACCTATTCCAATTAGACGCGTCAGAAGAAACATACGTGGCGAGCATGTCACCAAGCGTTCGGTTAAACTTTTCTGTGAGGCCGTTAGTTTGAGGATGGTAAGCTGTGGTGGTTCGATGTATTTTTTGGCAAGCTTCCAACAGCTCGCTGACCACGCGAGATAGGAAGACGCGGCCGCGGTCACTGAGAAGTTCACGAGGAGACCCGTGACGTAGAACGAAGTGACGCAGGATGAAAGAGGCGACGTCACGAGCACTAGCCGTAGGCAGGGCTGCAGTCTCCGCGTAGCGAGTGAGGTGATCCATGGCGACTATTATCCAGCGGTTGCCTGATGTCGAAGATGGAAGGGGACCATAGAGGTCGATGCCGACACGATTAAAGGGTCGCGCTGGACAAGGCAATGGCTCTAATGGGCCGGCGGAGGGGCGCGGAGACGATGTCCGTTGCTGACAAGCAGTACAGGACCGAATATAGCGGCGGACAAAGTTGTACATTCCCCACCAGTAGTACCGCTGGCGAAGACGCTCGTATTTCTTCAACAGACCAGCATGTGCGCTTTGCGGGTCGGCATGGTGATGTGCACAAATGTCTGTGCGAAGATGGCGGGGAATGACCAAGAGCCATTTGCGACCTTCCGGGCGATAACTTTTGCGATACAGCAGAGCACCCCGGATCGTAAAATGGGAAGCTTGGCGACGAAGGGCTCGCGGGAGTGAAGATGTTGAGGACGCGGTGAGGACGTCTAGGAGGGAAGATATCCAGAGATCCCGGCATTGTTCAAAAGGCAGGTCGTCGGAGGTGAGGGCTGCAACGGAGGGTTCGGATATCGAGTGCGAGGGTGCAGGAGAAGGCAGCGGCGAGCGCGAGAAGGCTCCAGCGTCGGAGTCTTTGCGTCCCGATCGATATATCACTTCAAAGTCAAAGTCTTGAAGGCGAAGAGCAACAGCGGCCGAGGTGCCCAGAAGGGTCGTTCAGGGAAGCCAACCAGCAGAGGGCATGGTAGTCGGTTATGAGGTTGAAGCGGCGGCCATGCAAGTAAGGGCGGAACTTCGTTAAGGCCCACACGATTGCAAGATGCTTCTGTCTGTGACGGTGTAGTTAGATTCAGCTTTCGTTAGCGCTCGGCTAGCGTAAGCAACCACGTATTCGGAAAAGCCTTGCTTGCGTTGAGCAAGAACAGCACCGAGGCCGATGCCGCTGGCGTCAGTGTGCACCTCTGTAGGAGCGGATGGGTCGTAATGGAGGAGAATGGGCGGTGAAGTTAGTAGACTTCGGAGCGTAGTGAAAGCATCGTCGCAGAATGGGGTCCATGTACACAAGTCGGTGGGGCCATTAAGCAATTTTGTAAGCGGTGCAATGATGGTAGCGAAATTGCGGACAAAACGGCGAAAATATGAGCATAGGCCGACGAAGCTGCTCAGCTTTTTAGCAGACGTCGGTTTCGGGAATTCAGTGACCGCACGTGGTTGGTCGGGATCGGGCAGGGCGCCATCTTTGGACACGACATGACCCAGTATTGTCAGCTTGCAGGCGCCAAAACGACATTTCTTGAGGTTAAGTTGGAGACCGGCGCCAGTGAGACAGCTCATGTTTTGGTGCAAGCGCACGAGGTGCGTCGAAAAATCGGGAGAGAAAACTAAATAACAAAGACAAATGTTCCATTTGAGGCCGCGTAATATGTTGTCCATCATTCGCTCAAACGTAGCAGGAGCGTTGCAAAGACCAAGCGTCATCACAGTGAACTCATATAGTCCATCAGGGGTAACAACGGCTGTCTTGGGTCGGTCAGACTCAGCGATAGGGACTTGCCAATAGACAGAACGCAGGTCCAGGGACGAAAAGAACTCTGCTCCATGTAAACAATCGATGGCGTCGTCAGTGCGGGGTAGTGGGTATACGACTTCACGAGTAATTTTGTTAAGACGGCGGTAGTCAACGCCAAATCCTATGGAGCCATCCTTCTTTTTCACAAGTACCACTGGAGACGACCACGGACTAGATGAAGGCTGAACTACATCACGTTGTAGCATGTCACCGACTTGGTCAGCAATAACACGGCGTTCCGTAGGCGAAACACGGTAAGGGCGCTGACGAAGAGGGGCATGACTGCCGGTGTCGATGTGGTGAACAACCTCAGTCGCACGGCCCAAGGAAGTCGTCTGAGCATCAAACGAAGAATGGAACTGGTTGAGGAGAGCAAACAGTTGTTCACGGTGAGTCGGGTCGAGTTCACTGGCCACAGGTGATTGAAAAAGGTCCTAACTTGGTATATCGGAAGACTCTGTAATCGGCGTTACAGAGGCCACGTGGGCACTCTGTGATAGATACCCATCAAGCTTAAACGGCGAGATGAGGTCAGCAACTTCAATATGACCAAGGCATTGTCCACGAAGTAGCGGGACCACAGCGGAGGAAGCATTCGCAACAACTATGTCATCGGCACCGCAGTTAATATCAATGATAGCAAAGGGAAAAAGGAGGTGACGGCGAGAGGCGAACATGGGAGAAGGCGCAAAAAGAACAGTCGCATCGAAAGAGAACGGTACACACACGGGAACAATCACAGCACAGTTCGGCGGAATGTCGGTGTCGTCGGCGACAAGTTTGGCGCAAGAAAAAGATGGCGAATGGTCAAGAACCGCATCACAGAGCGCAGAGAAGGCGACGTGGGCGCGGGCGCAGTCAATAACAGCATTGTGGCGGGAAAGGAAATCCCAGCCAAGAATTATGTCATGGGAGCATGACGCAAGCATTAAAAACTCGACGTATAACGTCCGCGATAACTACACGCGCTGTGCAAGTAGCAGACGGACGAACGCAATCGGCGCTGGCGGTGCGAAGAGAAAATCCAGAAAGCGGGGTGGTGACTTTATGAAGCGAGCGGCAAAAACTTTCGCTAATGACTGACAGCGTGGCCCCGGTATCGACGAGTGCAAGGGCACGAATACCGTCGAGAAAAACTTCGAGTGCGTTCGGCGGAGACAGACGATCGACTTGCGGTAGGCGAAATGTGCGCATTTGGTGCCCCAGGAACTGCGGCTGCTAGTCTTGCGAGTCTCGTGTCACGCTGCGACGCCGCATTGGCGACAAGGACCGACGGCGAAGGGACGGCGAGCGGTGCAATTGAATGTTCTGGCGGCCCGATGAGCTGTGTCCCCTGGAGATGTCCCCGAAGGCGGGCGCAAAGTGTCGTACTGATAATTGCTGTCAGCCATAGTGCGTGCAGGGGCAGAACGCAGAGTACGACGGCACAGGCAGGCGACGTGGCCTGGAATACCGCAGGCATAGCAGATAGGCCGGTTGTCCTTCGTGCGCCAAGGATTGTAGGGAGGCGTCGTTGATAGGTACCGTGGAGCGACAGTCGGTGACGCCATAGTCGGCACGTACGCAAAAGACTGTGGTGGCGGCGGAGGGCGGGCGGTCACTTCTGCAATGTGGGAGGCACTTGTGCTGGTCCAGGTAGAGGCGGCACGACCACAGGGGAGTTGTAACTTAATGGTGCAGTAAGAGGTGTGGGCTGCAATGGAACAGGGTCGACATGTGGTGTGACAGGCGCTGGCTGGTCAAAACTGGGAAGTGCATCGGCAACCTCCTGCGTGATGGTGTGTCGAATCGCAGGGGTAAGTAGCTGGGCTGTAGACGACGGGCGTGGACCAGACAAAAACCCAAGTTGTCGGGAGACTTCATCTCGAAAAAAACCTTTGATGTGAGCCAAAAGGTCGCTGCTCACAGCCAGGCCAGAGATGGACGCAGCAGGTGCGGGAGAACGACGAGTGCAGAGGCGTTGCTTGAGCATTTCATCGAAACTCTGGCAAAGGTTGTATACTGAGGCTACTGTGGTTGGGCTCTTTGCCCACAGCTTGTGAAATACACCTACATCAATGCCCTTCAATATGTACTTTATCTCGGTAGCCTCATCCATAGACGGGTCAACACGCTTACATAAATCCACGACGTCTTCAATGTAGCTCGTGAATGCTTCCCCTTCAAGCTGAACGCGTACCCGCAAGGCTTCTTCAGCGCGTAATTTCCGCACTGTGGGTCGATCGAAAACGTCAGTGAACTTTGCCTTGAAGTTGGCCCAAGTTGGCATGTCTGCCTCATGATTTCGATGCCAGAGGTTAGCAACGTCACTCAGGTAGAAGATGACGTTGTTGAGCTTCATTCGGTCATCTCCGTTGTTATGACGACTCACCCGCTCGTACGAGGCCAACCAATCTTCAACGTCCTGGTCGCCCTGCCCGCTGAAAACTGCGGGATCTCGCTGCCGAATGGCACCGGAGCATGAGATGGACTGCGAAGGGGCTGCGACTGGCTGTTGGCCTACCTCGTTTGTCGCCACAGGTATCGTATGGCTGCGGAGCTCCACGGTGATCGTTTAAGGATCGTATCTCGGGACGTTCCACCAAATGAAGAGGGTTTTATTGGGAGTTATTCGGAGGACTGGAGACGGCGACCGGTGACACAAGGCGATCGTAGAGCGAGGCACAATATCGTCCGATCTGAGTTCTCAGTGCGCGCGCCAGCTGATCGGCCTCTTCATCGTCGTTAGCTTCGGCGCTGTATCATCTTCTTCCTTACTATATATATATATATATATATATATATATATATATATATATATATATATATATATCTTGTGTTCCCATACAATACTGCGAAACTGTGCATTAAAATTGCGAAGCTCAGTCTGTCTTGGCTCAGCTCGGCTCATGCAGAAAGCCAGTCTTGGTGTAGAGTGGTATGGGGGTTTGGCTCGAAGCGACATATGACATCTGAGGGACGCCGTATTGAAATGTTCCGGAATAATTTATACCCCGTGGGAATTCTTAACGTGCGTTGACATCGCACGGGTGCGTTTTGTCTCCATCAAAACGCGATCACTGAGACAGAGGTAAACCCGGATCATCCTTTTGGTTCAGTTTCTGAGCACTTTCACCACTGAGCCATTGCGGTGCGGAACGAGAATAAAGGGGTGAGGCACAAGTTTCGCAGGGGTGGCTAGGGGCGCAAAATAATGATTTTCCCGCCGAAGCAAAACAGATGCGTTGTATACTTGTAACACACTGTAACGTGGTTGTAGCAATGCCGTAGACACAATCTAGGAGTCTTGAACCTCACTGGATTAAACCCTTTAATGGGCTGATTTGCGCCCGCTATAGAATTAAGCGATTCGGCGGTGGTGCTGACAACAAGAGTTCTCGGCGGTCGTCGATCTACGAACCCCTACTGCATTCAGCAGTGCTCAATTTAAAGTCGCCGCAGGAACATCTAGATAAACCAGCCAAGAGATGCTGGGGAACTCTGGAACAATATACGGAAACAGTTGTGCTTGCCTACGATCATTGCAGCCTAATCTCGGCGCATATCGCGCTACAAAGAAAGCGATAAAGGCGTGTTGCACAATGCGAAGCATGAAAAAACAAAGGGCACAAAATCGGCCCGTGCGCCGGAGTCAAAGTGACAAGACCGCATGCCGGCGGCTGTCGCAAAAAACAACAAAGTTTTGACTGGTTCGCGGTAATACATTTGACGGCAGCGCAAGTGGATGTGGGAGCAAGTATGCTTCCCTGTCCATTAAAGCAAGTAGGCCAACAGGCGATTCTTCTGAACACTGAAGAAAAGTTGCTTTTTTGCCGAAGAGGTGACACTCAGCACAGCGTCGATCACTTTGCCTAGATTATAAGGCGGATCATGAATGTCACTCTCTTGATGGCTATGTCTGCACAGATATTAAATAGCGTAAGGGTCAAGTATCGCTGAAAAGCTGGCATAGGCAGATGGCCATGAGGTAATGATCCGGACTGGTCGACTTGTAAGGTCATGATGTCATAGCCACGTTAACTCAAGAGAAATTTAATGCTAACACCCCCCGCCCTCTCTCCACAAAAACAGAAACTAATGCTAAACGTGACGCTGCATCTGGAATTAAAGCGATTAAAACACGGTGCCCCATGTCTCGATGGTGAACCTTTATAAGATATTTGGTTTCGCTTCAAAAAGTTTAATGCAGGTATGCTTTCAACCCATAATCGTTGGCTTGCGATCCAGATAAGCGATCCACCACGACCCATGAGGCGTTTTTGTTTTCTTCAGCATGACATTGATTAGTGAACGATGCTCCATGCGCAGGAATTACGTACTATTAAGAAACAGCATTATACCAACACGACACAGCTAAGCTACAAGGAACTTGAAAGATGCATTACAGAACACATGACTAAGAGAAAGTGCCATTTGGGTTCGAACTCTGTCTAGGCATACACCTTACATGGAAGTCATTCTGCTGTCTGCAGTGAAATATCATTTCATATTATGCCTTTTTTTTAATGTGGATTACATGATATGACAAAAGAGTATTGCACCTTGCGACTGATAAAACAATGCACACTTGTATCTAGAGCGCTACAATGACGGCAGGTCACTGTAGACGCCCATATACCACTCTGTGTACCGCCGATAGCACTCTTAACGGAACGCTCGAGCGCGTGGCCTTTTAATGTGTATCAACGCTAGCCGATGGGCTCGACTTTATGCTGAGGTGGCTGCAAGGAATCTATTATCATAAGAGTACCAAACGCATCATGCAACATGGCCTCATACCTAACGGAAGCTTTGAGTGGTGTTCAAGTCCATCTCGACTCCGCTCTCGAGCGTTTCTGTTAAACGTGCTGACGACGGCGTTTCTTTTTAAGGGCGCATTATTTACATCGAAGGGTGAGTAAAACGCGTTCCTCGCTACGCGAACAATCTTTTGCATAAACTACACACCGAGGAAAGGGGCTTGAAAATATGCATGACTTGAAATTGGGATAGATGGTGCATTGCTTGACTAAAGATAAAACGCACAGGAAACACACACAAGAGAAGCAGAAACAGGACACGCGCAGGACATATGCATGGTTGGAGAAAAAGAAAAGTTTCTTTTAGGCCATGCAATTGAAGGAATGCTCGTACAGCTTGGAAACTAGCGGGACTCTATGCATATGTGTCTTGAGGTCTTTGACGTAAATTGGTATTATCTCACGACTTTTTGCTTACAAGTATGCGTGTACTTAGAAAGGACCACATGTTGCTACGCGTCATAACATTAAAGCGGAACACAAGAGTCGTCCAGGTTTCTCTGCCTTTGGGTGCGCGCCAAGCAAGAGAACATATTTATCAGCAAATCTGCTCTGAAGTCGGCCAATACATTCCCTCTACATTCCTTTGTTTAGGAAAGGCGTTGTCATCGGGGTGGGCGTGGCAGACACCATGTCTTAACGAGGCAAGCGGTGGTTCCGAGGCGTGTTCGGTGCTTCAGCCTTAGTCATTGCGTTCTGTGAGACTCGTTCACTTGTAGAGTAGTTCTACACGGGAAAAATGCGTGTACCATTTATTTGTTTACAATACTGTAAGTAATTACGAGCTGTTAGAGAGCGTCAGTTGAAGAAATAACAAAGTGCAGAAGAAAAGCACACACATTTCTACAAGTAAAACAATTCCAATTTCTTTTCAAATCTTCAGCTCAGCTGGTGTTATAAAAAAAAAAAAAATGTGCGGATTCAGACGATTGAATTCAACAATGGGTTTCGGGAGGAAGGAGTACTTAAATAGGTCGACCCTATGTGCGTACGGCATAATGGCTCACCAATGGAACCGATCAAGGACACGATCACAGAAAAAGAAGAGGGATAGACAGAGCGCCCACTACCGAGTTCATCGCGGAAGACACCACCTTTTATACGCCAGTGTACATCAGATATAAAACAAAAAATAATAATAGAATATTGCGACAAAAAACCAGACATGATGTATAAATGCGTATCGCAGGCAAAACAAGGCAGAAAATCGGAATTACGATAATATGGCTCATTGTGAGGAACTGCACATGACCATCAAAGCCAGAACATGGTATTAAAAAAAAGAAACTCGATAAAATAACATTATCAATATCTACACTTGACCGTCCAAAAAGCCCCATTCCTGTACGTTCGCTGAGTTTTACCGACGATGTGCTTATGCACTTGGACCCAGCTTTCTGTACCCATGGTAAGCCTCCCTTTCAACTAACCTTTGCCGATAAAATCGCCCCTTACAACACGGGTTTACAGTGTTTGCATTCTCTGCAGTGACCTGGGAGGTTCCTTCTTTCATTATTTTTTTATTGACCGTTTGTGCTCCCTCGCTCTGGTAGTAGGCGTTCTGTACATCTTTCCTGTGATCGTGTCCTTGCGCCGTTTCATTGGTTGGCATGAAACAACTAGCCCTGAATACTTCTACAAACAATAATGCAGAGTGGGTGGATAGTACGAGCACATAATCTTCCCGGGGGTCGGATATACAGAGCAAAGTCCTAATAAACTTATTTTCATGGAGCATATAAAAAAACTTCAGACGAGCTATTTTTCTATGCGTGGCTCGTTCAAGTAGTTGAGCTTGGATGTGAAGAGCTGTTACTGTATTTTGCGGTAAGCAGCAAAAATAAATCTTAAAGCTAATCTTCGCACTCTCTTGAGTTTGATGATGTGGTATTGGCAATGTGGACCCCAGTAATGCTTGCATACACTAACTTGGTCGGACCATACTTTTGGATGCTTGAAGCACCAAGTGTTGACTGTTTCAGTTTTCGTTTTAAAAAACAAAGTTTTTCTTGAGCTAAACCACATATCTGATCAATATGCACGCCCCAATTTGAAGTTTCAGAAATTGTGACGTCCAGGCGTTTTAATTTGTTATGTTAAACATTTGGATCGGAATGCTGTTAATACTGTAGAAAAAATTAGGGGTGATTTCTCATAGGTTATGTGCATGGCGACAGATTTCATGAGGCTAATGCGAGCTCTGGGAAAGAGAGCAATGGTTAGCCTTGACCGCCTAGTAAAGAGCAGAGACATTAGTCTGCCAACCAAGATCCGTATAACCCGTGCTATGGTCTTTCCAGTTGTGATGTATGGATGCGAGAGTTGGACTGTGAAAAAGGCTGACCGCCGAAGAATTGACGCGTTTGAATTGTGGTGCTGGCGAAGACTCTTAAGAGTTCCTTGGACTGCCAGAAGATCAAATCAGTCGATATTGTCGACCATAAACCCTGACTGCTCATTGGAGGGTCAAATTCTAAAGTTAAAGCTCAGCTTCTTTGGTCATCTGATGAGAAGAGAGGAGTCGCTGGAGAAAGATTTGATGTTGGGAAAGGTTGAGGGTCGCCGGAGAAGGGGTAGGCAGCGAACGCGATGGTTAGATGGCATCCTCGAGGCACTGCAGATTAAGTTATGTGATGTTAAGAAGATAGTGAGAGACCGGAAAGCGTGGCGTGACATGGTCCATAGGGTCACGAAGAGTCGGACACGACTGAACGCCTGAACTGAACTGAACTGAATGCGATTTCTTGGCGCCAGCCAGAAAATTATCCTTTCTTTACTGTAGCTAGGTAGAAAGGTTGGCCAAGTGGGGCCTTCTTGCCAGACCCTATAAAGCATTCACCTGAAAACCGCAGCAGGCAAACCACTATTGTGCCGCGGTATTAAGAGTGAAAAACAGTCGAAATTTAGAGAGGACGATTTTCACTTTCACAGCTGTTGTCTTGTATCAAAATATAAGACACCATTAAGGAGTCTTTCTGCAAACAAACCACAATTTGAACCTGGTTCGCGACACATTTCTGCCAAGCTGCGATCGATGTTCGGATGTTCCTTTTTGAGGCTTTGCTAAAACGCAAATGGCACCACAAAATTATTGAAAGAGAAAAGAGTTGGGGCGTGGCTCCGATTCCACTGTGACAGCAAGCAAAGAACGTGATCAAGATTTTGGAACTCTAGAAACACCAACGTTCGGGAAAAAGATCTCGATCGCGCTTGCGCTGCCAACAAAAACAAACCCCTATGCGGACCTTTTTAGGGATTGCAACGTGTCCGAGCAAAGACGAAAAAAAAAAATATATACCTTGCTTTTGGCGTCCGCAGACAAGTGATTCAAGGTTGAAACCGATCGGAGGGTTAGAATGAAGCTTTCGACGAGCGAAATTCGTACGATGAGGTCATGTCTTCCCAGGGCGATGTCAATTCACGTGAGGCGTTCATGCTACGGAGTTACTAGAACGAACAGCATGGAAGCAGTCGGCAACAGTCGCGTATGCCAGTATTGGCCGCAGCCACTCAGCTTTGCCGGACAGGTGACTGCTTCAGAATCGCGGCTGCTGACACCGTGCGGCGAAGCGAAGAATTCATCCCGAGTGAAAGAGGGACGCGCGGCACAAGGCGTAACGAACATAATTTGCCAGATAATTTCGTCGATGCAAATTGACTGTATTTTATTACTGAAACTTACTTCTAGCTAACTTCGGTAGAAATCACTTAAATGATTACGGCATAAATTGAAAATCGCGATGCGCCTAATTATTCAGGTCTCGGCATGCATTATACGGCGTCGTTGGTGAATGTTCTAGACAAAGGACAGGGACGGACAAGCAGGCTCGCTTGTTAAGAATATGCAGGGGGGCTTCGCTAAGCATTAGCTTTGCGAAGTTTTCGTCAGTAACGATGTCAAGAATCTCTTGTGCCGGTATGGCGCTGTGTGTTGTCAGCCTCTTCTTACACTCCCTGTAAACGTGTTTTTTGGGGTCATCATGTTGTCGAATTTGCGTCTACTTTCCCGACGACACTCTGTCGTCTGATTATTCGTGTTAGGAAACCGCGCATGTTTAGCGCAGTGCATAGTTTCTAGCGAGCCACGCCCTTGAGTGAGATAACATGCGAGTTTACCCTGTGGCACGCTAGGCCTTCGAAGGCTAGATACCCCCATTTTCTTGAACCTTTCTCTGATAACACCGCAAGCGAAAGACAGATAAATGTGAAACAAAAACGCAGCTGATTTCGGTAGGCGAGCTCAAGCACAAAAATGGTGTTCTAAGCAAAAAGAAATGTACAATAATGAAATATTGTTTACAATTTATTGCAAATCGTCAGATGTATTCAGCTAATTTTCGGCAGGGGACCTCGGGCCGTGGTAAGACGCCTCCATGGAACCGAGGTTTCATGGTTTGCCAAGAGCCCGCATACCCCCTGAAAATACGCGGTCACTTATCAGACGCCCACCCACCACGCTAAAGAGCACAGTGGAAACACTCTATGGCCCGGTTCCCTCCACTTTTCCGGGGATCACAGCTTCTGCTGGTCCACCGTACTCGCGAAAGTTCGCAGCCAGCGCTGGACTTCTGAATTCGGAGGACCAGCCTCGAAGAGGAAGTATTTTGCAAGAAAGCTTCATCGCTCCATCTCTTTCTTAGCCTGAGTGTTGGTAATTTTCGAGGAGTAAAATTTTAATAATGAGCCTTGCTAGCGTCTGCGCTCAGCAGTAGCTTTAAAGAATGGCGAATGGAAGTAAGTCTCTTCTAAAGTCTGGGAAACCCATGATGAATTCTTGCTGAAATTCTTCCATCTTTGTTGCGGTTGATGCACTGGAGCATGGCAGAGTTACCTAACCAAACGAGATCAGGACAAGTCTGTATCGTAGATCACGAATGAGTAAGCTAGTAAAAAACCTGTCGCCAATGAGCATTGCTCGATACGAACAAAACACTGTCAAGTCTGTGATTCTGGAAGAGCCTAGAATTGAGAGACAACTTCGGTATATAGTCTTAGGTACTGTCGGACACACATTTGTTGAAACGATCTAAACTTTACATGGGTGGCAATACTTTTCCTTTAAAGCTTCTACCCGCTTGCAGTGAGTAATTAAAAATACCATGAAAAGCAAATGGGCTGTGTTTTTAAGATATTGCAACGCACCTGCGGAAAGTTGTAAAATATTTTTATGAGCAAATTCATAAATTCATAAGCTTCTAAAGAGTACCGAAATTTTGCTATTGAATTTTTCCGATGCCGTAAAAAAAAAACAAAAAAAAAAAACAGCAATACATACTGCCGGTGAAAACCAATAGGCGCTTTCTTTTTAAAAGTATATAAAATTGAAGCCTCAGAGGGAATATCTCCGTGTATATTAAAAACAAATATTACGTTTTTAACTATTTATAAAAAAAAATGTCCAAAATTTCTGAGTCAATATTACTTCATTTGGAAAGTGCATGTCCAGTCTTGATGGCTAAGTGGAGAGAAAGGAAAAGTGCGTTTAATTTTTGGCACGTTGTTCGATCATCCAATCCAGCCCATAATATGCAGCGCTGTCCACAGTAAAGGCGATTACCCAAGAGGTGTTGCTTAGCTAATACACTGTTATTGTTGAGGCGTTCAAAGAGATCCTCAGCGATGCAGCGGAATTTTATCCAAAGGGTTCCACAACACGCCTTATTGGATTACGAAAGAGTCTCGACAGCACACGAGGAGTCATTGGATCATGGACGGTGTCGTTCTGAAATGATTCCCCGGAATGTAACTAAGGTCTCCGCTGCAATCCCCTCGCTCGCTTTGTCGCGACAAGGTGCAGAGCAAACAAATGCACTTTTACATTTCGAGATATGTTATAAAAAATTTTCATCCTCTCGCCTACCCGCAGTGAAAATATGGAAGCTACGCCTTCGTATATTCGTCTGGAAATAGAATCAGTGAGGCGTGGAAAGACATTTAACGCACGAAATGAACGTAGCGTAAGCAGTGCGCAAGGAGCACTTTCCCTCCTATGTGCATTAATACACATTTCCATTGCGTCGGCACGAGAAGAAGGCAATCGGGACAGTAAACAAAGCTGCCAAACTTTCTTATCAGTCAAGTAATTTCACCTGACTGCCCGCCTCGGGCGATTACAGCACAGATAACTCCAATGTGCAGAGAAATTTGTATGATGTGCACGTTCGTTTCCTTTCTTGAAGATATATAATTTCACATGATCATAATTTCCGCCTCCTAAATCTTATACTCAAGGGGTTAAAGGACAGGGTTTCATCTGTTCCAGAAAAAATTGGTTCTGTTCATAAAAGAAGGCCTGGTTGGTAATCTGTATGACTGGTAGTCCTGGTTCATCTTCAAAGAAGAAAATATAAAAGTGCGCACGCGCGCGCGCGCGCACACACACACACACACACACACACACACACACACACACACACACACACACACACACACACACACACACACACACACACACACACACACGCACACGCACACGCACACGCACACGCACACGCACACGCACACACACACGCACGCACGCACACACACACACACACACACACACACACACACACACACACACACACACACACACACACACACACACACACACACACACACACACACACACACACACACACACACACACACACACACACACACACACACACACACACACACACACACGCGCACACACACGCACACCGTAACCTCGTATCCTTCCTTAGGGCCGACCAATCACCAATCGCCCTTCCTTCTGGGCTGCATGCGCTGAAGAGAGGGATTTGGTTTTGTGCGCCAATACATGCTGTTCCTCTCTTTCTAAAAGTCGAGAATAATGTGACGCTATGCAGGGTGAGAATGTGCACCTGGTACTTCAAAGTTACTAGCTCGAACTAGAGGTGTGCACGGGTCAAAATTACGAGCTCGAGCCCGGTCCGGCCCGAGTCTGAAAGGGACTGAGTCCGGCCCGGCCGAATCCGGCGCTCAGATTTAATGCTCAGGCTCGGACTGGCCCGTCATGCTATAAGTGCAGTTGAAAATGTATAAAAGAAAAAAAATAATTTCAGGATGATAAGTTTATCAAAGATATTGGAATGGAGTTCTCACGTTTTACATGACAAATTTGCTGAATATGTAGAGAACAGAACTAGCTTATTGTAAAAAGAAAAAATAATTAAAGAGCATCTGCATTGGAGTAATGCGAAAGCACGGATGCTGCTGTTGGTTGCTTGTGGTTGCTTTTAGTTTACCCATTTTAGTCTTTGGTACCTTCAAATTGCGCTTCAAACCCTTCCTATTCTCTTTTTCGGCTCTACTTCTGGTTGCATGGTGTCACGTCTGCTACGTCACATTAATTCACTTCTCGTTTATCCATTTTAGTCCTTGGTAGTTTCAAATCGCGCGCCAATCCCTTCCTATGCCCTTCTTCGGCTCTACTTCCGGTTGCATAACGTCACATCCTTGACGTCACCCTAATCGAGTGACTTAATTAAATATTTTAGTCCTTGGTACTTTCAAATTGAGCGTCAATAGCAGTACCTGTCACTAGCGGAATCCCGCTATCATCCTCACGATAGACAAGCGGAATTATGAAGAGCGGATCCACACCGTTTTACACTTAAATAACATAAATTTCGCAACACAGAAAAAAGGGCGTGGCAGAGTCAGGGTTGCCTTTGGGCGGATTTCAAAAAGAGCCAGAACTGAAGTTAAAAGTAGCCAAAAGTAGCCAAACTACTAGAGACGTTTGATGAGGCGGAGAGGAAAGGCGAGTCGGACGCCGGGAAAGAACTCGGAAGCCCTCGCATGGGGAAGAGCGAGAAAATGCTATGCATTTTAGACGCTTATCGCACTATGGCCGTATCCGCGCTTTGCATGTGTTCTTGCATGTGTTCGTGATCGGGGTGTCTAGTCCGGCCCGGCCTGCCCGAGGAAAATATACTTTGGCCAGGGCCCGGACCGAGCCCTAGAGAGAGGGATTCCGAGCAGCCCAAGCCCGGCTTGGGTCGGGTACGGGCTTTCCGGCCGGCCCGAGCCCGTGCACACCTGTAGCTCGAGCACAAGCAACACTTTTGGTTTCCGTTCCTCTCAGCCAGAGGGAAAATCCAGGCCCACCTCTTTGTAGGCAAATGCCCTTTTGTCGCTGCTGATACGTCGGCGAGGATGCGTACAGGGCTGCGGAATATATCAAGCATGCACATTTGTCGCGCCTCACGTATTGTAAAAGGCAATACGGGCCAGGGTCGAATATGTTGCGTGATTACGAGTCACCGGGCAAGGAAATGTCTTGCGCTGGTGAGCTTTTGCCCGCTGCTAATGATGAGCAAGCGATATGGTAATAGAGGAGGATGGAGGAGGCAGGAGAAAAGAAGGGCGGAAGGCAGGGATGCTAACCAGAAAGAATGAAATAAAACAGCGCAAGGAACGGGACGAAACACGAAGGAAAGGAAACAAAGACACAGGCGCTGACTAACAACTGAAATTTTATTCCGATGCTGGACATATATGTGTGGCCAAATGCGATCCTGCACAATCACCGAAACAGTGTAGTGACTACACTGTTTCGGTGATTGTGCAGGATCGCCCAAGAGTAAAAACGATAAAAAGGTGAAAGGCCGAAAAGACTAAAAGCGATAAAAACCACGGTGTAAGAGAACGGGACGGAAAGTAAAACCGGTAAAAACAGATATATACATAGCAAAAAAGGCAAGTAAAAGCGTTAAATTATAACGGTAAAAAAACACGGGACTAAAATCGTGACACAAAGTGATTAACAAAAGTGGCGGAGAGGGCCATTCATGAAAAAGATTAAACATTTACACATTCACTGTTTCGGTGATTGTGCAGGATCGCATTTGGCCACACACCCCCTCTTTGTACCTTATATATATATATGTCCTGCATCGGAATAAAATTTCAGTTGTTAGCGCCTGTGTCTTTGTTTCCTTTCCTTCGTGTTTCGTGCCGTTCCTTGCGCTGTTTTATTTCATTATGCAGTACCAACTAGCCCGGCATCTCGCACTTCAGAAATAATGAATTCCGGTTGGCTACCCTGCACTGGGGAAGGGGAATTAAAGGGGGAGGGTAGAAGAGGAGAAAAGACGAGAAAGTCACAGTCTGTCAATCAGGCTAGTCGCTCTAAAAAACCGAAGAAGTGCCTTGTAGGCTTTGAACGCAGATGACTTTTGTGGCCATGGTCTCAAGATCTTCACTTCCTTTAAGGGGTGAGCGTAAAGACTATCTAATGCAGTACGCAGCATATGTCGTTCAGTTGCAAAAACGGGGCAATCACAAAGGAGGTGCTCAATCGTTTCATCAACGCCACATCGTTCACAAGCAGGGCTGTAAGCCATCTCGATCAGGAAGGCCTTTTTGTTTGCGAAAGCAACGTTACTGTGCTTGTCGTTACTGTGCCAAGCCATAGCGGCACATCAGCGTTGGTTCACGACGTGTTGTGTGGTGGGGAATACGCAGGTGCAGTCCGGGGTCCAATGCCTTGAGGCGACGGTTGGGGAACTTTCCGGTGTTCCACGCTGAATGTGTCAGCTCCACAGCCAAACAGCGAAGCCCGCTCGCTGCGTCGGCTCTCGTTAACGGAATTTGGACTAAAACTCCGTCGTTGTGGGCATAACGGGAGGTGTCGTCCGGCTGGTTATTTCCTGCAATGCCAGTGTTCTGGCATTATAGAGGGATTATAGGAGGCATTATAGGAGGGGATTATAGAGAAGGTCATGGGGAGAACCAGACTATACTATACCATCACCTCGTTACTGGTATTCTTCACCTTATGCCGCGCAAGAAAAATACATGCTTGTCCGCACGTAGCCGGCTTCACGTCGTATTTCTTCATGTCCGCTGTCAATGGTGAATGTTGTTTTTGCACTTTGCACCGACTGACTCCATCCAGGGTAGTCTCGAATATTTATTTCATTTGCTCCTGGTGCAAAACTCCTGAAGTGCCACTTCCAAGGGAGATGGCTGCTTAGTCCAGTCACGTGGCGTTTAACTAGCGAGTTGCGGTTTTTATCATCGTATAATGTACGGTGCATGAAAAGAAACTCATGACCCGCTTAAAATTTGGCGTAAACTGCGGCGCGCATCAGAAGCTCTCTGACCAGAGGCAACGGGTTCTTTTTTCTATTCACTGAGCTGTGGAGATGTGCATTGTCAGAATCCAGCACATAGTGTAATTAGCGACCGCCGATATGTGTTGCAAATCAATGATTAATGCGTCGGAGTTTCCACCAAGAAGGGTTTGGCAGTGACCGTTGCACACTTCCTTCGAAAAGGACAATCACATTCAGGTGGCGTTCCGACCAGACCCACTTACAGTGTGGTCGGCTTTCTGATCTTTATGCCTGCTAAAACAGGAGGGGGGGGGGGGGTGTAGATCTGTCGGTTCACGAAGTGTTAGCTCTTGCTAAAAAGACGAGGCAAACAAAATTATATTTGTATGTATGTATGTATGTATGTATGTATGTATGTATGTATGTATGTATGTATGTATGTATGTATGTATGTATGTATGTATGTATGTATGTATGTATGTATGTATGTATGTATGTATGTATGTATGTATGTATGTATGTATGTATGTATGTATGTATGTATGTATGTATGTATGTATGTATGTATGTATGTATGTATGTATGTATGTATGTATGTATGTATGTATGTATGTATGTATGTATGTATGTATGTATGTATGTATGTATGTATGTATGTATGTATGTATGTATGTATAACTTTATTAAGGAGCCGCGTCGTGACACTGGCAAAGCGTCGACCCGGAGTTATGCCCTACTCTGCACTACCTCATATGGCGCGTTTGTGGTGGGTTGTGAGGCTTGTGCTTTTCGAGCGCACCCCGGGCCTGCTGGACGGCCCATAGTTGAATGTCCTTGTCTGTACTTTGCACAGTACCTTGAAGTTCCGGCGGGTATGTCTTGGATGCAAAATTATATTTGTTTTACAAGCGAACGAGGCTAGCGACTCAAGCTCACTGACGTGCTGACCATGCTATTATACCCTGGAATAGATAAATAGTTAATGCGTACGAGTTAAATTAAATTTGCGCCACCTGTCAAAACTGCACGACCCATTGTAAACAACCCACCTTCCTCCTCCGGTGCAAATGAATGTAGTTTTATACTCGAAGTCACTGTCTCGAGGCTTCACGCATGGGAATGAAGCCCACTCAGAACCTGCACTACATGACTGCCAGCGACGATTCCGGTATCAGTTTTTCTGTGCCGATTTAAGGTTTGCTGTCCAGCATCCTGTCGAGAGTGGCAGTATCTCTGATCAAAGTATACAACCCTTCTATTCATTTTCTAGTACTGTGCAATGCAGAAGCGATAAATCTCATTTCTTAGCATCGAGCTTTCTTTCACCGCTGGATAGCAACACTGGACCCTCAGTAACGACAAGCAACATTAACCTAGCTAAGCTAAGTGGATTTGACGGGGCTTATCTGCCAGGTTTGGCGTAGTGCTTGAGAACGGAACGATTCTATTATCAGGACAATAATGTAGGCCGGCGTCGAGACGATATCGAGGTGTTTACAGTACATATATCTTTACATTGGCATTCATTTTGCGCCGTGGCCATCGCGGAGAAGAGTATGCCTTGGTTTTAAGGGAGTGTTTGAACGCTGTAAACAACAAACTTTTATACGACGTTAGTTTGTTGATCCGACATGCGACCGTAGTCATGCTGCCATGGTTGCTGAAGTCGGCAGCAATCGGATTTAAACCGGCATTAAAATAACAAATGTGCTTCTGTTCGCGTAAATTTTGGATTGAAAATATTGCGGACAAAATTTGACGTGCTATCTCGCTTACCTGGACGTTTCAGACGTGTAGGCAGATTAAAACTCCGAATTCTTCGTAAACACGGAAAGCAACTAAGAAAAAAAAAACGCTAAGGGAGCTAACTTCGAAAAAACAAAAAGGGTATTTCTTTAGGAGAAAGTTTCGACAAGAGGTCTTGTCTTCGTCGAGATGGTCGTTTCGGCATGAGGAGTTGTCTGTACGTGCCGAAGAAAATATCGACTGTCGAAACAGCGGATGGGTCCTCCCCCTCCATAGTCGGTGATATTGTTTTACGCTCAAGAATCCACTAGCCATTCCTCGCAGATATTTAGAGCAGAACATTTAAGTACAAATCGTTTTCTTCCGTCTTCGGCCATCGCTTCCTTGAGATGCTCAAAGCCACTCCATTGATGGCTTTTTACATAGTTCACTGAATAGCAGCAGGCCAGAAACTAGCCAGGCGTGATAGAAGCTGTCATCGTTTTGATGGCAGACAGACTATGTGTGTGAGAGAAAAGACAGATTGCAGAAACAGAACATGTCTACATGGACTTCGTGGTCATGTTCTTGGAGGCTACGACGGACCGGCCGTCGAAGACGTATTTTCCGATGGCATTCTGGAAGGCGGGCAGAGCGTCAGCCAGCCGGCGCGCAAGCACCTCCTCCTTGCGGCCGCCAACGCTAGTGGTGACCGTGGGGGTGCCGTTGGATCCTCCGGTCAGCTGCGTCCACAGGTACATTTTGACGATGAATAAAACGATGAGCATGGGCATCGCCACCGCCAGTCCGATGATCAGAGCGACGAAGGGCGCTAGGGCTGACATGTCCTTCGAGGTCATGGCGCAGTCAGAGGAGCTCGATGGCCAGCGAGGCACTTGCTCCTGCGTCGGGCGGGAGGGGGGAAAAATGTCAGTGTTAGGCTTCCGCACGACATGAGCACCATTACCCCCTTTAACTGCAGTGTTCTTGTGTGCCTTCTTCAGAAGTTACTACACAGCGCACAGATTTTACAACACGGATTTACAGCCCAGAAAAAAATATCCATCCACATACACACGTGCGTTTCAGTCAACCGATTGTATCCTTCAATTACTTTGATAAAGAAGTAGTGTGAATGAACCCCCTGCGATTATTATAACAAATTTTCTATTGAAAAATCTCGCGTATATATATAATTTGTACAGACGATAACCACGACATAGGAAATTTTGTGGTTGTATAGCCATTGGGGATCCGGCGGAAGCGGTGTTAGAACCCAACTCCGGTCTTAGAACCTAACTCCGGTGTTAGAATCCAATCCGGATAAAATATATTGAAGTACTGGAGCTACCCACAGGGCATCAGAACGGCAGTGTTCGAGTCTGTGTTTTCAATTGCTGCCTCGTTAGATTGCAGCGTAATTTTCTGGCAGTACAGAACTCCGTCTGCTTTACTCTTCAGCAGTGCATATTTCTGTCTTTCTGCGCTGACGAAAAGCTTAAGTGGATTTCGTGCGACAGTGCACTGCCTGACTTTTATTTTGTGAGCGTCTGAAAACGAAAGTTTGCTTTCTTTAGAGTGCTTGCAAAGCGAAGAAGCGGGTAGATCTTTCAAGTTGCCAACGTAATGTAACTCAATTGCACACAAATTCCCAGCCTAGTTTTCGAGATTAGTTTGGATAGAAGGAGTTAGACAAAATAAAAGGTCGGAAGAAACTAGGCGTGCTGGCACGCTACTCTCTTTTGAAAGCCGGTTTGTTCTGCCTTAAAGGGCGCAATATTGTACATTAGTCACTGACTATCGTTGTGGCTGGTTTAGGCTTCCGAGGCTATTCGGAAACCGGAAATGTTTTTTCCCCTCATTTTAGCTGAACTATTGTGCACTTAAATTGGTTTGCTTCTTTTGCCCCTGTTGCTACACAGTTAGTTTCGGATACGCAAAGAACAAAAGGAAAGGGATCACAAATGTACTCAACGCATACAACTGACGTTTATCGTCCTAGCCGTCTACCCATGTGCGTGGATTTGGGGAACGCTTAACCCTTTTTCTATGTCTCATCTTGTCACTGAATGCCATATGAACACCGATCCCTGCTTCATCAGTTGCTCCGCACGCATGACTCGTGGTCGTTGACCTTGAACATTGCTTGAGTAAAATAAGTTTAATTAAGTTGTCTTTCACCTAAGGTCTACAGTACATGGCAATGTCTAATTTTGTTTTCAGCTTATTAACACGTTATTGAAACGTAATTTTGTGCTTTAGCCTCTCTCATATTGCTGCTTAAATTACATGGGCCCGTTTTTGCCGCATACAATTCTAAATTATGCTGCTACGTGCTGCTGAAAAATACCTTCATTGCTATATCCCGCACGCACTGGCCGTTTTCAGTTTAAAAATTGCTTGGTAAAATCGTAAGGGGTATTGGACTGTAGTCCCCATCTGTTTGCAGACAAGAATATCAATGCAAAGCTGCTGGCAGTATTACGCTTGCAATAGTAAGAAAACTCTTGATCGTCGTCAAAGTATTTTAACGTCATTCTGCCTGCGTTGTTTTTTACGTTATCACAAGAAGAACGCCATTAGCGACATATATTGCCAGAGACGATCGGGTTTGAATGGAAGAACATTGTTGCTTTTGTGCCTAACATCGATGTTCTCGATTTTACACACACGCACGCACACACACACACACACACACACACACACACACACACACACACACACACACACACACACACACACACACACACACACACACACACACACACACACACACACACACACACACACACACACACACACACACACACACACACACACACACACACACACACACACACACACACACACACACACACACACACACACACACACACACACACACACACACACACACACACACACACACACACACACACACACACACACACACACACACACACACACACACACACACACACACACACACACACACACACACACACACACACACACACACACACACACACACACACACACACACACATATATATATTTTTTTTTGGAGGGGGGACGAGCTCACAGACAGCAGTGTGCTTTCCAATTTGCTTTGCTTCGACCATCTGCATGCCCCCCCCCCCCCCCCCCCCCCCACACACACACTACGGCTTTCAGAAAATATTACAGTTTTACCTAAATTGCTGCGCACAGTAGCATATTTGGTGGCAGCATCAATCTCGCTATAGCGACGATAATTGTGCTTGCTGATTTTTTTCCCCTGATGACTGAGGAGATATGTATATAATTAAAATTATATTCCGTTCGGTAATGCTAAACCAAGGTAATGACATCACATGCGGCTCCGTATAAATGTGAACTCTCCGGAGTAGCTAGGTCTCCTGAAAGCTCAACGGCCTCTTGAGTTTTCCATGCGTTGAAATGCGGTATTTCTCACGGGCCCATGACTTGCTGAATCCGTCGCCGACGATGATGGAAAATGGTTTGTGATACTTTCGGTGATAAGATGCGTCCATCAAGTTTCAAAAACGAACTCCTGAGTAGTTTCTTATTTCTGTCGACATTGATTGTTTCATTGGGACAGCTTGACGGCGCAGTGGGGACAAAAAACTAAGAAACGAGAAATCCAGGCTTTTAATTTTTCCAGTGGGTGCAAAGAAGTGACACTCTCTGTGACACAGCCTCATTCTTATTTGGAACAAGCGTTCCAGTTTGGCTTGTTACCGGTCCCAAACAACGTGACCATAGAAGCTGGTTAACAAGGAAACTGCTATTTTATTACAAGGTCACGGAGTTTCCAGTGAGGATTGATGTACTACCATTAACACCAAAACGTTGTTGCGACAGCATTACTGCGGCGACAGTATCGCTTATATCTGCACACATCCACCTCCTTATAAAGCTTTGCGCGAAAAAAAAAATGCCTGTAAAATTAAAAAGGAAGCGAGCTGGGGCTCGTTCAGCACTTACCATTTGCAACGGCGTGTGCATTATGGTGTGAATAGGCAGCGGCTGTTCGAACGACTCGCCGCCTCCCGACGAGAACGCATGCAACCCTAGGCCGTGGACTCCGCCACCATTTCCGCCCCTGTGGTTTGCCGGCAGTGTGTGGATGTGGTGGTGGTGACCGAGTGAGGGTGGTGGAGGCGGCGGTGGCGGTGGTGGCGGTGGTGGCGGTGGATGTTGGGGCACAACTGGGCCGAAGCCGGCGCCGTTGCCGCCTCCGTTTCCAGGGAGCAGGTCGATCTGCCATATCTCGGTCTTCTTGGTGCCCGAGGCGGCGGTAGACGATATCCCGCTCGCTCCGCACGACGCACTCACCAGGAGCACGGCGATGGCCAGCGAGGTAACTGCCGCCTTACGCACACAAGCCCAACCTTCCATGCAACCGGCGCCTCCGCTCTCGACGCGTCGTCACTGCAAATGGAAAAAAGGGGAAAAATTGGCTATGCGTACTTCAAATGTATGCAGCTTAATGTCGACAATCCAAACTCGAAACAGACCGGAAATAATAGTCGAACAAGGGGGAGTGAGGTTTAAGATGAACCTGATTGACAGGCGGGCTATCAACAGGGACACACCAGGTGGTTCTGATTCACCGAGATAGAATTAACCAGACTGCAATGCATTAGAGCAACACGGACAAGGCGAAAACCTAACAGACAACTTTCATTCGATAGCTGCTGCGGATTCTTCTTCAAAGTTACGACAGAGGCGAGTCGGTTTTGCATGCTAATGAATATTTTGCAAATTCGTGCAGTTTTGGCGAAGTACCTCATACAGACACAGAATAACATTTCGGAAGAGTTTTGCGAACTTGTCGTTCTTCTGTGTGTCTGTCATGATTGCCGTGAATACGCAGCGCAGCGTATTACGGTAATAGTAGATTTTAAGCGTGTTTCTTGCTTTCATTGTTTTGGAAACTTAACCAGAACCCGCTGACCGAACCAGCAGGTCAGCGATGAGGGGCAGTGTACGCGAAGGTTGTATTTAGATTTGTTTGCACTGGTGCATGCACTCTTCGATTCTACATCAGATTATCGAGTCTTTCCACTTCGCGTGGTAAATGAGACTCTGGTAAAGAGCAGAATGTATCGAGTACGGGCATCGACTACTGCACATGAGCTAATGTCATATGTGAGGCTTAGCTGCTAGGTCAGAGCGCGGGGTCAGCAAGCTAGTACAGGCGCTGTCTTAAATTTTCTCGGGTGCTGCTAAATGCTCCACTCGAACGAGAGCCCACATCAATCACGCTTCGCGGGCTATATTTGTACGCCGGATGTTCGGATGGTACAAGCTCCTGAGTATGGACAGGGGAAGAGGGGTTAGGGTGGCTGATGCTAAGAATCTACTTACAATACGCTGAGTGTCCGATCTCAATTGGCGGACAAAGCGCGTACCCGGAAATCCCTCTGTATTTCTTGGAAAATAAGTTACTGCACATGCGCGCGCTATGTTTTGGGGTTCCTTCTGTGAGTTTGCACGTTTTAGGTATATTTAAGCGCGTTTCTGTCAACGGGGCTGAGAGTTACAAGTACAATGGCAGTGTGGGCGAGAGAGCGAGATACATGCACGGCGCTCGAGCGTCTGAATGCGTGAGTGAAGGTCTGCATCATCTCTTCTCTTCATTTTTTTTTTTCAGTCCTCTCGCACTCCCCTATTTTTCCTCTTTTCTTATTTTTGTTCTGTGTCATCATTTAGCAGTGCTCCCTCTTGCGTTATGCACCCGTTTACTCACAAAACACTGTGATATGGCTGAAAACGCTCAGATGCTTCCTTGCACGACGTTTTTTTTTTTTTTTTTTTAGCTTATCTAGTTTTTTAATTGTGCATTCTCCTCCGAATGGCGTATTCTTTCCTGTTCGTCTAAAGAAGTATAAAGACAGGTCCTTTTCGCTTCTCGGAACGCTGTTGCGGCTATGCGGACTTCTGTAGATTGTTGACCACGCAGGAATCTCATCGTTGCGGAGGAGGCGGGACACGCCAGTCAGGATTCGAACTCTGCTTTTCCCCCGTGTAGCCGCGCCCGCTGGCCTTCCTCTCTTGACGGACAAGGAGCAAAGGAGCGTTATGCAGTCGAAGAAAAACGAAACAACTGCAGTAACACGGGATAAGTTTCGCGCTCCATCATTCTAGTGAGTGTGGTTCTCTTGCCGGAGACTAGAAGCTGGCGCCTCAGCCCCACGTTCTCATCGACACCACACGTTCCTGGAACATCCGCTTGGAAGTTGCAGCCACCCTAAATTTGGGAAGGAAAGCGTAGCAGGGGACGGCAGAAAGTTAGGTGGGCGGATGAGATTAAGAAGTTCGCAGGGGTCAAGTGGATGCAGCTAGCACAGAACCGGGTTAAGTGGAGAAATATGGGAGAGGCCTTTGCCCTGCAGTGGGTATAATCAGGCTGATGATGATGATGATGATGAAATTTGGCTGAAATCGGGTAAGCTGCTCGAAATCGGCTACAAAGGCAGTCTCTAAACAACACGCTATATGTTCTTCGCCATTTGCCGAGGCTGTGTTTTCCTTCCGCGTTCGGACTCTGAGAGAGTAGGTGGCGCTTCTTTTTGAAGCGAAGACACGCAGCCATGGCCGTGGTCGACGATTTGACAGAAGTTTCCGACCTTCTTCGAGGTCTGTCGCATTGTTGCGTTCGGCATCCAGGATGCATGGCATGGTTGCAGCAGGGTATAGTAACAGTACGCTGTTAGGTGGGGTTATGACACATAGCGAAAAGTATCTAAATATGCCCATGATGATATGTGCGAGCAGTTATTGAATTGACAAAAACATCGAAGGTCACTTCCGTTACATTAGCTACGAAAAAGAAACGAAAAGCACTGTGAACTTGGAATGCGCTCACTGCGGCAACAGGCTGTGTGGACAAGGCAACCAAGCAGTTGAGCTTCTCTCGGCATCACAAGGTAATGTGCAAATTATCTTTAATCCAACGCATTATTCCCTTAATTTACATAAATAATAAAATTATTGTTTTGGGGCTGTAAATTGACCATTCATTATTATAAGTAGAGGAGATGGTAATTTTTCCAATAATTTGTAACGGCTTATGGCTCTATGCAGCACAACCCGCTCGCCAGGATTATGGCAAGTAGCGTAATGTGAACAGTGCAAGCACGCCTTACCTTTTTGTAACGACGCGTCTCTGCATTGGCAATATTTTGTTCCGTCCGCATTTCGTGATTGGTCACTCGTGAGATCTCAGATTAATAAAAAAAATGTTATGGTATTACAGCTTCCATATATCCGTACACGTAAGTGGTAGATCTGTTTTGCTGTGTAGCAGAGATGTAGCAATTAATAAACATCAATTCTTGTGATTTTGTCCCGCGATTCGATTTTAACTCGCAGGAAAAGATTTTCGCCAAGAAATTATTACTTGCTTGTCGTGGAGGAAGCGCTGTGGGACGGTCAAAGATATGTGTGCAGTTGCTCTGCAGACACAAGCACCTTCGTGGATTTGCATCCAAAAGCTAATAAAAGGGGGGGGGGGGATGGGGGGAAAATGGACAAAACACTCTCGTTATGGTCCCAGACGACGGCGCCGGCTGTCTCTCTTCGCGAAGGCAGTTAACTAAATGCAGGTGCACAAGTCTAAGGTTATCTTCAAAGTGAATCCGTTACTTTTAATGATTCGATGGGTTAGTGACCCCGAAGGGCCGAAAGGATTCCCGGATGTTCATTTATGCCGCAATCCACTGTATTAAATTTATGGACAAATTACGACTCGCGTTGCTCACGCTCACGATTAGTTCTGAAGTTGCTTTGTAGTAGAGTAACTTTTAACTTTTGGAATTCATGACCTGTTTGATTAGTGTGTTTGGATAGGGGAAGGTTAGGTAGTGACTTGGTGTGTGCGCGGTGGTTATTGAATCTGATTCTGAAGGGAGTGTGGGATTGACCTATGTATTGCATCTGGCAGTAGCCACATTCCAGTAGGTATGCAACGTTGTCCGAGTCGCAGTTAAGGCTTTCTTTATTGTCATGTTTGAAAGCTGAATGGGTGCTGTTAGCCTGTTTTGTTGCCTGCAAGTGTTTGTGCAGCTGGCATCGACTTTTGCCACAAGGTAGGGAACCTGCGAAAAGGGGTTTGTTTAATTTAGTGTGAACTACGTTATTTTGTATATTGTTGGGCCGTCTGTAGGTTACCCGTGGATAATTTGGGGTAATTTTGGAGAGTCGGTAACTCTGTTCAATAGTATTAAAGTGCTTCTTCAAAATGTTGTTGATGTTAGGGGCGTTATTTGTGAAATTTAGAATCAGGTTTGAGGGGTGAGAATTCGGAGGTGCAATTTGACTTTTCCTGACAATATTCTCACGACTTAGTTTGGTAACCATAATAATAGTGTCGTTGTTATTGGGAGCCGGATAGTGTTGGTTCTTAAGGACCATCCGCAGGCGGTAGGCGTTTTTCTGAAGTTCCTCACAGCGTGAGCAAGTGCGATTAAATCTAAGGGCTTGGTGTAGGGATAGATGTGTTGCAGTGTCGTGGATAGCAGCTCTTAAAATGAAGCTATTGTTGTCTGTCGGTGGGTTTTTGTAGACGCTAGTAAATAGTGTGCCCCCTTCTGCTTGGATCGTGAGGTCCAGAAAATTTATTTGATGCGCGGAGTAGGTGCGTGTGAAATATGCAGTTGGATGGGCGTTGTTGAATGCCGCAATAAACTGGTTTAGGTTGTTTTCTGTGTCTGTCCATATCATGAATATGTTGTCAAAGAATCGCTTGTAAAAGGCCGGTTTAAACGAATTTGAGGAAAGTAAATTTGACTCGATATGATGCATAAATATATTGATGTAATTTGGTGCCATTTTATTTCCCATGGCCGTGCCGCTCGCTAGGAGGTAAGAGTTATTATTAAAGTCGAATGAATTCAGTTCCAATACTAACTTGATGAGTGTCATGATTGTTCTCGGGCTAGGGGAATCTTTGCTGCTGTGTTTTTCGTAGGCTGGGACTAGGGCCTGCATGCCATCATCGCGTGGAATGTCAGTGTAGAGGGAAACCACATCTAGGGTTACAAGTCGCGCCTTCGGGAACTTTTACTTTCGTTAGCTTAACGAGAAAGTGGCTGGCATCGCGTATGTAGGACGGGTGAGTGAGGGGTATGTATTTGATTAGGGAGTCCATGAAAGCGGAGTTGGGTTTCGTGAGCGTGCCGATGCCGGAAATTATTGGTCTACCTAGGTTGTTTTCTTTATGGACTTTTGGGAGCATGTAGAACCGGCGTGGAGACGGGTTGGCTACTGTAATCGCCTTGTTTATTCGACGTGTTATTTCTCCTTCCTGGGTTAGTTGGTTTAGAGTGGTCGTTATAGTATTTTGATGTTCGGCGGTAGGGTCTGCAAAGGAGGGGTTTGTAAAATTCGGTATTATTAAGTTGGCGGTTTCCTTCCTGTATGTAATTTTCTGTATGCAAAATTACTATGCCCCCTTCTTTGTCTGCAGGCTTGAGTGATATCGTTTAGATTGTTGTATTATATGCAGTTGCGGTTTCTGCCTGTTTAGACGACTGAGGAAGGTGCTACGAAAGAACGTCGAACATTCGGACCACTTCGCTCTCCTTCTCTTCTCTCCTGAGCATGGCTCCACTCCGGAAACTAAAAAAACACCGCGCACTGCGCACTCTTGCAGTACGACCACATTGGCCTCGATCCCCTCACGCCCGGCCTCGAGGGCGTCGAGGGCCATTATTTGCCAATTAAGGCTCCTTTACTCCCCCCTTCAGTGGCATCGGGTGTCACACTATATTACGCAAACAGAGCCAAAGGGATTGCCGCGGACCACTTTATACAGCAGACGAGTACGAGTACCGGCCCCCACTCGTCGGCAGAGAACGAAACCACAAAACTGCAAGCCAAAAAAAAAAAAAAAAGAGTGTGCGGGCGGGCACCAGCAGCAGTCCGCTCGCGGTACCCGCGAGATGATCCGAAGGAAATGGTTTGGTTGTGACATTGACAAGGAAGGGCGGTATAGTTGCTTTTTCGCTTTGCTTTTTGAAAAATCTCACCCAGCTCCGACAGACAAGGCTCACTGAAAGAGAGAGAACCGGCTTTTCAACAGAACCTCCGTTCCAGCCATCTAGCAGATCTCCATCGATTGAATAAAAGAACCACCTCACTCGCTCTCTAAAAGAACGGTGCACTCCGTTCAAAAGACAGCCGAGGGCGAGGAAATTATTGCGAATCTAGCGAGAAAGGGCAGGCGGTTGCTTTCTCGCAACGCTAATAGATGGCGCGGAAGTCGCACCCGTCTTAAAGTCCCTTCCCGCCTGTGAGGTTCACTGAACGAGAGAACCAGCAACCAGCAACCAGCTCTCCGAAAGATCCGACCGCTCCGGATGCGACGGCTCCGGCGGATCCGGTTCCGACTTTGCGGAGCCGCATGGCTCACCCGCTGTTTGAAAGGAGCGGCTCCGAAGATGCAGCTCACTCCGGAGCGACCCATCCTTATTTCTAGGTAGTTGGACGTAGGGACAAAAGGAACGATTCCGGCTACATATCTCCTTCCGCGCCCCGACGGCGCACGCCGGTTTTTTTGACGCAGGTGTGCACCCAAAACGTAAACCACTTGAAGACACTGGGCGGTTCTTGTGCCGCCATTTTTACCGCCCCAAAGACTTCCTCCTCGCCATCAATTCCGAACGCTTTCGGGGTGTTTCATCAGGAGTGAAAGTGTGTGTAAGTGCGCGATATTGAAATGATCAGGACACTCCCTCGACTATGCCCGCCCTTCCTCCTAGGGAGCCTATAGGGAGTACGAACCGCGCAAAACTCTGCGGGCATCGGTGTTCTTGAATGACTCGTCAAATGTGTAAATAAACAGTCTTATTCGTCCTTAAACTCCTTAATCCTCTCAGCGGCACTTCTTCCCTAGGTGGAGCGGGCGCTGATGCGGTCGAGGGTCCGTCGAGCGGCACCCGAGCACATAACTCTGCACAACGCATACATGCTTGAGGGAAATTGTGAAGCAGGATAAATGGTTGCCAAAAGATGATGGCTTCAAATCTTCAAATCGAACGCGCTCATCATTCTTAGTCGGCCACTTCTCGCAAAACCTTCCTTCACGCTTGGCGCTCTCATTTTTTAGCGAGAAGAGTAAATTATTTCACCATCTGCAGCAAACACCGTCCCCCACCTCTTCTTTTTTTCCTTTTTTTTTTCTCTCTCTCCTGAGGTTGTTCCGCCGCTGCCTGTATTGTATACATCTGACTCCCGGCCGGCGCCTCCGGTGGATGACCCTTTGTACCTGCCCCGCTCTCCGCGCGCGCGCGCGTTTGTGTGTTGTGCGTGCGCACCTGTTTCACCTGTATGTTGCCATATTATGTTTCTATCACCTCTTGTGTTGGCAACACTATACGAAGACAGACAAGAACCATGTACCCTCAGTCTTGAGAAGGGCAGGGTTCTTGCCGAAACGTCGACTCCAAATAAACTTGGAAACAGTATGAAGCTATTTTTCAGTTGTGCATAACCTCTAGCGACCAAGTACGTCTCTTTAATATATATATATATATATATGCTTGCGAGAAAGACGTTCTTAGCAGCAGAGGAAATAAATAGAGAAGATGATTAACACTTTATTCTTCGTCGACGTTTCGACAGGGGTCCAGTCTTTCTTAAGAATGTGGTTACATTGCTTTAGTTTCAGTTTTAAAGGTTTGAAAATTGTACAGACGCAGAAAAGAAGGACCACTAAAAAAAAAGAGGTATATAATACACTGCCTGTATTGTTGCTTTCCGACGCAAGCCGGTCCCACGGCCGAAATGTCAATACAGTAGCAACGTGCATTTACGCAAATGTAGAGCCGCAAAAGCGGCGGCCAGTCGAAGCCATTAACGATAGTGTTCCCCAATTTGTCATTCCAACCAAGGACCGCGCTCGCATGTGCACACAGTGGTATAAGAAGTCAGTCTTAGCAGGGAGGGTTGCAAGCTCTGCAGAACTGAAGTTGCGAGTGCCTTCGCAAAGAACACCCGACCTTTGCACAGCAGCCTTGTCGCGAAAAGAATTCCATTGCGGACATTTGCGATTGCCCGGTCGAACAAACATTGTCGGTCGTCTCTGAAGAACGACAATGCCTCGATATTTTAACGCTACGCAGATCTGGTATCAAAACGCTGCCGGTCGGCGATTGTCAGCGAGCGCAGCGGAGACAAAGTTTTGCACGTAGCGAACAAAGTGATGCCACTGTTGCGTGACCCAGAGACCTAGATACACCGCAGTGGGATTTGACGCGGGCGTAATGTGATATCGAGCTCCGAACAACGGACGCTTGAAACCGCGATGAATATGCGCAACGAGAGGGCGGTTCCTTTTTGAGGGCGCGCAGGCATCGCGGCGACCGCCTGTCGAAAGAAGGTCGAGGCGAGGAGGCGCTTTTTCATATCGCCTGGTGAGCATTTCGCGGATAGCATGCATGCTCTGGTGAAGCATGCATGCATGCGTAGATGCATGCAGGCATGGTGGGCGCAATCATAAATAAATGCATAGATGTATGCATAGATGCATGCGAGGCGGTAGTAGCGGTGGCAAACTCTTGAGGAAAGAAGCGAGAAAATAACGTTGGGACAGTTTGTAAAAACATGCTTTGGAGAGCTTTAGGAGTCGGAGTAAGAGCTCCGGGTACTAAGAGCTGCGTGGGCTTCAACACGCTCGTATGACATCTGAAGCTTGCATCTGCAGATTTTTTTTTTACTTCTTCGTTTGAGTGAAAACGTTTTGAAATGCTTCTGTATATAGATGTTTATATGTTTTTTTTTTAAAGGAAAACTTGATGTTTGTGGTTTACAACGACGTCTGTTTTAGGTGAACAGTCTTTTTGAGTCATACTGCTAAGTAAACCTTGGTAGAGCTAATCTATACCGACTGAGAGCATTAATCAAAAAGGCCTATTTGGCATTAGCGATAGAAATTTCTGTAGTGATAGAGAGTAACGGTACGGCCGCCTTATTACAAATGCACGCCCGCAGTCTGACCGTTGACGCAGATGGCGGCTTTCTTCTTTCTCCTTCATCGGGGACGAGCATTCACAACAATGGCGAAGCGCATCGTGCAAGGCTGCGTGTCGCCACTATGCCGTCCTATTCTTTCTTTATTTTTTATTCTTTTAAATCCCTGTTTTTCTTGGAACTACATTCTTCAGAAGTAAAACTTTTTGTTAGGTTAGTTGGTCCATAATTATTAGAAAAACTTCAGCGCAAATGAAATTGCCCGAAGGCGAAAAGAAGGGACAAGAAAGAGTGCTGACTGAGAACTAATCTTGATTGAGCAAAAACTCAATAAAATAAAGATTAGTTGTCAGCAGCGCTCTTTCCTGTCCCTTCTTCTTTTCACTTTCGGTCTATTTCATTTGCGCTGAAGTTTTTCTAATCATACATTCTTTTGTTCCAGGCGCTTTGCTTCTTTCAGTTATCCTGAATATGAACGGCAAGGCTTTGCTGGTCCGGGCTCCCTCTCGCTTTTGCGTGTTCTGATTTTTTTTTGATCTGATTACAAATTAAAAAGAAATATAGAGGCTGTAATAGCGCAGCAAGGCTGCACATAGGGCTAAGGTTACGGGCTTGGGTGACGGATTAAAAGTCCTCATTGCCACTGGCTGCCGTTTTTTTTCTCACCCAAAATGTGGGTGACACTTCCCCGCTTGGCTTGCGTCAGGGAAAAGACGGAAACCATACACAAGCGAATAAGTTATTTTTTAGATGCATGACTACCTGTCAAGAATGAGAAGTGACTGTCACGATTACACTAAATAAACTGCTTTCAGCGGAGACGTGTAGGCCTAACGGGTCTACACTACAGGACTGCGACTTGTATATTTGCCACACGATACTACAGCGGAGTTATCGTTTCACTAGGCAAGCCGCACAGCAAACTGCTGGCAAGAAAGAGGCTCATTTTTCGTACATATCGATTGTTGCGGCGCCAGTACAACGACGTTCTTCGTTCGCAGCCCCCTGAGGCGCGGGTAGCTTTATGAAATGGGATTCTGATCTGAAGGTATCGGAAAAAAAGACACCGATTTCGTCCCCCTTTCCCCTCAGAAAGTGTACAATTACTTCAAATAAAAAAATTCATACGCACTTTCTGCGATGTCGTTGTTCAGCCTACAACTTCCCGACTCGAGGTTTTGGTTTTCAGTTTAATATAACGCGCTAATAACCAGTTGAATCTAATCTGTTACTTCAGGGTAAAATAGTACAAGAAACCGACGTATTTGGTTGCTAGATGTATGCGCAAGTAAAGAAATGCTTCATATTGCTTCTATTTTTATACTTAGTCAACGCTTCGGCAGGAGCCCACTGCCTTCCTCAAGAAATATATAAATAAAACTAGAAGAGCATGAGAATTTTATCATTTTTATATGTTACATACACAGACACACACACATTGTCGCATACTTTTTGTATACCGCAGGACGACCTGGATCTGAGCTGGTTGGTTCATATTACCGCGTCTACACACGGAGGAAAAGGTAGCCCTGGTCAGGCAAGTAGCCCGCAAAGGCGATGGAGGATGCATAAAGCCGTGGGATTGATGAGGGTATGAATTGTATTGCTCGACAGCGGAGCGCTAAGCAAGTCCTGCGCTTCACAGCCACTGTGAATGAGTGGAAAGGGTTAAGGTTGTGCCTTTCAGAGAAGGAAGGAGGTTTTGTCGTCCTTGATGCGGGAAAGTATGGAAAAAAAGCAACCGGTGCATCCGCAAGAACTTCGTCACTGCTAACTTGAGAAAAGCTAGGCGTGCATTGCAAAGGTGGTCATAGTGAACTGCTTAGAAGTTAACAACGTCAGCAAGCTGGCCGCTCAAGGGAAGGGAACAAAACGGAACGCGCTGTGTTTTTCAGAGCCAAAACGTACAAGAGTCCGGTCTCATTCCGTGCCCTTGCGTCAGAAAGGAACACTTGGTAAATGCAATTTTCTACCTTCATATACATGTCGAAGGTATCCGCTTCGTATCCGTATCCGTTTCCTCGATCTCGTTTTGAAATATTTTGAAGAGCACGTCTGATAGAGGTATGAAGCCCGTGCTTTTAGAAAGCAGCCCTTGTCGTTTGATTCTAGTCACCCGAAAATTGTTTGGCGATGGGTAGCATCGGCGGCATTGTCCACGACCCTAGAGCGTTTATGTGAGCACCAAATGGCATAATGATTCACAACTCAGATCTCCGGCTCCATGACGCCGGTTTCCCTGCATCGCTCATATCTGCTTTTTGTGAAACGCTGCTGCGGAAGTTCAAGGCCAGCAAGTTCCCTTCCAAGGAAGCAGGCTCGAACAAGCCTATTGCGGAGATGCCGTATATACACGGGCTTTTCCCACAATCTCAAGACGATAGTGGTTAACCGCGCTAACACAATTACGACAATAAACACAACACCACGGAGCCCAATGTGATGTTGTGGTGTTGTGTTTATTGTCGTTCTTGTGTTAGCCCGGTGAACCACTATGAATAACCAACTAGGCTCAATTCTCGTAATTTTCTCAAGAGGATAGCCGCATGAGTTGGGGTGAAGGTGGTTCCTCCCGCCTCTAAAAAAACTCTTTCTGTGTGTTCGAAGATGAAGAACGCTAAAAAGAAGCCCATGTGTGATACGCGTCCCCAGAAGCAGTTTACGGAATGTGAAGTGGGTGTTGTGTACGGGTTTCCCGTCTCGTGTGGTAAGGTGTACATAGGACAGACTAGCGACGGAGCACGCAAGGTACGCCAATAACGCTTTTGGGGGGGGGGGGGGGGGGGATTTATTTCAGCACTGCAGGCATTGCGAACCCTCCTGATGTGCCCCACTCCTGCACGAGTCGTCCATCTTGGCCAGAAAGAGCGAGCAGTGAACGCGGGAAGTGCTGGAAGCAGCGGCAATTAATGACTACGAGGTGACCTGCATCAGCACCACCTCCGTGCGCTCGTCGAAAAGGAGATGAAGTTTCTCGGAATATAAGTTTTCAGCGCCCTAATTTCCTTGTTTTTTCTTGTTTGTGTTTCTGTTATCTCGCAGCCGCTGTTTCATTCACCTTTCATCTCGCACTGGTTTTCACTTTTTATCCCTTCGGGTTGGCTCTTTACACCAACCGTGTTCACTCATTTTCTGTGTCTGATTTCGCTTTGTCCCGTGGCGCTGGCTTCATCTATTTCATTCTGGCTGAATGTGTTTCGTGTTACCGCCACTCGCCCACTTTCCCTTTCGCCTTTATATTCTTTTGCGCCCTTGATTAAAGATCAGTTGTTAGTCAGCCTCGTGCCCTTTTGTCTTCCTTGTGCGTGTTTTCATGTTATGCTGTAGTTTCACTTTTACTTTATACTGCTGTAAACAGTGTGGCTCGAACTGCACTCTAGCTCCTGAACTTGGTAGCTTTTCCTCGCGATAAATTAAGCGACTTAATATTATATATTTTTGTTCGCATACAGTGACTGCAATATAACCATTTCGGATTCCACTAGTTGAAGAGCAGGAAGCATCAGCATCATTCGCCATCCGTCCCGATTAGGCGGGACATGTCCCTCTTTTGTAGGTGTGGTTCCGCTGTCCTGGCAGCATGCTGGCATTTTGTCCCGTCTTTGCTACACTGCCACATTCGATTCGCCTATTGAGTGCATCTTTATCAGTCTATCTAGATCAGATAGCGAGAGAAACTTGTGTTGGCAAGCTAGGAGCCTAAGTTAAGGTCAGGCCCAAAACTCGTTTTCTCGTGTTCGTTTGCCTACTCTGTTTAGGCCCCATGCTTACGTTTGATGGTTTAATGCTTCTTCGCCACGCCACGACAATACCTAAATGGAAGTGTGAACTCAATGAAGAACTATGTAAGGAGTTCCCGTTCCTGAAAAAAAAAAAAAACGAATTCGGCATGCGACGTCCGCTGCAAACATGTGGAGCAGACTTTTCTCCCACAGGAGACGTGCTGATTAAAACACATATAAGCATCTAGAAGCGCAAGGAGTATATGTCAGCTGCTGCATCTTCCAGTGCCAGAGTCTTTCAGGGGAGAAGGTGCTGGCGACGAGGAGTTTACTGCTTTGAGAGGTGTCTTTGATATCATACGATCGCCACAACCGAAGCTTTCAGTCGATGGACTGCAGCTCAAAACCTTAGAAACTTTTCATCTTCTGGTTTGAAGTAATTCTTCTTGTTGTAGAAAAATGCCTCTCTTTGATTAAGTCGTTTTGAAATTTTAGTTTGGGGCTTTGGCTACTTTCTATACAGGGTCAAGGCTGGCATGCTTCAAGCGACTGTGTTGCAGATTAAGGAGGTTCGAGGACTGCCATGGAAGTTCACAAAGCCCTGAACCAGCTGCGGTTCAAAGTCCAACACAGGCGTCATCAGGCATTTTCGCCATCAAGTGCGCGTTGAGAAGATTGGTAGCAGAATTGCGAGAAAGTTCTATCAGACGGCTGCGTTCTACCTCGAACGATGGCGCAACCAATTTGATAAGATCAGCAGTGTCTTGTTTGCCTGTCTCTAGTCAGCACTGGCCCTTTAGAGATGTGCAAGTAAAAACTTGAGCGATCAGTGCATCTGTCGAACGCTTTATCTGACAAATCCTATAACGTTTTACGTATGTCACGACTGAAAAACGAGATGAAGGGTAAAGCTAGAAGAAGTCGGTCGAGGAATAGTGGGTGGATATGTGCTTCAGCACTTTGAGACGAATGATGTGATTTGCGACAACATGAGAACAATTACTGAGCATTATACGTGCTTGTCAGATACAGATGCAAGAATTTTCTTTGACGGATAAGCTTGAGCCTCCACAGAAGGTACAGCTGCACTTGAAGACACTTATTTGCTCAAAGTGAATGTTCACATGACGTGTTAACAGTACCACGCGCACATATGCAAAAATTGAGGTTGCTGAAAGATGCAAAAATTGAGGTTGCTGAAAGAATATACATTGAATCCAGAAGTATTAGGTGTAGTTTGTACCAGGCTGGAAAAAGCTGGAGGAAAAGAATGCTGCATGATGTTTAGCCACCGAAATCTGGCGTGTGTAATGTCCGCATTTTCTGCAATTCTGAGCGTTGCAGAGGAGCTAACCTGTGAAAAGTCCAAAATATAAGCAAGGTCTTAGCAAGTCCTCGATTAATTTTGACCTTCTGGCACGTTTTATCTGCCCCAAGGCGCAGGAGCGGAGAAAAAGCGACCATTGCGTATGCCAGTTAAATCTACATATGAGAGCAAAAAGAGCATGTATAAACTGCATGTCGTGTAATGCAAATGACCCCCTCCCCCCCCCCCCCCCCCCCCCCCGTACTTTCATGTCCCGCTTTTAGGTCTGAGAAATATGGTCACTTTCGTCAACGGTGGTCAGACGCTCTGGCTTTTAAACCAAGAGCCACGAATTCGCGTCGGCTGGATGTTTCACTATAGGGAACATTGTTCTCTATTTGGTCAGCGAAGAAATGTGTATTATAAGAACGTTAAGAGCGTTTTCACGCTCAAATTCTTTCTTGCTGCGTTCAGCTTGCAGATAAATTCTAAATCAGAGCATTTTTTCAAGTGTTTGAATCCCTGCGTGCTGTCTCGAAATAAAATTGAATGTCAGCGTCATACTTGGTCCACTTCTCTTCTGTATTGGTGAGCGATCTTTCGCTCTCGTGTCATTAGTCAGCCGGCACCTGCGTTGTCCAACCGAAGTTTTTTTTTTCTTTTTTTTTTTGGAGGCAAGTGACATCCGAGACCGCGTTCACCAATCCTGGCATCCGGCGCCAGTCGCATCTGCTCTAAATGCTTGTTGAAATTAAAAAAAATAACTTCGCTATCGAATTAATGATACAGTAAGGTAGAAAGTTGGGCGAGTTGGTAATTAGACGTGATTGAAAAAATGCACTGCGCTAATAAAAGACAAAGACTAAACACTTAAAGAACTGGACAAGTGCTTATCCAGTTCTTTAAGTGTTTAGTCTTTGTCTTTTATTAGCGCAGTGCATTTTTTCATCCAGTTCTCTAAGTGTTTAGTCTTCTTCTTTTTTTAGCGCAGTGTATTTTTTCAATCAAGAACCCACTAGGTTGAAAGAAAGAAGCGAAGAATGAAAAACCACGAAGCACAGAAACGAACTGATTGCTTCATTTCAAATAAAAATAAATATGAAAGGTTAACAAAGCATAAAAGACTCCCCTACCTTTTTAGATCTTCGCAGATGCCCTCTTGCCTCCAGTGGTGTGGAATTTCAGATGTACACACCCTCTTTCTAGCTCCAAGAATGTACGGTCATTGGAGACGTTGGAGAGGAAAAGTCTTTTCGCGCGTTGACCCCAGCGTGGCAGCTGAAAGCGAAAGCAAAAAGAAAAAGAAAAAAACCCAACAACAATGAGAAACGAAGATATAAGAAGGCGGCGAAAACTACGACGTCATTTGTTTCTTTTAACTATAGAAGCCAGGGTCAAATGGCCGCAGAATCACTGAAATCATAGCGATATTTTCGCAGCCGGACTGCAATTATAAGAGATGCCGCGAAGCGCGCAACCCCTCAGTTAACGGTCGCGGTCTCTTTTCCATTCTTCGCTTGCCGCCATTTCGTTCGTCCTCTTTTCAGAGTTGGCTGCGTGAGGCGGTCGTGTTACCTATTATGTTGACACGAGAGACGAGAGAAACCCAATCGCTCTCGGCCTAGCCATCGCTGCTGAAGCTCCTTTGTCTAGTTATCGCTGCCCGAC
Organism: Amblyomma maculatum; assembly: GCF_055883805.1. Classification (NCBI taxonomy): domain Eukaryota; kingdom Metazoa; phylum Arthropoda; class Arachnida; order Ixodida; family Ixodidae; genus Amblyomma; species Amblyomma maculatum. The sequence continues at coordinate 201,054,701 of NC_139347.1, read as the reverse complement.
GCTAACATGACGGAGTGCCTGTCGTTCTTCTACCGTGTTACTCCGCGAGTATGATAGAGGACGGTGTTTGGAAATAGATTCTCTACAGCGTGACGCGTGGGAGAATTTCTTTGGCACCGGTTTCCGCAGCAGCCGTCTATAGCCTGCAAGAAAAAAAAAATAAAATAAAAAATAAAAAAGATAAAAAAATAAAAGCTTCCCCTTTTTCTCTATTTGGCAGAATATTTTGTTGCTCTCTTCCAATATTTCTCCACATCCGCAGCTAACAAAGAACCCTGGCGTGACGTCCAGAGGCGTGCAGTGAACTGACGCTAGGGCGCTTGCAGATTTGTATTCTTGCAAGGCCGCTAGCGCCAACAGTGGTAGAATGTCGTATTGGTACACCGTAAGTACCGTAAGTCGGCTGCCGACTCGGGGAAACCCCCATGAATGGTGTCAACAACAGGCTCCCTTCCGCCGGCAACAGCATCAACGTCATATCCAGAGGAGCGCGCAAGAAATTGCATCGAAATGTAACTGTTCTTTTCTCGTGTTGCAGCCACAAGGTCGCACTGCAATAAAGCGACCACATTTCCAAGGGCAGAAGAAAATATATTTTACCTGTGAGCGCAGTCAGCTTAATTGCTTGAGGCTCGACAGACAATTGTCGAATTTTCTCAGCGGTAGTTAGGCGGTTCAACGCAGCAATACGGTCAATTTGGAAGGAATAAATAGCTTACAAGGGCGCAGAAGCACAGACAACAATTGTCCCTATTCTCTGTATTGTCCGTGTTAATGCGCTCTTGTGAGCTATCTTGTTACACCGCATATGTATTTTCGAGGAAACACAGAAATACGACTATAAAAAAAATATGGCTTTTAATAAACTTTCATAACATAAACTCTCGTAAATTAGTTCAAACTCATCAACCGGCTCTGATGCAGCAAACGTCCCTAGAAACATAGTTGCATATGTTCACGTAGTGAACGGAAAACAGCATGCCATAAAACATAAAGTCGACAATTTGTCCTTCTGCAGGAGCAGTCAATATCTTGAGCATAGTTAATTGGACGACAGACCCTCATGAAACCCCTACTAATATTGGCGAAAAACTCCAGATGTGGGGTGACTGGTATGCGCCTGGAAGTTCAGCGGGCATTGAAACAGTCGTGCCATTGAGAGGCCACAACGCGGATGCAAATGTTTTCCCCAAAAGCGTTTCACGTAAGCGTGTGATCCAAGATGGATGTTTGTTTCCTTTAGTTACGAGGATCTGTGCATATTATACATCTCTTTCTGGTGTCTCCACGGAAGAGGCGGAGGAAGAGAGAGAGAGAGGAAAGGAAGAAGGGAGGAGGAAGGAAGCGAGAGAATAAAAGCTATGCCTGCTTTGCTACCTTTCACGTGGGAAAGGGGATGCAGGGAGCGAAAGGGAAAGAGAAGGAAAACTTTAGTTCAGTTCACTGCATGAAGCCTGCCGATGTTGTACTTGAATGAATTATCGAATGAAAACAACTTTATTGGGAGTTAGGGAGGGAGGTTTACGGAAACCCAAAGGACGCCCCCAGTGGCACTTTATCTTCAAAGCTGTCGACGTTTACACGCTTCAAAAGCGCCTTGATGACTTTCCTAAAAAAAAAAAATTGCCAAACGAAAACGAATGCTAAGCAACACTACTTTAACAGATCTGCTCGTAGGTACATCGATGCGACATTTTCAGGTTGAGCTGTTGCACTTTACCTTTTGTCACTGCTGAACGTATCTGCTTCTGTAAGAAAGACCACTGCACTGCTTTTCTCTGCATTTTGGTCAGTATATAACATAATTTTCAGTATATACCGCAAATTTAACAATTGGAGGGTGGGGTGAGGCAGGGGTTCAGTTTGATGGCAGACGTTGTGAAACAAAGCTTGCCTTTATTTGTTTTTCAAGTATTCGAAGACAGGTCCTTTTTATATAACGTTGGATAGTAGATTTCTCGCTCTCCGTACCCCCTCCCAACTCTCTATCCTTATACAATTTGTTTCGTATCATTAGGAATGCGGTAAATCCCTGCCTTCCATCGCCAGCTGTGCAGCAGTCTATGCCGCAGCGCCGAGCACTATGGCCGCACATTTTATTATTGTGCGACGGCAAGGACTGCAACAAAGTTTGCCTGGCACTTTCTTTTGCGATAACCAGTACTTGGAAGTTTGAGAACAGAATGGTAGCACATAAGTTCAAAGGTTCCTTTCCGTAACAAAGTCCCAAACCCGACGAACTAGGAAGTTCGTCGTAAATAAAAACGGTAAGCAGCGCATTCGTAAAAGGAGTTAACAACAAGGATGCGTTCTCAATATATATGTGCAGAGAATAATAAAGCGCAATTTCGGAGACTAATTTCAGGTACATGCTAAGCGCGGAGCCATAATCAGACTGGACTGCAATTGTCTTCTCATCATTTGAGTAGGGATTTTAAGCAAGTAATAAACAAATAAAATGGAGCTGCCATTCTTAGTGACCTGCCCAAATTATCGAATTATCAAACAAAACCCATGCGGGGTTGACACCCCCTAGTGGGTTTGGCACTGCTTCGAACCCTGAGTCCGGCCAAAATATAAAGACAAGGGCTACAACCCACTCTCTTACGAGTGAGTGATCCGAAGACCTATCCCGTCGGGGTCTTCTCTTACGTCTCGGTCGCCGCAGCACTGAATGTCGTGAAGGCAAAAGGAGATGGGAATGAGCCTCTACGCGAAGGGTGGCGTGGAGACCGATGCAAAGGAGAAGCGCACACACGATTTTCCCGTCTAGGGTGACGATGACGTGTACGAAGAGCTAATTCGTTATCGCCTTTATCAACACAAGTTTAAACGGACGGCGACAATGGCTTCGCTGCGATCTGGCTCCAGGGAGTGCAAGAATTTAGCACTTCAACATATAAAGAAAAATGCGATGCAGGCCAGAAATGAGTCTCAGTCGCAGAAGGAGCTCCTTGTGACGTACATATGAAAGAAGATAACAGTCGCCTAAACCAAATAAATTGTCTGTATTTTTTTTTTTCAGTTGATGTGAAGCGAACGCAAAATTAACCGCGTAACAATTTTATGGTATAGAGAAAATTCAGTACAGAGTGGAAGAAAAAAACAACTATGGGAACGCTTAAGCTCTCTCTTTAAGGCTATGACAAAATAGCGAGGCTACCACTCGAAATACAAAGCCCAAACCGAAAGAACGTGCCTGTGAAGCCTGAATGTTTTCTGTCTGGCTCGCTACGCTGGAATGTTTATTGTTATTCCACCTTCTCACCTCAAACCAGTAACCCGAGTTGTCAGCTCCTCTAAACGTTCTTATATGTGATGTAGTCAAGTCGTACACCACTCCACCTGCGATGACTTGTTGCTCACAACGTTGACGCCTAGACCAACGCCGGCACTAGATTTCCATTAACGCTATCTCGTTAAAGCAACTACATGGCCTCGATGGGATCCGAAACCGAGAGCCTCTATCATGTGTGGTACATGGGCAGCGCTACAATTCTTTGCGCACTGAAACAAAGGCTACATGGCAGACAATAAAGGCAACCTTGTCCTTTCGCTTCAAGCATATGAAAATGAACGAAAATATTTCACAGTGACGAAATATGACTTGTTCGTGCTGTCAAGTAGGCAATGGCCACAGATTACGACAGCTGTTTGTTGTAGGTTTGCTCTAAATATTGTAACCTCTTTATCCTCTGTCGTTACTACCCATCCCTCGTCGAAAAGCAGATAGTTTACCGACCTGGCGTATTGCAAATGGTTTGTCACCAAGCACGTCCCGGATATGAATCAGGCAGGCTGGCGCCACGTAAGTTGAGCGGACCTTGCCACTCTTCCTTAGCGGCCTTTACGAGATATATACTAAGCCGCGACGGGTAAATGCTCAAGGCTGTCATCTTGCGCTGCACCCAGTTGCCAATTCCGCTAGTGTTATTGAGCAAAAAGAGGCATCGAAGCTGAGCGAAAAATTCATATGTGGCACAGAATGGACAGCAGATGGTTATCACATCATAGTTTTGCGTATGCGTGCGTTCAAGAGGAGGCGCGTAAATCTCCTACAGTCGGCTAGAAATCAAGAAAAAAAAAAAGCAATTTTTACAATTCAGAGGACTCTCTTGGAGCCAACGATGTCGACGGACAATCATGACGTCATGGACAACTTCCTTAGACCCGCTTGCGCAACAACGCAGCATGAGACAGATGAAAGCAAGTTCGGCACTTCTTAACCCGCGACTTTATGGAAACCGGCCAGTGACAGTGGCTGAACAGCCTCTTTTGAAGGGACATCTTTCTTTTAAAAGTTACATCCTACTCTAGGAGGCAAACATCAATGAACATGAACTTTGGCTCAAAGCCGCTTTAATCGGAAATAGGCTCATGTCAATAGGTTGACTAATAGATCTTATTTTCTGACGGTTCTTACATCGAAGCATTCTTTTGTCACGTCGCCACTGCAACACTCGCTACTGAGAGCAGATCCGGCAAACGGCGTTGCTGCGCATGAAATACTCTAACGTCTCCACTAAACCTAGCAATAGAGGAATTAAAATCCAAGAAAGCCTTCGCGAAATACTAGCCAAGGAGAATTAACACGGCAGGATCCGCAAGTGTGAAAGCACAGTGAAAGCAATGTTTGCAACATTGGCCGCTTGTTTTGCGTGGAAGTTATACTGAGGTCATTAAAATGAATTTGAGTACAAAGTAGTTGGCACACGCGGATTCAGGAAAAAAAAAAAGCTGTCAAAATGAGCTTTCGACGAAACTATACGCTTCGGACTTTGTGCAGGGCACAACAAATTTACTTGTGACTGCGATATAAAGTCAAATGAAAACAAAGTTTGTAAAACTAAAAAAATCGTTATTTTTTCCCGCCTACCATGACATTAGAGGCCTGTATCATCGCTTGCGCACGAGATAATTTCCGGCTCCGACGATCGAAACGAATCTCCGCACACGTATGTCCTTGGGCAGCTGTCCATCTCGAAGAACGACTACATCGCCCACTGATCAGGGAATCGAGCTGAAGCGCAGCCGTCCGAGGGCAAGCTCGGATCGCGCAATGTGGCACTCGTTGCTGCTTACGCAACGCCGAGTCACCGACGCTAACAACGCCGGGGGCGAGAAAAGACGTCGACGCGGCGCTTACCGTGGCAAGTGCGTATCGTCCTTGAAGCGGCGGCCATGCAGGCGTTTCGGGGCGCTCTGGGCAAATATGGGGCCGGCGTCGTCGCTTTATAACAAAAGCGGGGTCCGCCCTGGCACAATGGCGGGAGGGCGGACGGCCCGCTGGCCACCACTGCGACACCCGGACCTCGGCCGTGGACGCAGCGCCCGTGAAAAAGCGTCACATTCGCGCGACCGCATGCGCGCACACGCGAGACCATCAGAAGGAGAGGGAGCGATGGCCGCGGCAAAGTGAAATGAGCTCGCGAAAACAGCCTCTGTGGGTCATCTCCACCAGGGAGTGCAGGAGGGAGGGGAGAGTAGGAGAGAGAGGCACTCTTACTAGACGGCCCAGTTTTGTGATTCCGATTGATCGATGGGTGATATAATGTACCCAGGCAAGCCGGTACCTACCAAGTAGCCGGACACTGAAGCATATGAGGCATCCTGCGGGAAGCGTTTCACGGACAACGACCCGCTCTTGCTGTGGTACATCATGGATGCTGTTTGCAGGTGTTAGGCACGACCCAATGCTAGCCGGAACTTCGTCCGTTACTGGCTACAGCACGAAAAAACACAACTGGTTTTGAGTCATCGCTGTGGAGACGGCAAACGGAACTTTTGACTGGACCTCTGGTTAATTCTTAAGAAGAAGCTTGAGTACACAGAGCTTGACAGAAAGAGAAAGAAAACTTGTAACCGTAAAAGCACACGTTGAATTTCAAAAACTTAGAAGACACAACCAGCCTGCATGGATGCGTTTGCATGGAAACCACTGAACACGTTACCAGGCCCTGACATACATAGAGCGGGAAGTATTTTTATTAACTTTAGTCTTTTCGAATGATACTTCAGTGCGGAACCTTGCTGTACGTAAATCGGCAAGCTTCACTTTCACTTACTGGGAAATGAATATAGCGTGATGGACCTATGTTGTGTGAAATTTTGTTTTATTTATTTATTTATTACTATACCCACAGCGCCGCGTGACGTTACAGTAAGGGGGAGGGGTAATATATCATTAACACAATCGATAAAAACAGGAAATGCAAATAGGCAAGCAACAGAATATACAATCAAACAATTAAATATAGAATACTTCTGAAAATCATAGCATAAACAAGAGCTTAATTAAAATGCACATCCTACAAAGAGGAGAAAAATATATAGTGGGGATAATGGTAGCTAGATCATGTGAAAGTATATTCAGTTCTCGAATTGTTTTGCGAAGAAGGCCCTATTGAAAAATTTCGTTTTATACCTGATCGCTTTAATTTTATAGGCATGATCAAGACGCGGGGAGACGTAGTTGTGATGTCACAGAGAATACTTAAGATTAATATTCGAAATAACAATTAATGCTCAGGATTAATGTTAAGGCAGTCCGTGCATTCTTTATAGACTATACACTGAAAAGGCTTGGAAGCAATGCCAAATAATATTGTCACGTAGAGGGGACAAGATCGTTGGCGCCAAAAGAGGAGACCGGCGAAACAGCACCGGAATCAAGTCTTTATTGGGCCGGCTTGCGCCCGCAAAATAACTAGGCAACTCGACGGCGGCGATAACAGCAAGAGCGCTCGTCGAACAAACAATGCCCGTTTCACTCGTCAGCGTTCAATTTAAAAGCGACCTAGAAACATCTACATAAAACCGCGACAGTGACTAGCATAACCGGGAACATTGTAGAAATACAAGCACATGGCTGAAGTCCTTCGAGATATATCTCGAATCATCTGCCGCAATAAAGGAAATGATAAAGCCGTGTCTGGCGACGAGCATGAACAAACAAATAATGCAGAAGTGATTCGCGCGCTAAATTCACAGTGATAAGACCGCAAGCCAGCGGCTGTCTAAAATTCAAATTACCTGGTAAATAATAAGTATCTCAAATTGGCTGGCTGTAGACAAACTGCAGTATCGTTTGCGTGCATTAATGCTGACACCGATGCTGATCACAGCAGCTACCGTCCTTATTTTTTCAGTTTATAATGTTTATGCCCTGTTGGCATGTACAGATGCAGATGCTGCTGTGTCGTTTGCGTATGGAGGTGGCAGTGAGAGAGAAAAAATAAGCGAAAATAATCTCAGCACAAGCGCCACACTATAGTACTCTTCATTACAGCAGAACTCCATCCTTTAATTACCCTCTTAGCACAGCACCAAAGAAATTTACAACGCCCGCGAAAATTGCCAGAAAAAATTCTGACTCGCTGCATGAAAAGAACACATCTGCATTAAAACATATTTGGGAGCTCTTTGCTAAATCTCTCTGCTCAGCGCGAATGAGGGGTTCTCATAGGCAGTCTTGCGCCTTTCACCGCTAGTTCCTCTAAAAAGCACACTCGCTGGAGTAATTGGCATGACAAAATTCTGGTGTTAGCATCCCTCACTGCCCCCGTTCCTTACTCACTCATGGCCTAAACTGACCACACACAGGTGTACGCATGTGCAGCAAGATAATGTAAGCGAGGAGAGAAGAGTAGGCAGATTTCTTTATTTTGAACAAACAGCTCCTCAGCATAGGATTGTGAATTAATCTGTATTGTGACCATTAAGAGACAATCAAAAGAGTTCCGCCTCACCGGGGTGGCGCAGTGGGTAGGGTGCTCAGCTGCTGTCCCCAAGGATGCGGGATCGAATCCCGGCCTCGGCGGCTGCTTTACGATGGCGGCGAAAAGCAAGGCACCCGTGTGCTGTGCGATTTCAGTTCCCGTCAAAGAACCCCAGGAGGCCGAAATTTTAGGAGTCCTCCCCTACGGCGTCTCTCATAGCCGGAGTCGCTTTCAGATGCTAAACTCCACAAACCTAACCTAAACAAACCAAACCAAACCAAACCAAACCAAATTAAACCAAAAGTAGAGTTCCGTCGGGCTCTCTAATTCCGCTGCTTGGCTCATTCAGTTAAACGTTAATTACCATGCCACATATTGCGTTTTTACATTTATGCCTTATACGCTCCGAGAAGAGATAATTGAAGCAGCACAATATGCGGCATGGTAATCATAGTGTACTGCTGACTGGGCCAACCAGCTGTGTCAAGAGCACGAACAGGAACGCCCGTCTCTCCTTATTTCCTAATTCCACTAACAGTGCCGACAGTCACCTCTTTCGTTCTAATAAATAAATAAATAATAAGTCACATTTGATCTTGAGTATCAGGGAGGAGTTTCGCATTTGAGTGCATGTCAAGGACAGGCTTATGGACGATTTGTTTCCAATTATTGTCGGCATAGAAGCCTAAGCCAGTGACAGAAATGATAGTCAAAGAAAGAAAGAGATATCTTGGTTCCAACTTGATTCAGAATAACGACCATGCCTTGTTTAGCCTTCTCAATCTCCTTTGTTATCGAGGTCAAGATTTAGGCTTGGCGAAAATAAGCCCATGTTCTCGACATGAGTCAATAATTAGTTTATATGGCGGCAGCAAGTTTTTAATGCCTAAAAATTAAGTGGGTATGTTTTCAAGGTGAAGTTTGTCAGCAGGATTACATACGAACGAAACAAGCGATAAGAAAACGGATGGTTGCACTGAATAGAGGATGAACAATTCACGCTAGGTAAAACTTGGCGCACGCAGAGTAATTATTTATTTAATTAATCTGGTGCGTGCAGAGTAATTAGTTAATTAATTAGATCCAATCAAGTAAATAAGACATCAGGTATGTCGTGTCACCAGAGGCAGGATTATGTTTGAACGAAACAAGTTATAAGAAAAGGAATGCACTGAATAAGAAGAATGCAACGAATAAGAAGAATGCACTGGACAGAGGACGAAGAAATCTCACTGGCGAAAAGTTTTGTGCATGCAGAGTAATTAGTAAATAATTACATTTATTAACTCATTCAGACGTAGGACATGTTTTCATGGTCCTGTCACCAGAAGTTTTTCGGCAGGATTACGTTCCAACGAAACGAGCTGTAAGCAAACGAATGGTTCCACAGATAGAGGATGAAAAAATCCCGCTGGAGAAAAAATTTGGTGCATGCGGAATAATTAGTTAAATAATTAAAGCCAATAAGTCAATCAGACGTCAAAATAGCCAAGGGGGTAATGTCGACGTGGTACCCAACTTCAATGGGGTGTTACGTCCTAGTGTGACGTCACAAACCGGAAGTATCGTCTGCCATGTCTCTTTCTTCCACAAAGAATGCTGCGCATTCCCCCAATGCCTCAGTGACCTCAAACGTTTTTTGTTACACTCTACTCAGATACGATGCTCATGCTTACTGCTCAGTTACTTTTCTCGCACCCTTATTGTGCAAAGGTAGAAGAAGAGCCGAGAATTGCATTTTTTCGTGATGTCTCGAATCCAAGAAAGGTATTTCAAAATAACAGCTTGAGGGGAGAGTTGGTGCATATTGCCCAGAACTCGTAGATAAGCACGTAGATAGAAACACAACACAGGACAGGGTGTTTCTGTCTGCGTGTTTGTCTATGCTGCGCCGTAGTTCTGGGTACTATGCCCCGTCTCGAATACACGTTTGTTCTAATTCACGAAACGGTCCGCGGTTCGGATGCATAGCTGTTAATGGGCAGGCAGTCATTCACGAAAGTGCTGCCGTAAGTAGCAGTTTAACAATAAAGGAATAAGGGAGAAATAGCATTTTTGCCGCAGCCTAAACATACCCATTGAATGACGTAGCAGTGTACAGTGGCAGGGGGGTATAGGTCACATTATGAAATGTGCCGGTGAGGTAGGCGAAACTGTTAAGCGATGAGGTTAACGGGAGCTCAGGGAGGGGGGGAGGGGGAGGGAATGAATCTTTTTCACTGGAATAATGATAATGGATATTAAATTCGACCCCTAGATACAGGCTGCTGGTCGTTTTTGATGCCTGCCAGTGAAAAACCGCAACTGATTCCACCACTGACAACATCCGCATACCGCACTGTGGGAACAAAATCAAAGACTGCTTTACACGGACTCGCACATCGTGCATTGCCCATGCAGTAGCATTACAAGTCGTTGATGCCTTTACATCGAGCTTTGTGTAATTATTTCACTTATTTACATTATGTGTTGCTACTACTGCTATTTCGCCAAAGGTGTCTGGATGTAGCAACACGTGTGCAAGGAACATACATCGAAATGTATAGTTGCCACTTCCAGCCTCACTGCACCCCAGCAAGTGGCCGAAGCTTTTGAGCGACTCTGTATCACCCCCCAATGTGCATTCCGGTGCTAACGCATCAATAAACCGCGTAAGAAAGAGAGGACAGGTGCCCAGCAAATCCTTTTGAATCAGCGCGCATTGCTCTTTTCAAGTTTCCCACTCAGGGGGACGGCGCGTTCGCCGCCGTCTCGCATCGCTCTGTGCGAACAAAACGGCTCGCTGTGAGATGTGCGTCTGCCTGCCCTTCTAACCCTCTCTCTCTCTCTTTCTCGCTTTCAACAGCGCTCCGCCAAAAGTTGCAGTGCCACACACACACGCACGCGAGCACACACACTCCCGCACACACTATGAAGCATTGCGTGCGTGTTGATGTGTGTACGGCGTGCAACTGGATTTGCGCACTGTTACTGTGTGTTAAAAAGCATCAGGTACGTTCGCACGTGCGTGCGGGAGCGCACGTTCGCGCTTGCGTGTGCTCTTGCGAGTTCCGTGCACCTCTCTTTCACCCAGTCCTCATTTTGCTCAATTCTGGGCGACTTTCATGAGGACAGACGTCTCGGCTAGTGTCCGCTCCGGGCGTCTCCCTGGTCGTACTCACGCGAGCGCAATCCTGGAGGGCTCATAGTTGCCTCGGTTTCGAGACTGTTTCCCGTTTAGGAGCCTTTGCTGGGATGTGGAGCTTGCCATTCGGTGCGACATCCTATCAAGCCGCAGAAATGTGCAAAGCGGGCACGCTGACTGCTCATCTGAGCATGTGCGAACCGCCGCGAGCGCCGAAGCTTCATTCAGTATCGAGTGAGCACACCACTAGACGCATCGCCGGAATAGCGGTTTCCATGGTGCCTACATGAGGACTAATGGGGCAGTAAGGAGGCGCAACGCCCTTTCGTGTTACTACACGATTCAATAACTGTATTATGTATGTAAGAACGTAGATGTTCCAATAGAGACGCTGAATAAAGATGCAAACGATTTGGGGAAGCCTTATCAACGCGAAGGTATTATGTTGACGTCGGAAATGTCCGCAAAATGTGTCGCCGGAAGTTGATCCACTCGTGACGTCATCAGACACTGACTGACTGGGAGTTGTAAGTCATGGTATAAAGTGTTATTGTACCATCAACGAGTCATTGGTCATACGTGGCATGAAAGTGTCGAGTAATGCAATTCAGAAATCGTATAATCAACAAGCCGTGAGTGATTAGTCGTGTGATGTGAAATTTTCGAGGTCTTGAAGTTATGAGTAAAGTAGTGACGTGAAAAAGTAGCATGACAAGGATGACTGCAAAAAAGGTGATGAAAGTCACCTCACAGTCCCATAACCAGGATGACTTAAAAAGTGTGGTGACGTCACCAAATTACAAGACAAGGATGACTGCAAAATGGTGATGACATATCAAGTCACGTGACAAAGTTGTATGACAACGATGCCGAACAAAAAATGTTGGCGGTCTAATCTGTGCTACGCCTAGGTTATTTCACTGCATGTGGGATGGCCCATGCAGTGAAATTACTTACACAAATTACATACTGTTAGTTTTAATCACGCGTATGGCGTGATGTTGCACAGGGGAGCGAGTAACGACATGTGGTAACTGACTACTCATAGTTCATTCCGGTTAGATCTGCGTGTCTTGCAAAGACATAATCGATACAAGATGCACTTCTGATAGTGGCTTGTTAAACATTGTGACCACGAGTAGTTCGCGCATGAACACTGTGATTATTGTTGTTGTTGTGGCTGTAGGAAGAAGGAAAAGAAAATGCACGGGCCTGCTACTGGCTCTGTAGCTGAGCCACCTCCGCTGCCTCGTGCAGACAGAAGAGAAGATATCGAGAAGAAAAAAGAAGAGGGAAAGAAAGACGCGCGCCGCAACAACAGCCGTCGTCCACCACCAGCGGTGGCGTGTGCAATGACGGCCTAGAACAGATAAAAATTCGGTGCCAGGCAAGCTTCCGCCGCAAGCGGCGGTGACCCACCTGTACCAGCCCCATCAGGGGAGACCTCTAACACTGTGATTAGCGTCGACGTTAAAGTTGCCGCAGATGAGGGGTGCGTCCAGCGTCCGCGCAACGAATCGGCCGCGTTTCCATAGAGGCGAAACCTTTCGTGTGTTGTGCGATGTCAGCGCACGTAAAATATACAGGATAGGAAAGGCGCAGTATCTGTCACTTTTCATGTGGAGACCTGAACCGCGCTGTAAGGGATGGGAGGAAGGTGGGAGTGAAAGCGGAAATTGAGAAATAGGTGTCGTAGTGGAGGAGTAAATTCGATCGTCTGGGGATATTTAACGTGCCCTGAATAGTTAAAGCTCAGCTACTTTGGTCATCTGATGAGAAGAGAGGAGTCGCTGGAGAAAGATTTGATGTTGGGAAAGGTTGAGGGTCGCCGGAGAAGGGGTAGGCAGCGAACGCGATGGTTAGATGGCATCCTCGAGGCACTGCAGATGAAGTTATGTGATGTTAGGAAGATAGTGAGAGACCGGAAAGCGTGGCGTGACATGGTCCATAGGGTCACGAAGAGTCGGACACGACTGAACGACTAAACTGAACTGAATAGCCCTAACACCGTACAGCCCCCGGACGCCTCCGTTTCGCCCCCACCGAAATGCAGTCTCCGGCAGTCGGGATCGAACGACTCGGCTACACCGGAACGGTAGTCGGTAATCTTAAGCACTGCGCCCCCGACGCGGGGCCCAGGCAGACGAAATTATTACAAAGCTCTACAGTACGGCACTTCTTCCTCTCTGAGTCCCACCTTCCTCCCTCCCTTTAGAGCTTTTGCTAGTTCAGATGTCCACGAAGATATGTAACAGATACTGCGCCGTTCCTTTCCTAAAAACTAATTTATGCTTACGGATCTGGGGCACACGCGCTGTAAATTTTCTCAGCCATGTTCTGCTTGTTACAATGTCGTTTTTGTAGGCAGTAATTAAAACATCATTTTGCAGTCAGTGGCTTTTACTCGACGATATTTTTAAGCGATAACTATAACAACAATAATTTTTGAAATTTCTCTGAGTTTCACTAGGGTACCCGCGATTGTTCTGTAGGGTTTTGTGGACGAGACCATGAAGGAATCTGAAAGGGGGTGATTATTGGGGGTGGCTGCTCCTGGCCCTACGGGGCTGGCAGTGGTAGGCCCATGCCGTTCGCGGTGGGTACTCGTCTTCCACCGGTGGTTGTATCTGTTGTAGGCCGTCATTTAACCTGCTACCGCTTCGGTGGCGACACTCGCCTTTCTCTCTCCCTCTTCTTTTTCTTTCTTTCTTCTCTGTTCGCACGAGGCAGCGGAGGTGGCGTCGCTACGGAGTTAGTAGCAGCCCATGCATTTATTTTCCTGCTTAATACAGTCGCAACAACAACAACAACAACAACAACAATGGAGCCGAAAATGCAGCCGTTAGATGCATTTCCGCAAGTGATAACACGTCTAGTGTGGCAACAGCAGGAGGCAGCGCTGAGGCTTCCACAATTTTCCAGTGCAGGTATTGTAGTGCACTCAGGTTTTTCAGCTGGCAGCCGGACATTGCTTCCCAGACGAGCTAATCTCGGCACGAGCTCGTAAGGATTTGGCCTGAAATAGGAACATCAGCCTGTTATCGGCAAATAATCCGAAAGATTTGCTGTTACAGTTTCTTGCGGAACTCGTATCCGGGGTGCGGAGGATACGGGCGTTGGTACAGAAAACTGGAAAAGGGAAAAGAACGCCGACGGAATTTCTCTTTTTGCTTCTAACGAAACAAAACACGAGTTGGTTTGTACACAGTGCTCTGTGTCCTGGCAAAATAAGTTGCGAAACCTTGCAGATGGGTTCACGTAACGAACTCCGGGCAGTGACCGCGACTAAGAAAGAGAAGACCGACAACCGAAACATAAGCAGGGACGACAGAACAGACGACAACAGCACCGGATCAGCGCAGAAGTAACACCAGCAGCAGCGAAAGTGGATCCTGCCCGGCGATGGGTGTCCCGCTCGAGTGCTTCTGTTTCTCCACTCACTCTCTCCATGCGGATTCCATACAGGGTCATTCGTGATGAAAACCGGTCAGGACCTCGCCGCACGAGCTGTGCTCGCTAGTTCTTTTCTCCTGAGTGCGCGCGCACGGCGGTGGCACCGTGGGCAGCGGCGCAGGTAGGGCGCGTATTAGTGCTCCGTCACGCATGCCGCTCGGACGGTCGGGAGGGACTGGCTGCTCGCCAGAGCGGAAAGCTGGAGCCCCCTTTCACCGCCAGCTCTCTTTTTCTATAGCCGACTTGGCTGGCCAGTAAGCGTGGTGTCGTCAACCTGGGTCGCTGTTCATGCTACTGCCCGGTTCGCTTCTGCAGAGCGGTTATTGCGTCGTGCCGAACTGTTCAGGAACATATGGTTTTCTCGGAAGAGAGTGAACAAATATGAAGATACTGAGTATTGATCTGCTCTCTGAAGGGCTGCATAAAAGAGCCCCTGGAATCGAGCTTTGTTGCCAGCTTCAAGTATAGGTTGGGTGGTTTGGTTTGGAGGGTTTAACGTCCCAGAGCCACTAAGGTTATGAGAGACGCCGTAGTGGAAGACTCCGGAAATTTCGACCTCCTGGGGTTCTTCAACTTACGCTGGCATCGCACAGCCCACGGGCGCCTTGCTTTTCGCCTCCATCGAAAAGCTGCTGCCGAGGCTGGGATTCGATCCCGCGCCCTTGGGAACAGTGGTCGAGCGCCGTAACCACTGCGCCACCCCGGCGGGGCAGCTTCAAGTATAGGTACGGTTGACAAGATGCTGCCGATTTACCGTGCTCGTCAATATGTGGGCAGATTGGCAGAGTAAGTTTCCTTTGTAAAAGAAAAATAGTCAACAACGAGCACGAGTTAACAAAATTTCGTAAATGCTTGAGCCTAAATCTAGAACAGTGAAAGAGAGCCTAAATCTAGAACAGTGAAAGAGAGATGGACGGGCAACTCATGATACAGAAAGAGAGCAGCACTGTACAGATCACAAAACAGAATTTGAATAACAGATAAACTGAAATAAAACACAGAGGGAAAGAGACAGACAGACAGAGAGAGAAAGAGAAAGAGAGAGATAACCAACTTCTCGACGGTGCATAGAGTGGCATATTCCACCATCGGCGCGTTGTTTGCGTTTGCATTTAATATTCTTTATCTCTGGAAATCATCAGTACACATATTCTTGTCAATGAGAATAACAAAACATTAAAACAAAATCCCCACCGTTCGCCTTCGACTCATAGACTGGTGGCCCCTTCAATTCTATAATAACGAGCCCCTCATTTTCCCCTCAATTGTCGGCGTAATAGCTTGCGTGGGTCTCGGTTCTGTCAGTCTTGAGGTCGAAAAGGTAGCGTAAAAGGGTTCTCGCACAGCTGCCATCTCCCTAATGAGCACGTGGTACGTGACGCTCGCGGTTTAGCAGGTTGTTCCACATTCGCCGCTAGGGATGAGGGCGGCGCTGGTGAACGCTCACAGGCGGAACATTGGACGGCAGTCGATGTAGCTTGTAGCTCATTCCATCAAAGATTCTTCCTTTGGCAACCACTCAGGATTATCATCGGCAAACTTCAAAATCTCGATAAATCAATGAAGCGCCTCGCGGAAAAAAATTCGTGCAGAACGCGCATCAGGATCACAGTGATATCCTGCCATTAGTGAACGCCATCTACTGTGAAGGCCCATTAGCATGATTGAATCATATGGACCCCCTCCTCATTTTGCGTGGGTAAGTACCGTCTCCCGTAAGGATTAATAGGTAAATCTTTCTTTATGGTTCTTTGAAGTACGTCCCAAAAATAAATCCCTTCCCAACAGTGAAGAATATTAGAACGACGAAGCCAGTCCCTGGCAGGCTTATTATAATGATATCTTGTGTGTGTTTGTGTTGTCTTGCAAAAGTCAAGCAATAAAGAAAAAAAGATGATGTAGCTCAGTTGGAAGAGCATTCGACGCGACATTCGGAGGCCTAGGGTTCGATTGCCACCATCGGCGCGTTGGTTTTCCTTGCGCTTTGCATTTAATATTTTTTATCCCTGAAAACCATCACTACACTAATTCTTGTCAATGAGAACAACAAAACATTAAAAAAAATATCCCCTAGCTGTTGGCCCCTTTCAATCCTACAGTAACGAGCCCATCATTTTCCCCTCAAGAAGGCCAAGATTACGCAACGGATTGGTGAGCTCTTGCTTATACTTACACGTTTCGCAGGTTCATCATCATCATCATCATCATCATCATCATCATAATCATCATCATCAGTCTGACTATACCCATTGCAGGGCGAAGGCCTCTTCCATATTCCTCGAAGTAACCCGGTCCTGTGCTGGCTGCATCCACTTGACCCCTGCGAACATCTTAACCTCATCCGCCCCCCTAACTTTCTGCCGCCCCCTGCTACGCTTTCCTTCCCTTGGACTCCAGTTTGTTACCCTAAGCGACCATCGGTTATCTTCTCTTCGCACTACATGTCCTGCCCATGCCCATTTCTTCTTCTTGATTTCCACTAGAATGTCAGTAACTTGAGTTATTTCTCTGACCCACTCTGCACGCTTTCTATCTCTTAATTTTACCCCTACCATTTTTCGTTCCATAGCCCTCTGGGTTGTTCTCAACTTATATAGAACTCTCTTGGTTAGCCTCCACATTTCAGCCCCATAGGTGAGTACAGGCAAGATGCAACTGTTGTATACTTTCCTCTTGAGCGATACCGGTAAGCTGCTAGTCATAATCTGCGAGTGCTTGCCAAATGCGCTCCATCCCAATCGTATTCTTCTTGTTATTTCCATTTCGTGGTCCGGATCCGCGGTTTCTACCTGTCCTAAGTAGACCTATTCGCCTACTACTTCCAGTATTTCGCTACCTAATGTAAACTGCTGTTCCTTCCCGAGGCTGTTGAACATTACCTTAGTCTTCTGTATATAGATTTTCAAGCATACCTTTCTACTTTTCTTGTCTAGGTCATCAATAATTCCAGTTCATCCCCTGAGTTACTTAGCAAGGCAATGCCATCAAAAAATCTTAAGTTAGGTATTCTCCATCTACCCTTATTCATAACTGCTCCCATTCCAGGTTTCGCAAGTTAGGTTCCCTGTAACGCGCAGAATCGCAGAAAATGCGGCCGTCACGCACGCCAGTTGAAGATTTCGGTGGCTGTACAGTAGAAAAGCCTAACCTGGTGCCCATTGTTGTCATCATGATGAATAAACCGGTACTTGTCCCGCTGCCCGAGGCGCCGAGTGGCCGATGAGGCTGTACAACACGTTGCCATCAGGCGTCTCGACCTGCGTCACCCGGTTCTGGCCTCTACATAAGCGGCACCTGCAGATGCCGAAGAGACTTGTTTTTCTCACAGCGCACGCAGACGGGACAAAAGACAAAGGTTGCACACAAACAAGCGCTGAGCTATCAAGGGAGGTTTATTGAAGAAATGAAACAAATATATAGGCATCGAAAGAAAGATGTCCGTACATGAAGATAATAAAAACGATACGTGGGAAGAAAGAGAGCTCGATTCACTTGCAGATAATGCGATGGTAAGACTGTTGATGCAGGTGGTGCCATCGACAAAAATGTGAAATGCTTCCATTACCTCACATATTACCTTATCTTGGTGGCGAAAAAGAAGGCGAGTGTTTTTGTAGTTAGGGGTGCATTCACACTTCTTGCATCGAAAAGTGGACTGGGCAAGAGAGTTGCCTTTTGCTCTGCGTTATTCGTATTTTTTTCTTGTTTACATTTGCAATTCCTACAGTGGATGGCTGTGTGTGATTGCTCATCTTTTTTCTTGTGTTTTCATGTTCCATCAGACACTTATTTAGGTATACCTCCCGGTCTGTTCGATCTACGCGGCGACGAAAGAGATGGGGATCTCTTTCGTCCGGTCTTCTTGCGCTGTGAGCAAAGTGTTTTCGGACCAACCAGCCCAAACTTCCGCTTTGCCGAGGAGACTCACCCGCGACGGCTCTCGGGCTCCCAGACTGTCAAAGCGGGTAAGCAAAATGACGACGATAGTGTTCTCCTTATTCTCCACACGAAATGACGCGACGAACCACCGTTGCGCACCGGTTCAGTGAAAGCGCCGAGATGATTCTGCCGAGCTCCTCTGAAAATTCTTGCCGTTCCTGTAAGCACCTGTCCTGTCTCCAAAGAAGTAGATCTTCTATTTCCGAGGAAGCTCCAGACGTCCTCTCCGCGTCAGGTTGCGAGACCTCCGGCGCATGCTACTCATGCATGATTGCAGCTCAGGTCGGCACGGAGGCTAGGCCTAGTGCTGCCGCTGCCACGCTGGCAGAGGCAGCTTCGCCGGAGTTGCTCGCTGCAACTCCTGCCCTGCCGTCGACACCTCAACCTGACCATCGGCCTCAGGTCCAGCTTGGTGCTCCCGGTTCTTCAGCACCAGCGCCCATTCAGCCTTCCCAAAATGGACAACAGCCCGTAAGTGAACTGTTCTCTGGGCGGAGCACGGCTATGGCCACTCAGCTAACACGACGAGATGCACATCCAACAGTGCGTCCTGAGGAGACAAGCTCTTCAATGGACCTATCGGCTGCACCATCCGTATCAACGAGCACCCGTGCGCCTCACAAGCGTCCTTCGGAAGATAATCAACCGAATTCGTCCTCGGCAAGTGGTGGCTATCAAGGAAAGCGCTCCTGTTTAACTATCGAAAACCAGGTTGCACCTACACCGGGATCGTCATCTTATAAAGTGGCGATTAAATCTCTTGCCAACAAAAGCCTCACCGATATACCAAACAGGATCATCCAGGCCAACTTGGACGCGTGTCTCGGAACCAGAGGTTTTCGGGGCTTCACGGCAAGGAAGAAGTCAAACACTATAGCTGTGTGGCTCCCGACACTTACTGCGGTGGAACGTGTCCAAACGCTTAGTTACATTTCAGTCACAAGTGAGATCTCAGTGCCTGTGCAAGTGTATCTAGTTGAAGGCTCCGACTTGCAGCGTTGCGTTGTTTACAACGTCGACATAAACGAAGATCAAACCACCCTTCAACGTGAGCTGTACTGCCCAACGCACCGAGTCATACAGGCCCGACACATAGGAAAGGGGCGTTCCTGCATGATCACCTTGCAAGGCCCTCCGACACTCCCAGCTTGTCTGTACTACTACGGCTGCATATTAAGGCCACGGCCGTATAAACTGAGTGTGGTTTACTGTTATAACTGTTTTCGGGCAGGGCACATGCGCAAATCTTGCCCCTTTGCTACTGCCGATGAAGGTGCGTCTGAAGGAAAAGTTACGTACCGATACGGCCTCTGCAAATCGGACGACCACGAGATAACATCTCCAAGTTGTCCGACAAAGCAAAAGGCAACGCAGAAGGCTCGTCTTCGGAACACTAAGCGTTGGCCAATAGAGGACATGACGCCGGTGCAGACATCCAATCGCTTTGCAGCTCTTCAGTGGAATGATGACGAGTGGCCAGAGCTTCCTGAGCCCGCTTCGAATGCACCTCCAGCTAAGACAAAGTCTAATGATACGGTGCTCAAGAAACGCCGTCGACAACAGCCAATACAGCAGTGTACTGATCTACCAGACGACGATATGGCTGTAGTGGATGAGCAAATCAATCGTCTCTTAGCAGAGGTCTCTAAGCTCCGACAACACCGCGAAATGCTTGCTCGACGTCGGCGAGTTGCAGAAGTAACCGCCAAATCTAGTAATTGCCCAACACAACCGCCTTCATTCCGCGCAACAGGGCCATTTGCTGCCTCTTCCCAGTGTAGCACAACGCCCAATGATAACTCTGCAACATCGCTGCTCCGCTATATGGTCAACCAGTTATCCAACCTGACATCTGTGATACTACAGCGCTTGGACTAGCACACAAAAATGGCGAAATCCGGTCGTCCTGGTGTACTACAGTGGAACTGTAGAGGCATTTCCACGAAGGTTGCCGAGCTCAGGACCCGACTGCGATTTAACAAGCTTCGGGTGTGGGCTATGTTACTTCAGGAAACGAACGCCTTGCCATCTATTCCTGGCTTCAGCGGCTACGTGTCCCCTTCAATGACCGACCGTCGCGTGCAGACTGCTTCTCCCCCGGGAAAGGCGGCGATATATGTCGAAACGAGTATTCCTCATGTACGCCTTTCTCTCGAAAACTGGTGCACATCATACCAAGAGGTAGTAGCAGTTGCTGCGAAATTTCTGAAAGGAACAGTTGTTCTTGTTTCTTACTACGTTCGACCAGCTGGAGGCGCCTCTTCCCGTATTAATCTTGGCTGGTTATTAAGTGTTCGTCAGCAATACCCCGGGTGTCCAATTTTAGTCGGAGGCGACTTTAACGCCCCTCACCCAGATTGGGGGTATCCGACTGCAAGCCCTCGTGGTAGGCGTGTGCGGGACGCCTTCACTGATGCCCTGTTTGTTCTGCTTAATCACCCTGGGACAGCAACACGGCCTGTGCGTCACATACATAGTGCTGCTTATGCTCCAGACTTGACGTGGTGGTTGGGCGCAGGAACTCCCTCATGGCACATGGAGCCGGACTGCTGGGGAAGTGATCACCACCCTATCCTCATCGGTCTCCATCCCTCCCGCCTCCGCCCTTTACGCCGCAAATGTTCTGTGATAAACTGGGACAGCTTTCGCTCATGTCTCGACAGTATGTCTTCAGATTCGCCGTCACTCCTTGTTGACCGTATACAAAGAGCACTAAACAGCGCTACGACTACTACCTGGATTGATGTAGGTCGACCGGCACCAGATCTCGGCCTGCTTAACCTGTGGGCAGCCCGCCGTCAAGCTGAGCTGGCTGCTACACGAGACCCTACTTCGGGGCAGGCACGTACACGACTGAATTATCTCACCGCGAAGGCTCGGAGATATGAACGCGATCTATCGCGACGCCAGTGGCATGCATGGTGTGAACAATTTTCTGATAAATCATCGAATGCCTCACTATGGCGAACGTTTCGTGCAATGGAACATGGTCGTCGTTCTACTGACGCAGCAGCAACAGCATGCTTTGCGGCTAATCTGTCGCCGGGTGATTTCGCCAAAGAAGCTGCTCGAAAATTTTTCCCAAAATACGATATACTGCCTCCTTCAGCTGTAAACCTTAATTTGGCAGGTATCCCTGCAGACGCATGGAAATTACCATCTGCTGCCGACGCAGATGGAATTGCGAGCCCCTTTTCGATGTGCGAGCTGCTGGCTGCAATTGACGATGTGAAACGGAAAACAGCGCCCGGCCTGGACAAAATTCAGTATGAGGTTTACAAGAACCTCAGTACTGCTGCACTTCCTCAACTACTAGACACCATAAACAAAGTGTGGCTTGATGGTGTCGTACCCGAGAGCTGGAAAACCGCTGTCGTGATCCCTATTCCCAAACCTGGGAAGCCTCCAACGGACCTCGCCAACTTGCGACCAATCTCCTTAACATCAACGCTTTGCAAGCTTGCAGAGAAAATGCTAGCCACACGACTTTCTTGGTGGCTTGAACAGCACGGTTTTTATCACCCTGCTCAAATTGGATTTCGTCCATACATAGGTACAGAGGACGGGTTGGCTGTCTTGGCCTCAGCAGTTCTGTCATCTACCCGCAGCCGCGATGTACGTACCATATTAGCAATGGATGTTGAAAAGGCATATGACAACATCAGTCATGCTGCTATCCTGAATGCCATTGACATGCTCCATCTCCCTCCGAGAGTACGCACTTTTGTCGCATCATTTTTGGATGGACGAAAATTTGCAATACGTCTCAGCGGTGACACTGTTGGTTCATTCGTTTCACTACGTGGCGTGCCCCAGGGATCAGTATTGTCTCCGACGTTATTCAATATTACTTTCATCCCATTGGCGTGGCGCTTACATGATATCCCTGAAATCAAGTTTTTGCAGTACGCAGATGATATCACGGTATGGAGCACTCACCATGATCTTCTCACTCAAGAGGCCGCCCTTCAGTCAGCATTAGACGTAACCTCTGATTACGCCTCCTCCATTGGCCTTCAACTTTCTGTGTGTAAAACGTCATACACGTCAGTCGCCAACCGCTGGGGACGCCGTAAACTTGCCTCAAATCCAATTCGTCTCTCTCTATCAGGCACCCCAATACAAGAAAGTTCGAGCCTGAAAATTCTGGGCTTAACAATTCACCAATCAGGATCAGCGACTGCTTGGCTCTCTCAGGCAAAAAAGCAAGCACTTCAAACTATAAGTTTAATAAGAAGAATTGCACCTAAAACGGGTGGCGCTGGCTCGTCTGTTGCACGCCAGTTAGTGAGGGCGGTTCTGCAGCCCCGTATTGTTTATCAGGCCCAGTTCCAGCATCTTAAAAGGGCACAATGGGATCGCCTTGAAGCCTTAAATCGAGAAGCTATGAGGACCATAACATGCCTTCCACGAATCACACCGGTCGTAGCGTTACAGGAGAATGCGCAGCTCAACACCATCGATGAATTGGTGCAGCAGCGCCGAGATGCTCGCAGACTCAAGGCCACTTTGTCACATTCCACGCAAGCACTGAGGGCGTATGCAACGTCACACATTATTCTTCAGCCACCTACGCCAGTTCTCCCTCCCTGGAAATTTATACAGTTAGGAGACAACAAGCCAACTGACATCCGCAGACCGACGTCTGCCAACTCTGCATCGTTGCTACGCCAGAGATTTGAAGAGCAAGATGCTAACCTGCCTCAGGATTCCGTAGTAGTGTACGTAGATGGAAGCCTGCAAGGCTGTGAAGCCAAAACGGCAATCCACTGTCCACGGAGGCCTAGCCTGAATCAGACAACTACGTTTCAGCTTTCGGAACCACTTACATCTTTCTGCGTTGAGCTTGTGGCAGTTCAAGAGGCACTCTGCTCCGTGACTTCTATAACCATGCTCCCTACAGCCCACATTGTAATCCGCACTGACGCACTTCAAGCAGTACGTCTGCTCCGACGTGTCAGCCGCTGCCCTAAAATTTGCCAGGACATCCACCAGCTTGCGGCGCGCATCCCACAGTCAATACGCATTGAGTGGGTCCCACGGGATCTGCTGCCTTCCCAAAGTCAAGCTGATTTTGCAACCCGCCTCGTGAACCAAGACGCATCAATCCCACAGCTTCTCGAAGTCGACGACGCTACCCTCCTTTTGTCAAGAAAGGAGCACCTCCGGCGCCGCAAACGTGCACTTATCCCTCCGTGTGCGATATCCCTTCCCCGCGGTCTCACCCGTGCAGAGGAGGTTGCGCTTAGGAGGATCCGGGTCGGTGTTGCCCTTACACCAGCTGTAACTAGGACGTGGTCATACTTCCAACACTTATATCCTCGCCCAGGATGCCCGATCTGTAACAACGAAGATGTCGAGGCCGACATCCACCACTTGCTGTGGGACTGCCCAGCACTCAAGCCAACACGATTCCGGCACCTGAGAATAGCTGGCCTTTCAGCAACCAATCCTGCCTCATACGTCACTTGGTCGCAGGGACCTCATCATCGCTCACTTCTGGACTTCATAAAATCAGCCAACCTTTTTCCATTCATTTAATCATTTATTCATCCTTCATCTCATAACCTACTGATGCCCTGAGGCAATAAATATCGACTTAAAAAAAAAAAAAAATTCGTGATGCGAGATCGACCTAGAGGTGGCGCCACCGTCACTCCGGTAGTGTGGATCGCCAGCCGGCGGCGCTCGCAGAAACGCACTCTGCGTAGGTCTGCTTCCGAGTTCACGGCGTTTTTTTTTCTTTTTTTTGCCAGGAAAACGTGCCTTATACAATACATTAGCGATTTAGTGGTTAGAGTATTCCCATATTAAAAAAAAAATGCAGAAAAAAAATATGCGCGGATTTTAGGAAAACAAGGCACGTAACCACTCGTCTTTTTGATTTACTGTCATCGCTTTGCACGTTTTTTTTTTTTGCGTTGTACAGCGCTCACAGGACTGATACTTGGGCCTGAACATGACATATCTTATCTTCTTTTCAACAAAATGCGCGTGTCTTATACGAGTGAGTCAGGCGAATTTACTGTCAAGCCCACAGAGATACAAGGTTCGTGCACTGGCCTGCAGTACTTTAGAATGAATCTAGGCAGCCTGGTTCATTATATCATACTTGACTCGAGGATTAAGACGACCGGTTGGCGTAGACTGGGTGTTAATCAACTCTGGCTTAACAACCAAACACAAGTATTCCCCAAAAATGACATTACGCCGACACTGTACAGGAAACCTCGCCACACAGGAAAGCTGACTGCTCACGTGCATTGAGATCACAAGCCGGATGCTTCTTGCTGCAGATAATCTGGTGTTGCACTATGAATGACTCTAAATGATTTCATGAAACTGAGGGAAGTATAAGGAATTTCTGATGTGTGTGATGTTTATAGATGGTAAATTAGTAGTGTAGTTATTTTTCTAATGATAATGAATTTCTCCATGGGACCGAAGGTCTACACACTTAACAAAATTCATAACTATCAGCGCTTAAGTTTTGGTAATGTTAAAGTGCCAACTACGAATCAGTAGCTGCGAAGACATTGTAAAAACTGCGCTTGGTCGCTGGCAAGGAATCCTGAAGACTGAATATATCTTTATCATTTTATTTATTGCTGAGCTGTGACTTGGGGCGATTCTTTCGTTTACTTCCAAAACAGGTGCCGGATATAAAACAATCCTGAAAAAAATGGAGTTCATCTTTTCATGTGGCTATAAATATGTATTTATGCCCGGACTAGACACTGATGGTTAAGCCCGTATGAAGCTATTTTACTCCCCTTGTCAGAAACAACCAGTTTGCTCTAAAAAAAGTAAAGACGAAAAGGGGTCTAATGATTCTACTGGGCTACCAGGGTACATGGATCTATGAGCATTATGTAATTTTTAGTGCAGCAGGTGCTGGGAAGATTTGTTTCTCAAACGTTTGAGCATTTCTCTAAAGTGAAATGTGCTCATTACCACTCCTACGGATGCGCAGAAGCCTTCAACAGAAAAAAAAGGAAAGAAATGCATATATGGGTTTAACGCGCCATGCAACATTGGCTATATGGCGGATGATGTAGGGGCGTGCCTCGGTGTCGTTGACCACGTGGAATTGTTTAACGCACAGTCACATCCCACAGCCGAGGAGCACCTGTCGAAATGGCCGGGATCAAACACCTCGTTTCCGAAACCAGCAGTCGAGCGCCCTACCACTGAGACACCGCGACAGAGGTTTAACAGAAAAAAAAAAAAGCACAGGCACTCAGACAGCTCTATAGCGGGTGCAGAAGGCACGGAGTCGCTTGTTCAAACTGGATTTTGCTACTCAGCAGTCTGCGGTCGCATGTTTCAGCAGGTGCGGTATTCCAAACAGAAACGGGAATGTACGATTTTTGAGCGTTTGCATTAAGTTGTAGTGAAGGCAGCAACCTGTTGACACGGCGCCTAACGGCAGCAGTGACTCATTTGAGACACCTCTTGTCAAAGAATCTCAAGCGCTGAAGACTGCGACTGATGATGTCCTTTTCAGCGTGACATACTTGATAAGGACAGGTTTTGTTTTTAATGGAGCATGGGTAATAGCTTGTTCATATTTCTTTATCAATTGAGGCAGATAGGTAAACAAAAGCTCAAGGAATCGCGAAACAAACTAAAAGCATTCTTGTACACACCGCACGCACGCACTTCAATCACTGCTGTCTGGCACGCGACGCGAAGAGCAATTCACACTGGGTAGGGTAGCCAGGATGCGGAAATGTGCGCCCACTAAGATCATGACGCCGGGCGCAGGAGACCGAGAAAGCGCAGAGTCAGGGCTTATCGTCATAGCGTGTTTGGTATATGCGATTACATTATGGCAGTGCGCTTGATACCCTCATTCACAATTAGCATCATACCATGGGGGGGGGGGGGGGGGGGGGCTAAGCGGAGAGCCAGCGCTGATTTTCGCTACTTGCCACGTAACTTTGATGGACACCGCTGTGTGCTCACCTAGGGCTGCATGAATGCTTCATAGCGCTCTCTCGAGTGATTTCAAATGCCGTTACTTAAGCTGTTTATCTTGAACCTAAAAATCACATTGGCAGCTAAGCGCCGATATTTAATCTCCTGTCACCTCTTTCCATGCCGTGCGTGATCGTTCATTGCTCAAAGTTTGAATGAGGTCACCTGCAGGCTCGTTATTTACGAGTCATTACACTGCGCATGTCTTGTTGATTCCATGTGTTGCTGGCCTGGACAGCAAATCCAAATGAAACTATTGGGCCTTCTCATCCCCATCCACTCTTCTGTGTTTGTATAATGATATTCAAAAAAGGAAAACGCCCAGACCATCCAGAAATTGTCTGAAGATGCCATTAGGCCATGTACGATGCCCGAGCACATGTAAGAGTAGATATATGGTCAGTAATGATCAGAATTGCAACGTACTACGGGTCTCAGAATCATTAGTCATAGTTAGAATCATGCACAGGACTGAAGGGTGAGGATGACACATATAGCACGACTGGATATATTACTAAAAATGTATTGTAAGGGACACATCCTGTGCACACATGATGTACAGTCATACCTCATAGTTATATGACAGTGATACCATGTAGTATGACTTTACTGAGTAAAGAATGTAAGGTGCAGAGTTTTCATAGACATTGGGCACGGCATGCCTCTTAGTCCTAGTCATGGCGTCTGACTTAGTCATTACGAAATGTAGAACGACCCAGTATTTTAGAAAGTATATAACGGTCAGCTAAAGAGTTTCTACAAACATTACGCACAGTCATTCCTCATCCTATCTGTCACAGATAATAACTCATAGTTAATATGCAATGGAGAATGAATCAACACTCTATAATGAACATCTCAGCTCATCCTAAAAACTACACTCGAACAGATGCGAGAAGGATATATAATGCTTTCGAAATATCACAAGTATAGCAGCCCTTGTTCCTGCCATTTTTCGCAACTTCCGGGTTCGTTATTCTCTGCCCTCTGGTGGTCTGGTATAGCACGGCTACCTTTAATGTCAGCTGCATTTTGGACCGCGTGTCTGACATTACGCCAAGCTACGCAATTAGTACGTTGGCATTGGAACCTTTCGCCGCTGTTTTCCGGAATAACAATGTTAAATGACATAAAAGTCTTAATGACGTCGACCGAGTTTCGATTCCGCGGCGGAGCGAATCAATCCACTCCGCTGGCCACTGCATTGCACTAATAAGCCATAGTCGCGGCCCAGCATGTCGCGAAGTCTCCCGCATTGGGCTCATCTGCATACCGTCGTATTCATCTCATTGCCCGTTAGGCGGCCCGGACATCTCATAGTGCTCTATCAATAAGGAAGGCAATCACTGATTTTGCAGTTCGTTTGAAGACTGCTCGACCTCGGAAATAAGCCTCTAGCCAAAACCCAAACTGAAGGGAGGATGAGGAGGAGGAGAAAAAAAACTATCGTGTTTATCCCTTTCTTCCTGAGTCAAACTCTCCAGGGCTCCATGTACCGCCGCTATCTTGCAAGCCTTACAGAGCGGCTGTCGCTGGTCCTGGGGATTGATGCTGGTGGTGATAGTGGTCTCCGGAAATGATATAAGGGTTCTCAGTCCAAAGTCCCGTTCGCCATCGTTATTTTCTCGGCTCGCTCTATCAGTCGGCGCTGGTAGGTTGGCTCAGTGCAGGCCAGGTCGTGTTTCTATGACGATGGTGTGTGAAGAGTTACAGGTGCGACGTCAACAGGTTATGTTGCGCAAGCCCAAACTGAATGATAAAGTGCAGCTCTGTATTGTTGGTAGCTGGGACATCTGGGCAGCTGAATGGGGAAGAGCAAGTGTTTGTGGTATAGGTCAGGATACGTATGAGTTTGAAGCTTACTCCATGCCACAGCTTCGGCCTTGATGAGTGTTGGGTGAGGTAGTGGCAGTGCTCTCTGTGTACGGTAATATTGTGTGATGTGGGTGTAGAAGTACAGAGCACGATGTTAACCAGAGACGTTTCCGGTTAGGTATACCCTGCACTCGTAAAGAGGAAATACAGGATTAAAAAGGGGAAGAGAGAATTAAGGGAGGAGGAATAGAGCCATCGTTTGTCACTGAAGCCAGTGGCTCTCGAGTAACAAAGCAGTACCTTTTGGGCCTTGAAAGCAATCGACTGCTCTCAAGGCCTACTGTGACAGGGCGAGGTTTGAGGCGGCCCATAGCAGGACGTAGCGTATCTCTCTCGCTCACGAATGTACGGCACTCACCAGAATATGATCGACTAGCTCATCGCGGCCACATCTTTAAAAACAGGTCTCTCGACCATTCCAGTCCGGAAAGAAGCGACACTAAGCCATAAACGGCCCGTCAATGTTGCTTCGGGACGTGCTATGTTATGTGGAAGACGAAAGCGTAGTCCAATGCCTTAAGGCGAAGGTGAAGCATGTGACCTAACCACCGCGAATCACCCGTAGCTTTTTTGTGAATCGCGTGCTTTCTCGTTCATGCATAAGCGTCATTATCTAATATCGTTACCGTAGTTTGCCCTGGGAGGTACAATGAGTCGGATATTTTAAAATTCACTGCCTGAAATTTTTCATGCAATACAAGAACAATGACAGTAAATGCCAGCGAATATCTGAATAATCACCATCCTGTCGTCTATGCCTAGCCGGCTTAGCTCTCACGCTAACGTGCATCAAGTTGAAAGCAAAGAAGACGAATGCGCACGCTCACGTGCTAGCACTGGAAGGCGCTCTCGTGTTCCAAGGCTGTGTCGTTGCTCGATCTTTCTTCATTAAGCTTTAGGCTGCAATTTCCCTGGCCAACGTATAACCTGTGATAGCCTTTGGCGAAACGTCATGTCTTCAACAGGGAGACCAGGAAAGCAGCGGTCCCCAGTGAACACCAAGAAGAGCACGCCGGGCTCGCCGAATTCTGCATGCGCGGCTCCGTTGAAGCGCCCCTCGAGCCTCAAGTATTCGACCTCTACCCCAAGCTCTGAACGAAGTGTGGCCATGGTTCAGTCAGCCTCCAGCCCAAGGCACGGCCGGGAAGGAACCTCGCACACCGAAAAGGTGCATTGGCCACCTTCCAAAATAGGCGCCGACAGCGAGCGATCCTCTGGCGGCGGCACCCGCGAAGAAGCCTCCAGAGTTCTGGACTCGGCCAGATCCCAGGTCGCCGCGTCCAGCGCTTGCCTCGAGGAACTCGGAGAAGACCTCGGCGTTGTTGCCACGTCGACGTTCGGTGACCTTGCGGAGGCCAGCGATTCGAGCGCTCGCGACCATGGACTCGCGTCAGCATCAGCCGACCGCATTCATCGCCGCGTCTCCTTCGGAGCGGTCACAGTTTCAGCGCAGAGGAACCCGGCCTCGCCAGGTGCCGCGATGATACTCGACTCATTCTTGTCAGCTGCGAAGAGGCGAGCCAGCTGGGAGATGGCAGGTACCAGCACTGCAGTCAGTTGCGCCGACGCTGCGCAGTTTAAATCGACTCCCAGGAAGCCCTCGGACATAAACAGGGCGGATGCCATGTATGACGAGTTCGACACCACTCCAGATGTCGACGCTGAACTGGATACTGACGCAGGGGACCGAGACTCGTTGGCTCCAGATGTGCGTCGACGGCGCTCCTCTGCGACCTCGGCCACCTCCAACCTGAGCCTCGATATCGACGCCCCAGTGTTCGCTGGCCGTGTGAAGCCGTTGCCGACTCCGCCGGGTTCTCCTACGCCGCCGTCGATGGAGGAGCCCGAGCCTGTGAAGGAGAACGACGGGAAGTCGGATGTCGCCAGAGACAAGGCCGAAGGTTTGTCACCGGACGACGGCAAAACTGAAACGCGAAAATCTATAGCAGCTCCGACTGAGGCAGGATATAGCCCGAAAGCAGCTGCATCGGGTGAGAAAGGTGGGCAGATTCGCGAGGGGTCAGCCGCCTGTAAGCCTCCTTCTAAATGAGTGTAGTGAGTGAGGTTAACAGCTGATTTAGAGAAGCAATCTATCTACTGACGTTCACTAATTTCGGTCATTCATATTATTAGTCTCGTAGAGGTCGAAAAGACTTTTCCACTGGCGTGACTTTCAGAAGACGCACTTGCATATTGCTGCGGATTTCCTCGCACAACTAGAATAAGG